>NC_064439.1:6687950-7378341 GCF_023343835.1 Lagopus muta
TGAGCAGCCCAGGGTAGTGTAGTCCACAAAAGGTCTGTTTTTATGCCAGACAGACATGCTCTTCACTCTTCTCGTAACCGACTCTGCTCTTTCACTTTTCCCTATGGAAAAAGGAGCACCTTTTGATATAAATTCAGCTTTTCTTCAAAAAGTTGACAATTTAAGATGCACTCAATCAACATGTATGCCCATAACGGTCTACCAACAACCATGCTGACGCTGTTTTGAATTCCTACTACTTTCTCCTCTCCTTTCCCACTAGCCATGCTGAGCCAGCACAGGGGCACATCAACCAACTTTTGTGAGTCCACATACATCATTAACACAAGTGTTTACATCATTAACACAACTGTTTAACCCTGTCTTCAAGGCTAAATTCTGCTTCAAGTCACCTCTGAGCAGCTCCCTTGAAAGCAGTGTGGTACCCATGTGAAATTGGGTGTAATATGGACCTTGCAGATCTGTGAGCAAGATAGTGGAACCTCTAAACCTGTGTTAATATGGGCACACAGCAACCACAAGATGCTACTGGAAATGATTCAAGAGAAGGAAAGAATGTATCTGGTTTCCTGATATTCTTAGACTGGTGTATGAGAAAAGGAAGGAACAGCTTTTGGGAACAGACTCACTGAGGCAGACATAACATGGTGCCGTGTCATCTGGGCTCTAAAAAGCATGGCTGACCTTACAGTTTACATATTAAAACTGAACTAACTCTTAACAACATGAATTCTCTTTGGCAAAGGACTACAAAATCATGAACTCACCTTCAGAAGACTACAAAATCATGTAGTCTTTCAAAGGACTACAAAACCATGAATCTTCAGAAGACCTTTGCTTAGTCCCGATCTCTCCAGGAGGGTGACACCTCCTTCTATTTCAGTAATTCCCAATACAAGCATGGTGTGAACAACATTCCCAGGAACCAAGTTTCAATATCCACGTTTCTGTAAGTTTTCTTCTACATTCACAACTTATTCCAACTATGAAATTCATGTCTTTCCTCTGAGCTCACAGACCTCACAGGGCTCTCAGGGATAAATAACAGAAGGAGGATGAGATAATTTAGGAGTAGAACCTTCTATCAGAAATGGGATGTTTTAAAGAAGCAGTACTTTTCAACTAAACGATGACCACTTTGTGTTATGCTTTAAAACTAAAAACACTAACAGCTTCTTTAATCACAGTAGCAACTATTGAGTGCAAACAGGAATCCTTTACTCTTCAGATAGACTCAAAGTACAGACTCAAAGCTCCTAAGCAAATACCTGTTGCCTTCTTCAGATGTTTAAGATGTCAGCCCTTTAGGCAGGAGTCCAAACGTAAACTTCAAGGCCACAGAAGCTCAGGACAACTCAGAGTCTGCCTGTGAGAGCAAGAGGGAGGACAGCTGCAGATTTAATTTTAGAGAAACATTTCTCTCTCCTCTTTGTCTCCATCTCCCTCCACCTCCTCTTCACAAGAAAAGAAACACCTTTTTTCATTCTTTGATCCCATCAAAAGCTGATTTCTTCAACTTCTTTGAAACAGCCGACAACCTTACTTCTCTTCTGCAGCTTTCTAAAGCATTCCTTAGATTTACGTGCAATTCTCACCAGCCCAACCAACAATCACCAGGAGACAAGACTCACCCTGCAAAAACTGTCACTGAACAAAATCATTTCACAGTGACTTATTAGGCACACAGTCTGTAATGACTTTGCAAGCGTGGCAAGGAAGATGGAGAGGCAAAGCCTGAGCCAACACTAGCTGTCAGAACATCACTGTAACTTCTCATGTCAGAAAATATTAAGCCATCTGATGTTTCAGCCTGGCATTCCAACATAATAACAGGCCTGGAAACAGTAATCAATTTGCAAATTGAGGAATCTGCTCAGAAATACAGCAGATGACAGAGAAATATGCAAGAGTGCACAGATACACTTGTGTGATATTGATAATAAAGGTCTTCCAGAGCCTCCTTGTTGCTTTGTTGTCAGGGCTGAAGTATCTGAGACAGTGGCCACATCACTGGACTGAAAGAAGATGCTTTCACATTTATGTGCAGACATAATCTTTGTCCTTATTATGAAAAAAAAACTTCTTTGTTTCTTTGCATAAAATGTCACCTTGTGACATATTTGGGTACAAACCAAGGAAGTGCCAAAGCTCTGCAATTCTCACCTGCCAGGAGCAGCAGGTGCTTGGAGCTTGCCATGGTGAGGCTCTTGAGACATGTTCTGCTCTCAGCCACAATAGTGTAAACACAACAGAACTTTGTTGGCACTGACTGAACTATCCCAGCTGTAACAGAAAGCAAGCAAGAGCAGAATCTCTCCTTTTTATAGCAACATGGGACAGAATGATAATATTAACATTAGAACAGACTGATTTTGCAAGATGACAAAAGAACATGCTGATCTCACTATGGTGAGCTCCTTCCTACTCAGTAGACAATTGCATCCCATCTTAGAGGTCTTAAAATGTTCAAAGCAATGTGGAAGCATTATCTTCTAATAGCTTAAAAAGGAGTTCTATAATGCTAATGTCTTCATCTGAAAGATGTGATACATCTAGAGAGCAAGGAGTTGTATCCAAATCTGTAGTGGATTCCAATGGCAACGGATCAGAAATTTCCACTTGGGCATTTCTAAATTCAAGGCTTTAAAATACGCTGCTGGGAAAGGCAGAGGTTGACACGACCACTACCTCACAAAGGCTCCTGTGGTCGTATTGCGGTCCATCCAAATCAGTAGTTGGTAGTTGTGCATTTGCAAAGAAAACAACAAAGGAACTAAAAAGTTGTTTAGTCAGTCCAGCACTTCAGCAAATACTTCCCTGCCATGCCACCAGAACACTGAGTCCCCCACTTTACTCTTGGTTACCGAATGACAAGTCTAGAAGACTCAACTAGCAGAAACTTAGAGGTCTACTGCTATTCCCAGAAGCAAAGCCTGGGCACCACCAACTTGTCCCAAAGGAGATTCAACACAGAAAGAAAGCAAAAACAGACTGTTTTATATATTTTCTTAATAATACCCTGATACTCTTGATCAAGAAAGATGTACCTGAGAAATGTCCTGGGGTGCTGCAAGACACAAAACCAGCTTTCTTAAATTGGTGTTTTTTCCCATTGTCAGAAGCCAACCAAAAAAAATAAGACTGCGTGGGAGAGGGATGGAAAACATACAAGTTATTATTTCGACATGCTTACTATTCACCTTTGCATTATTCACCTTTCTTTTTCACAGTATTTGTCATTGTTTTCAAAGTCAGAATTTCTACACGGTTAATAAAGATGCTTTAGGACAGCCTGCATCACAACAGCACCTTTCTCTCTTGCTGCAACTGACTCCTCTCTCTCTTCCTGTTCAGACCTTTCCCGTTTCTAACTTGAAGATCTCAAAGAGCAGGAATTACATGTCTCAGCAATAAACACGATCTCACAATAAAACAAAGAAGAGGATGAACAAAATAAAAATGACTGTCTGGTGAAAGCTCCCTTGACAACTACAGCTACACTGACAGGCGCCGCTGAAATAACAGGAATGATGCTTCAAAACAACAGCCAAGAAAACGTTATGAAAGAGAAAAAAAACAGTCTAAATGGATCTTTTCAAATGCAGATTCCACTGTCAAATGAGGAGAATGACAAAAATGTTCTTCCTTACAGCACAGTCGCACTTAAACTGCCAGATAACAGAAAACCACCAAAAAGGAGGGTACTACCTGTAGAGATCTGGGCCCAATAGCTCACTTTGGGAATGATAAAATAATGCAGTATGGAACAGAGGGATCACATTTGGAGGATAGGAAGGAGGGATGGAAGGCTTGTTACCAAGTCTTGAACTGCTCCCAACTGGGTGAACAATAAAACTCATGTGGGCTTCGGTGCAACATCAGGCTTGTGTCTGAGTAACCACCACTAGCTAAAGGACAAACTGAAGAGCAAAGAAACGAAACCATAAAGTAACATGAAAAATTAAGGTCCAGGACTCACGGTGTTCCATCCAGGACAGAGCTGAAGTAACGCTTGTGAAGAAATATGCCTATAGGCTTAAGGAACCTCAGCTGCAAAGTACTGCATGATAAAGATTAATGCTCAAAAACTCCCATCACACACAGCAGCACCACGTTAGACCCATTTCTCCCAGCACTGAGTGCACTCACACAGAACAGCAGAAATTTGGCTTAGGCTCCTGGGTTTGCAGTCATCTCCAGAGAAAAACGAAATCTGCAGAAGAGCCATGAGTTGCTCCTCCATCTTATTCCACATGCTTAAGACCTAATGCACTTCTTTGGACTTCTTATTTCTCTCTAAAAGAAAGGAAAAACTTACAAATACGTTTTTGCTCCTTAGTGTCCTGGCAGACACACGTGCAGGACTGTTTCCCACTTTTATATGATGAGATTAAATTAAAAAATATATTCAACAAAGAAACAGAGTGCACAGAAAAAGATATCAGACATTTCCTGCAAGAAGCACTGGAAGCAAAACCATGTACTAAGAATAAAACAACTAAATAGATAACAAGAAGGCCCTGATAGCTGAATAATAACAAAAGCAAGCAAACAACAAGAAAGCAATAATCAAAAGGGATGTAAACACTGCAGGCTCACATAATGAGGCAGCTTCTGAGTACTCATTGGAACAGAGAGAAAGTTCTGGTCTGAGATTATTTGGTACGTATATAGTACAGATTCTTGCATGTTTCCTTACTGTGTGAACATACGACCCAAAACTGAGTTGGGGCACGAGTGCATGGCTCGCTTCTCTGTTCCAGTGTGGTCATACAACTGCTCCTGACTCTTCAGCAACAAACAGACTTGCGGGACAAAATCAAAGGGAGCTCTGGGTCCCCGTGCCGGGGGAGATTCAGATGTGAATTGGATCTGAGACACGAAACCATCGGATAAAATGCACTCCGTCAACCCCAAAGCACGGACAGTTTCCAGATCCACCAGTGAGGATGCTGGGACCAACACCCCCACCTCCAGACCGCGGTACCCGCAGCACAAACACCGTCCCGTGCCTCCAGCCCCGTGTCAGGGAAAAACAACGCCGCTGGCTGCCAAGGGGAGGGAGAGCAGAGAACCACTTACGGGGATGTGCACTCGCAGCACGAGCTTCTTCTGGCTGGAGCCTCTCCTGCCGCTGCCGGACGAGTCCTTCTTCTTGGTGTCCATGGCAGTGCTGCCCATCCCGGCCCGGAGAGGTGGGCTCTCTTCCACTTATCCCATCGGCTGCAGTCACTCCGTGCTCCCGTGCTCCTTAATTATTTTTTTTTTAATGGTCTTAGGAAATAAGGGGGGGAAGAAACAGGGGGGAAGGGGAGGAGTTTCTGCAGCTCCAGCCTTTAATCCAGCAGCGAGGTATCAGGGGTCCCTTCTGCGGAGCGGGAGATGTCCTCAGCAGCGCTGCTCGCTTTGCTTCTCACCCTTCCGCCCTTTCAAAAGTATCCGGAGTGTCCTTGTTGGGGGGGGGGGGGAGGTAAGAAAGTTTCCTCCCCTTCTCTCGCGCTCTCCTTAAAAGAAATTAACTCCTCAATTATTATTAATAATAATAATTACATACAAATCCAAAGGGCCGAGGTCGGAGGAGTGCGTAAGGTGAGCTGCCGGGCCCGGGCCGCTCCACACGGAGCTCCGCGGAGCCCCGCGCCGGGCTGAGGCGGGCGGGAGCCCCGTGGGGCGGGAGGAGGTGCCCGGGCGCTGCCGAAAGCCTCGGGCGGCTCCACAGGAAGTGCAGACAGAGCGAAGAGCCCAACTTTCCTCCGGCAGCCCCTCCGTGTGTGCGAGGAGCGGGGCTCTGCCCGGGAAGCCGTGCCAGGAGGGCCCCGCTCCTCACGGACGGCATTTTTCCACTCCTGCCCGCCCCAGAAGCCTGCCAACGTGAGAGGAGCCGAGGGACGGGGGCAGATCGCGCCCTTCAGGCAAACGATTTTCGTGTTACAGAGTATCGAGAAACGAAAGGGGTTCCAAAGGCGCTACGCCGTGGAGATGCTGAGGGCTGAACTCCGGGCAGCAAATCCAAGCGCGAGGTCTCTGCCTTAAAACAGCCCTTGGCTTTCATCTGCTTAGAAACGAGCATTCTGGATCAAAACACAAGTTTTGGGTATAGAAGTGGCTCTTCTTCCCTTAGCAACCTCTTTCCCACATACAGGTGTCTGTAGTTGGCAATCACACCCAGCCTGTCCCGCAGCTGCCCCACTTCTTTGCTCGCATCATTTAAATGCAGATTTTTGCTGGGTTCAAATCCATGCATCCATGTGTTCACAGAGCGTATGCTGTAATCACTGCAAACAAACCCCCAGGTGACCCTAAAAAAACATGATTTATAAGTAGTGGGGATAAGGGAGCAGTGTTTTCCATAGAATTATCCTTATCCTCTGAGAAAAGTTGAAATGCGATGGCTATCCTGGAGAAACATAAAGCTCAGATTTATTTTGCTTCTCATGGAAGTCTCAGGAATTATACATATACAAATTCAGGTGAATGATCTGCAGTCATCGTTCTAAAATCACACAGGTAAAAAGATATGAAGATACTTCTTTAATGCTTGGAGAAACAGTGGGCGCCCCATCCCTGGAGGGCTCGAGGCTGGGCTGGATGGGGCCCTGGGCAGCCTGAGCTGGTGGGGGGCAGCTCTGCCCACAGCAGGAGGTTGGGACTGGATAAGTGTCATAAGGTGGATAAGTGGATAAGGTCCCTTCCAACCCAAACCATTGTATGGTTCTGTGACATGTAAGTGTCCCATACACCCCCTCAGGATGCCATGGAAGGAAGCAACCCCAGAAATGAAACTGCTGGGTAACAGTGCCACCAGATCTCCAGTAAGGCATCATGGTTTTGCTCTTCATGTTGTTCTAAACAATGCCAATGCAGACATCTCGTGGACAAGCAATATTGTGTTTGCCGTGAGAGTTCACATTATTTTTCCCATGTTCAGTCCTGTCTGTTCAGCTGCCAACAGCCACGTTTTTAGAGATGCAGGTATTTAAATTACTGATTTCACAGACTAATGGGCACCTAAATACCTTTGAAAATATGACCCTAAATACTGAAAGGTTTTGGGCATCCTCAGAGGCAGACAGCAGAAGAGAATCACAAACACATCAGCCACGTCTTTCTGCAGCACAATGCAAGTGCTCCTCAATAACAAGCCCTACCTACAGCCCAGCACAAACAGCACATACTTTGGACTACACCCCATCACAGCACTTGCCCTAGATATTCCTTAAATACTGGTTGAATCCCTTTTTCCATTATAAATCATCACAGTACATTCCTAAGTTTATGAAATAACTATCAAACTTTTTTTTTTAAAAAAACCTTGCTTGTATCAACTGTAGCTGCCATAATTAAAATGCTATTACACATCTACACCTGTCCCCCTGTACTCACTCTCACCTTCTACATGCAGAACCTCATCACATTGCAGGGAAGGGTTTTCTAACATACAGTCAACATGAGGAAATATCTGCAGACACATAAATTGCCCTGTTTGCAGCAAAACTGCAATTAGAATGGCCTTCGGTAGGGAAATCTGAAGGGAAAACTACAAATTCTCCAGGAGAGCAGGTTGGACAAAAGTGAGATAATGAGGTTAATGAGAGAAATGTCTGTGCCTGGTGGGACAATATAACAACAAAGACTGACAAATCTTTATGCTGAAGGAAAGGTTGTGCGGTCAGGTGTTTGTGCTTCTCTCTGGACTGGCATTTAAACCTATTCCATTTAAACCTAAGGCGCTGCAGAAATTATTTTCATGCTTCTCCATGCATGATGAGCACAGGCAAGCAGAGGAGGGGCAAAGTGTGCATTGACGCAGATCCAAGATCCCACCTGATCAAAACAAAAGGTGACATGTTGGGAAAGTTGCTCAGATGCAGTTCTTCCATCTGCACTAGCAAACAACCAAAGTGGCCCTATGACTGCCCATATTGTCTAATTATTTATGCTGTCTCCACACACTTTTGGAGCAGGCCAACTACAACTCTCCAAGATGCCGTCAAGTCACAGGAATTAACACTGGTCTGGGATCATTCCTACTAGGAAGTTTGGAAAGAGCTGCTCTTTTTCAGATAGAGAAGTTCTCTCCAAGTCTTGCTGCACCAGGTGGCCTTGGGATGTGAAAATCACATCTGAGATCTGCACCTTGGACCAGCACTGAAGGCTGGCAGTGTTCATTTACCTGGACCTGAGCTCATTTACCTGGACCTGAGCTCATTTACCTGGACCTGAGCAAGGCCTTTGACATGGTCCCCCACCACATCCTCATCTCCAAATTGGAGGGAAGTGGATTTGATGGGTGGGCGACCCGATGGATAAGCAATTGGTTGAAAGGCCGCAGACAGAGGGTGGTGGTCAATGGCTCTATGTCCAGGTGGAGGCCGGTAACAAGTGGTGTCCCCCAAGGGTCTGTCTTGGGACCGGTGCTCTTTAACATCTTTATTAATGACATCGATGAGGGAATTGAGTGCACCAAGCTGAGTGGTGCGGTTGATACGGTGGAAGGAAGGGATGCCATTCAGAGGGACCTCGACAGGCTGGAGGGCTGGGCTCGGGTGAACCTGATGAGGTTCAACACGGCAAAGTGCAGGGTTTTGCATTTGGGCCGGAAGAACCCCAGGCACCTGTACAGGCTGGGAGGAGTGGTCCTTGAGAGCAGCTCGGCAGAGAAGGACCTGGGGGGTCCTGATGGACGAGAGACTGAATATGAGCCAGCAGTGCGCTCTGGCAGCTCGAAAGGCAAATGGGATCCTGGGCTCCATCAGGAGAGGGGTGGTCAGCAGGGACAGGGAGGTGATTGTCCCTCTCTACTCGGCTCTTGTGAGGCCCCATCTGGAGTACTGTGTCCAGGTGTGGAGCCCTCAGTACAAGAAAGACATTGAGATTTTGGAAAGGGTCCAGAGGAGGGCGACTAAGATGATCAGGGGGCTGGAGCACCTCCCCTATGAGGACAGGCTGAGGGAGTTGGGCTTGTTCAGCCTGGAGAAGAGAAGGCTGCGGGGTGACCTCATTGCAGCCTATCAATACCTGAAGGGAACCTACACCCAGGAGGGGAGTAAACTCTTCAAAAGGGCTGACAACAGCAGGACTAGGGGAAATGGTTTTAAGTTGAAGGAGGGAAGATTTAGGTTGGATGTTAGGGGGAAGTTCTTTACTAGGAGAGTGGTTAGGCCCTGGAACGGGCTGCCCAGGGAGGTTGTGGATGCCCCGTCCTTGGACGTGTTTAAGGCCAGGTTGGACGGGGTCCTGGGCAACCTGATCTGAATGTGTATGTTTGGTGGCCCTGCTAGGCAGGGGGGTTGGAACTACATGATCCTTGGGGTCCCTTCCAACCCGGGTGATTCTGTGATTCTGTGATTCTGTACACACCTGCTCTCCTGCACGTGTAGATTCCATGCAATCAAGTTGCTCTCAGCCTTTTTCAGGTCTGTTAGTAGACCACGTCCACAGAAGAGACAAACATGATGTCCTATTATGTTCCTCACATCGCATTGAGGTGTATAATGCTGGAGGTACCAAGAGTCATAATTACAAGCAAATCATTCTGTCATGTGAATGGCCTTGGATACATCCAGTTAAAGACTGAAGATTGTGTATTGCCATAGCAACGATGTAATTCCAAAAGTATATACTTATAATGTAGATTCAACGCATTTCATTTTTTACTTCAGAGATTCTAAAGCAGGGAGAATTGCTTTAGGTCTCTCAGTGTTAGAAAATGGCAAAAAATGACAGCAAGGGAAGATGTATAGTTACATAATTTCATGCTGGAAAGAGCTTTTGTTTAGAACTAGCTACAAATAACTGTATCAAGTTCTTAAGTTGATGGTCTAAAACCTTATCAGAAGACTTTTAGAAGTAACAAATGTCTAAAGATGGCCCTAGACAACAAAGGTGCTCCCTACACTGGCTCCAACCAACTCCAAACAGATAATTTAGTTATTCTGACTCAGTGTAGCTTCATTGAGATTATTAACTTTTTCTCTGTAGAACTTTAGATTATGTCTAATTGTGCAAATGACCTGGACTTCAGAATCTAAAATTGAAATTGAAGAGATAACACTGTAGAGGTGTGCATAAGTCAGTGGATAACGTAGTATGAAAAGGGAGTTAAGTAAATGGCTCAAGGAGAAAGCCTAGCCCTTGAAGATAAAAATGAAACCAAAAAGAATCAGTAATTGATTATGTCCTATCAATGATGAAGAGTCTATAGTTGTGATGTCACTAGGAAGGATACAAAATATCACACAGAAGGCACAAAGCACAGCAAATACCAATCTTCAGAGGCTCACTGGCACAGATCTCAGAGTATTATCTAGTGAATGCCCTCCCACAAAATGAAGACTAGCAAGAAAAAATCATTTCTTACCTTTGTAACTGGTAACGACTTCGGCCCCTATTTTGGGCCAGTCTGAGTGCTTTCAGCAGAAAACAGTCTTCCTCTGGGTCCTCAGCACTGAAGGGAGAGCACAGCAAAGTCTCGTTGTTACGGTATTTTAAGTCGTATTGACTTCCCCATTTTTGCAGTTAGTTTACTTCCTATTCAGCAATCATCTTACAGAATCAAACAAATAGAAGCATGAGCAGCAGGAGCACCTCTTCTTTTAGTGAATGAGCACATGGTCAGAAACTCACACAAAGTGCTGCAAAAGGCTGGAAAACAATAGGAAGTGTGCAATCAATAAAGTGCAATTGCCTGCAGGAACCATGGAGCGAGGGGATATGAATGATTTGCTTAGAGTGAACAGATGTCAAGGTGAGAGACTCAGACAGGGAGAATGCTGGCCAATAAGCAATGAAGATCTCTCACCTGAAATACATGACAGACAGCTGCCAACCAGGACTCAAAGAAAGGCAGCTCTTGGTCAAAGTCTTGCCAAATAGCATGGAAAGAGCAACTATGGAAGTCCTAAAAAGTGCTGCTGAAGTACCCACTGGCAGTCTAACAGCAAACCTGAGGGGAGAGATGCGTTCAAGCTGAATTCGGAGACAAAGATCATCAGGTGTGTAATTAGCAGGATAACTGATTGACAACCTGAAAGTGCAGCGGTTGAATGGACACTGGCTCATGCTTTCTCCTCTTCCTGTCCCCTTCTCCAGTCACAAAGCAGCTAGATCTAGTGATGCTTAATACCACAAACTGCTAAAATCCTGTGACAGAGCACAGATGTGAAAAAACCCTGCTACATAACAGAATACTAAAATCAGGAAAGAGTATGAGAGGAAAAGAACCTGTATATGGGAAGAGAATAAATATCAGAATGAAGACAGAAAGAGGAAAATTTATATAAGACTAAAAGTCCGTATCAGTTGAGATGCAAACATGTTATGCATAAGGGATTTTTGTTGTTGTTACACAGTAGTTGTCAGTGCTGAGCATTATTCTGTTACCTGAATTGATAATCAATATCTTGAAGATTATACTGGCAAGTGTTTTGTGCCTGGAAACTGCCATCATATCCCTATCACAGCAGAATTTTGAGGAGCATTCACTACAAGAGTAATTAAATAATAATAAAATGGTAAAATCTCCAGAAATAAATGTAAGTTTGTACTAAAAGCAATGCCAAAGTAATAACACAGAATTGTAATATGCAGATATAAACATAGGTGCATATGTAGCCAATGTACCTCAAACTGATCTCAAGCATTCCATACAAAATTGGCCCCAAGGTAACTATGTTTTCTAAGGGAGAAACTGAAGATAGTTTCATGCTGGAGGCAGGCCACGATTACTAAAGCTGGGACTAACCCTACAATCTTATCATTACAGAAGTTTTGTTTTTAACCAGTCTTCAGAATTCATATTAAACAACTATTATCTCACAGCCAGCACAAAATGTGAAGCACTTTACATTTACGTTTATTTTCTGGAATATTCATATTTGCTATTCAGAGCCACTCAGGCAATTGCTACCTAGCACTCAGTTCCTTGGTATGTGGCCTAACAATTATGCTGTTCTTCAAACTGTTAAGGTTTGTTACCATTCAACTCAGCCTCAGGACTTGACTCCTGAGAGTGGAAACTTGGACATTTCACTTAAAACTGTTCAAAGATGAAAGGACAACTTTTCTCATTCATCTCTTCAGACTCTGACAGGAATCCCTTAGCAAAAGGCTTGGTGCTACCAGAACTAAGATGTGCCAAGAATTAGGGCAACTTTAGGAAAGACATTTTAGTATATCCTTCTGTTAGCAGTAAAAGAAAAAATGAAGAAACCCCAATAGCCAAGCAAACACATGTCAAAGGTCAAAGAAATAATTAGCACAAAATCATACAAAAAGTTATTGTTTCATGGGTTATGTGGAATGAAGGATACCGTTTTCTTATCTATAAAAAACCTAAGCCTTGGTAATTCTAATCACAGTAAACCATTTAATTATTTACTGCCCCATTATTTTCCTCTTTAATATCTTCTGCAAGATACTAACTAGGTATTTCAAGTCACAAAAGATGAATTGCAACAATCTGCTAAAACTGAAGAAGCGCTTCAAACAATTTGTGGGTGTCAAAGCATTTCTGTTGCTGGGCAGCAGGAAACACAATTTCTCTATAAAGAAAACTGAAGAGCTTTGGAATTATATATTTATAAGGGCTTTCAAAAAGTATCAGCTTCTGAAAGTGTTCTCAGCTCCCATCCATTAGTCTGAAGTCTAAAGCTGATGAAAGAAGAAATATAAGTAAATTGATTTATACATGTTTACCAGAGGAATTAGAAGTGCTTTCTTAGCTATAAGAGCAAGGAAGACCAGCAAGAGATTTTCAATGAGAAACTGGGACCAAAAAGCCCCAACTGTGCAATATATTCATTAAAAGGATTGTACAATCCAATGTGAACAATCATAGAATCATAGAGTAATAAAAGATGATTGGAATATGTTCCCACAAAGGATATAAACATTAATTTCAGAACAGGGACCAACAAGGTTTGATTATGGTTACGCGAGTGTTGTGTTCACAGCTGGATGCCACAAATGAGACTTCCCTGTCAATATATTGTTCAGATATTGCACCTAGCTTACCTTTTACTCAGAGAAGGAAATGTGACTTTAAAACCTTGGTGCTCCTCAGCTGGAAAGCTTATATTGAAAGTATCACATCTATCAAATTTACCTTGGGCAATAAACTACGTGTAAAAGAAATGACTCATTTGAGTGAAAGATAACTTCCTTAAGTAGAAGAAAAGCTATTTTTCAGTCCTCTGAATATATGTGCCTGCTCAGAAGAAAAGTTGAATTGTTCCAAAATTCACAGGGTAAGGATAGCAGTGACTCATTTTATGATAGTCCTGCATACTGTGAGATAATTCTGAACATTATGAGATGCACACCAGAAGACAAAGCCAAAGATGGTATGGCACTGCCATTAGTGCAGCAACTCACAAATGACTTCACCACCTGGCTTTATACAGCAATTGCACAGCAAATATCACTTACCCTAGTAGAGACTACTGTAATGAAAGTAAACTTTTTTTGCAATAGCTCAGAACATTGTAGAAAACAAACAGTCCTGTGGCAAGAAATCTGTGGAAGTGGAATACTTGCATGGCACAAGGAAGTTCAGGCTGGAGAAAAAAGGAGCATAATCAGTGAATAACGAAAAAACATTAACATACAAATTAAGGAAGACAAACAAGAGTGGAGGCCATAGCAGTTCTCAGGGGGTCCTGGACAGGGAGTTACAGGCTACATGCCCTCTGCCATCAGTACTGACACAGGAATGCATTGTCTTCTTTGTCCTTTTTGACCCTCAAACACCGCCAGTCACCAAGAGTCTCACCTCCAAGTAAAACGTCACGGTTAAGTTTTAGTTTTACAGCGGTTTGCTGACACACTTGTGCAAATGGTGAGCACCTTGCAAAGCCCTTAGAAACTTCCTGAAATCAAATGCTGAACTTGTCTCTTGTGAGTAACAGAAAACCACAAGCCAGTCTTTTCGTGTTCCCTTATCACGTTAGATCTTCAGCACTTTCTATATTGTTACAAACAGCCAAAGTAAACCTACTTCTCATGGATTACCATTAACCTATAAAATCTACATTTGCTCTTTTGTTAGAAGAGTTTTGGAGCCCTTGGAGATAACTACTGATGATAATTATTCAACGTTTTAAATGTGCCTATTCAAACCTGGTAGGAGTATTTTGCAGGTTATTTTTGTTTTTAGTGTTCCTTCAAAGCATTTTGCATGCTTTCTGCAAAGAAAAGAAATAAATCAAATATTATGGCAGCACAAGTTGGTCAATTATTAGCTTTTGCATACCCAGATCACAGTCTTTCTTTACAAGGACACATGTTAATATATAATAGGAGTGTATTCCAGTTCTTTTGTAATTGATTTTTTCAGATGTATATTGCAGTCTTATAAGGTCAGCTGGAAAATAAGTTGACCAAAGAGAGGCCTTTGAGGAAAAGAAGCCACTAGACAGACATAATGGAAAACAGAACAGGAGAGAAACATGATTTTACTTTGTACCAGTTCAAGACAGGCATTTGACCTACGCCTCATCAGCCTCACTTAAAACTGGGTGAACTGTGCAGATCAGTGATGCCATAAATGCAGTGGGCCATTTCTTCAGCTATGATGCCTACTGCAGCTGGGACTATCCCTGTGGAGATGCAGTTGCTATTTAGTATACAATCCTCATTTTCTGGATTTAGAAATGATAACAGGGAGGGAAACTGCAAGCAAGTTTAATGTCATTCTGTACATCACAAATGAGATGGCAGGGAATCCAAAACGGCCAGGCAAAGTAAACACAGCAATCAAAATTTGTGTAGCTACATTCAGGGGCAGAGCTAGGAAATGTGAGAGAGAAGTGTTTTATTTCAAGACAGATTAGGGCAAATCAGAGATTCCTGAACCAAAACATTCCTAACACATGCTCAAGATGAAAATGGCCAGAGAAAAACAGGATAGAAGATTAGAGAATGGTAGCCAGAGAATAGCAACCAAAAACAGGCAGACACCGAGGCAAAGAATCAAAACCCAAGCAGTGTGGACATGCCTGGCCTTCTGGGGAGACTTTTGATAAGATAAAGGAAAATCAAATCACAACAGTCCAGTTCAGCCTTCAACAACTGCCTGAACTTTGTACTGTTGTGTCAGATACGAGGTAGTTTTAATGCAAGAAGGACTGTATTCTACGTGATCATACTGTGCTGAGACCATGTTCCTTCTGTCCCAAGTTCAAAATCTTACAGAGGTAAAAAAGCACCTAAGTGAGCTTAAATCAGAGCTGTAAAAGTATGAGAACTGTACACTCCTGCACACGTTAAGAGCTTTTTGGAGCATTCGATGGATCTAGTGGCTAACTAGATCACCTCTTTGCCAAACGGCGGTGTGAGGAGTGTATGAGGATAAAAACTTCTATAACTTACAGGAGCGCTGCACCACCCAATTCCAATATACATTTAACTTAAGAATTGAATCTAAATTGCTAAACATGAGCTAATTTGAGCTAATTTGTAATGGGATTATAATAATACATCATTTATGAATTGCATATTACATATGTATAGGGTGTGATTTGAAAAATTTAGCTGTCTGAAGGGGCTCATAAAAAAAAAACCCAAACAATTCACAGCTGAATCCACAAATGTTCTAATCAAAGTGTACAATAAAGAACTCAGTTTAAGCACTTTAAGGAGAGTAGTGCACAAAAGTGACCTCTTTCCTTCATTAGCATGAGTCTGAGTGTCCAACCACAAGAGAAAAGAAATGAAAGTGTTACCAGGGGTAAGTGACAACAGTCTGCTTTAGGCCTAACTGGCTGTTACATAAGATTTTAGGAACCCTCTTTATCAATAGAGACATGAAAAATACAGCTCTGATGTTTTCTGGGTGCATCAAATCTGACATAAATGGCACACACTGATCAGTCACTCATCCTCATACTGCATGAGACAGTGGAGAAGCTATGAATGTGTCTTAGTGACACATCTTGTACCTTTTCTCCATTACTGAAAATCTTTCATTCTTAAGTATTGTTTTCCCTTTAAACTTCTCCCATGACAAAGCAGATTCTACACATCTGACAGATGTGAAACACAGCAGTCCTTTCAGTCTCATGAATCTATCACTGGTGGGTAAATGGCAAAATTCTGGCATGGGACCCCCATGAGTCACGATTTACCACTGAGCTGCAAGGTCTGAGCCACAGGCAGGCAACATCAGCTCCCTGGGTGCAAAGAGACACCTGCTTAACAAGTTTTAGATTGAGTCTCCTCAGCAAAGAGTGAAGCAATGGAGGAGCTGCAGATTTATGGTCATCATTACAATGCTATTTCTTAAGCTGACATCACATCTGAAGTTATATTGATGAGATTCTCTCACATTACGCATCTCATGTTACAGATAAAGGAGATGCAGGTGAATTTAATTAAATCCTTCAACTTAACAGGGAAAACAAAACGAGTTTGGAACTGTCTGGGTAAATCTAGGACAGCAAACATTTTTCTGTTTATACGATCTTGGGGTTTAAAGTGTTTTCATCTCCAATTTGGGACTGTGTCCAAATGCTTTATGAGTGTTTTTCATTTTATTGCATCAGAAACATCTATACAGAAACCTGGAAATCTGAGATACCTATGTTTCTTTTAGCAGTAGGGACTTTAACCTGGTCACACAACACATGCATACATGTTACTAAATAAGGTTTCCAGCTTTTAACAGCTGTGAGGAAAACCTCATGAACTGCATCAGTGCAGAAAGGAAGGTTTGCAAGGAACATGGAATATGAATTCTGAGACATACATCAGCTCAAATGCCTCCTAACAGTAATTTGAAGGCCAACGTTGTTAAGGAAGCTAATCATTAATTTCTAAATAAGTTTATCAAATATATTTTTATTCATTACTGTTTCCATAAGATAACATAAGATAAAGGCAGGTCATAACTTACAAATGCCTTCCCTGGTTCCACAAATTGGATGATGTATCTGTAATTGTACTACAATCCCTATCTTCCAGTCAGGAAGAAACTTAACTGAGATGTCTGCTGGCAGTTTTCTTCCAAGCTGTTAAGGATGTCTACTGCCAATCACTTCAGATTTGCCTTTCAAGTGTGTGTGCTCGTGGCTCGGGTTGAAGTGGGAGTTACAACCTTCCCCCCCCATCCTCAGGATGGACCCGATCCCACAAAGTTCATTCATCATCACTGACATTAGCGGTCTGAGGAAAGAACAAAGAAAACATCAGGCTCCTCCAATGTGGAAATTTGGCTTAAGAGATATCTTATAGGGGTTAAGGTCAGTGCTACTGTTTTCTCATTTGTAAGCCATTTCATAGGGCTGTGGAATGATAAAAGGTTTAATACAGATGTACTGAAGTAGTAACATAACGTGCTACATACCCATGAGACATTCTCTGAAAACTAAACAGAATCAGACAAAAATGTTTTTAAAAGCTATAGCTGGAAAAATAAAGCTGTCTTTTCTTCTGTTCTGAGTCAGCTTCAGCAGATACGGATATACTGCCAGAAGTACACAATAATTTTTCTGCTTTCAAATGTGGGAAAGACTAAGAAGTGAGCTGCACGCTGCATTAAAAAAGGATGATCTGAGAAAGTATCTGTCTTGTGGTTTACACAAACGTCGCTGACCTTACAGTTTCTCCCGGTTTTGCTCAGGCTCTTTCAGGATAGCGTGTAAGATACTGATGATCTAATATCTGGGAACAGACAGACATTTATTTCCAGGTGAACATTTTTTGCCTATGGAAAACCCATTGATGTCAGTAGAACTCACTGTGTACACAGAAGCGTGGTAATTGCAGTCTAGCTAGAGCATTACACTTTTGGATCCTAACTTTCAGAAGCTATTAAAGTACTTCAGGAGTAACCTGTAGCAGCTAGAGTCCAACAGCTAAATCGTTTCAAAATCAGGCCTTTAGCACCACACTGAACTGGACCTCTCTGACTTAAACTTTGCATGACAGGGCAATGTGCATTACTGTTACGCTAAGGGGAATTTCTTTCTTCCTTCTGCTTTTGCCAACAATTTTGGCTTGCAAAGACTGCTGTGTAAAGACAAAAAATATTCCCCAGCTTCTCCTCTTGCTTCCAATCCCTCATCCCAGAACATACAGTTTTAAAGCAACCATTTGTGCAACATACAAAATAAAACAGCTGGCTGCCCAGAAGGCCTCACCCAAGACAAAACAGTAACAGTCCTTCAGTTAATCTATCTCCCTGGCTCAACCAGATGCCAAGGAATCCAGAGCCTCCCAGAGTTCTGGGAAGTGAGCAGATGTCCTAAAATGCTGTAGGTCAGATCATCTGATGCTTCTTTGCTCTCTCCAATCTATAGCTGTTAGGGAATAGCCAGTCCTCAGTCCATCATGGTGACACTGTCAGATGTAGTACCCCAAGCTTGCGTTCCTCTTCAGCTCCAACACATTAAATAGATTTTACTGTGCATGGCTTACACTGGCTTTCTTCACAGGGATGGATTTCACTCTTATATGACACGATATGACAATTTTCCACATTTCTTTGCTGTTAGCAGCAACTATTCTTCTCAACAGAAAATGAGAAAATCTCACAACCTATGCATGGTTACTTCCCATCTCTCCATATCTCCCTTCCCTCTCAGTCAAGGAAAACTTAGTATTGCCATTGAGGAGCTGAATAAGGGAGACAGGGTGCACAGTGATCAGTATGTGATGGTTGTGGTCTAGGAAGAGACTGAGCATACACTGATAAAGATTGTGGTTGGAAGCCAAACCAAATGACCATGTTAGAATCAAATCGAACCAAATTAAATAAAGGCCCTCTGCACTCACCCAAAAGCACTCAGCACACTGTTGTTTGTGCCTTGAAATACCGTATCTGTTTCCCAGGTCTTCCTATCCAATTATTTAAAGCTTTGGTTCAAAAGAGATAACATACAGAATCTGGCTGTCAAATATCTGCTGCCAGCTGCAGTCACCTGCAGAGACTGGGAAGAAAGACATGTCTGATGATAGCATCAAGACTTTGGCTCAGGCAGCCAAGCTTCATAAAGCTGTCATTGTTTGAAAAGTGATGTCTGTTTCTTCTTCACTGTGATGGAACCAGCAATGATCCATCCCTTGGATTTCACCCAAGGAAAGGCCAAAGAGAAACGTGAAAAACAAAGGAAATGAGCAGACCGCTGTTGCCTTCCTCTGCTCCCAACCACAACCCACACATGCTCAGTTTGTTGTTTTGGCAGGAGCACAGTCACTGAGTAAGCAAGAAAAGCTGAAACTGGCAAAACAGTCAGAAAAGTATTTAGAGGTTGTTTATGTATGCATGATTGCAGGGTGGGAAGGGCAGGCATCTCCTATTTGGATAGATCAGGTAAAACCCTGGGGGCAGTGCTGAAAACAGAGCCCTTTGCAATCAGATGAGTAACACGAGCCTGGACTGCTTTCTCTTTTCCTTCGGTGCAAATTCCAAGTTACAGTCGAGCTTTGCCTTGGAGTCCTACTGAACGTCACTTTCGCAGGCATTTATCAAATCTTGCTATAGCCTAGAGGATGCCTATCACTTTAATCCTCTTTATTAACAACTCTCAAATTTTCTGTGCTATAGTCAAGGTTTGCTTGCTGACTCTCTCAAGAAGCCTTGGAATATTTATGTGGTCTATTTACCTCCTTCTAAAATACTTCAATACAACCTCCTATAGAGGAGGAACAGGTCTGTCACTAGGAATACAGATATGCCACCCCCAGCTATCCCAATCACATTCAAATCCTGAATAGTAAACAGGGAAACAATTTGAATCTGAAATGGGCAATGCCCATTTTCCACAGCTAATCATCTGACTGAGAACACACTGTTACTTGACATGTCAGATGCTGCACTACTGCCTTTATTGTAGGACTGTATCCTTCATAACCACAGCCACTGTGGGGCAGTAACACATAAGCATCCTTTAATGCACATGTGCTTTGCATCTCCCAGGGTGAGGCTGGTTAAGTCTTGTTACCCTCTGCCTACAGACAGTGGGGCGAATGTAAAGGTTAAGTGTCAACATCCTTTGCTGTAAGCATATTTCCTAATCAGGGTGACTTAGTGATTTGGGAACAATTACAGTTTTTGAAGGTAATGTTGAAATAAGCCATCACTAAAACTTCTTTATGTAGTTTGTATGTCTACTCTGAGAAATGTTGTCAATAACTCATAGCTTGAGGATGTTTGAACTTAGCAGCACACAGTGCCAAATTATATGTTCTCAGGAGGATCACGCCTACATGCAAACAGGCAAGTTGCTATTTGCTCCTGCCATTTTCCCAGAGGAAATGATGGTGCCAGACAAGTGTGAGCAGACCAACCTCATATAGTGTGTCTGGCTTTGTGGTTTGAAGTTCTGGAAGTAGAAATGACAAGTGCTCCTGCTTCACTTTGTGTTATTTCCCAGAGATGCAGAACAGTGACTCTAATGCAGCAGAGTGGGAGATCCCCTTCCCAAAACAGTCTCCAGGCACAGACACATGAGAACTTTCTAAATCTCAACCAAGGTTTCAGTGGAATGCCTCACTGTTCCTCATTGCCCTCATTGGATTCCTCAAACATTGTACTCAGTCTAAATGTACACGTAGATTTGGCACAGAGCTGAAGAATGGAGATTGTAACTGATAGTGGCTTGATGATGAAGAGATAAATACTGGAGCTCAAAGCCATCACTTGGAGATATATAAATAAACTGAAAGAATAGAGAAGCTATTTTTTTGCAAGTTGGGATTCTTGCCATCAAAATGATACAAGGAAATCATTAAAACTGCCTTGAGTAAGACACAGAAAATTCCACCTACTTGCTAAAACCAGGAAATCTGTTGTTGTAGCCACTGCTGAGGATCCATTTTAAGCCACATCTCTGACATTAAGTACTACTGTGCCTCTGTGTTCTGTGACAGCCTTTGTCTTGCCTTGTATTTGTTATCTGATGGACCAAGATTTCCTGACTTTGAATATATACAACACTGAATATCAGCTTTTCTTAATACAATTTGGTCACTGAGCAAGAAAACCATCAATTTTAGTTCTCCATTTATCTTTGTAATACATGATGCAAGAATTTCCTAAACCCTTTCTTCAACCCCTAAGCACAGATCACGTGAAACAAAACCTGTAGCTCCATCAAAATTTGCACTTCTTGCTGGATGAATTATTTTACCCTGTCACATAAGCAGATGAAATAGATTCACTTAATGAGCCTGGATAAGAGAGGGAACAAAAACAAAGAAGAAAAAAATAAACCCAAACCTCCCAGTAATTGAAATATATCAGCTAGGCTGTTATGATCTTTCTGTAGGAGCCAAGATATGAGAAGTGGACATTGAAAAGGCAGCTGATAAGCCACCTGCAGATAACAGTTATCCAGTCTAAAGTTAAATTAGCAATATAGATTATACTATACAGAGAAAACTAGCTCTATGTGTACAAGCCTGAATGCATTAAACAGCCTGAACCTGACAGTATAGAGCTCTTGACAGGTTAATTGAACTTCTTTCATGACAGTGTGAAAACAAAGCCTGAGATGGTAAAGAAACTAAACACCTCATCCTTCAGAGCACCATGAATTTAAAGACCATAAAGCTCTAACCATAAAAAACTAGCATGCTGAGTAGCTGCCCTGTTCCTGACTTGCAGGTCTCCTGTAGGATGATGTGACAGATGGGTGCTGCACCAGGCAGGAATCAGACTCAGATCCCAGCTGGGGGAGTATCACAAAGGGCTCCAAAGGATACCTTATATGCTACCCACCACTGGGTCACACTAGCTTTCTAATTGTATGCTATGAAATATTGCTAGTATCTCACTTTTTTTCCCCTTAGTTTTCATCATGGGGTGCTATGGAATAGAAAAGGATAAAGCTTCGTGTTTGGAATTTGTTTTGGTCAGGTTTAGGGAGTAAATATTTTTTTATACATACACACTTACAAATCGAAGGTCCTTGGAAATAAAATTCCCAAAGATTTTAGCTAAAAAATACGTTTTTTTTAATAGACATCCAATAAACACATAAAAGGATACTGATTTTTGTTTTTTGTTGATCAGAAAGCATTGAAGATACACAGGCTAACTCCTGATCTTGGAAAGGAGAAATATATATGATATTGCTAACCAACCAGCTGTGCATCACCCTTTGAAAGCTAAAGTGATTTCAAAGCTTGATGTGCTTAAACTTGATGTTACATAAACTGCTACAAGGCAAAATCAAATTTGTTTTAAACCTCAGCTGAAACAGGTTAAGTTAGAACAGAATATTCCTAGGAAGATCCCCAGACCCACTCCCTTTATGACAACCACCCAGCATTCACTCAGGTTTTGAAATCACTCAATTGTACATCCAAACATGTGGTGCAGTGAACTTCTGCCAAACAACAAAAAGGGGGGAGGAGGGCAATAAAACTCCCTGGGAGATGCATTTTCCCAGACGAGTTCAGGCTATTCAACACATGGCCAACCCAGTGTACTGTTGTGGGGACCCACCTAGTGAATGCATGAGGAATTACACCAGATCATAAAAGGAAAGAAAGGGAATTTGGAGCCAAGGAAGCAAATAATTGAACAATATAATTTAAGTGATGAAACGTGGCTAGATGAGAGAGGCCACAAATTCCAGCCAACCTACAATCACAATCTGGCATTGCTTTGCAACTGTCAAAGAACTTGGTTCCATAATGTGGTAGAGCAGAAGGTTACATTTAAGAGAAGGGATAATGTATTTTGTTTTAACTCAAGCTGGTATAGTGCCATAAGACATATTTGGGATGTATGTTCAGTATTACTAGCCTGACTGTTGAAAAAAGCAGGATTTGGTCTTTATAAAACCAGAAAGGCTTTCTTAAAAAACACTAGAAGATATTTCATTTTCTCCTTGACTCTCATAGTATGAGCCATCACTTCATGTATGTCAGTGTTCAAGGCCTTATTCCTCTGTCCACAAGGGCTGAAGGCATTCTGTCCAATGGAAGCTGAATTTCTTGCCTTATTTGCTTTGCCAACAGGGACTTTAAGAATGCTAGTATTCCTTGGTTTACAACAACATTGTAAGTTTTGTTACTACCAATACTGAGCAGTTCAAAGGGATTTCCTTCTCATTTGCTAAGCACTATGTCCTCAGCTATCTAATTCACAAGAGAAACATAACTTTCTTAAGTACTCAATTTCCAAAAGATGTCAACATTAAAATCAGCCACCTGGCTAAACCACTGCTATTTTCTTTTAATTGTATGAGACAATATGCTTTTTTCCATCATAAGGACATACAACAAGGGAAAAGGTTTTCATATTCAGAAAATACTGAAAATAGCTTGTGAATGAAAATACCCACCTTCATTTTTTGGCATCTGAAGATCCTCCAAAAGAAAGCTGCAAATACTGAATATCTAGTTACAAGTAACTATGGTATACTGTAGGAATCCTCCCCAAATCTTACAGTCACTTGCTTTCATTCCTTTCTTGTGTACATACTTCAAGTTCCACAGTTTATGTGAATTTTCAGAAAAATACTTGAAACCCAACCCCAGAGAACCCCTTGTTAACATCTAGAATGGTCATTTAAGGTTGGTGAAGAGCCGTGCCAGTTTAGAGGCAAGAATGGGATTCTAGTTTATCTCATAGTTATTATCATTCTCTCTTCCTTGACAACATTACAGCAAGAAAATCCTGACTCTTTAAATCCTCCTCATGCATAACCCCAGAGCCTGACATTATTTTCTTTCCACTTTTTCCTTGTCTCAGTTATCAGGATACTACTGGGTAATTAATTGTATTTCCCTAACAAGGAATACTTTTGCACTCTGTTTAAATGTCTGCAAATTTATTTGCATTGAAGAAAAGTTCTGCCTGAAAAGCAGGGCTTTCATATGAGAGTGTCCTGGTGTTCAGAGCACCATTATTTGGCAAACGGGGGCTCTATTCATGTTCTGGGCTACATAGAAACATGAAGTCACACAGGTTGTGCATGCACAGCCATGAGTGCCTCCGAAAGAAAGAGAAGCAGGCATTAGAATTGCAACAGTGGTCCTTAAGAGCAGTGATTTTTGACTCCAGAAACTGGAACAGAAAGCCTCACTCCCTAAGGCCTTCCTCTTCATCTTGGCACCTTCTATTTCTCCCTTTCCCTTTGCTGAAATATTCCCTTTCTCTTAGAATCATAGAATGGCCTGGGTTGAAAAAGGCCTCAAAGATCATCCAGTTTCAAGCCCTTGTGATGAGCAAGGTCGCCAACCACTAGACCAGGCTGCCCAGAGCCACATCCAACCTAGCCTTGAATGCCTCCTGGAATGGGGCATCCACAGCCTCTCTTGCCCCCTCTCTGCATCTCCTCCTTCTCCTCAGCAGCCCCAGTTAAGTAGAAATCGTTGTAGGAAGAAGACAGGATGCATTGCTGCTTGTGGCAACTGGAGTTGAGACACACGATTGGAAGAGTAGGTCTGAGGGTCCTGTTACCCTCACAGTGGTTCAGCAGAGACATCCAGGTGAAGAGGGAGTCACCTCTCCCAGGGGCTCTCCAAAGCCTCTCTTCTGTCTGTAGCCTCCACAAAACACTGCTGATCCCTTCCAAACCAGGATCCCCATGATGGATCCCTATCACCACCCCATTTGTCACTCCTCTTTGCACTCCATCCAGCATCTCCTCATTCCTGCTACTCAAAATATTACTCAAAACTGAGATTCCCAGAGACGATTTTGCTTAGTGTACATAGCAGTTAGATCCTAAATGGCACTGTCACCAATCCCCTTTTTCACCTTTGCAGCTTTCTGTAGCTTCCATTTATTGTTCTCACTTTCTTACCCTCTGTCAGGTGTTTTATTCCCCTGTGACTGTGGGTCCCAACAGAAACAGCAGAGCTTTGTAACGCCAGGGGGCATCTCACAACCTGCACAGGATGTTACAATATTCCCTCACGCAGTCCCAGGTCTGTTCTGGACAGATTTTAGCAGTATTTATCTTTCACTTCTTTCATTTTCCTTAGACTGCACACCTCTTTCAGAGTTTGATATTTTCAGACAACGCAATAACGGCTTCCTCCAGACCCTTGTATAATTGCCTGCTAATAACCCTTCCTAAAATCATTAACACAATGGTCATGTTATTTGCATCAGCTTTTTTAATAGTCTCCAAAGTTATTTTGAGATTTTTAATCAAGTAGAATTCTTTTCTCTGATAAAATGAGTAAATCTAAAAGTAACTGCATGGAACTTTGTTTCTGTATAGACCAATTAAGATATTTGTTTTCTAATTTGTTTTCAGGCTCAAGCCATTTACAAAACTTACACTTGAGAAGCACTGCTTTTGATAGCCTTCCATAGCACACGTCTCTGGAAAACCACAAGCCAGAACTGCCTCTAGTAGGTTAGGAATCAGAATAAATCTGTAAGACTGAAGTGAAAAATAGAGCTACAATAAAATCATGAATCTTACCCAATAACAACCCCTTCCTTTTACATGTCCTTCTTTTTTATGCTTTTCTCAATGTAAGGAAAGTAAAAGCCCCCACCTTGAAAACATAGGAAACTAAACTTCAGCACTAAAAAAGAAAAGACTCAGCACCCTGTTGTACAATAGGTATGGAGGCCAAGGCTAAAGTGTCCCTGGATACTGGAAGATTACACCAGCTATGAGGCTGTCACCTAAAAGACAGCAGCACAAACCAGGCTTTAACACCATTGTCTAAACTCTATCCAGCCCCAGTATCTGTGATAAAGGTAAAGGCTTTGGTTCTAGGCTTCAGGAAGACTGAATGTTTCTCTCACACTTACCTATGAAAACTAAATTTCAGACATTTCATCAAGATAGGAAGGCAGTGTGATGCAACGGAGTGAGAACTGAAGGACTCCATTCCATTTTCCTCCTTGTTGCTGCTCTTTTGGGCAACTTGGAACAAATAGTTTCATATTTCTGTGCTTTAACTTCCACATCTATAAAAAGAAGATAAAATCTATCTGCTCTGCAAATAAGGTTTTTTTCTTTTCTAATCAGGGTAAAAAAAACACAGGTGGAGAGGGATGATTCTAAAATACTTCATTGGAAAGATTCCAGTTCAGTTATGGGATTTCAGGGTTATATGTGATTGTTTTCATTCTTACAACTTTGCAAAACAGTCAAAAGTGGAACAGAAATCAGCCAGGCTGGCTCAGATACCGAGCCTGGGAAGGGATGTGAGCACAATTGAGCAATGCTGGACAGAATGTTTAGCCAGCTACCTCCTTCTAGACTGCAAAGAATGTTTTATTTCAGTAAAATGAAATGACAGAGAAAGTAACAAGACATTCCCAGCTCTAAACAGAACTTCTGAATACAAAAACAGACAGAATTTTGTCAGCAACTCTTAAAAGCTAAAACACAACTTTTCCACAGTGCATGAGAGACTCTATAGAAAATATCAGAGAAGTATAAGAAGTACAGGAAAATAACACAGATCAGGCTGAAAATTGGCATTACGAAGTTGAAGGGACTGGAACAGAGCACGAAAATACTACAGCTCTGCAACCTCTCAGTAACGTAATTCCTTGCTGAGCCAAAACAGGGCAAGATACTTAGGTCTGTGAATTCTGCCACACACAGTCTGTGGCTCATGTCACTGCCTCCCTATGGATTTTAGGGCCGCATCACAGATGGTCCATTACACAACTTCCTTCTTCCATTAGTATGGGTTAATGTTGCTGCATTCAGCTAGTTGTTAGAGCTTGTGTCTCAGGTATGAGATAAGGGACAAGGGTCTGCCATTGGATCGTGGAAGGCTTTTTTTTTCATCTGTCTCATCTTGAAAAGCAAGGCATTTGGGAGACATAGATGGTTTGTTAATAGCAGTTAACAGACAGTTTGTTAACAAACAGTTAACAGATGCTGAGAGGGAGTCTTGGTTATTTATTGTACTGTTAAGACATCCTGTCAATAAACATCAAATGGGAACGCTGCTGTAGTTGCACAGTTACCAATTTAGTTTTAAAAGCATAAATGCTCCATCACAGCTAGTTCAAAGAAATTCCAAAAAGTGAGTATGCTGACTTACTCATTTCATTAAGATTTTCATGAAGGGGAACCCTGGGCAGCTTGATCGAGTGCTTGGCAACCTGCCCACAGCAGGGGGTTGGAGCTTGATGATCTTTAAGGTCCCTACGAACCTCAGCCATTCTATGATTCTGTGACAATGCAGGAGTGCTACAAGTTTTGCCTTTCCAACTAGAAAACACTAGTTTTAAAACATTTTAAGTGCAAGAGACTGGGAAGGAAATTGATTCCAAAAGTCATCTAATTATCATTTGGCTTTTCTTCTTACTGTTCTATTTTAAGCTTGAACGTTAGCCGAAATTCCCTTTAGGCAAGTTCTGCTACTCTAACAAGATCCAACTGGTCTGATTCATAGAAGGGTGTGAAGCTGTCATCAACCAAATTCGTTTTGATTTACCTTTGTGAAAAAAATCGCTTGCGCTTACAGGATCTAATGGCTTAAGAATTTGCTGTTCCAGTGGCTTCATCAGCAGCATCTGTGGCTGCCCCAGAACTCTCAGCCATCAGGCATCTTTTAGGCTTAGGGATTTATGAATCTGCATTCAGCATCACTACACATCGGGGCATCATTCTACAATACACTGTGAATTTCATGCAAACCTTATTATTAATCACATCTGAATGTTGTAAGAAGGTTTTTCATGTGCAGTATTCTGTCTTCATCCCCTAAATCAACACCAGCTAAATCATCTCAGGTGTCTGACTAGCTAAGGGAACTTAAGCAAACAGCATAATGAAAACTAAGCAATTTTACCTTCTGATACAGTCTGGAAAAAGCTGTACATTCTGACATCTAGCCTGAAGTGTCCCCAAGTAGATGCTTTCATGCTAGTCTACGTTTCTCCTGCAGTCAATACAGAACTACTCGCTACAGTCAAGAGCCATTCAGTTGTCCAAAAATAGGCAGATTTATCCAGTTTACAGTGATCTGAATAGCT
Source organism: Lagopus muta (assembly GCF_023343835.1). NCBI lineage: Eukaryota > Metazoa > Chordata > Aves > Galliformes > Phasianidae > Lagopus > Lagopus muta. The sequence goes on from NC_064439.1 coordinate 6,715,867, forward strand.
TGCTGAATCAGCTACGAGCAGGGCTCAGCTTAGTGACAGCTATGATGGTCTGAGAAATCAGGCTCCCACATGAGACTGACAGATATGACAGTTCTGTGGGTTTTTGTAGGAGACTTGAATGTTCTTGGAACAGGAGCTGGAGGCCAGGTAGGAGACTCCACAATGCCTTAAATGGCATTAGATGCCTGCATTTATGTAATTAAATCCCACATTAGCTCTCCACTGAGCGTCAAAGGATCTTAGACATCTGGTTCACACAGAGACACCTGCACAGTTCAACACAAGTGTAGGTGCCTTAAGCTGCTAGCTGAATCCACTCCTTTACCTGGAGATTTCCTGAGCTGGCAGCTGCATTAGCATTATGCTAAACATTCCTCAATGGACATATTCTCCCTGTCCACATCTAACTCATTCAGGAGCACAATCATATTTTTGACCTCCCCAATATACTTCTAGCAATTTGCAATTATAACTCAAGGGAAAACATAGTTCCCTTTGTTTCTTTTAAAGTTATTGCCTGAAAATTTCACTCTAGAGTCCTAAATCTTGTCTTTCATTCCTACTCTAATATTCCCAATAAGCTTTTTGCCTTTTCACCTACCATGAATCACAGAACTGATGTTTTCAATAGACTAGCCACAACAGCTCCACAGTCTTCCCAATGCGCTCCTAATGAACTTAGGGGTATGTGGGATGAACTTGTTCTACAGGCTTTTCTCAGTGGTAGGAAAGCAACTTGTCTCCCATCCCGACATCTACTTTTGCAAAGCTACTCAGAATATAATCTCTTTGAGATCTTCACCCACTGTCAAATTTGTTGAAAACAGCCCAAGAGTTTAAAAGCATTTGAGAAGAGAGAACAGATCAGATAACCCACATACATATTCCAAATATTCATTTGACCTTTTCTTTTTCGGAAAGAGCAGGCAAAAGAAACCCTGCATGATATGCAGTGAAAACAAGCGGTAGAAAATTCTGAATAGAATGCCCAGTGCTTACAAGGGCTTGTTTACCCCATTCCAAACTGTAATCATATAGAAATTCTAACAGAGAATATGCAGACTCTGCCTTTAGTCATGGACAACCCGCACACAAACTTACACACGGAAATCACTGAAATAAATGCATTTTTTCCTGGTTATTAAAAGAATGGTTGGAGTTTCCGCCATCTCCTCTATCATAGCTGGCCAACAGTTCTACATATCAGCTGGAGACATTTGTTCTTCATGATCTGCATTTTGAAGAATAATATGTTAGTTCTGTTCAGGGATATTCCTCTTCTTTGTATTGAAGAGTCAGTGTAAGAAAAAGACACAGAATTTATCTTTTATAGCTCAATATCTCTTTCTCTTCTGTCCTTTCTGTGCATAACATGTCAATAAATATAATTTCAGTGCTTGAATACACATGGATTCCAAATTCTGAACATAACTCATATTGGCAGAGCATTAACTTGGGTTAATATTTCTAGCCAGCATCTATATACGAATTCTTGACTCCTGCTATGAACATACAGGAAGAGAAGCAATCAGTTAACATTAATGACTTATTATAGAGCATATTAAGCAATTGGGCTGGGCAGATTATTAGGGATTTTAAGAAATGACAGACGTCTCAAAGACCGTACAGTAAATGAAACTAAAAAGTAGCAGTTCATTAATGGTTAATAAAATGATAATCCAGGCAGCAAGGAAACTCTCTGCAGTAAGAACTAAAATAACTGCTTGGGTAGATTAAGTAATTGGAATTTGGCAAGAACTAGCCAAATTAGGATTACAACAATAATAAATCTGCACGAAGCAGATAGCATATGTGCTGAGGCTGCTTTTACCTAAAACTGCTTCGCACATACCTAAAATCCTCAGGCTAAATTATTATGAATGAGAGATCAAAGCTTCATATTAGCCATTACGAAAAGCTGGCTGATGGGGATGCTAACTACAAGGCTATCTCATTGCACACATTACTTTTATCTTGATCCCTGCTGCCTCCTTGTCATCTGCCAGCTAACCCTGTCACTCTTACTGAAGCTGCTGAGTACATGCTGCCTTTTTGGTTCCAGTATTTTAATGCTGTAATTAAAGCCTTTCAACAAATTCTGCATTTTGCTCTATTTGTGTTATTATAAAGCATCTTATTGTAAAGTTCGGGGCAGTAATGCACCAAAGAAGGGACTCAGTGTGTCAAGCCTGTTGAATTTTCACTAAAACAAAAAGGTTTTATTTACTAAAATAAAATCCACCATCCTCAAAATGTCACTCAGCAGCTAGCTATCAGATGGTGCAGGCAGCTCAAGTTCTGTATCTGGGCATGCTCACAAAAGCTTCCCGTCCTGACTATGCTGTGCAAGTCATCACTTAGTTCATTCCTAAACCTCACCAGGATTTACAAACCCAAAATGTCTTTCAGTCTCACACCTCAATGACATGTCATGTTCTGCACAAATATGGATGAGTGGTGAAGCCACCCCACCACCCTTTCATCGTTGGTTAGATCATTTATTCTGGATCTGAAAGATCTGAGAGTTCAGCATGCCACTCCATCTGAAAGGACATGAACTCTCGCACATTAACTGCCAAGCTGACATTATTTCAGCATAGCTGTGGCTAATTTCTCTCAGCTCTTTCTCCATTCTGCAAGTGGTAATCACTGGGTCAAAAGAACAAGTGTGATAATGGGACCTGATTTCAGGTTTTTCCCTTCTAAGGAACTAACCCACAACCCCTACAAACTTATTACTTCCCATAGCTTAATTAGTATTTAATTACACATGCAGAGCAGAACAGCTCCCAGAGGAAGTACTGAACACACTCTGCTGGGGCACATACTAAGTGTCAGGCTGGTACTTCTATTCCCCAAGGCAGGGAAAGAAGTTAGTCCTATACACGCTTGACAGCTTCACAGCAAAGGAAATAAAGATATTTAGCCCAGACATTTCCTGTCAGCCTAACCTCCACTTGTTTCTTTTCTCCCATTCAGAGATCTATGATAAACACTTCCAAATGTCATTCAAGGACACGAAGCCCAAAGCAGGACCTCCTGAGGAGACTGGAAATGGCTTCAGTCTTCAGAGAAAACCGCAACAGAACTCCTGCGGGCCTTACTGCATCCAGGTCTGGGGCCCCCAATAGAGGAAAGATGTGGAACTGGAGGACTGGGTCCAGAGGAGAGCCATGAAGATGATCAGACGGCTGGAGCACCTCTCCTATGATGACGGGCTGAGGGAGCTGGGCTTGTTTAGCCTGGAGAATAGAAGGCTGTAAAGAGACCTCATTGCAGCCTTCCAGTATTTCAAAGGGGATTATAAAAAGAAGGGAAATGAACTTTTTACTCGAGTAGACAGTGATAGGAGAAGGGGGAATGGTTTTAAGCTCTAGGAGGGAAGGTTTAGATCGGAAGTTCTTCACAGAGAGAGTGGTGAGGTGCTGGAACAGGCTGCCCAGAGAGGCTGTGGATGCCCCATCCCTGGAGGTGTTCAAGGTCAGGTTTTATGGGGCCCTGGGCAGCCTGGTCTGGTATCATATCTGGAGGATGGTGGACCTGCCTATGGCAGGGGGTTGGAGATTCATGACCCTTGAGGTCCCTTCCAACCCAAGCCATGCTATGATGCTATGATTCCCAGTCTCTGACCAGATGTGCAGAGCTTTGGGCTGTGCAGACTGAAGGCTGCACCTCCACCTCCGAACCCCTCTGTGCTTCAGTGCTCAGCGACAGAATCACAGAATGTCCCGAGCTGGATGGGATCCAAAGCAGCTGCCTCCAACTGCCGGTTCCGCACAGGACCAACGAAACCTGTCTCAGAGCAGTGTCCCAACGCACCGTGAGCTGCAGGACTCGGGGCTGTGCCTTGCCCTGAGCAGCCCGTTCCGTGCCCACCGTCCTCTGGGTCACAACCCTTCCCTCACCCCCAGCTGCCTCTCCCCTCATAGCTCCAGCCCAGACTGGAACGACTGGACAAACCCACAGCCCGCCAAACCATCACCGCCATCTTCTCGGCCCCTTAGCCCCGCCCGTCATGGCGGCCGCGCCCCAGCGTGTCACATGGCAGGGGCGGCCGGGGAGGGAGAAGGAGGAGAAAAAGGAGGAGCAGAAGGAGGGGTTACGTGGAGCCGGCGCCGCCGAGGGCGCGGGGCGGTGTGAGGGGCCATGCTGCCGCCGCCGCGGTGAGTGCGGGGGAGCTGGCGGTTCTGAACCGCGTGGGACGGGGGCGGCGGGGCGACCCGGGCGGGGAGCTTAACCCGACCGGCGGGGACGGAGCTCGGGGCTGGGGGCTGCGCCGCGCCGCGCCGGGTGGATGGCGGTGTAGTTTTGTTGTTGTTCCTGTGCTTTTCGGTGCGTACGTTGTACCATCGAGGCTCCCTTTCCCCCCGCGCAAATGCGCGCTGTGTTACGTGGCTTGACTCCAGCCCTTCTAGTGAGTTCTCGTGGCGTTCTCCTTCCTTTTTGCGTGTTGAGCTTAGAAAGGAGGCTGCGGTTGGAGGGAGTGACAGCCAACGACCCGCTTTGGGAGGCAGAAGAAGCCGCTGTCCCTTGGTTGTGCGAGGACGGGGCTCGGCAGCTCGGGCTGCGCTGGATCCTGGCCCTGCCGCGCCCTCGGAAGCCCGGGCTGCTGCCTCCGCCGGTACAGGTGTGCTGAGCCCGGCTGCGGGAGGCCCGGCAGCACCCTGCTGTAACCAGGGATAAAGCAGCCCCTGCTCCTGGGGAGGGAAAAGGAAAGATCTCGTGACCTGGCTTTGATGCTGCCCTGTCGATAATCTGTGCTTTATCCGTGTTTGGAGAGTTGCTTTCTGCTTGAAGCCTTGGTGAAATATCCTAATTCCAGTACAGCAATTATAGCAGGATCATCAGCGCTGCATTAATAAGCTTGTTTGCTCTAGAACATGCGTTTCAGCTAAGGTCAAATCTCTCCTCTCCTTGCTTAGGAAGTGCAGCCTGTAAGTAATGTGAGATATTTTGAGTACTTTCTGACCTGGCATCTGTGGTTTCTTTTTCTTTTATGGGTCTCATCTGAATAGAGATGCTCCCGGGCATCTCTAGTTAGATTAAGCCAATCTGTTTGCTCAGGGAACGACGGTAGCAATCCACCCAGCAGTGTCTCTGCTACCTGCAGCTGTGAGGAAATCCAGCTGGGATCCCTGGACCTGGTTTTAGAGTAGCACAAAGGACCAGGTGTTTCCAGATAAGAGGCTTTTGATTAGCACGCAATTGGCCTCCCCTGGTAAAACTGTCTCTGCGGCACTGCATGCCTTCTGCATAAGCTTTGACTCATCCCTGGGTAAGATAAGCTCCTGTGGAGTTTTAGGAGCTCTTCTGCAGCAGGGAAAAAAAGTAATAGCGCTGTAGCTGTAGTGAGCCCTCATCTCTCAGCCTCACAAGAGGAAGCCAGGAGGCTGCCTGGCCTGTTGTCAGTTGAGAGATTCTCAGGGCAGATCCCAGCACTTCTGCTTTCTAATCACTTTGCTTTGGAGAACTCAAATTGATACTCTGTTATGCAAGGAAAGGAGTTCCTTATAGGTTACTGTGTGCCAGGACACAAAATGAGTGGATGTCATCGTCCTCCCAGTGATGTAAATTAATAGGAAGTATGATGTGTGTTTCAAGCCTTCTGGAGGTATGGAAGCCCCCAAACAGTATGGCAAGGGAAATAAAGGTGAATGATGAGTATGTAGAAAGCAATTACTATTGAAATAACAGTTTTAATGGCAGACAGAGAGTGTGTGTAGAGCAGGGCAAGCAGTGCATCAAATGGATGGGAAGAGAAGGAGAATATGAGCAGATGTTTAAAATGAGGAATTTGGATCTTCAAGCAAGAGAATAGCATACAGCAAGGGCAAAAAGAATAGAGGGAGGATTGATCTTACTGAAGTTACCTTAAGGCTGTGTGAAGGATTGCAGCCTGAGCAGCTGTCAGGGTGTTTGGCAGCTGTGTGTTGATTACAGAAGCAGGAAAATAAGGGGAGACTTCCAACTGAAGGGGCAAGGTCAAATCTGGGGGTTGGACCAAGTGACCTTCTGAGTTCGTTCCAACCTCAACTGTTCTGTGACTGTAGAATTTCGAAGAGAAGGAAAAGGTCATAATTCTTTTCTGTGGCAGTTCAGCTTACGGACTTCCTAAGCTGATCCATCTCTCTGGCTAGGCAGCACTGGTATCACTGAATTTAAGTAATGATTTACTTTGGAGAGATGCTGCTCTATGTTTCTCTCTGTTAAAGTACAAAAATATGCTCATGTGCTTCAAGTACAAACATTCCTCTGTTTTCTATTCTCTCAAAAAAGCATTGCAGAGGTAAAGTCTGTTTCAATCCTTGTTAAAACAAGAAATGCAAATACTCTCCTGATTCTTATATAAGGCTCCAAAACATATGGTGGCTTATGGAGATAAATGCATCTGCTGTTGCAGCTACTGTGTTAATGTATGCTATCAGTACAAAGTCTTTGGCTGTTAAACTGGTGTTTAGCAGCATGAGAAAATGCATTTGTTTGGCTTGTTTTGTGTAAAAGTTAAGTGTCTTCCCTGCCTTTCAGTTGTGCTCTAGCATGTTTCTGGTGTGAGTTAGTATTGTCTAATAATTAGTGTAAATACTTTGAACACTGTGAAAACCGCAACAAAGTGGGGAAACTGGGAAGCTGCTGATACTCAGCCCTTGTGCATTCTAGGGATTTTCTGCAGTCAGATAGTTTGCATGTTTGAAGCTGGAATACAGTGCTCAGGGTGAAGCAACTTTTCTGCTGTTTATACAAGCTAGAAATCTCTAATCCAGGCAAGTTCAAATTTCGTACTGAAAGCTGTGTGCATGAGCAAGGAATAGTTGTGCAGGTAGGTAGTTGTGTGGTGTTGCTTGCAGGTAGGTACTTGGATGCTTCTACCCAGCATAGGGCAGGTGAGCTGCTGTGGTTTTATTTCTTCTGGTGGTTTTATTTCTTGTGGTAATAGCTGTACACAATCCTGTATTTCTGATTTGCCATGACTCATGAGCATTACCTTATTGGGTCTGCTGCAGTGGCATGCGTGCTCTGATCCCTCTTGCCATAGAGCAAGCCATCGAACAGAAAGGACTTATCTCTCTATGTGAGATGGAAGGAGTGCACACAAAGAGAAATGTTGTAGAGCTGCTGATGTGAGGTAACTTACCTGCAGTAAATTCCAGTGTCATTCCTGTGACTTTCACTGAGACACAGCCACCATTTAAGATGTCTAATTTTAAAAGGACAGGCTCAGTTAATAGACTTGCGGAGGCATGCAAGAAATAAGGTACCTCAGTAAATGATGGCTATGTGCCATGCTGATTTAAACATAATAGATGTTAAGAGTGTATTCAAAGGTCGCCTTTTAGTTTATATAAAGTTGTTAAAGAATTGTCTGGCTAAATGGCTTAGATTTTCTTGTGCAGACAAGGATTAAACTAGATGCTGTAAACCTCAGAGGTAGCCTGAGCGAAGAGATCCTCTTCCAGGAAGAATAGAATTCTATCCCACTTTGATATACACCCCCTTATGAATAATTCTTTGTAGGTATTTTGAGTACTTTGCTAGTTCCTTTAGCATGGCACCAAGAGCAGACAACTTTACGGGCTCTGCTGATACCTCTCATGTATGTGTTAGGCAGTTTGCTTTCTAGAAGTGCATTCCTTACTTTCCTATTTCTTGGAATACCTAGACTTTGTCAGTTGGCATCTTATCTCTTGCATCAGGAGACACTGAGACTCATCGCTTATGAAACCAGGAGTCTGAGTTCTGGGTTATGTGCTGAATGTTTGTGCTATCAGTGTACTGGAAATTGGCTCCTAGTGAAGTGGGGAAATGTGTTGTTGTTGCAACATCCATGGTTTCAACATCATAATCGTGAGAATGTTTGCACATTAAAAACATTGGCAATAGATAAGTAGAATAAAAGTGGCTAAGGGGGGATGGAGAAGTGCTCCACAGCACTTCTCTCAAAGGAGGCTCTTTGGAAGAGTAATATGTCTGTAACATCATGTAGAAGGAAATAAAAGGGCAATCTGTTTTTTGGTTTAACTTGTAGAAGTTTCCTTTCCATACAGCATGAAATCTCTCTGCTAATGATTTATCACTCTAATCTAACAGCTAAAGTCTACTTTTGTTTCAGAATCATGCCAATACAAGGTCTGTTTGCTGATGTATTTGAAAAAACCCTACTCTATTGTCAAATTCAATATTTAGCAATGTAAGTTTTAATTTAGATGCATGTTTTCATTGACACCATCCATAGATACAGTTGTAGCAGCAATGGTGGGTTACTCTTAACTGTATTTTGTTAAGAATAGGAAAAACAGACTGTCTCCTGTGCAAGACTTCAGTGTAATTCTTAAATTGGCTTGGAAGAGCTCTTGCTCTTCCACTTAAGTTTCACTTGTTACTTGTATTATTTCTGCCTGTTGTGGCCTTGAAACCTTTGATGTATTTGCTTTAATGTGGCATTCAGGTTTAAAAAGTGAGTACTGAGACGATGAATTTCTGAGGATCTCATCAAAATCCATAGCAGAGCACATAGTTCAGCCAGAACATCCCTGGGCTTTGCATACCTTAATGTATGGTTTCCTGGCTCACTCTGTAAGCTGAGGAGTTGGTTTGTATCCTTGGGCTTCCTCTCCTATGTTGATGGCTGGAGACACCAGTGAGGAAATGGGAGAAGTAGAGAGAAATTGGTATGTGGAAATTACTGTAAACTTCTGTTGTGAAAATAGATCCAAAACAAAAACGGTGATGAGTTTTTTGGTCTTTTGGAAAAGAGTTCCCTACCGGAAAACATGAAAGTGCCTTGTTATGCTGTTCCAGATGGCACAAATACTGTGGATTCTGTGCTAAGGCTTGAAAACAAAATGTCAAGTGACCTTTGTTTTTGGACACGAGAAGTGCAAATAGGCATTGAGTTCAGTTAAACTGTATTTTTAATATTTCTTTTGCTTCTCTGTGATTTATCAATGGCCAGCCATGCAGAACTCATAAGGTAATACATTAAGGATCTTTCCAAGATTGTGCCATCTCTTAACAGCATGGAGAGCCATAAGAGGAATTAGGAAATCCTAGCACTTGAGAATGAGTTAAATATTTTCCTATCTACCAGCTTTTGGGAGTTTAAACCATAGCTTGTTTTAACCTTGCTCACCTAACTATTAGATTTTGTTACAAATAACGTGTATGTGTACTAACATCAGGTATTTCAGCTCCATAAAGGTGTTTGGTGCAGGGCTAGATTAGCTGCCCTGCAAGAGCAGAATCACAAAGTCACTCAGGTTGGAAAAGACCGCTAAGATCACTTTAGTCCTGCTGTCAACCCATCCCCACCATGCCTGCTGACACAGTTCTGGAACCCAGCATCTCCCTGGGCAGACTCCAGAGCTGCAGCAGTAGGCAAAGCCTCGAGTTGCTGTCTCATGGCAGCTTCTGGCATATAATTGTAAGTGAATGTAGCATGTGGGGCACAAACATAGCACTTCTGTCGTGTTTTTATGTAAGTTTCTGCATATTGAAAAGGAAACTCATCTAGGAAAAGAGAACTGAATCGGCCTTGTGTGATTTGTGGGAAATAGACTTGGAGGTCTGTGAATGAGTCCTTGTAATCTAATGCTGGAGGGCAAGATGAAACCTAACCATTCTCATTAAGTCAGCTTCACAGAGTTTCCAGTTCTGTAATATTAGGAAATAACTTAATTGCATCAGGTTTGCATTTTGTACAAGTTCAGGTATAGTATTTTGCAGAAATTCTGGTCTGAGATTGTAGATGTTGAATACATACTTTTTTTTTTGTATGCAGCTGTTGATTTCAGTGCTGAATTGCCCACAAGGGGATGTCTGCTAACAGTGAACTGCACTGCTGGGATTTAATGAGAGTCTTGTGCAGAATGCAGTGTTGATGGTCAGTGGTTACAGGCTTAAAACTGAGCCCATCAACCTCAGTTCTCATTGTCCTGCTCCCAAAGTACTTCCATGAGGTCTGTTTTATCACCAGAATTCCTGCCAGCAGTTCTGGTGGAAGGGCTGTACAGTTTGTGTTTGTTTTTTTTAGATTTGGAAAATGTAAAAGGCTGGAGGAAAAAAAAGAACAGAAATCATACCTGCTAAAGGTTATTAAGAATGTGGAAATCTTATACAGGTACTAGTGGTTTGGTTAATGAGGAGTAAAGGAGCTTTTAGGATTAAAATTCGCATGCAAACTTAATGATGGCTTTTTCTAGCATGACTGAGATCCAATCCATTGGTGTTGTAATGGAAGATTCCTTAGAAAGACGTTGATTGTGCTGCTTTAGTGGCAGTAAAATGACTGCTGCCAAACACATGCATTGTGCATCACCTTTTGAGAACAAAGCTATAGCAGTTCTTCAGAGCTGTATGTGCAGTCAGATGAGGTGTACAGCCTCACAGAGCTCGTGTCCTAAAGCCCATCCACGTTAGCCTGTTGTCATAGTGAAGCCTGTGTTTGTTGCCCTGCTCGCAGTAATGACTTGGAAGCAGTTCTCAGCAATCAAGTGTTAAGTTTCAGGCTCAGCATTTTATTGTGTACTGGGAATGAAGACACCAACTGGGTTTGACTGTTACTGCAGTTGGTGTGTTTTCACTGTGTAACCTTGCACCGTTTCTTTAGTGCTGACTCTTCTGGAAGAGGTGGGTGCTTTTCTATTCAGCTGCTTATGCAGAAGTATTTCTCCAATTGTTTTTCATGCATTTGTATTTTTTACTCCTGTTCTTGTGAGCTCTGTGGGCATAATATGCAAGGAGCAGGTAGGTAGATTTGAGATGCTGAGAAAAGGCACTAAGCAGCTTACTTAGGCATAGCTGACCTTGTAAGCTCTATTGCTGTTTGTATGTAGCACTGAGGATCTTTCAGCTAATATTTAGATCTTTAATAGGAGAGAAGTGCATTAAAGAAATTGTCAGTGTTGTTTTTAACCCTGCCTTTTTTTTAAGTTGTATATAAGAAGGAAGAACTGCATTGCAAAATGCAGGCACCATTCCTTGGAGACGGTACATAGAGGATTCCTTAACAGCTGGTTTTGCAGTTCTCATTGTTTCAGTTGGAAGAAAGCACCTATTAGCAAATAAAAGGGAGAAGGTATTTTTAGGGCTCCATGAATGGCATGGTATATATTTATATGCCAGGTGGCTGGGAGTAACATCCAGCAGAGCAGCCCTGCAGTGCAGCATGCTTGCTAGAGATCCCTCTAATTCCATGCAATTGTCCTTTGGGCAACAAGGAGCTTTACTGCGGGGGGGCAAAGGGCATTGTAGGCAGAACAAAACTAACTGTTGTATGGTGCTTAGTTACTCAGTACTGGGCACTGGGATTTTTGTGAGTTCATGTTTCTAAGTCCAAATGTACTTGCTGACTGTAATCACTAACTAGGCTGCTATGTTAATCTTTTGGATGTTGTGCCACTGGTTGCAAATGAACCTGGTAGATTGTTAATGAGAGCCAGAATTTTATGAAACTTTATTCCAAACTTCAAACTGCTTTTTGCTTGAAAATTGTATCCTCAAATGTCCTTCTTGAAGCATTTTCTTTCCTTGGAGGGGAAGAAATATGTAGGGAGAAATGTATTCCTTGTCAATAAGGGGGAGGGGGGGAAAGTCTAGTTGAAGAAGTGAAAGTTGTTAAATTTTAAAGTATCTTCCTCAGAAAGGAAACATCTAAAATGGAGGTGGCTAAAGACAGAACTTGCAGTTGAGAAGTTCCAAAAAGCTTGATAACCAAAGCTACATCCCTAGAGGAGGTATTCAATATTTAGCCTATAGATTTAAAGACAGTAGCATGTGATATTTAGGCATCTGTGGTTAACATCCAAAACCTGAAATACAAATCAGTGGTTGTACATTGCAGGCAAACCATTTGACAGTGGTAAGATAGAAAAGAGTGGGAGCATACAGCCGTAAAGATAAACTTCAACTATTTTTATAAAACAGTGTGCTTCCAACTTGCAAACTCATAGCACAGTTGTTTAGGTTTTCAGCAGCACATGCAGCTATTCTCTCTATGCACCTTTCTTTCATTATGAAGGATAATGAATGTTATTGGTATTTTAAGACTTTCTTTTTCTGTTAAGCGTTGATCAAAACTTGCATTTGTTCCAGCAAGATTTATTTTAGATGGCGTGACGTGGATTTCTATAGCTGTGCTGAAATGACTAAACTTGGATCCTAAAGCTTTTAAAGTTGCATTTAGAAGTGATTTACAGTGGCTCATTAAAAATAGATCTTTGTGTGTCATCTCATTAAAATGAGTGGGAGTGATGATGTTATACAGGAGGACAGCTTGTGGCCCAGAGTGTATTTCTGACAGTTGCTGGAGCTAGATTGGTCTGGCTTTAGCTCTTCTGCTCTCCCACGCACTGTAGCAAAGAGCACAGCTCTCTTTGGGTGGTTCCTGTCCCTGCAGGTAGGAGCAGGCTGCTGTCAAGACCGTCCTGGGTCCTTTCCAGCTGCTTCCATCCAGGGAGCTTCTCAGAATCATAGAATGGCCAGGGTTGGAAGGGATCTCAAGGATCATGAATCTCCAACCCCCTGCCATATGCAGGGCCACCGACCTCCACATTTAATGCTAGACCAGGCTGCCGAGAGCCCCATCCAACCTGGCCTTGAACACCTCCAGGGATGGGGAAACCACAACCACTCTAGGCAGCCTGTTCCAGCACCTCACCAATCTCAAGTAAAGAACTTCTGTCCTGATGTGAGGCTATTCATGCTAATACTTTTTTTTGGAAGTGCAATATTGGTTCCATTGCACTGGGACCAAGAAATATATGAAGAGTTAAGGCTATTAAAAGAGGGAAAACTGCTTTTGTGAGTAGTGTTACTTTATCTTCTTGGCTTTTCCTTCCCAAAATAAAGTTAGAAGGAAGGAACTGTGAAAGTCCACACAGCTATTTATCCAAGTACTCTGTAGAAAGATAAAAATAACTTCAATTATGTTTTACTAGAATGCTCCTTAAAACTAGAATACTCTAAAATATGAAGATTATCATAGAATTGCAGGAGTTGAAAGGGATCTTGAGATCATCATGTCCATCTCCCTTGCAGAAGCAGGTACCCTACAGCAGATTACACAGGTAGGCCTCCAGATGGGTCTTGAATATCTCTATGGGAGGCTTCACAACCTCTCTGGGCAACCTGTTCATTCTTACTGTAAAGAAATTCTTTCTCATGCTGCTGTAGAACTTCCTGTGTTCAAGCTTTATGCCTTCCTAGCATTCAGGCATGTCAGCCAATCCTTAGAGCTTTGTATCATCAGCAAACAAGCTGAGGATGGACTCTATCCCTTCATCCAGGTTGTTGATAAAGATGTTGAACAAGACTGGACCCAGAACTGACCCCTGGGGTACACCCCTAGTTATAGGCTTCCAACTAGACTCTGTGCCCCTGATGACAGCCCTCTGAGCTCTGCCAGTCATCAAGCTCTCAACCCACCTCACTGTCCACTCATCTATCCCACGTTTTCTAAGTTTTATAACAGGAATGTTGTGGGAGATGGGGTCTGACACCTTGCTGAAGCCAAAGTGCACGCCACCTTCTGCTCTCCCCCATTTGCCCAGCCAGTGATGACATAGAAAGCTATCAGTTGATCAAGAATGATTTCTCCTTCGTGAATCCAAGTTGACTACTCCTGATAACCTTCTCTTCCAATTGCTTGGAGGTGCTATCTAGTACAAGCTGTTTCACCACCTTTTCAGGAATGGGGGGTGAGGCTGACTGGCCTGTAACATATCTTTTATACATATCATGTACATAACGTATGATTATATGTATCTACACAGACTTGCAGAAGGAAATCTGGGTAGTATGAATGTCCCTTTTTTTTTTTTTTTAAAGTAAGGCTGTTCTTGGAAAAACTTCAAGCAGAGTTGAAGGATTTCTCAAATAATTCTGACTGCTGTTTCGAAGATCTTGAGGTTGATCTGATCCTCTGTTTGACCTCTGACAAACATGAGTTTTGGCATGGCTGTGAAACATCCAGTCATACGGTGTGTTTACTAAGTTGCTGAGGTTAATCCAAGCAGATGTGGTGTTTAAGTTGTGGCTGCTCAGAGATCCTGTAGCTACTTTTTCTCTATTAGCCAAAATATTGTAAAATATGGTTGGCATTTTCTTCATTAAAAATATTGAAGTCTCACACATTGGGCCACTGTTAGAGCTGCACAGGTTCCTAACAGCAAACTCTTCCAGGGTGTCTGGTGAAACAGAGTGCATCAGTGTTGCAAAAATTGTTAAACGAATGTAAATGTTTGAGGTTGCATGTGTGAGCTGAATTTTGTGATGGTGCTGTAAGGAACCTACACGAAGTCAGAGCAATGTGGAAAACAGTGCTGTGCAGTGAGCTCTGCAGCTGGAGTCTGGCAGGTAGGCTCCTGGAGCTTTTGGTCTCTGCTATTGATTGACTTTCAGAGAGTTTTACTGAGTTACTTATAACTCTTATACTTGGAGAAAAAATTAATAGTTGACTACATCTGCAAGGAAGTGAGATATCTTCAGTGGAATTTGTCAGGATTAGAGAGGAATATTTTGCTCTTGATGTTTCTGGCATTATGTCGTGCAAACTCAGTTCTTCCTGAGGCTTTGTCAAAGTGAGAAAACCATCAGGCAATAAATATGGCAGTCAGAATAGAGAGAGAGAGGAGGGAGAGTCTGAAAGTCAGAATATCTGGTTAGAAATATACGGAATGCTGTGGATTGCTATATAGATATATTTTGAGCAGATACTGGGGGCAGCTTCTAAATACATGCATTTTTCTTTTTCTCGGTCACTCTGCCTCCAGAATGGACCATAACTTCCTGATGGAGGAGATGCTGCCACCTCAAATGATTTGTGTTTGTCTGGGTTATGGATCCTGTTCATCTGTTCTCACTGGATTCTGAAGTATCCCTCTGCAAGCAGCTGTAAACCCCATGTATTGCTAGGATGCTGTGTGTGTTAACAAGGGCTTGTAAAATATCTCAAGATATGGTTGTATGTCTATTTATTATTTGTTGTGAAAGCTCCTGTGTTACTGAGAGGAATTGTCTTCTGCTCATTTTGAATCTTGACTCGCTACATTTGTTTTTTGGAGAATTGTTTGAGGTATTTTGGGAGCTCTCTTTTGACAGCTGTTTTGCATTTCACCCCTCCATTTCTGAAAAGCTTTAGCCCCCTCAAGTGTAGTCTGAGTTATCTTGAGGAGCTGTGTTATCTTAAAATCACAGAACCACCGAAGTTGGAAAAGACCTCCAAATCATCCAGTCCAACCACCCAGCTTCCACCAATATTTCCCCACTAACCCATGTCCCTTAGTAGAGCATTGGAATGTTTTTTGAACACCTCCACCACCTCCCTGGACAGCCCCTTCTACCACCTGCACGCTCTTCCAGAGAAGAAACTTTTCCTAATATCCATCCTGAATCTCCCTTAGCACAACTTGGGGCCGTT
This sequence comes from Lagopus muta, assembly GCF_023343835.1. Lineage (NCBI taxonomy): Eukaryota > Metazoa > Chordata > Aves > Galliformes > Phasianidae > Lagopus > Lagopus muta. The sequence continues at coordinate 6,731,279 of NC_064439.1, forward strand.
CCTCTAGTCCTATTGCTAGTTATGTGATAGAGAAAGAGAGAGACTGATTCATAATACATATTATGAAGTGTTTCTTGTTATGTTTAAACTGTAGTTTTAGGGGGTAACAATTTTTGTTTGTGTTTGATTTAATAGAAAGCACAGAATTGTAGGAATTGCAAGGGACCTCTGCAGAGCATCTAGTCCAGCCCTCTGTCTAAGCAGATTCCCTACAGTAATTAAGTTTCAGACGTAGTTCATATTTTTACTATCCAAATTGCAATTTAATGGTGACTGAATTGAATGTTACTGTATTGTTTGTGTAAATAAAATAAGAAAAATATTGTGGTGAGCATGTAGACAAGGAGAAGGCCAAGGGAAAGATGGAGGCCTGTGTGGCAGTTGTCCCTGTGACTACCTCTTCTCTTCTCTCTGGAGCACCTCAGTTATTTTGGCCATAGTATTTTGAAACAAGTGAAGCTTGGCTTGTTGAGGAAGGCAGGGATGTACTGATGCAATTGAATCCATGTGAGTGTAGGGCTGGAGAGGGTCTCCTGGCTCCTCAGGGTGGGACCCATGCAGAACCTTGTGTATAATGCTTGAAAAGTTAGTAGAAATGGTTGAAATCCGTAGGAAGCCAGTTGTGTAAATGCTCATGTGTTGGTAAATAAGGTAAACTACTCAACCCTGCTTTCCTTTTGCAGACAGTGTTTGTTTTTTTCCAATCTGCCTTCAAAGCTAAGTCTCTAACAGAACATTTGGAACTCAGAGGAAATAAATAATGGCTTTGTATTTTCCTGCCAAATGTATTACCAAATGTCTTGGTTGAATAGCAAGCTACTGAAAGGGCCTCGTTTCTGCATTGTGGAGGTTCTGTCACTTATTTTAAATGCAATTTTTCAACCTTTGTGTCTTTTCGCAAAGCTGCAAAACAGCAAAGGAAGGGAAAGGAAAGTGAAGTAGTTCTGCCCTGGGAAAGAACACGTGGAATAATATCACACTCAGGTTTGTGCTTGTTGTAAGAGCAACCTGGCAGCTCTCCAAATGTGATCTTCAGGCTGGCCAGAGGGCTTTCTGGAGATGGAAGGGGTGGACGTGATCTTTTCACTCTGGTGATCACTCGTTTATCTCTTCCTTTTTCACCTGAATGTCTGATCTTGGGTATGGCAAACTTTGTGTCTGGATTTGCTTCCATAGCAGCACAGGCTGTGAGTGTTAAAACAGATCAGAGAAGATGAGGAGAAGCTTGTTCCATCATGAATTCTGCTTTGTGTCCTGTATTCCTACTGTTATCTAGGATAGCAAGGGTAAGATCTGGTTCTCCTGTCCAAACCTCAGTGTGGATATACCCTTACACAGCTCTGAAATGACAAGGTTGCTTCTGCTGCAGGAGTTGCTATCTTATTCAAACAGCTCTGTTCCACAGCGTAAGTACATGTGTCACAACGTGGGATTGTACATCTGTGTTACCATAGCAAATGGAAAAACAACTCCTGCAGGTTTTGTGCAGCAGTATTAGGCTTGGACAAGTCTTGCAGCAGATGACCTTCTTGTGGCTGTGCTAGAAAAAACTGGCAAGTACCCAGATCTTCGAGGATAAGTATTAATTGTCTGCAGACTGTCTGGCAAGAAGAGTAAATGTGATGCAATGATAATAGCTGTGTATGTAATCCTGCTTCTTCGCAACTCCAGTCCTTTTTCAGTCTGGATTTGCTTTATTGTATTTTAATTGACCACTGTTAAGACATGATATCCGATAAGATATTGGAGTCTGGTGTTCTGCATCTCTCTAGTTGCTAAACCCATCCTGTTAGCTAGAATGAGGGTTTGGTTTTTTGTTTTTGTGGGTTTTTTTTTTTTTTTTTTTGGAATCACTTATGCCCCAGAGCATTTGTTGCCTGACTGATTTCATGGCCTGCTGGTTAAGCAGTGGGATTTGTGTATGGCAGCATTAGAGCCTGTTTCACAGAGCATGCAATTTGTCTGCATGCGCGGAATCAGTTTGAGATTTAAACCCTGTTTAAGACCTTTTTAAGCTCCTTGGGTTTAACTGTCGCATAGATTTTTTTGCCTTACAGAAGTGAGGGAGTTTGACTTGGTAAGAATAACAGGTAAATTGTTTTTTGAGGAGGCTTTTTGCTTCATTCTGCGTTATGGAAATGTTCTCTTTAGGGCTCAGAATTACACTGCCAAAATGAGTGGGATCTTTATAGGTTTCCTTGGGATCGTAGTGCCTTCTGCCTCTGTGTAGGAGTTTTCTGTATTGAGAAGGGAATATTGTTTGTGCTCGTAACTGTTGTTAAGGTTTGTTCTTTGCCAGCCTGACCTGAGGACTGCTCTTAGTTTCCAACTCCTTGAGAAGCCTGAGAAATACATTAACATAAACTCTTGACCCTCCTCCCGCCCCAATCCTCAGTACTTTGTTTTCTTCATACAAATGTTTTGCTAATTAAATATGTGGCTAAATATTTTCTTGACTTATTGCTACTATGCTAATAATTCAGTGTGTTTAGATAAGGATGAGAGAATTCTAATTCTTTCAGGGTTTATAGTTTCTGAAGTTTGGGAACCAAGCCTTGCTTAGACAGGAGAGTCTCCAAACAGTTTACCTGATTCTCCAGGGCTGTAAATAAAACTTTATCACCAGTTTCACGTGCTTCGTTCCAGGGGTTTGCTCACCTGAGTAACTGCCAATAGACTTTGGGCAAGTGGTATTAGTGGCGGGATGCCTACAGGAAAACTCTGGGCTGGTTTGCTTCCTTTCAGTTTCAGGTGGGCATCTCCAAGGAGGATGGAATCTATTCCAGAGTCTGCAGATGCCTTTAGGGAGCCAGTGAATTTCCCTGGAGGTTTTTATTCTTTTGCTACTCTCTCTCTGCTACTTTTGTTTCTGGAGAGAGTCTGTAAGTGTCGCTATGTCACTGACTTGGTACTGTGTCTTAGTTACATTGCACTCTGATTTCTGGGGTGCTCATGATGGTTGGTGTTCTTAAATTTGGAATGAAGGAGTTAACTGCATTGGTTTTTGAGTCTGTGTTCTCTCATTCCACATTTCAAGATAGGAACTGAAAGCAGGAACGAATTCTTTGTATCTGGTATGTACTTAAATACTGATTTGGTTAAATGAATGTAGGCAGATGAACATGCTGTGGTGGAAGAAAGATAATTATGTAACTGCTCTGAGAGAATTAATTGCTCACCTTTAAGCGCTGTGTGTCACTTGGCTGTTAGTGATTTGTTTGCTTCGTGTTTCAAAGCAGTAGTGGCCACGCATGTTGGTCAACTGTAGTCACGCTTCTTGAATGGGAAAGTGAAGAGGCATTTCATTCTTCAGGTCCGCTGTTAGTGTTACAAAGATATTTAATGGAACAGTAATGGATAGAATGAACTTCATTAATGTATAAGCCTAAGGAGTGAACAGGCAGTGCTCTCAAAATGCGTTTTTATTCTCTTTCAGGTAATTGAGAATGGGTCCTCAACAATGCTGAGTGTACAATGGGAAGCGTCACGCTCCGCTATTTCTGTTATGGGTGCCTTTTCACATCGGTGACCTGGACACTTCTGCTCTTTGTTTATTTCAACTTCAGTGAAGAGAACCAATCCTTCAAGAATGTGCCCGTCAAGGGGCTAGAACCTCAGAAGCCATTTCCAAAAAAATTCTACCCCCGTTTCACTCGGGGGCCAGTTAACATACCTGAATTGCAGCAGAAAGAGAGTAAATTTAGAAATCCTATTGGAAATCATGTCCAGGACCCAGTAAAGGGAGAGGGAGACTTCTCTCCTGAAATGGGTGAGTGCTTTTTAGTGTGGGTGACAAAAGAATAGAAAGAGAAAATGAAAATTGTCTGTTTGTTCAAAGGATTTCAGGGTAAAACCATATAGTAAGGTAGCTTTGGTGTTAAATGTAGGTGGTACAAGTGGCTCTCTTAATTAAGAGTTATTTGAAATTTATTCTGTTGTGTATAATCCAAAATATACAATTTCTAACAGTTATAATTCTGCTGTGTGAGTGTTAACAGGGAGTGGATTACACCAAGATGTCTGCCCTTGATGTGGTTCTTGACTGATTGATTTATTTTTTAGAAGGTTCAGGATATGTCTTTCATGTCTTGCTTCTGTATTGATTAGGCTCAAATACATGAACTTTAACCACAGAGAAGCTCTAATCTTATGCAGCTGTTAAAAGCAGCTTGATAGCAATACATAATGAAGAAGACCATTGATATGGAGAATATTCTTGGAGTATGAAATAGCATAAAAAAAAAAGTGGGATGGCAAAATTACAGTGTAAGATTAATCGAAATGATGGTGATGGTTGTCAAAACCTGCTTATTTTGCACCAACAAAAATCTGTATGTTCCATTGGAGCATATTTCATCAGTGAGATTAGGTTTGTGTTCCAAACTAAAATGCTTGGTGTTTTCTGCTGTATTTGAATATGCATTGACTATTAGCCTACGAACTTGCTTTAAGTCTGGTACGTATTGAGTGTTTTAATATCTACTGCTTTTTGGGGAATTGTGTCAAAGTACCTTCCATAGCCTGGAGCTTAACATTTATATCCAACTGAACTCTTTCATTATTACTGCATCATTAGCTGTAAAAGTCTGTAGACCTTTAACAAACTTGTATGATAGACTTGTGCTCGTATGTAGAAAAACATCTTCCAAAACAGAAATGCCAATTTGCGTTGCCTTGTGGCATTACAAATGTTTATCAATTCATTGCAAAAACCATGAGAGCCAAGGGAGGTGAAAGCCAGTCCAGAGGTGCCATTTCTTTCCAACTATTCAGTGCTGGCCAGGAAAGAAATTGGAGCTTTTCAACTGAGGAGTCTCTTGATCCTCAAACAGAGTGACTAGTTTGGTTGGTGAAAGCCAAGGGGATTTATGGTGCCAGGATAAGCTCTACATGAATAATGAGGAGACAGCTGGCTCTGTTTGAGTTAGATCAGGTGCTGCAGGAAGGGGCTTCATGCCTCTCTGGGGTAGGGCAATGATAAACATGCAAAGAAAAAAAAAAAAACCCACACCAAAACCCAACAACAGAAGGATTGGCATGTGATAGCTGAAAACACTGATCTGGTAATCTGTTTTTTCTTTGCAAACTTATGAAATCCACGTAACACTGCTGAAGTCAATCCTGAGCTGATGTTTCCATTGCAAATCTTCTTTTCCAAAGGCTTGTATCTGCTGTTTGGACTGAAACCTTCCATGTCTTTTGCAGATGTTTTGGATGTTGTTCTTTATGAGGATGTTTTAAAAACTGTTAGCATTTCTTCTAGTCCGTATTCAGAAAATCAGAATAAAGTAGCTAGTGGTTGTATATTGGTGGGCTGTGGAAGAAAACATTCAGTGTGTGTTTCTTAAGCTCGTGGTTTGAATAAAGGGAATGTTTTAAGTTGACCCAGTGGCACTGTGTTACTGTGATGCATGTAGATATGATTAAGCTGGCTACATAAGCTCACAAGCTGGAAACCTTTCTCTGAAACTTCATGTGTTCAAAGGAAGGCCAGCTTACCCTTTTAGGCCACTGGTGCTTGAAGAGAGGTGCTGCTACTCTGACCAGACCTCATTCCTGCTCTCTGTAGATGCTCTGACATTCGTACACTTCATAGAATTGTTTAAGTTGGAAGGGATTCCTAAAGGTCATCAAGTTGTCCCTCCAGGCCCTGCAATAAGTAGGGAGGCCTACAGCTAGATCTGGTTGCTCAGAGCCCCATCCAGGCTGACTTTCAGTGTCTCCAGGGGTGGTGCACCCACCACCTCTCTGGGCAACCTAATCCAGTGCTTTACTATCCTTACTGTTTAAGGAATTGTTTTTGCTGTACTCAGGACTGAAGGCAGTGGAGTGAGAATTGTAAGAGATGGGAATCTGGGTATCTGGATGCAGATTTTCCTCTAGAAGGTGGTCTTGCTATACCCATAGGTAGACTTTGTGTTGAAACAGCTGTGATGCAGCTGTGCTTTGAAAGCCAACCTTGTTCTTAAGCTTGAAACTTTATTTCTTTGCATTTCTTATGGTCTTTATTCTGTTTTCTAATCCACTGCATTTTCCCTGCATTTGAGCTCAGTTGGCTTTTGCATAGCTGTCAAAAACTCAGCGTGAGGAACGAGAAGAGTCTGGAAGGTTTGATTTTATTCTGCTTTACAGAGAAGGCAAATGAGTGAGAGAGTGAGAGATTGCTGTCAAAAACAACTGTAGGGAAGATGATGGTGTTGTGCTCTTACCACTTTCTTCTACTCGAATTTTTTTTGGTAGAAGATTCATTTGAAGCACCATAGTAGTTTGCTTTTCTTCACCCTGGTGAGCATTTGGCTCACTGAGAGAGGAACCCTGGCACTGAATCAAGGCAGGCACAATGGCATTTGGGATTTCACCTTGGCCTCTGGCAGTGTATTTATTTATACTAACAATTGCTGCCTCTGCTGTGCTCAGCAACAGCTGATGCTTGTGCTAAAATAATCAGCAAAGGAACAGCTAGATTTCTTGCTTTTTTTTTTTGTTGTTGTCAGTGTCTCAAGTGAGAAATAAGAAGTTGCCGATTCTGTCGTAGCTCTTCTTGTTACTGCAGGCACAAGAGAAATGTATGGAATTGGAGCTGTTTCTGTGAGGGCTTTTTTCCCACTGTAACTATTTTTTTTCCTCTCAAAAATCCCACTTCTAGATGTGGACAGGTGCTGATTCATTGTGTGAGCAGTCTTTCCTGTCTTTGATGTTGTTTGGCAGTGCAGGGCTTAAGAGGCCATTTCAGAAACGGGAATGTGTCTGTTAAGGCAATAAATACAACAAAGCCTTCAGTTTGGAGGAAGATTTCATGTTGTTGTAGCTACACAGACTGCTCAAAAGCACTGTTTATCTGAGGGGTAACAAAAACAGTTGAGCAAAAATACAATCCACAAAACCAGAGAGTAAAGGCATTTCTGAAGAGCATGGTTGGTTTTGGGGAAAGTTAAAGCACACTTTTCAATCCTTGATCATTTCCAATGGATACTTTAATTCTTTTCACTGACCTTGGTGTGTTCCTTCTGCAGGAATGATTTTTAATGAAGAAGATCAGGAGGTCCGAGACTTGGGCTATCAGAAGCATGCTTTCAATATGCTCATCAGTAACCGGCTGGGGTATCACAGGGAGGTTCCTGATACAAGAGATGCAAAGTATGTACAGTTATTCAAATATGTATCATATTTATTTAATTTTTGTGAGCTGTCTTCCTAGCTGTGCTCTCAATTACTTCAAGTGTGCTACAGTACTTTTTTCCAAGCTTTATTGTTGATGCTACAAGTACTGTAATTGTCAGAAGTGATGCTATAATTGTCTTTGGTACCATTGGAAACTTGGATGTTAAATGTTCAGGTGCCCAAGTGGATGAGTGTTCTCTGGAGAAGATGCTTTCAGCTTATATATGCTCAATGTTTGCTGCAAGCCCAGAGGATAAGTTAGATGAGAAGAGCTTTCTACTTCTTTTTTGAATTTGTTTGGTATCTGCATGGCACTGCTGGATATACTGTGTTTTATTATGAAGCAAAATTTTTCTTTAATCCGTACAGTGCATATGGAAAAAATCATCACAGTAACAACATGATAAGAAAAAACCCACTGAATTGAAAAAAATAAATAAGCCTGCTTCTGTTTTTCTAGTGGTTGCTGTTGTGTGGGTCAAGGTAATGAATCGTACTTGCTGAAATCCTTCCCAAGAGCTGAATTCATTCCAAGTCAGTGAAGGCTGCTTTTGTATACCACTGTTTCCATTTATGGTTTTCCTTATTTTTGTTGGATTCCTTCATGCCTGGCATCTTCAAATGGCATTAATCTGTGATACTGTAGCCTATTGGAGGTTATAGATAAAATTTGAAAATAAGCAGAACGAACTTCTGCTTTGAGAGAGATTCAGTGAGGAGCTTAAGATGCCTAATTTAGTTATCTGCATGTTAGTCAGTTGTCTCTACTGTTATTACATTTAGCAGAGATCCAGTCAATGTAGTTAATGAAGCATACACAGCTCTTCAGCTAACAAAATGCACTTCTCTGCCTCAGGGTGAGCTGAATGCTGTCTTGACTTCACTGATAGTATTGACCAGATTTGAGTGTCTTCATCTGCGGGCTGAATCCCAGTGTTTGGTTCTCTAAACAAGTATTTAGCACTACTGGAGATACTTTCAAATATCCCACCAGTTCTCTGGTGGCTGGGCAATAAATGTATTTGTCATAATTACACAGAATCACAGAATTGTAGGGGTTGGAAGGGACCTCCAGAGATCATCGAGTCCAACCCCCTGCCAAAGCAGGTTCCCTACAGCAGGTAGCACAGGTAGGCATCCAGGCAGGTCTTGAACATCTCCAGAGAAGGAGACTCCACCACCTCCCTGGGCAGCCTGTTCCAGTGCTCCGTCACCTCACTGTAATGAAGTTCTTGCGCACGTTTGTGCGGAACTTCCTATGCTCCAGTTTCTGGCCGTTTCCCCTTGTCCTGTCTCCACTCACCACTGAAAACAGTCCGGCCTCGCCATTCTGCCCCCCACACCTTAGATATTTATAGACCTGGATCAGGTCCCCTCTCAGTCTTCTTTTCTCAAGGCTGAACAGACCCAGTTCACTCAGCCTTTCTTCATAGGAGAGATGCTCCAGTCCCCTCACCATCTTTGTGGCCCTCCGCTGGACTCTTTCCAAGAGATCCCTGTCTTTCTTGTAGTGGGGAGCCATTCTTGTACATACCTGAGCCACCTTAGAGTGCTAGGCAGCGTTTTGATAGCTGAAATAAGCCTTTACTATTTACTCTTGTTATGTCTTAAGGATCTGTTATTCTCCTTCCCACTACAATCCATCATATTTTTTCTACCAAGTAGCAGTGCTAATTGTAAGCTTGCATTTATGTGGAGAGTAACTTACTATGCTTAATCCTGTAGATGTTAACTAACTTGGATATAAGCACTTTATGACATTCAAAGAGTGACAATAGCCCTTTGGAGATCCCAGATAACAAGATAAGTACTATATTTGTTTGCAGGTGTAGAGAGAAATCCTACCCTTCTGATCTGCCATTTGCCAGTGTTATCATCTGTTTCTACAATGAAGCACTTTCTGCCCTGCTTCGCACGGTGCACAGTGTCCTGGATCGCACTCCTGCACACCTTCTTCATGAAATTATTTTGGTGGATGACAACAGTGAACTGGGTGAGAACTTTTGGAAATATTTCAGTCAGAGCTTGCACTTCTCAGCTTTCCTGAATCTTCCTGTGCTTTACTACCAGTCTGAATGTAGAACCTGTAAAACTAGTTGTTACTGCTATCTATACTTGAAAAGTCCTAGCCACTACAGATGCAAGATATTCCATTATGTCCAGAATTATATCCACTTTGACACTTTCCTAATGTGCCATTTTCCTGATGATCTTTGCATTATATGGATTTCAGCATTCAGAAACTGGTTTTTGAAGCTAATAACAAGAGGTGTCCAGGCTACACAAGTGTTCAGAGCAGATAACTCTTTTAGCAAATTTCTTGGGCCAATCCTGCCTGTGAACGCTTCTGAAAGGCATTGAATGCACATAATCCCTGCTGAGGTCTCACAGATAAGTGGATGTGGCACTACGGAAACAGTGCCTTGTTTTTTAATACTTGCTTGATATTTCAGGACGATGGAGTGCTCCATCGGATCAGAGCTGGAGCAGAGCTCAGCCTTTGCTGGTAGGGTTCTGCATGGCTCTTGCACAGCCCCTTGTGGCCGCCCTAAGAGTAGCTGTTGCTGGCTCTTTGTGGAGCAGCCATCTCCACCAAGCCATGCCCCAGAGGGGAAGACCTTGCAGAACTTCAGTACTCTTGAAAGATTGATGCTCCAGCATTTTTCTCTTACACAAAGCAAAAAGCAAAAACAGACGTAATCCAGTGGTTTGGTATCTCAAATAGTTGTATGCCAGCTGAGGAATGCGTTAGTCCAGCAGGACTTGCAAGGAGGATTGTGCTAGTTGCCTGCCTCTATATAAGTCCAAAATTTCGTGCATTTTTAAAATGATTTTTAAGCTCTTTAGTACACAGAACCTTTCTTTATCTCATATTTGGTTTCCAAGTTAAGGTCTCACTTGCTTTGTGAGATCAGATGCTTCATCTCTTGTAGAATTAAATTCTCTTGTTGTGCAGCTATTTTCTGTCTGTGAGGTCAGGTCAAATGTTAAGATGTGGAGAAAAGAGGTCAAACATACTTATCCTTGCTGATAAGTAAGCATAATGCTTAAAAACTTTTGTTCTTTTGTTCTTTGGAAGCAATAAACACTCCCTGCTACAAGTCTCTTGTGCAAATTGTTATTTTCAAGTTTAATATCCTTCATATTCAAATCTAAGCTTACTTCAAAACCCTCTCTTTTGAATATAGTCACGCATTTGGTTAATGTCTGTTTAGGAGTAATGCCATCACTCTTCTGGCCTGTTACCTAATTCAAAGGCCAAATTAGATTCAAAGCATTGAGTTGTTATTCTTGCCTTTCTGGCTGTTAATGAGTATGTTCTGCAGCTAAGGATTGGAGAAGATGCTATTTTTAGGGAACGATTAGTCTTATTGGTGAAACAACCAGTATAACACCAATGCATGCAGTATGAGGAGCAAGCAAGTCCCTGAACTACAACAACAGAGGGATATGTGAATCCTGTGACTGATGTGCCATGGTGTAGTGTTCTAGGCCATTCAGAAGGGACAGGCAAGGCAGGGTGTTCATGTACTTCAGTTAACTTTGCTCTCTTGCTCTTAATTCCAGTGCTTCACAACCCTTACTGTAAAAAAAAAAAAAAAAAAAAAAAAAAAAAAACAAAAAAAAAACAAAACTATTTCCTTGTGTCTCAGCTCTTTTAATTTGAAACTTTTCCCCTTTTATCACTAAGTGGTCAGTTTGAATGATTATTTTGAATTTCAGAAAAGGGACTACCTGTGAGGGGTGTTTGTAATTCTGTTTATCTGCTGTTGAGTCAGAAGGTACAAAGGATGAAATGTGTTACTGTGCTTTTCAAGTGTCAGTATTTGTTTCAGTATGTGGAACATAATTTAAATCACTTTGCGTGAGTGAAAGGGCTTTCATTACTCTTACTGTTTTTGACAGTCTGCATTAAGAATTTAGGAAGAGAAATGTTATCTCCTCATATAATGACCTTAAACTTATTTTTTTAGCAGTGGTAATTCCTTTTAGCACTGAGTCTGTTCTTTCCCATTAACTTGAATGATATTGTAGTAAAGGCTTTGCAAAATGATAGCAGTCCAGTCTTCGTTCAAGAAACTGCAGCTTAATATTTAGCCCCGATTTGAGCATCTTGGGGCTTGAAACAAAACTCCCAAAGCATCCATGCTGTTGTTGATCTTGTGTTCTCCTTCCAGCTGACTTGAAGAAAGACTTGGTTGAATATGTTAAAACTCAGCTTCCTAAAACAACAAAACTAGTAAGAAATGAGAAGCGGGAAGGTTTGATTCGAGGAAGGATGATTGGAGCCTCTCATGCTACAGGTATACTTTCTTGTTTCTCCTTTCTTTGCATACTCTGACCTTATTTTAGTGACTCTTCTCTTTCTGTGATGCAGCTTTTTCAGATGCTGAGTGTTTGACATGCAATTGCTTTACCCCACTGCAAAAGTGTCTGTTATGCCAGTTTCTAAGCTGCACAACTGAAGCTGGGGGAGGAAAGATTTGGTTAACACTACTTCAGGTGTAAAGTGTTAAATAGTTTCAGCATGTCAGTGACTCTGTTAAACTACATTACAACAGCTGTATGAAGTCTATTGGTTGATACCTATATGATGGTGCTTGGAGACCTTAACTAATGTTAATTAATAAATGTTTGCATGATGATATTGACAGTGTTCTACAGAAAGTCTTCTGTATTTCCTCCTAGTTTTGCTGAATTACTCCTCATCTGAGGTTTTTGTTACTTTCCTAATGACTTAGCTCTCCTAATGACTTAATTAGAAGGAGCAAGAAAGATTTGTTCCTTGTTTCAGTGAAAACGTAATGTAGATGTAATAAAGATGTAATGAAGATGTAATAAAGCCACTGTTTTTATGGTTTGTAATTTGGTAAAATGTTGTGTGTGTTTAAAAAATAAAAATAAAAAAAATTTCTGCTGTGTAAGAGGGGAGTAGACTTTTTTCCAAATCACCCAAGCAATGACTTGGCAAATCTGGCAGCAGATTTTAATATCTTTTTACTCTTGTCTAAGTATTGATTTATGCTTTTCTTCCTTCCTGTATAAACTCATTTTTAATAAGTGAATAATAAAAATGAGTTCGTTATTTAGAATGGGTCAGTGAAATAGTCAAAAACAATGCTTGACTACATTTAGTGAGGCAGTGAGTAATTTACCTTATTCTTGATTGAAGGATCAGTGTTTGAGGAATGCCTCCCTCTGCCCTGGGTATTGAGTTGTCAAAGTATCCTCAGCACGTTTCATGTGGGCATTATTGCCCCCAAATGACAATCTGCTTTCTTACCACAGTAAACTCAGAGGTGCCTTCTGAATGGCCATTTAACTGTAATGATTCACACAGAAGCTTTTCTGTTGTTGTAGTGAGTGCTAATTGGGATAAACTGTGTCTGGTCCTTTATGTGTACTGTGCTATTTACCTTAATGTACTTCCTTGTTAAGCCTTTATTGCATGAGGAAGTATAGAGGACTTCTCAAATAATTTTGATTGGTGGCTAAAATGTTGTAATTGGTGTTTACTCATTAGCATTGTAATGGCATAATCCAGAGAGAAAATTGTGCTTACATCTTGTAAACTGTGCTTGGACCCACTTGTGTTAGTGTAATCTTAAGTCATTTTACTGCTCCTCTGAACTTCTGGAGTGTGCTTTTCCCCTCAGTCAAAAATTGCCTGTTGTTAATAGAAACACACAGACATAATTTGTCTAAGTGTTTTTTAAAGCTCTTTTCCATTTTTTCCACATTATGTAAATTTAATGTTATTCTAACATTATGCAGTTAAAGTTCAGATGATTTCTTAGACCAGCTGAACCTCTCAGGAGCCAAATTATCCTCTCTGATCATGGCAGGTAATCTGATAGACCTGACAGGACTGAAGTGTTGGTTGGTCTCATACTGGTGGGTCTGGCTGTGCCACATCAGGGCATTTGCTCTCATTTTCAAGGTCTGGATCCACGATAACTGAAGCTAGTGAAATGTAGAGATTTTTCTGCATTACTTTACGTTCAGGAATTGAAGTGCTGTCATCTGTGTCTTGAATGAATGCAGATTAATTTGTCAGAATGGCTCAGCTTAAAACTCACAGATCTTAGCTACAGCAGTCAGTGCTGAAGTGTGATATGAAGGAAGCTTAAGGTGATTACAGTCAATGGACAAAAGCAGCTTTGTCACAAGGATGGTTTATCCAGCCCAGTAACTGTCATCTTTGTCTGCCTCTGTAGTCTCGTTCATGCATAGAAAGTGCTCCTCTTCAGAACAAGTCTATCTCCAGTCTCTGAGAGTTCTGATGTTCCTTTTAAAGTACAGCAGTTGTGCTTGGTCTGAGTGTGATACTTGATGCCTATTTTAAGCAGTTCATAATGTGTGATAGCCAGGATCTACCTTCTGCTTTAGTGACTGAACTAATCCCAGTGCTGTCTAGTTCTTCCACCCTTCTGAGTGCAGATGGCACTTCCCTTCTGTTACGCAGAGTTGTGAGGATACTGCTGATACTCTGCAGCTACAATTGCACATGTTCGTGTATTTCATGTTACCTCAAGTCTTTATTCTGTGTTTTTTGGCCTTTGTAGGAAAAGTGCTGGTTTTCCTGGACAGTCACTGTGAGGTAAATGAGATGTGGCTGCAACCTTTGCTGACTCCAATCAAAGAAGACCACAGGACTGTGGTGTGCCCTGTGATTGACATCATCAGTGCTGACACGCTTACCTACAGCTCTTCCCCAGTTGTGCGTGGAGGGTTTAACTGGGGCCTGCACTTTAAGTGGGATCTTGTTCCTTTGTCAGAGCTTGAAGGTCCTGAGGGAGCCACTGCTCCAATCAAGTAAGGCTTCTCTTGCATGGTGTGCAGCAGTCAGCTCTGTGTAACGTATGGGTGCTCAGGAGCACTTTGAGGTGTTATGAAATGTATCTGGGCATGCAGCTTTAGAAGCAGATGCCTGACCTATCAACTATTTCTCTTTATTATATTGCCCAGAAGTAGTTTTATTTTCTACTACCTATTTCACTTCTGTTTCTAGTATTTAATCGTGTATTAGTTGATTAAGAAGGTACCCTCTTTAGGGAGAAAGCAGCATATTAGCAGATTTTGCTGAAGGCACAAGTCTTAAAGAGCTTGTGCTCTCTATTAATGGTGAAATTATCTGACAGATTTAACCCACCTGCCAGTGTTCATTTCCAATTTGATGTTTTTGGCTTAATGATCGTAATTTTGATGTGATCTTGTCTCTAGTAGCTGCCTGGCTATTCCACTAGAGCTCATAGGCTCTGGACTTTCTGTGGTGAAGTGCCAAAGAATTGCTAGCCTGGGAAAATGCATTTTTGTGGCAATGTGAAGGTGATTTCATAACTGATGGGAGAGGATGCAGTATTTGCTTATCTTCTATGTCAATATTTTTTTTCCTATTTGGATTTTGTTTTCTCATTTGAGCAGGGAAAAAGGTTTAATGCTTTGTTTGAACTTTTATTTTGTCATAAAGCTTTGTAAATGAATGCACAGGGACATGAAGGCCGTCTTCAAAACAGTTCTGTCACAATATGGCAAATGTCCCAGATAGCTTTTTGGAATCCTGTCCTTATTTCTGTGGTCTGGATTGCATGAACACCATTCTGAAACAAAAGTCTTAGTAAGACTTAGCGTGGGGCTGTGAGAACATCCTCCTTAGCCTTTTAACCATTCGTGGCTGTCTGACCTGTACAGAATGGCAATGTCTGGTTCTTACTGGAGCCGTAACTCTTATAAACTGATTTTAGTAGATGCCTTTCTTAAACAGTAGACACGCACAGCTCAGGTACAAGAACAAAAGCATTCCCATTCATTGTCTGAGAAGCCAGGAAACTCTGTTACTGAACAGCTTGACTGGCTTGTATGAGGAGTGTTGCTGTAGCAGTTTCTGAAGGAAATGGGTGGATTGGGGGGATGTGAATAAGGAACAGTCATAGATAGACTTAAAATCTATATTCTATTTGGAATCTTTCTCAAAGGTTACTTGGGGCACACCTGGAGATCAGTTCTCACTGTGTTCAGCATTGCTGTTGCCTTCCTTCAGCTCACTTTTAGGAAAATCTCCTGTGAAGAGGCAGGGAACTTTATACTTAATGGTAGCCTTGTCCTCTAAGGAGATCATTTTCTGAGTGTGAAAAGGACTTCTCATACATACTCTGCTTGCTTTGACAGAGAAGCAAGTTTGCTGTTTAGCCTTTGAGAATGGCTTTCCATCAAATGGAAAGTCTTACATTTTATGATCTAGAGAGTTTTGTAATATTTTGATGTCAGGGATGGAAAAAGTGAGGTTTCTATGAAATAGATGGCCATTCTAGGAGTGCTCAGGCAAGGTAGAAAACTGGGAAACTCCGATAAGAACATGTGTGCAAGTACAGAAACTCAAATACTTATCAATGACTTTACCAACTGACCACAGCATTGATGATGAAGCAGTGCTGCTCCTGGTACTTGAATCCTCTGAGGTAGAGTACCATGTATTTTAGCAGGCTGCTTGGCTTGTATGACTGAAGTTTTGATCTTCTTTTGCTTAACTAGGGTATTATTTCTTGATCTTATTAATATGCCCTCTGGATTCTGCTCTTTTTTCTGCTGTTCAATCAAGCCCAGTTAATATAAATCCCTCCTGTAAGAGGAAGATGAACACACATCATTGTAACTGCATTGTGATTGCATTTGTGATTGTAGGAAGATGATCTGTCTTTACCAGCAGCTAATTAAACATGGCTCCTAATTCTCAATTTAGAAAACTAAATGGAATTCAAACCTGCACAGGTGTTTGCTATTTTCTGAATGGAGAGACAGCAGTTTGTTTCTCTTTCTGTTCCATCCTTCTGCCTTGAGTTCACTATATGAGGAAATATGGTTTTATGGGTACATCAATAGTGAAAGATCACAGGGAGAGACTATGGAACTGAAATCCTGCAGAAAGTGGAAATAATCAGCTAAAAATTGCAGGTCTAAATGCAAGCTTTTTTTAACCAGTTCAGCTGAAATCCCTCTTCTTGCTTAAAACATTGACCAGCTTTCACTGTTCCATTTTAGATCACCCACTATGGCTGGAGGCCTGTTTGCCATGGACCGTGAGTACTTTAATGAGCTTGGACAGTATGACAGTGGCATGGACATCTGGGGAGGAGAAAATCTGGAGATATCTTTTCGGGTACTCTCACTTTGTGTGTATTGGAGTATGAATCTCAGTGTCTGGCTTCTCTTCCCTCTATACAGTGTAGTAGTAGCACTGGAATAGCTGTTTGCACGCACAAACCAGTGCTTTTGTTCCTAGGAGGGATGCCTCTAGCACACTAACCTTTATAATAACTTTCAGGTCAAGTTTTAATGGGAAGATTAAAAAGAATTTTGAGCTCATACTTGAATTTTTTTCTTTGTTTGGCTAAATTTTTCATGATACTGGAAATAAATCACTAGAAATATTACTAGACATAGAAAAGAGTAATCACACATTTATGAAAATGGTTTATACAAACACTTAATGAATTCTGCAGATAGGTTGAAGATATACGTGGCTAACTGCAGTGTAGGCAGTATGTAAAGTTATATTTCCTTAGCTTGTGGTGCTTTTCAAACTTCATTTTGAGGGCATGGGAATGTAAAACTTCTGCTGTATTCTTAACTCACAAAAAAAAAAGCATCATATTGGTTGGGAAAAATATGAAGAAAATCATTAACAAGAGATTTGAAAGTGATGCTTCATTGGGATTGCTTTATTTTCTCCTCTTCACTGTCACTTCCCTGATAGAAAACAGCTTTTTGTGCTCAATGCCATGTTTTTATTCTTTGCTTCTGTGGCATGGATTCATCAGCAGATGTGATGAGGATCTGCTCAGAAATAAGATGCAACCATGGGAAATACAAGAAGGGGATCAGAGGAAAGTGAAAACAAACAAACAAAAATACCACCTCCAAAGCAAGAGCAAACAAAAAAAAGCAGACACTAACCACATACTCATAAGCTTCAGAGAAATCTGACAAATTGAGATATTAGAGAAACTGAGATCGGAATTAAAAAATAAGAACAAGTAATCATAAATTTGAGTTATTTTACAGAGTTGTGTATGGAATATTTTCCATGTTTTTAGTACAGAATAGAGTGTGGAGTAAAAGCAGATTAACTGAGGAGTATATGCAGTTCCAAGGTCTGGAAGCTCTGTTTCCCTTGGGAAGAGTTGGGAATAATAAAAATTGGACTTTATCTTATCCAGACAGAGTTTAAGTGATTTGATTACAAACTGCTCTCTTGATGACATTGACTGACCTACTTGTATGTCGTTTGTTGTGGAGCCATGGAGAAACAATTCTCATGTCAGTTTTCTTAACCTACAAGGTAAATCCCAGCCCAAATGTTTCAGAATTTTCTAATAGGTCACTAGAACCATATCATTTAGGAATAGCATACTGCCTGTTCTGAGAAGGCCATGATGTTGTGAGTGGAAGAAGTGATGGCATGACTGAAATGTTTCTTTCTCCAACCCAAAGATCTAATAATTAACTTATCAGAAAGCCTGGCATGTAGAAAACACTGCTGACAATTATGTTGTATTGCGCATAAACCTACTGAAAAATCTCTTGAAGGTGAGGAAGAAGCGAGCCTGGTCAGTGTGCCTATGGTAAGCTGTGCTCTGCTTTTCTGTGGACAGATTTGGATGTGTGGGGGTCGACTTCTGATCATTCCCTGCTCCAGAGTGGGACACATTTTCCGTAAGAGACGTCCCTATGGCTCTCCAGGGGGACAGGACACTATGGCTCATAATTCATTGAGGCTGGCACACGTGTGGATGGATGAATACAAAGTAAGAGACATTTCTAGGACATGAAATATTTATTAGCTGGCTTACGTGTCTGAAGGCTGTGTCACAATGAAGACTCTTGGCCTTTCTAATGGGATCTTTCTTCTGTATTCTGATTTCCTAATGTTTATTTTGGTCTGAATTCCTAAACTCTGTAAGCTTGTGGTTTTGCTTTTGAGTGTTGAAATTTCACCCCTGTTGCTGCTACTGCTTGAGGGAGATTCAATATTATGCCTTTTTAATGAAGTAAAAGATGTGTAGGTTTCTTGTAAGCTCAGCATTGTTTTGTGTCCAGATCACTTGCATGTGGGAGCTGGATGCCTTTAGGTAGTTTCCACATTGGTGAGATGGCAGTTTCATTGGTTATTTATTTGCTTTTTGTTACAATTAGCAGTCTGATTCTTAATCTGTCTAGCACTGTAAGGCCAATTGGGATTGACTTTTGGATTCAAGGGCAAGAATGTTTCTTCCCTGTATTCAGACCTGGCACTATGCTTTTGAAAGTAAATTGGTCTATTGTGTGAAGCCCTCATCTCTGTTGTATTTGAGGGCATTTGTCTTGTGAGGGCATAGGATTTGCTTTATTGCCAGCTCCAGTGGTCCCCATAATTTCTGTAGAAGCGATTTTTCTTAACTTCATATTCCTTAAAGTTTTATGTTTCAAGGCCCATCCTTTGTCTTGATACTCTGTCACTTTGAGGAATCTATTAGGAGTCGTTCATTTTTATCTTCATTCTCCATTTTTATAATGCATTGGTAGACTTGATCTATCACTTTCCCTTTTATTGGTGTCTGAGCACAGTAGTTTGTGATTTATGATGGTTTTCTCTATAGCTTAGAATTGATTCTTTATTTCCATCCAATAGTGCTTTGTCCAAAGAGAACATATACTGCTGATTGTTGCAGTCTCTTATCACACAGTTATGTTCTAACCTTTTCCAGCTATGTGTAATCTAATTCCATAATAGTTGCCAGAGACTGTCATTGTGACAGATTTATGGATGGAATGCAAGCTTGGAGATATTTTTGTCTGTTGATGTGATTGTGAGGTGAATCGAGCAAAGATGAGACAGAGGGCTGTTTTGCAGATATGAGCAAATACCAACATGTAATAAATAAAACTACGTAATGGAAGGGAAACAACAATGTAAATTTTGGTTTTGATGGTTGTTAAAATGATCTGAGTTCATGTATATGATGGAAATAAAAAATACAGAAGAGGTGAGATATTAAAACTTGAACTTCAACCACAAAAGAGGCAAGTAGAGTAGCAGAGCTAATTTTTACCAATTCCTAATGACAAGGTCTGGCCTATCTCCAAACTTCCTTGGAGGTGTCCAACATTCCCCTGTTTTTAATGTTTCATTTTCCTCTACTTTTAAAAGAGCAGTGTGCATCCATGTGCTCGAAGGTGTTGGTAAGGACAGATGTGCCATCTGTTTTGAGATGTCTGCTGTCTCTATGCCAGAGATGGCACTAAGGAATTCCAAATGTGTTGGCAAAGTCCAGGTGTCTGATAGATTAATCCAGCAGAATATTGCAGCTCAGTGCCCTGATAACTGATTTTTAAGTCTTATCTAGTGAACTAGTTGATGTGCAAATATCATACTTCTTCTGTGAGCTCTGTAATTAGCAGCTGAAATTAAAGACTCTGAGAGAACTTTTCTTCTCATTTTTGTGACGAGATTGATAAATGTAATTGTCTGAAATGAAACTTTGAGAGCTCTGCAAGCAGGGAGAAGTAAAAAATCACTGATCTGTAATTCTCCTCTCTTTCCCTTCCCTCAACCTTTTCCCCCTACCTACAGGAGCAGTATTTTGCTTTGAGACCTGAGCTAAGGACAAGGCACTATGGAAATATAACTGATCGTGTAGAACTGAGAAAAAGATTGAACTGCAAGTCATTCAAGTGGTATTTAGATAACATCTATCCTGAGATGCAAGTATCCGGGCCCAATGCCAAAGCTCCACAGCCAGTTTTTATTAATAGAGCACAAAAGCGACCAAAAGTAATCCAGCGTGGAAGGGTAAGATAAACTTTCTTAAAAATACAGAGGTCTGTCTTGAGATTTTTTTTTTTGAAAGATTTTCTCAGATCTGTTCATGCTGAACGCGGTTTTTGTTCTGTGCAAACTGGAAATAATCTTTTACTGGACTATTTAGTCTGCACGTAGGTTATGGCTAGCAGATTCCTGCTTATCTCAGTAATTGGAAGCATCAGGTAGAGATGGAGCGTGCTCCATGTAGTAGTGCAGCCTGCAGTAAGGAGATATGAACAGTTGCTAGTGCTGCAAGTGAATGCAGGCTGGAGGACCAGAGCTCATGGACAGCCTATTGATATCATTACCTTTTGGTTGGAAGCAGCTGCCTAGGAAGCCACAGCTTGTGCAGTGTTTTTAGAATTGAATCCCAGTCAAGTTGTAAAGTTAATTATTAGGGTATGCATGAATGCTTCCTCCAACTGCAACTGAAAAATGCAGTTCCTCAGCTTGATGCTTCAGGGTTCCAGGGTTATACCCAGCACTGCATGTGCGAGAGCTCTGGCTCTGATGTCTCTATGAACTACTTCCACATGCCTACGTGGAACAGAGCTATCAGCCAATGTCACCACTGTGTGCTGTGCTCTTCAGGATAAATCACTCAAAATCCCAGTTTATTCTCAGAAGCTAGTAGGTCCAGAGATAAATGCTGGTTTGACAGCTGGGAAGAGCTGTAATGATCACAGATCCGGATGGTTCTTTAGTGTTATTAAATACTGATCATCATGGCCAATAAAAACAAGGAGGGAAAATTATAAGGAAAAAAAAATCTTAAAGCTGTAATGATTTGAAAGCCTACTTGTGAGTGAGGAATGATGGAAATTAAACCACTCCTAGAAGTCTCTGGAGTGTAAGAAAATGTGACTTAGAAGCTTTTCTGTAATTTGTTTCAGATGTGTAGAGGGAACAGGAGAAGTATGGTGTGCTTGGGGAGGCAGTTGGTGTGTCTTGGGACAGCTATTTCCAGAAACTCTCTTTAGAGAAGAACATTACTCTGTCTTTGTGCTCTCTAATTATGAGAGTGTGGTGGAGCAGTTTGTTCTTTTTATTACTGGAAGTGTCTTGGTTTATAAAAATCTGTGGAATCAGTACAAATGCCAAAGCATCCATGTCTTCATAATAAAACACAACTAGCTAATTAGCCAGCCTGGCCTCCAGTTCAGGACAGCAAATTTTTTTTACTCTCTATCCAGCTCTAGATTGGCTATGATTACTTTAGCGTGCATGGCAGATCTGTTGCCCTGCCATCTCCTACACATGCAGAGTGGGACAAAATCGGGTAGACAGTGTGTTTGAAGTGGAACGGGCATTTAAGGAGTGTTTAAACCTTTTCCTTCTTACCTCACCTGTAGCAACTGTGACTTCATTTGTGTAAATGCTCTTGAGGATCAGTTTGCAAGCAGATGATGTCAGAGACGCATCTGTTTAAGACCTTCCTTTTCTCAATAGCTTTGTCTTGTTTCATTAAGAGATGCTGTGGGAGGGACTTCTTTGAAGCTAAACTGCAGTAGAATGCAGTAAAGATTTGTTCAGTTGATGGGACTGTAGGCTTCTGTGGAGAGCAAGAAAGGGAAAGAAACTTGTGCTGAGCCAAGTTGTGTGTATTGCACTTCTACCATCCAAGGGAAGAATTGGAAAGCAAAATGGAACTAGAGAATGCTGGCTTTTTCTCCAGATTAATTTGAAAAACAAAATGGTATTTTAAAAGGGAGAAAGGGCCTTCTATTGCTCTTCTTTGTGAGCACATTGAGTGCTTCCAAAGCATTACCATGTGTTCTCTTTGGTATATGGTGTTTGTTGTTTATCCTGTTCATCAAACTGTTTTCCTTTTGTAGCTGTATCACCTTCAAACCAACAAATGCCTGGTTGCTCAGGGCCACCCAAGTCAGAAAGGAGGCCTGGTGGTGGTTCGGGAGTGCGACTACAATGATCAAAACCAGGTATGATATTTTGAGTAGTGAACCATATCAATATGTTTTCCTGCTGGCAAAATGCCCTGGTGTAACATCTCATCACCATGCAGGCTGGTTCCAGAGTATTTTTCAAAAAAAAAAAAAAAAAAGGCTGGCAAAGGAGATGGTGGAGCTCAATGTTCTACCTACTGAGTGTTGGATGTTATAATCCTGCCTTTGTGGGCTCAATCTCTGTATGTGGCTGGAGGCTGTCCTCAAGTGGCTCCTGAGGGATTCGTGATCTACTGACTGACACTTCAGAATTTGTAGAAGCTCTTCCAGTCTGTTCCTTACACTGAGATTCAAGGCAACCTTTTCCTGGCCCACTGTTCTTTGTGTTCTACTACCCTAGTGCTCTGCTGCTGTACTTTGGAATGAATTAATGATTTGTTGCTTTTTCTAAATTTCCTGGAATCCCTTCTATTTAGCAAGTTCTTTGGCTGCAGATTGCTGTTCTGGAGCTTAATTGGGAATGGATGTGAACATCCAATGATAGAGGCTTCATGTAGTGATATAAAAACTGCTGTTCCACTTCTTTCTGACAACAGAAATTCAGGACTCAAGGTGAGGAGAAAATCTCCAGGGTAGAGAGGTCCCTAATGCCTTAAAGACTGTTATCTAGTTAAGAGCTATATTGAGAGCATTACAGTTTAGAAGCATATGGCACTCGGGTCTAAAAACTAAATCTCATCTGAGAAGTAGTCAAAGACACAAAATAAATGGGATCATAGAATCACCAAGCTTTGAAAAGACCTCCAAGATATCTCACCAACTGTCCATCTACCACCAGTACTTCCCCACTGAACCATGTCCCTCGATACAACATTACATGGATGGTATCCACCATCAGAACAGATAGGTTTCCATTTGTTTCCCTTCATTCCTGTGGTATTTCCAGTAATGTACTGCCAAATAGTTGGAGGAGAGAGCCTTTTTTTTTTTTCCTCCTTATCAAAGCCTTCTGATTTTTCTCCTGGAGACAGAAAACTTTGGTTAGCCTTTAGATTTTTTAGAGATGAATAATCTGAGCATTAATTTGTCTGGTTTTAATCTTGTTTACTAGTGGTAAATTAAGCAACTAGTTCTCACGGAAGAAAACTGGCTGTGCTGTTGTCTTTTGCAATGATTTTGTTCTCCAAGTACGTAAACCAACACTGTGATTTTCTACTAGTAAACTTGTTTTGCTCTACTAACAATTTGTCAGTTTTCTTGCATATCTTCTGAACGTTCTTGCTCTAGATGCATGAGAACAATGTAAAGAAAGGGCATGTAACAAGTTATGCATATAAAACATGACAAGAAACTTGCTCAGTACTGGAAGGTTTTGGCCTTTTCTACTGGTGTTGCCAAAAATGGCAAGAACTGTATTGTTCTAGAAGAATCTATCCCATCTGTTCCATCCATACCTTTAGCCTTGATAAGAAATCCTGCATTGGGTCTAGTGAAAGTGGTCCGGGATAAGTTAACTCTATTTCTCTTTCCAGGCTACTTTTTACCATGTGAATAGATAGCAGTCTCAGTAAGTTGAAGGAACAAAGTGAACTCTACGTGGGAAAACATGTGAAGGTCTTGGAAACAACGCTGCCCTTCTTGAGACTCACTGAGCACAGTACTTTGGACTGGAAAATGGTCTTCTGCATGATTTTGTAGTTAGAAATAGCACAGGTAGAAATAGTGGAAGGGTCTGGTAGAAACAAGATCAGAGATAAGAAGCCTGAAGTAACAGAAGCTGAGGAGCAGAAATACTGAGTGAGAATTTTGCAAGCAGAAGGCTAACATGGAATTAACGTTGTGTAGTTGAAGAGTGGTTGTGTGGAGATGCCAAGACAGCTGAAGTGAACTCTTCTGCTCAGTCTGCAGTGTGTGACCTCTTTCCATAAACGAAACTGGGAATGCACAAGGTAGCACACAGCATGAAACTTGGGTGGTGAAGGAGGCCAAAAAGCATTTAAGGGCTTCAAAAGGTCAGACATCTCCATCTCTGTCTTTCACAATGAAATGCAGAAATAAACAAACAAAAACTAGCACCCCAAGTGTTGTGGATTCTACCAGAAATGTTGTCTAAGGTTAATAGATGGTGATTGGGCAGCAAAGGTGCTGAAGTTCTTCATGACAGATGCTCCAAAGGAAAAAGTAGTTACTAGTAAACTTGTAAGAGGAGCTTCAGAGACCCCAGTGAAGATTTTTGGAATGAAGCATGAAGGCCAACAGAAGATGTAACTAGTGGGCCTGGCTGTGATCTAGATTGGCTCTCATGTGCCTAATGCCTGCTTATTTTCTACCTGACCTAAATGCTTCAAGTCAAGCTGCTTTTCAAAAAAAAATTCTCCTAGTCTGCTGAGTAGTGTTTTGGTTTTTTTTTTCCTATTCTCTTGGTTTCACCTCTTCTCTGTTCATTTGTTTCACTTCAGTAACTTAAGCTTTCTTTAACTTAGGCTTCACAGTTGTGAATGCTGCCCTTGAGGCTGGGGTTAGCTGGTGGGTGTCTGTGCTCAGCTGCATGGGGTTGGGAAGTCACAAGAGCTGTTAACCTCTTGTAGCACTCCATCAGTGTAAGCATGTGTAATTCTGACTCTTGAACTGTTTGTAGGAGGATGAGCTTTAAGTGCTACAGCTCTTCTGTAGGGTTCTCCTCCCTAAATCTCTGCATCATGGGTGTAAGTTTTGTTTTTCTGATGCATTTGCCTGGAGTGAGTGTGGAGAAGTGTGAGCTATCTCTACTGCTGCATTTTCATCAGCCCATTGAAGGACATGATCCCACAGTTCCTCTTCAAATGCTCAGCCACACACTGAGATACGAAATAGGATCACATGGACATCAGCAATGCCTTCAGGAGGACGATGAGTCTCCTGGATGGCAGTAGCTTAAAGTAATGATTGCAGATCCCGTGCTTTGCCTTTGCTGCTGACTTTCACAAGTTATTTGGTGCTGTGATGTCACTGCTAGCCACTAGAAACATGAACTGAAGGGCTGCACGTAGCTGTAATGATGCAGTCGCTGGGCACAACTTGTCCTCATGCTGAGGTGGCTGCTTGGTGCTCTTCAGCTTCATTTTGTCATTTAAAAAACTCTGGAATAATGCACTGGTGCCAATGTAAGCAACAGATGGCAGCTGCTTGGAGTGCTGGAATGCCTGTGCTGGCAGCAGAGCCCACAGCCATAATTCTGTCACACACAGAGCTGGTTCTGTAATAGTTGCTGGCTTGCATTTATTGGAGTGAAGTTTTTCATTGCATTCCTCTCCTCCTAATGCAATTTACAGATGAAATGAGTGTGCATCCACAGAGCTTTGCCAGCTGCCCCCTGTGCCTTTTGCTACCAGCATTGCGCTCTGAGAGCCGAAGTCCTTCACTTACTATTGGTTTGATTTTTTTTTTTTTCCCAGGTTGAGTGCTGGGTTTTGTTTTAGTACAGCCATCTGTATTGACCTGGACTCAAAGTCTGATATAGTTAACTGCTCTTGTCCTGAGGAAGTGGCAGTGTGGGGCCTTCTTCCCTGCCTTGGGCACTGTTCCATCCCTATCCTCACTTGGATGTCCCCAGAAGAAGTTCAGCTGCCTCTTATTCATTTGCACTAACCATACTGTGGATAATTTCATCTTTTGGTAGTATAAAATAAGTTAATAACACAGCCCTGTATATCTTCATTATGGCAAAAGAAAATGAAAAATAAAAAAAAATGCCAGAAGAATCTCTGGATTTCTGCATGGTCAGCCTATGGCAATGAGGATGATGGATAATGTTCATCGTCCATCCATGTGGCAGCAGGAAAATGTTTAATAAATTCCAGAGTGCCTGAAGACTTTCAGTTTTATGATAAGGGGTGGCTTTGCTTTCCATGTGCTGGAATCTGCTAACAGTCTGCATGTTTACAGCAATACTTAAATTTGAGTTTGGAGCAACAACATCTCCAGTGACTAATCTCCAATTACTACATATTGGGCTACAGCTTGATACATCCTCACTATATAAAGAGGAGGGGAAGGGGGAGTAGTGGCTGCTCCTGACTCCTCATGTACCTTCAGGCCTTGTTTTTCTTTTTCCCTTGTTTTCTACTCCAAACATGTAATTAGTTTGAAATTCATTTGGGCTGCCTGGTATCAGCCTTTCTGGAGAAGAAGCACGGCTTTCTCTGCTGTTGTGTGCTCTTGGTGCCCATAGCACAAAGTGAGGTAAACTCCTTTGTGTTTCTGGCCAAGTGCAGCTGTTTCCAGGAAGACTCAAGGTACTTTTTGGCTTTGTGTCCTGCCTGCCTGATGGCACTTGGCCCAGCTAAGGAGATCCACCATCCTCCTCATCCTCAGGGATGGACTTAATGTGATGTGATGGTGAGCTTGGGAGAGGGGCTGCATGTTGCTGTCATCCCCAGAGGACAGGAGGAACGGGTAGGTGTGCTTTATTTCTACATAGGGTCTCACGTGGTCCTCTGAGCACCTCTGCATAGGATAATGCTGTTTGGTGTTGGGAAGGTGGTGGAGCACTGCAGCTGCTTTCCAGGCTCTGCTGGGAAAAAAGAAGCCAGCAAAGCAACAGCAGGTGTGGCAAGGCATCTCTGTGAGGCCTTGTAACTCTGCAATTGACATCTTTTCTATCTCATCTCTCAGATGTGGGTTTACAATGAAGATCACGAGCTGATTTTGAATAATCTCCTGTGCTTGGATGTGTCAGAAACTCGCTCGTCTGACCCTCCTCGCCTCATGAAGTGCCACGGCTCTGGTGGATCTCAGCAGTGGACCTTTGGGGTAAGTGTGTGTAGCCTGGAGCACAGCATAGGGCTTGTGATCAATGCCACCATAAGTGATGGTGGCACCTGTGGGACATAGGATTGAGTTGACAGCCAGTACAGCCTGTGCAAAGCTACACAGTGTTGGTGGCTGCACCTCAGCCTGAGCAGGACTTCCCTGAGCTCCAGGACCTACAGGCCTTCTCCTTTGCAATGTTGGGAAGTTTTTGCAGTCCTATTTAGATTTCTCTTCTGTTTGTCACAGCCACGCACAGAACTGTGTCCTGTGGGATGTGTCAGGTGGAAGAAACCCACCCCACAGCTCTGCTGGCTTTGCAGCACTAGGAGATGCAAGCAGTCCTTGTCATGGCTTCTGCTGAGTGTGGGGGGCAGAACTCAGGATCCAGAGGAGCAGTTTTGCAGCTTCTGTCCTGTAATAGCATCTCGTTAGTTTAATGTCTTATTGCCTCAGTTCTGTGACTCTACTGCGGCCATGTGAAATCTGGCTCCTTGGTGTTTGCTCAGGGGCTGTCACCTCACATGCCCCGGTGTAACAGTGAGCCCATAACATAAACATTGAGCAAACAGGAGTATGCTGCCAGGACTGCATGCTGCACATCCAGGACCCTGCATGATCCTTCTTGGGTTTGTGCTGTGCCACTCGTTGGCAGCATTTGTTCCTCAGAGGAGTCAAATAAGGCAAGCTGCTGCAGCCCTGCCAGCAGTCATGGAATCACAGAGCCACAGAGGTCGGAAGGGACCTCTGGAGATCATTGAGTTGCCCACCCTGCTGAAGCTGTTCCCTATAGGGATTTACCCAGGAGTTACTGGGAGATAGAAAGGCCAGCAATACTCTGTTGGTTACAAGACTTAGGACTGTCCTTTGAAGACAGCAGAGGACAAGTTCAAACTGTGGAAGCTGATGGTGTAGTGGGGGCCACAGGGTGCCTTACTGTAGGGGCCAGCAGTCAAAAAGCTTATGGGAAAACACCACATACTGGGGGGGACAACAAGTTCCAGTTTAATTATACCCTGCCTGCACCAAGCTTCAGGCATTCTGCAATAAAATGCAGCTGGAAGGGGTGAGTGATCTGGAAAAGCACTGGATGTTCTTGCTGTGTTTCTCCTCCCTCCCTGGCCATGCTAGGGAATGGCTTTTGTCATCCCTCCATCTGATCAAGAGACTGGTACAGGCAGAATCCAAAGTAGGTCCCTGTAAAAGTACGTGAGCCTTTTCTCCAAGGTCTCAGTGTGGTTACAGGGTGTGCTGTTGTGGCTGTGGGCCTGGTGTCTCAGGGCTGGGAGGAGGAGCTGCCCAAATGCTGGCTTCTCAGCAAGGAGCAGCCCCTTCCCCCATGGGGAGTGCCCCACGCGTCGGTTCCAGCTCTAGTTTGTCAGTGAAGCAGAAGGGAAGTTGCAGTAAAGATCTCCTGTTTGTCTTTCTTTCTTAGAAAAACAACCGCCTCTACCAGGTGTCGGTGGGGCAGTGCATGAAGGTGGCAGACCCGCTCAGCCACAAAGGCTACGTGGCCATGGCCATCTGCGATGGCTCCCTTCCTCAGCAGTGGCGTTTCGAGAGCTGAGGCGGTGAGCCAAGGAGGAGCAAAGCCGGGCCTGGCTTCCCCTGCAGCCACCGTGTGTCACCGCAGAGCTGTGCTGTGCTGGGAGCCCTTGGCCGCTGCAGCCGGCGGAGCGCAGGGAGGAGCCTTCGGCTGCGCTGCGGGGAGCAGCTCGGGGAGCCCTGGGCTGTGTCGGATGCAGCAGTAACGGCAGCGGATCCCTGAGTTAGCCTGGATCATTGGACTGATTTTCAGTAAGAGAAATCATTAGAGCAGTGTAATTTAAATGGTGAGATTTTTAGCTTTGCGGGTCTTTTAGATGACAGAAAGGCGTTCATCTTTGAGTATTCCACGTGCGGTATCTCGGTAATTCATGTTTTTAGTATGGTTTTACTGGAGGAATTATTTTACTTTACCTGGAAAGTATTTTTAATTCCCTTTTATCTTCTGGAAGTTGTCATTGTAATATTTGTTTTAATTTACGATTTTTAGAACATTTCACATAGCTGAAATCCTTAGGTGTCATTGTCACCTCCTATTTAAAACAAAGTAACTATTACAAAGTCTATTTTGATGACTCATGACCTAGCTGCATATAAAATAAAGTATCTGTTTTTTATGACTCCCTCTGGCTGTACTCCTTGTAGCCCTTGTAGCCATCAGCAGGGCTGGCACTGATGTGGACCTGCACCCTCACAGCTCTTCCATCCTTCCCACTCCTTTTTTCACAGCTGCATTCTTCCTTTCATCTCCTGCAGGGTTTGGGGGTAAGTTTTGTGTTGGGATTTTGTTTTCCTGATTCTGCTTTCCCTCCCCTGTGACGGCTTGGTTTTACGGCTTGCTGTGCTTTCAACCCCTGCTTCAGCCCCCAGGGACCAGCAGAAAGCAAGCCCTGCTCTAATCTGTGTGCTTCCCCCTTTGCTGTGTTCATCAAGCAGAGGCAGCTCTGCCCTTCCAATCGGGCAGAGAAACACTTTCCAGCAGCACGTGTATCCCAGCATTGGGTTATTGCAAGGTGGCAGGATGAGGTGGAATGATGACAGTCCTCAGTCTTCTCCTGAGAGAGCAGATCCACCTGTGACAGCCTGATGGGTCCTTCAGCCACAGAGGGAGGAGGAGTGCAATAGGAGCAACAGCTGTGAGCAGTGCCCTCAGCAGGAGCTGTGTCACAGGGCAGGGTGCAGGTAAGCAGGGGTTGATCACAAAGCCCAGCAGTGGGCTGCAGTGGATTGCCCTCCAGACAAACATCACCAGCCACGTTCCTTCCTTCTATGACAGTCCCAGCAGCCAAGCACAGCCAGGGTGACAGCTGGGCCAGGCACTGCATTTGGCTGTAGGCTGCCTCCTGGCTCTGTGCTCCTATTGCTCCTTCTCTTTTTCTTCCTTTTTTTTTCTTTTCCCCTGTGGCACTGTCAGAAGCCAACGCCTCCAAAGCAGGCAGAGCACAGTGCCACAGCATGCCCACCCTCCTGCTGCACAGAAAAGGTTGTTAAGCACTGGAATAGGCTCCCCAGGGAAGTGGTTGAGTCACCAGCTCTGAAAGTGGCGCTCAGGGCCATGATTTAGCAGAGGGTTGGTAGAGTTGGGGTGATATGGTTGGGTTGTGGTTGGACTCAATAGTCTTCAAGGTCTTTTGGAACCTGAGTGGTTTTTTACAACACTGCAGTGCTGGAGAGGAGACGTGTGTGAGGCCAGAAATGCAAAAACATCCCCAAGAAGACAGGAGGGGACCACTATAGATGTAAAATATTTTTATTTGTAAATGCTGATCTTCTAAATCTGTTTCCACAAATTCCAAAACCCATAACACTCTGTATACTTCAAAAAATTCTTTTTTTTTTTTTTTGTGATGTTTTTCTTTTTTTGCCAACATTAGATACTATTATACAGAACAGAAAAAAACTGTAGGACAAATACTGGTAGGATGTCGGAATATTGTACAAGAGAAGAAAAATATTCAAGAAACAATTTCATACAGCTATTTATCAAGAGAAAAATATATACAATTGATTTATTCTGTAAGATAAAAATACATCATGCCATATACATTACAAGTTCAGAACTGTAGCACTGAATATACCAACAGTTTACAGTCCACTTTCATTGTGCACACAAAAAAACTTCATTTTTTTTATATTTAGTCTGTGAAGTGTCAGTACCAGAATTTTAAGTACAAAATAAAAAGCTAACCTGCTTCCAAATGCTGATTAAATCTCTACAAGCAAACACAAAACAGTGTTTTATTTTTTTTTTTATTTTAAAGAAATGTAAACAAAAACAATCCATACAAACACATCTTTAAATTACATTTCCCATAACCCAATTGCCAGCGTCCTGCAGCTGCACGCGCTCCATCTCAGCTCTGTTCTCCTTTTCCTGGGTGAAGGCAGCGGACCGGAGCTCCCCCTGCGCTCCTACGCTGTTCTCATGTTCAGCTCCCCCTCCTCGGGCCCATTTTTGCTGAAGGAAAACCCAATGCTCAGCGCCTCTCTCTTGATTTTGGGTGGTTTGAGCAGTTATTCACAGTTATCACCAATTTTAAGCACAAAAACAAACAAACAAAAAGAAAAGAAACCTGACTGAAGAAATAGGGATGCGACAATATAATGCAAATCGGATGAATCTACGTCACCCCACCATCTGTGAAAGTCAGCATTGGAACACGTGGCGCGGGCTGAAGGTGTGAGTAAAAAATCTGCAGAGACCACAGTTGAGACTGCTTGAAACGTTTAAAAAGAAAACCAACCACCAACAACCTCTCTCTCGAAATGGAGATTTTGGTTATTCCGTCATTGTAAGCACGTCTGGTAGCACTGAGATCATATTGTAACATCCCTATTGACATTGGATCGTGAGCACCGAACTGCTGCGGAGTCTGATAGCATTTGGTCAATAACTATTTTTATACTGTATTTTTTTTTTCCTCAAAATATTTACACTTTTGTACAAAGTAACAGAGTTTGTTAGTTCTGCAGGTAACAGCAGCAGCTTGGCTTTCTTCTAACTTTCTTTTTAAAAATAGCTTCATTCACTTATTCAATAATAAATACAAAAAGGTTCTCTTATTTTACAGAAATCAAAAAACTACAATAAACTGACTCATGGAATCAAGTATTTAAATGTATTTTAGTGCAAGTTATTTTTCCCTTAGCTCTATCCCTAAGGAAGTCGTTTCAGTACATTCCTTGTTCAGTGGTGTCTACTTTTATTTAAAATTTTTCTTTAATTAGAGGGCCTGCCCCTTTATCAAATAAGGCTGTGGCCAGCACTTTGGACTTCTCCCTTTCGCTGGTGATTTCAGTCTTACATTCATAAATGCCCACCTGCATGCCGCAGGTCAGCGCCCGGTTCTTTGCCCAAGTTAAACAGTTTCTCCTTAGTGAGCTCAAAAACAAAAGTGCTGGACCATTCTGTTAACTCAGTTTAACCTCCGTGTGGCTGGAAAGTCAGCTTCAGATTTTGCCGGCTTGCTCCTGGTGCTTGTTTTGTGGGGTTTGTTTCTTTTCTTTCGAGATCCTGGAGTAGAAATCTGGACTTCCAGAAGTGATTTATTTTTTTTTTTCCCTTCAAAAAAGGCAACAATTTTTTGTCGACAAAATCAAAACGTGAATCACTTCTTCTTAGGGACAAGCAACCCTCAAAAGACAGCAAGGAATGCATTCTAGTTCATCCATTTTCGGCAGTTTACAGCTCCACAGTGACATGGAATCTTGTGCTGGTCATCTTCAAAATCAAACTTATAGTCATAGCAAAGCTGGAAGAAGATTCAGGAGAACGGTTATAAGACAAGAGGATTTTACCGCATCTTTCCTTGTACCTACAATTTAGATGGTAAAATACACCAGAGTTCCTCGTAGGAACCAGCAAGGTTTAAAATGAAAAGGGGAAGGGCAGTGTCACCTCCCCACCACAGCACAGCCACACCGCACTGTGGCAGTATCTGGAAATGAACAGAGGTGGCAACAGTGGGGGAAAGCCAGATGGGACGGCCGTACCTCCTCCCCTTTCTGGATTCTCCTGCTGGAGCTGATGATAATTTTGTGTCCTCTCTCAAAAGTGACCACCTCCGCCACGCAGTTGGGGGCACACGAGTGGTTGATGTACCTGCAAACACAGAACATTTGAAAAGGTGACTTTATGGAAAATGGTGATCAAACCTCAGGATGACCTCAGCTTCAGGGCTGCAATTCCAGATAGAGTTGCATTATTCTGCGCTTGTTTCTTTACCTACAGAATGCCAACAGAATAAAATGTCTAAAAAAAAAATTCACCTTCTCCCCAGCTGCCATGAAACACAGTGATGGATGAGTAAGGCTAATGAAAAAGACGAGAGCCTTTCAGAGGGACAGGCTGCAATGTTGGGCCCACAGAACTCTGATCCAAAAGGCACGAAAGCAGAAATGCACATCCCCGACACAGAGCCCCAGCGAAGGGATGGGGAGAGCTGAGGATGGGACAGGGCTGCCCCAGAGCCACCCACCTTGCGGGACCTCCTGTCAGAGTAGCGTCGATGACGTGGTCGTTGTCAATGCGGAACATGTACACCCCGCGGTTCTGAAACAGGAATTGAAGACAGACCCGTGTGGGTTTTCAACAGTCATCAATGGTTGAAACAAAGCAGCAGCGTGGGTTACCTCCAGGGGTTTTTCTCCCTTCATACCTACTGGCTCGCTAGGGAAAGGGACTCACACGTCATCTAACGGTGGAACGCTGCCACCAGCCACACTTTCATGAGTGGGTCGGCAGTGTCTGCCTGTCCAAGTGATATTTCTCTCCCATCCAGTACCAATAGCTTGGATTTCTGTGCTGCCTCGTATCGGGGATCTTTAAGTGCATTAACCATTACGAGACTGTTGAGTTACAGATAAAAAACTGCTTTGAATTTCAATAAGAAGTTCTTGTTAAAAAGTGCAGGTGCTGACATCCCAGTGACAGTTCTGTCTTTGTCCTCCAAAAAACAGAATACAGATTACCTGGCTCTGATGCTGTGAGATGTGCTGAACATTAAGCACACATGACAAACCCTGCGGACACCTCTGGCTGTCCTTTTCAGCCTACTGCTCTTCCAGCACAGCAGCACACAGAACACAGAGGACCTGACTCCTACACCTGCTGCAGTCATCGCAGAGCACTGACTGTCTTTACATGATCCCTGAAACCAGGCAGCATTTGTCCCATTCTACAAGCATTTGAAAGGGCAAGGAGAGAAACAACAGTGAGTGAACACCCCCAGTACCTGAGATTCATAAAGCTTCTCCTTCCTGTTTGCTACCTCATTCCGGATTATAGTTCCGATGTACTCAATGACCATAGTGTGCTTTTCAATGTCTCTAGCAGCATATAAGCCCAGGCCCTACAAAAAAATATGCTGTGAGTTAGAAATTCCTAACAAATTTACACCGCATTCCTCACCATGCCCCAAAAACAATCCTGCAGAAAATCATGAGAGAACAATGCAGAAAGAACAAAGCATAGGAAAGTAGCTCATGTGGAAACAGCACAGAGAAAGTTTGCAGTAAATACTTCAAATGCAGTAAAACCTACTTGGCTGCTGCCTAGGTAAGAAAGCAGGCTTCTCTTACACCTCTTACACCTTATAACTAACAGTGTGAAGATTACAGATTCAATGACATTAAAAGTAGGCCTTCCTAGAGTGAAGAAACATAGTAAGAACACAACAGCACAGTTGAATCCAATCTAAAATAAATAATAACAATGCTCGTATGCAAAAATCACAGAGTCACACACAGAATCACAGAATGGCCAGGGTTGGAAGGGACCTCAAGGATCATGAATCTCCAACCCCCTGCCACACGCAGGGCCACCAACCTCCACATTCAATACCAGACCAGGCTGCCCAGGGCCCCATCCAACCTGGCCTTGAACACCTCCAGGGACGGGGCATCCACAGCCTCTCTGGGCAGCTGTTCCAGCACCTCACCATCTCTCATAGTAAAGAATTTCCCCCTGACATCCAACCTAAATCTTCCCTCCTTCAACTTAAAACCATTTCTCCTTGTCCTGCTGTTTTCTACCCCTGTAAAGAGTTGACTCCCCTCCTGCTCCCTTTAGGTACTGAAGGCTGCAATGAAGACACCCCACAGCCTTCTTGCAACACAGTCTGTGGAACAAACCCGCAGTGACAACAATCCAAAGAACACATTGCTTTCTGAATGCAATGAAGTGCTGAACCCCTCCTGAAGGCCTCATTCCACATTGCTCAGCTTGATTTGAGCATCTCATACTTCCACTGTGCATTCATCTAATTATTAGTCTTCATTAACCTTTTGAGAAACATGGTAAAAGCACCTTGAAATAACGTAACTCATTTTATCTCTAGATGACTGCAATTAATTATTTTTTAAGACATTTACAATAATTAATAAGATGTCTTGCTTGGCACTCTAAGCCACGATTTCCCACGTCCAAATTACCAAATTTTG
Source organism: Lagopus muta (assembly GCF_023343835.1). Lineage (NCBI taxonomy): Eukaryota > Metazoa > Chordata > Aves > Galliformes > Phasianidae > Lagopus > Lagopus muta. The sequence continues at coordinate 6,765,959 of NC_064439.1, forward strand.
AGAAGAGATTTGAAGGAGTTTTGCAATTGCTTCACTTCATTTCTTAGCATAGAACAAATACATCAAATAGAAGTACAGACTAAAATCAGCATGGGAAGTTTCTAGAATGAGGACTGACCTGAATGCGAGAGCGAGCCAGGTACACGTTGGACTTCCACTCTGTTTTCATTTTCCGGTACTGGGAGGACTTGGAATGGACAAACTGCTTACTGTAAGGCGCGTTCAGCTCCCCTGTGACTGTGCTCTGAAATGACTTCGATGTGCTGGTGCTATTCAAGGTGTGAGGCCTGTAGGAGTTGGGCATGTAACAAGAAAAAATACAAGAAAAACTGAAGATTTCTCTGAAGACAGCCACAACATGAATGCAAAATTCTTTGAGACGTACACACACTTAAAGCCAGCTAGCAGAGACAACACAGCAACTCCTTTGATTTGGGCATGCACATACACAGCCAAGGACGACAGGGTTTGTAAGCAGCAGACGAAAGCACAAATAACCCTAAGCAGCCTATAAACCCTGGGCTGTACTATGTGAAATTAAAACAAAATACCTTAACACAAACCTCTTGACATGGGTACTCATTTTAGGCTCGGCACGGGCACAGCCCGTGGGGTTGATGGCAAGAGGAAGTTCCATTAAGGGGTTTCGGCCATAGCGGAAAGTATAGTTCTCACAGGCCTCAACCCCTGGCAGCTGCAAGAAAACACACACAAAAAAAGAAAATCCGAGTAATTACGTGTTAATGACATGTAACCAAATATTCTCTTCTCACTTTTTCACACAGAGGGTGGTGAGGCACTGGCACAGGTTGCCCAAGGAGGCTGTGGATGCCCCATCCCTGCAGGCATTCAAGGCCAGGCTGGATGTGGCTCTGGGCAGCCTGCTCTGCTGGTTGGCGACCTGCACACAGCAGGGGGTTGGAACTGATGAGCACTGTGGTCCTTTTCGATGTGTCTGTGTTCATGTGTGTGTGTGTGTGTGTGTGTGTGTGACAGCCAACACATCAGAGTGCCCAGTGCCCAGGGAGGACTCACCGACTCCGCGATCCTCGCCACCGCAGACACCGTCAAACCAAAGAGGTCCTCGCCCTTCAGGTAGCTGGGGAACAGCTGCAGCATTTCTGACTCCTTCCTAACTGAAGCAACGGGCTCCAGGATTTTATCCCACACACCTACACAACCACACGGGAAAGAATTACAAGGATCACAAAGAAACCTGTCGTACTGCTTTTAAAACTAATGCTCAAAGATAGCTGGAACCAGGAATCGCTACTGAAAAGACATTTTGCCATTGGTTGTATAAAAGAGCAGGTCAGTGCTTCCAAAGCAAAACGGAGAATTGTTTGAGATGTGCTGTTTTGGCTTGAAAAAATTCCAATCACAATGTTTTTGCTGCACCCTTCTTGGGAACAGAGCTGGGAAACCTTCAGTTCCATGCCAGTATTACTATACGTTTCTCTTCAGGGAACTGTGGGCTCTCTGAAGTGACAGAAGAGATTCTCCTTAGAAAACCTGCACAAGATAGAATTTTCTAAAAGTTAACTATTACAGTCAGCACTTCACTTTATGTTGGCAATTCTGTAGGCTGTGGTTTAACTGGTTAAAACCCAAAGCAACACATACACGTCCATACAGATTTGCCCCATATGCTTATCCTCTCCCATACTGTACTGTTCCTCACCCCAGCTGAGGCAATGCTCCCAGCCGTGAGGGGGACCTGGTCCACTCACGGTCCCTTTATTGCCTGTGACTTTCAGCACAACTGATCTGAAGAGAACTGTGTAGCAGCATCATATCTAAGCAGTCACTTTTCATGAAAACTCGCACTGACATCCTTAGAACTTACCATCAACCCTACGAGTCCTATGAACCTGTAACAAACGTTTTATGTGTAGCTTACATGATTCCTTGAAAAGTGTTCTTAGCTTCTGTGAACTGTTTTTGCTGGATTAAAAAAGGACCCTGACAGCTCTCTACAAGCACTACACTGCAATTTCTGAGGTAGTGCCTGCAAATTTTGTCCGAAACATTTATGAGACTTGTGTATCAGTACTAACAAACAGCAAACCAAAAAGTCATCACTTGAACAGATAAAATTTACCTTTTGGCGTTGTGTCAGTAAGAACCAGATCTTCATGGCCTTGCTCCACAACCTTGATGACAAACAATGGGAGCCCATCCTTCTCCTCAATGGAACAGAGATAGCGGCAGCGCCTGTTGGCGTACCTCATGCTCCAGTACAGCCTGCTGGCCTCGTAACCCACAGGGAAGAGCGCTTTGGAGGAGTGAAACGCCTGCATCTGCTGAGGGAGCAGCTGACCCACAGCGTGGAAAATCAGGCTCCCCACCCGGAAAGTGTGGTCGCGCTCTCCCCGCTGCACTATGCTTGCAATCTGCCGCACCTCGTCGCGCTGCACGTAGACCCTCCTGAAGACTGCAAAGTAACTGAGTTCTTGCTCGTGAGTTCCCTTTGGTTTGTGCATGGGGCAAAGCATGGTCTTGTCTTTAAAAAACATGCATTGTGCTTTAATGGCACAGGTAAAGTGATAAATATTGGTGCACCTTAACCTGTGACAACCGCTGGTGGCACCCATTTTGTGACAGAACATGCATTTCATTTGCAAGCCTCTTCGCAGGGCTAGTTCCACATTTATTAAGGCACCAGCTTGTGTCTCGTAGACTTCTGTAGACCAAAGAGCACAGTTCAAATGGACCCAAAGGTCTAAATCCAGGTTAAGAAGCCTTGCTGGTCCATCAGTTAACCCATCGCCTTCCTCGTGACAGAAGCAACATTTTCTGTAGTCTTTAGGCACTGGGTCTGGTTTAAGGGTCGTGCCCAATTTCTTAAGAAATTCGTCTATTTCTTCTTCACAAGGAGGTTTGAATGATCCTTTAGGAATCACAATCTGAATGCTCCACTTCTTCCACTTCATTCCTTTCCATTTCTTACTCGGAGGCCGACAGTCATCAAGACTGCTGTGTATTGCTTTTAATTTAGGTTTGAGTTTCACCGTTACCTTAAGCTCATCCGGTTTCGCCTCTACCTTGGCTGCTTCAAATGCAGGGGGGAAAATGATTGGGGGCGAAGATGACGGAGACACTTTTTCCTGCAACTGAGGCAGACAGTGGACGTCCAAAGTGGAGATGTTGTTGCTGTACTGATGGAATGCTTTAGGCGGCCTCTCCTTCATTGGTGACTGTGGCAAAGATGGAACCGACTCCTGGAAAACCAACAGAAAACCCTCAAAACCAGAATCCCAAGGCATTAAATTGCTTTTGAAAACTTTCACATCAGAACTGAACTGAAAGAGCTACTCAGAATGCCTAAAATTGCAATTCAGCAACAGAGAAAGCAATCAATCCCCTTTACCTGTTTTATCACAGCTTGTGCTGGGATACAGAGCACTAAAGTCCTTCCAGACAACCCAGAGCACAGCACCCTTCAATTCTTAACACGAAACACAAATAATCCTGCATACAGGTTTTAAATGAAAAACTAATCAAATGCCCTAAGCAACGGAATTGGGAGATTTAAGGTTTTTAGCTGTTTTCTGGAAGTGTACTTAGGACTACTGAATATACTAAACAACTAAAAATATGGGCCACAGAATTAATTTAAAGAATAAGAAACGTGTTATTTGTTAGAAGGGAAAGCTGAGAATTAATTCCATGTATTTTCCTGAAAACAAGACAAGGAAATTCCTGCAGGGCTCTGGATTAGTCATATACCTCCAGGTCTTAACAATTCAGTTATAGCAAACAAGAATTAAACCTGCAGAGATTTGTTAATTAAAATAAATAAATAAATAAAGAACAAGGAGAACAACAGCAGTTTAGATTAGAAGTGCTCAATATGGTTTGTGTAATTAATCTTGAAAGAATAAATGAAAGGATTAAGAGTCTGAACATGACATTTAATTAACTTAATTATGCATGTGGTGATGCACTTGTGCAAGTATGTGGACGTGAACACATTTATTTTCTCATCCAGTGCTTTTTTTTGCTTCTTCTGAAAAAGTAGGAAAGAGGCATTTGAAGGAAGGCTGCATATCCTACAGCGAACACGTGGCTACGTGGGAACTCATGAACTACGTAATGCTGGAACACGCTGCAACTCTGTCCACCAGTTTAGGGAAAAATGTAGACTTGAACTACGAAAAGTAAAAACCAAGTTAGTTAAAAGAAGCAGCACTCTTAACACATCTGTTTTGAGCATCTACTTGAAGGTCTAACTAAGCTTATAGTGGCACCTCAGCTAGAGATGTTCTGTCACTCATCTCTGCTAGACAGAAGTTTCTGTAACTACAATCCTACCTCATTCTACAGCTTCAAAATGGAGCTTCAATGTTTGAATAGAGAACAACTAATTTATAAAGACTCCAGAACAAAGTAAAGCATCCCCCACCCCATTTCTGCTCACTAGTGCCTACCAGCATTTGATACTTACTTTGTTCTCTGAGCTTTTTGCTTGCACAGCTGCTGAATAGAGAACAAAGCAGTTGTTGCTACAGAATACGATGTCCTTCATTTTATCAGACCCATCTTGGGAATCCTGGGGATCAAACATGGCAGATTATCAGAAGTGCATTTTAATACCACTCTTCACATACTAATTGTAATGAAGTAAATCTTCCAATCTGGCTTAGAAACCTTTTAATTTGTAGAACATTTGTGGAATAATGAGTGCTACTGCCCTATAAATACTCATTTGACAGATCAAACATTAACACCACCTACAACCTTTTTCTTCAGTACTTCATCACAGAAATTTACTTCTCTGCCTTCAACAGAAGTTTAACAATCAAAACAAAGCTCCCTAAAACCATGCACCCATCTGCTCCACAGGCACAGTTGCAAAATAAAAGCCCATTTTCTTTCATCTTTAAGATGAGAAAAGAACACCTCATTTTATGCTAGTCAAAGATGGTTCGTCAAGTTTTATCTATTGACTCAACTGCAAAGCATTACTGGAAATTCCATATTCTGACTACATGAGCCCAATTTTATATATAAATTCTGACTGTATACCTTTGTTGCATAATCACCTCAATCTTACTTAAAAAAAGAGCACTGGTACTCTTTAATGAATGACACAAATACTCATCTGACTGAGACCCCAAGGAGCAGCTTGGGATTCTGTTCATACAACAAACGATATCAAATACAAGGCATCAAGTCTGAAATCTGCTTTTTGTTCAGACAGTGAAAGCATTCCAGCTCTTCTAGTAATTTCTGAAGTGGCAAAGTGGTGCTGCCCTACACATAGGCTCTTCTTGAATACTTAAGGTCCCTGAAGTGGTCACAGAAAGAGAGTAACAGAGTAATTCAGGAGGTCACTATTTATGGGACCTCTTCTGTGAAATACAATGAAATGCATTCAACATAAATAACTACTTTGACACCTTTTATTTGCACTACCAGTTCACTTGAATGTCTCATCCTCAGTTAGGACTCAGAAAAGAGAGAATACAAAGAAATGAGAACCTGGCATCAGTTGGCCTGGGAAGCAAACAAGAAAGAAACTCCACTTCCACTGCAGTACCTGTTTCAAGAAAGGCAGGTCTTTGAAGGACTTCCGCACACCGCTGCCAAGGACGACTACTTTGCAATGAGAGCACCAGCGAGGCCTCAGTGCTGAGCTTTCTGCAATGTTCTGACTGTGATCCTTATAGCCAGCTATACCTGCACAATAAGTCAGTCTGTTAGATGCCAGAACAGATTAAAGCAAACCTATGAGAAATCACAATACTCTTCAGTGGCTCAGAGAAGAATCCTCCTGCATGGGGAGGGGAGCAAACTTTAAATTCGATCCTGATGGGGGGGTTGTTTAAATCAGGTTAACAATAGTATGTGTTGTTCACAATGTGTGAACAACAAGGCAATGATAAATTCTTGTATATGAAATGATTAACTAAAACAGTGTAGGAATACGTGCTTAAAAACTTGTGTCATGGTAACAACCTTCCAGAACAACGTATTTAAAAACAGACTGCACACAAATCATTAACACTGTGTAATACTGGAAGAAGTATCTGACTGACAGTGGCAGGAAGTCAGAGATGGACCTATGATGCTATTGTTAACATCAGGAGCAGGTCTGCATGTACTGATCACACAAGAAAACTACTGTTCAGAATGAGAACTGGCTATTTAACTTGCAACCATGAATGTATAAGGTTGACGTGGATTAATACTGACTCAATGAAAATTTAGAAGAATTAATGCCTACTTACCATTGCTGTTTGCAGCAAATGGCATACTGGGCTGCTTCAGTCCATAAGACCCTGCAATCCTGGCAGGACCCATGGATGCTGCCTGAGGCCCCTGGAGCAGTAAGTGCTGCCTGTACTCTGCAGATGGGTTCACCCTGTGACTGCTGACTGCTGCCATGGAGGATGGGACATCTGGAGCATTGCTGACCTCGTAGCTGTTGGGAATTCGGACGTGCAGCAAATTGGAGAATGCTGCTACAACGTTGCTAATATTCTGAAAACAATAATAAAAACACACCTTTGTTTTTGTCAGGCAGGCAGAAATAACATGAATCATTAGAAGGATACAATAGCTGGTTTTATTTTACTATGCTATAACTTCCTTCACATCCACTAATAGAATATACTAACTTTTTTGTATTTATTCTACATATGTAACACAGGCTTATTTCTCTTACCTCAGCAGCTGTGGGATGTAAGGTAATTGCTACAGATATAAGGCCAGATTTAGGACCGTTCTGGGGTGGTCCAAGCTGAGAGGCAAAGAAGGCAGAACCAGGTAATGCTCCTGAACCAGGCTCTGCCTTTATGTAATTCCTTTTGGCTTCTGAACCTGAAATTAAAATGTAATACACCAGGTTAATCCTACAGGCAGGAGGAAAAAAAAAAAGTCTGTTATTAGAAACTGTTCATTCTGCTGCAGTCTCACCTTTTCCAGTACTGCTAGGTAGGATGGGAATGATGGGAGATGGAACAGGTTCTGGGTTCTCCTCCTTTACAACTGACAAGTCTGGATACCTACTTATTTCCATTCCCACCACGCTTTCAGGAGAGGAAGATGGAACAAAGCTGTCAGGAGTGTCCCTGTCCTCACAGTGATCTTGAGCCCTGGAACAAAACCCAAAAAAGTGGCTTTGGAAATGGCCAAAAAAACCTCTGTGAACCAGTAATAAAAATAATAACAGGGAGCTATCATGCTGCTTGTTACATGGAATGTAATTAGGTGGTAGGCTGCTAAGGCTGGCTAATTCTCCACTGCACAAGATGGGTTACTGGGAAAGACATGGAAGGGAGAAGAGAGGCAGTAGCAATGCCCAGCTCCTTTAAAGACTCTGTTCCCCAGTGCTCCATGTACGTGAGCAGAAATTAGTATTTAATACTTCAGCTTCTCTGGTTTCATTTGTCCATTCCTCCCTGATGCACCCAAATTTAGCTAGGTAGGTAAAAGGGAGGAAAAAGGCAAGATCTTTGTAGGGAGACTCTCATAATCTAGAAAGAATTTCTCATGGCAACAGAAACTGTTAGTATGAGAGCAGGGGGGTTTCAGGCTGTCTGATAATAGGACCATACTGCTGTCATCTCTATGTTCCTTCAGGAAAAATATAGTTTTCTTTCACTTTTAACCGAGCTAGGTAAAAGATTCTTGGTAACTTAACAGGATACTGGGTTTAACAACAGCATTAAGTCCCCTTTTTCACTCTCTCTCACATGTAAGAGCTCTCTGCACCGTATGGCCATGCAGAACGGATTTTGTTTCTTCACACCTTCACAGTCTCATCTCCTGCTGAAAGATGGCAGAATCTGTTCCACATATGTTACTTAAAGGTGTCAGGGAAAACCTACCTTAACTCCTCCTGATTGTTGTGAGGTGGTGTTGGAAGGGAAGCAGGAACATCCACAGTTTTAGGGCCCTGAGCCATTGCTCTTGCTAATAAATCATCTTGTGGTCTGAAAGGTAACTGGAACTGCTTTGGTCCCAGAGCTTTGGTAACTAAAATCAGAGAAACACAGCACAATGAAACATCTGTACAGCTCTTCTTACTGATTTTCATTCTGGAGCCATACTAGTGGCTCCAGATACAACCTAGGCATTAACAGCAGATGTTAACACTGCTTTCATCCACTTGTAGTTCAGAAATGTTTGCCTGTCCACGATTTATCTCCACACTTGAAAAAGAAATAAGCAAGTAATTTGTAGCGGACATAACAAAGTTGTTTTGAGCTTTTTCATTTCTTAAGAGTGCTTCTAGCTCCCAACATGTTTCCAAAAGGGAAAAGGTTCATCACTTGGCATTACACTGATATAAAACAAAACTGGGTAATATTGATGACAAGCTCAAAAAGAGGCTGGGCACACTGCCTTTATAACAGTAAACTACAGGCTCTGAGAAACATCCCAGTTATCTATTCCGTAGTTTGCTACAAAGTTGACTCAGCTATAAGGCAAACAATACGCATTAGCCTTACCATCATGGCCTCCCAACATACCAGCCTTGCCAGCAAGTTCTTCAGTGGTTGCAAAGCCATTTACCAACTTCTGGCATGCCACAGGAGGTGGTGTGGGTGGAAGAGATGCTGGGGGCGTTGGAGGATTGCTCAAATTGTTCTGCTGCAGGAGAGTAAAGAACTGTAAGTCAGCCATGAAGCACAGCCTGAAAACTCGCCATGTTCTACCACTAGATACTGTAACCCACTCCCTTATGTTTACAGCCAGAGGTACCACTGATAAACAGTGACAGTTAATTCTCAAACATGCAACTAAACACATGGAATAACTTCCTGTTATAAGAGATACAACATTTTCTTTCTATCAATGATACTATTGGAGAAATAACGTTTACATGAGAAGTACATTTTCCTGGTAGAAGGTACAGCTGAATTATTTACACAAAAGCATAAAGACCATTTTTATGAACTCTTTGGGAGCCTCGATAAGTTCCTACAGTTTAAGTAAGGATCTGATCTAAACACTGAGAGAGCAATTTCACAGTGACTCTCCACCACAACAAAGGAGTTCTCCATTTTTCACTCAAAAGGAAGTTGCCTCTCATTAGGACAGGACAAGCTTTTGCTGAAGTAGTTACAGTGGAGAACCTCAATCTACTAGTTCACACTCCATGCTATTTCTCACTAGCTTACTTATTGTCCATACTTTAAACCAAAATTAAGTACAAATTTCAATATCTACTCTTGTTGCAGTCACGCACAAAAACTAGAAAGCGTTACCACTTTTAACCACAGCTACCAGATCTGCCAGGCCCCGTTCCTCAGCCTAGAGCAACCATTCTCAAGCTGGAGTAAACACCAAGTGTCACATTTCATTCTCTGTTTGCTCTCTTGCTGCCATCCCAATATTCCCATTCTGATCTCAGAGACTGAGTTTTAGATTCTGTGCATTATTTGCCCATCAACAAACATCTTTTTTTTTCCCTCTGAGTTTTTAGTTAGAGCTTAGCAGACAAATGAGAAAAGTTTATTTCCCATTTAATTCACATTAAGAAATGCTTTAGTGCTTTCGATGACTTTGCAAAGTACTGGGAATTCAGCCTTTTCTGCTCCATAAATCTGTAATTACAATTTTCACTACTTAGCATCCATTCGTAATTGGAATAGTTGCCGATTTTCACCTGTTTACAACAGTTTCTAGAACTGATTTCAACTTTCAGAACAGCAAAACAACGTCTGTTTCAACACTGCTGTCTATCTAGTCTAACGACAGAAGATGATTCTCTTCTGGTTGCACGAAGGGCACAAAGTCTAAACCAAGTGGCAGCAATAACGTGAACTTTTATGAACTTTTCTCTCAGGGAGCCCACCAAGGAAATCCAGATTGAAGCTGTACCTTGTATATGAGCTGGGAGTAGTAATCTGAAGCCCCATCAAGGGTAGCGCTACCAAAACTTCCTACAAGTCGATTTCCAGCATTTAGCTGGCCACTGCCATAGGGAAGAAAGTGTGCAAAGCTCACTCCAATTATGGGTTCCATCAAAGGTAGGAGAGAAAGCTGCTACATTGAAAGTAAAGAAAAAAGGTAGAAATTAGTCTAACTATAAAATGGAATCATCACAGACATCCAGTTGTTAGTAGCTTCTATCGTTTGTTGTTTTAAGGGAATTTACCCACTATCACACAACTGTCACAAACTCAGGCCCCTCTCCTTTTCCAGGAATCAAAGAATCATAGATCATTTTTTTTCTTGGAAGTGACTTTAAGGACCATCCAGTTTTAACCCTGCTGTCAGATGGCCCCCAGCCCAGGGGAGCCACAGCTCCCAGCTCTGTGGCAGCTCAGCAAGGATAGCAGCCAAAGCAGGCAGGAATTCAATGGCTTTGAGACTGCTGAACGAATGCCACGTCAGCAGATCATCCAAACTGAAATCAAACCAAGCCTTTAAACTTTCTGCTTTTGTAGAAGTTACAATTATCTCCACCCTGTACTCAGGATTCAACACCATTATCCATTTGGTTTTCATGATAAGAAACCCACACTTCTAAGTGCCCCCCTGATGAGCTCTCCAGCGTCTGCATACATACTTGTTTGAGATGGATGAACGTATCAGCATTGGGGAATACAGCCTGTTTTTCTTCCTCCTCTTTTTTCCTTTTCTTGGACCGAGGAGCTGCCTTTTCTCCTGTCCTCTGAGTTCGCTTATTTCTCTGTTTCTTGGTTTCATGTCCCACATCTGCTCTCTGAAGCTGGCTGTTACTACACCCAAATGCACCTTGCATCTGGTTTCCTGCAGTTTGCTGGCCATAAAAAAGGAAGTATAGCAGAATTTTTGACATTATAATAGAAAGTCCATTCAAATTTATTGCACAATAGTCTGAAAGAATACGCAGTGTAATATATACCTCACTGATAACAGAGCACATATGCAGTTTGTTTACTTCACTGTATCACTGGCAACTGTAACTGCTGCACTGTCCCTGCACACAGAATTATGACTTACCATCAACACCACTGACATCTGAAATTATCATTAAAGCTCACAGAGCAGAAATATTTTCTTTAGAACACCCATTAAAATAAAGTTACACAGGCATGCAGCCTTGGAGATTTTCTTAAGAGCATAATGAGAGGAAAACTTGGTTAGAGAAAAAAGGTGTAAGTTAATATTATTAGTACAAATGTAGCTGGAGTTCAGAAACAGAAACAGTGTTGTGAAACAGTTCTGGGCTGTATTAAATCACTGCTGGTACAGATTTGCAAAGCCCTTCTTCACATAAAAGGACAGTTGTGTAAAAACAATCAGAATGGGACTTGGCAATGCAGCAGGTGGTCTCATGCCAAAAGAAGGTCTGATTTCTTTTTCTCAGTTATTATTCTAAATGGCTCTGCACAAGCCCTGACACAAGGACTCTCACAACTATTCCTGTCATACATTTACCTAAGTTACCTGCTGCTCACAATTATGTTTATCAGTTTGTATTCAAGGATGTGTTTAGAGTTGGGAGACTAATAAAACAACAGTGTAGACACTAAAGACTACAATAAAATAATTCAAGTACACTAAGTCTCAAGTGCACTCTACCTCCATAGAAAGCAATTTTTCTAGTTGTAAAAAGTCTTATAAATTATTAAACCATATAATGCCATTAACACAAAGAATTAATGCCTCCCTCAATTAAAAATAAGGAGAGACAAAAGCCAGCCTTGGAGAGCTGGTAACCATTGCACAACAAAAGCAGGAAGAAGCTCACCATTCCTTCAGCTGGATTCTGCTTGTCCATTATCTTCTTATCTCCAGCAGCCTCTTCTTCTGTTCGACAGCTACTCTCTGATTTCTGGTTCAGAAGAGATGAGGATTTTTTGTTTTTAAGCAGGTGCTTGAGCAACTCATTCCCTGACTCCCCTTTGGCTGCTGGAACGCCAGCTGGCTGTGCTGGACTCTGAGCTGAAGAGGGAGGCTGCGATGAGATCTTATCTTCTTCCACCTTAACAGTGCTTTGATTTTCTGTTTTTGGCTCAGTTTGATCTGAGCACGGATCAGTTTCTGCCTTTTCTAGTTTAACTTCTTGAATGCCAGTAGGTGTGTCTGGTTTGGCCTTGTCAGTCTCCGTATTCACATTTGGCTGTTTCGGTGGCAAGCTGCTGCTGGGGAGCTGACACTCCAGCTCTGGAGAGGCCTGGCTCTCTGCTGCATTAGATACTGATGGACCTGTTACCTCCACTGACTCTTGCTCGTCTTGATGACGAGGCAGTTCACTGGGGGTGTTAACTGTGGGGGTAGAGGTAGAATCAGAAACAGTTGGAGTTGATGGTGCAGTTATATCCGAATGTGGAGTCGATGGGGCTTTTATTGACTCTGCATCATCATCCTTCTTCTTTTTTCGTGTCCTTTTCTTCTTTCCTTTCTCTTCTGGAATTATGTCAGAATACAGCTGTATGAGGGACTGGCTCGATCCAGGGAAGTTTGCTCCCTGGGGCACACTTGTGTCCGAACCACATGAGGCACCACTGCTCAGTGCTGCAGATGAAGGAACTGTAGATGAAGGTACAGCAGGAGCAAATGGAGGCCTGACCTGGTTCTGTGTAAAGGTGGCCCCAGGAAGATTCCCATGGGTTTGTTTTACATTATGGAAATTAGAGGATCCACCTGGAACAGCAGATGCATCAGGTCCAAAAGCTGTAGGTCCTACTGGTCTCCGCTCATTGCTTTGCATGAAATTTGTGGCAGGAGGTGAGTTCACAGGACCCTGTTGCAGCAACTGTCCCATTTGCTGCTGTTGATGCTGTGGAGACTGCTGAAGAGGACGTGGAGTTTGTATGAAATCACAAGGTAGATCGGAGCTAAAGAAGGGTATCTGAGACAAGGATGCTCTGTTATTTAATTCAGACCCTATCATACCATGCTGTTCCAGTTCCATCCTCTGCTGCAAAGCCCTCTGTCGGTCCACCTCCTGCATAAGCTGAATGCGTTGCCGTTCCTGCTGTTCCCGTAAACGTTCCTTTCTTTCCCGCTCCTGGAAACTTTCACTAAAAGGATTATTGTCATCAAACTCAACCCTTGGTGGTGGTCCTGACTGTGCAGTTGCATTTGGACCAGGCACGGGAGCTGCTGTACCAGGAGTAATTGGCAGCGGTGTCATTGGAGGCTGCATCCTTGCTGGGTTCATGGCAATGTGACCTGCAGGGGGATTTGTAGACTGCCATCCAGAAATACTGGGCATTCTGGTAGGGTTGGACTGCCCTGGGATCACCACGGGATGCTGCTGATGCTGGAGCTGCTGTGCCACCATGGGGAAGTTTTGCTGATTCATTGCTGGTGATGTTCCTGCTGGAACCATTGGTGGTTGAGCCTGGACTCCTGGCATTATAGCATGGGGTGCCATTCCACACTGCTGCTGCTGCTGCTGCTGCTTGATCCGATATTCCTCAATGAGTTCTGCGTGTTCTTTCTGTTGCTTTCGAATCTGTAAATTACAAAAGTCATTACTTGTCTTTGACATGCACTGACAGTAAAGTATCATAAAACGCATCTCACCAGCAGAAAATGAAGCTTATGTGAAAACAGCATTTCTGTGTTGTCTTATTTTCTCTCTCTTCCAAAGGTTATATATACCAAGACTGCACTGTGCTAGACAACATACAAACCTAAAATCAAAGCGATCCTTATAGAGATCCAATCATCTGTGTAACAATAGCTGGGGACAGGTAAAAGGAAGCTGTGAGATAGACGATATTCACACATCAATATACTTTTTTTTTTAATTTATTTTTAAGATATAGCTGAAAAGAAAAAGTTTGCAGGAAAACAGTGAGGCGAAATCCCATTCACTCATAGGCAGAATCCCAAACATCACACAGCAGAGGAAAAAGACAACTACTGCTTGCAAAAAACTAATTTTAGGATGAAGATAAACTGGACTTGGATGCAGGAAGTTAAGTCCAGTGACTTATTTTTAAGGCAAATCAAAGAAGCCAAAGAAAGGATATGATAGACTCAGCATGATAACAGAGAGTATTTTGGAAACACAATAGATACCTAACTATGCTGCTCTCTAAGAAGTTGAAAGGGCTTATAATCCACTGATTAGTAATGCATGTGCTGTGGAATCTCCCTCTCTCTTCCTTCCTCTTTGTTAGACTGTGACTTCTGCAGTTCCATTTCCTGTTTGTACTGATGTGAAAGTCCATAACAAAATTAAGAATGTTTGAAAGCACTCTCCTGTATCTGGAGCATGAAAAGCTCAGGCCAAGAGAGATATTAGAGGACACAACACAGAATGCAGGACAGATGAAGCCCAAAAGGCTATTTAATAGAGTAATCTCAGGTGCAGGATGACTTACGAGTTCTAGTTTGGCACTGACACTGCCAGACAGACTGAGCCACTGCACAAAGCCACCAAGTGGATCTATCTGCACCGTCCAGTGCCCCAGGACTTTTCAGTTGGTACACTGCCACAAATGTGTCAGCTCTGTTTGATCAAACAAGGAGGCATCCAAACCACCATGCTTGGATACGCAGTGGTGACGAGCCCTGTGACTGTGCTCGGAGGTAGATGAGACCTCACAGGACCAGCGGCTGTGCAGACCAACCTAGTGACTCTCCCTGAGCAGTGGGGAATGATAAAGAGCTTATTAACACAGGCACGGTGCCACACCAAAGCAGTTAAGCTGCCCTAGCTATAGAAACAACACGGTTGTGTCTGCCTGGCACTGTGCCTGAGCTAATAACCCTGTCAGACATAAGCTCACACTGCACTGAGTCAGCTCCACTTTCTCTGTGCCTGTGACCAGTCTCAAAAATTTACAGGGATTTGAGAGTTTTCTCTATAGATGCAGTCTATCCTTTCCACAAAAAACAAACAGAAGCTTGATTCCACAAAAAGGATTTTGATCTGATTTTAAAGAGTGACGAATTGTTTTAAATCGAAAGTCCTTGAAAATATACTTTAGTGAAAACTTATTAAATGATTTCTATCCCGGTGTACATGAAAGTGCTGCTTATGATCTGGATGATTGGTCTACATCAGTTACTTAGCCCAATTTACAAATAGCCTTAATTACAAGGCACTAAAGGGACCTGCCAGCAATACCATTATCAGCCATTACTGTGACATAACCCCACTGTAAGAGTAGACTGAAGCACAGATGATGGAGATGGCTAAAGTAAGTATTTTTGCATTTATTCCACTTATTATTCATTGTAGAAGAAAAAGATCATCCTTCTCCTGCATAGTGAAAAGACAAGCCAACACGTACTGCATCCAATGCATGCTCTGCCTTGAGGCAACACAGGGGCAAGAAACTGGGAGTCAGGTATCACTCAGGACTTCATTCCAAGCAGCCTGCTGCCAATTTTTAACCTCATATTAATAAATGGTAAGTCTGAAGAGTTTTAGTATTTGGCAGGACTACTTGTTCCTGACTGACAGTGAAAAGATTCCCCATCTGCACAGTAAGGAAACACCACACCAGATAATTTCTACATGATGACTTGAAGAACATAGCTTTTAGTACTGTTGGCCAAACCACTGATATATCAAAGTAATTGCAGGCTTAACTTTAGTCTCATTTACTATAATTACAGTTACAAGATGCAGCAAGTGAAATTCCAACTGAATGTAAAGAAAAAAAACAAACATACAGTGAAAGTGGTTACACATTAGAACAGAGTTCCAGAGAGGCTGGGAAACCTCTGCCTTTGAAGAACTATCAAAATTTGACTGACATGGCCCTGAGCCATCAGATCTAACCATGAAGCTAGTTCTCCATCGATCGAGGAGACTTAGCTACATTATCTCCAGATAGCCCTTTCACCTCTGCTGTGCTAGGATATGGTAGCAGACAACACACTAATGATTAGTACCTAAAAATGAGACAGATGAAAAAACCACACTATCATTAAAAATGTAATGAAGAGAGATTTTCAAAGAGTAACATGTATCTGGCATATTTCCAAGAGGTACTGATTACAGCAAGACATCTGAAAAAGTCAGAGGTAAGAAAGTCGTTCCATCTTGAAAAAGAGCCATACATGTTTTGACCTTCCTCCTCTGCAGTCTAAATCTTACACTTCTGTTTTTCATGGCTCTAGGAACTCTGTTGTAAATCATTTTGCTACAGAACTTCTCCTCTTCCCAAACTACAACAGCAGTTTTTTGTCATGGTGTTTGCTGTAGTACATTCTCCTACAACTCCATTGCCACTGGTGATCCACAGTAATGCAGCTACACATGACATACATGACGCATGATACAGAGCAGCTCCTTTCACATAACCTCCACTGTATTTTAATCCATGTTTTAGTAGACCTAAAGAAAAGAGTCACACCAGTAGAACAGCTCAGTATCAAGGTGATCAGCTTGGTTTCCCGGTGATTACCTGTTCAAGCTGTTTTTGGACCATACTTTGCTGCTCTGTAACGTGCTTAAGCTGTTCTGCATCCTCTTCTGGGAACTCACGGCCAGCTTTTTTGGCCGTACGCTGTTTTGCTGAGAGTGCTTTTTTTGACTTCCTGTGTGCTCCAATTTGCTCCTCAAGGTACTTCTGTTGCATTTGAAGAAGCTGTTGTGTTTCTTGCAGCCATTCCTCATACTGCTTTCTTTGTGAATCATCTAGGAGACAAGGGAAATAAATATGATATGATCTTGTCGTACTTAGAGATGAAGTTTAAAAGTCACATTCCCCCTCTTATTTTATGAAACTGCTGGTCATGTTCAGCCAAATTTGACAGAAGAGTTGAAATCTCAAGAGATATTAAGCCTTGGAGTGGTCTCTGTGAAGGAGACTGCCTTTACTGAGTAAGCAGTTTTAACTTAGTCCCTACATTTTGAGAGACGTGGCTCGCTATCTGGTCAGTACATGTGCACACGCTGGCCAGTGAGCAAATGCAGCTTTGAGAGCAGCTGCAGAGCCCAGTGGAACCCTGCCTGCCACAGAAAAGGGCATGAGGAAGGACTTGGGTAGAGGGAAAGAAATTAAGGAATAAGGACATAAATTTCAATGAAATATGTCTAATTATTTCTGACGCTTGCAGAGGAGGTTGGTACACTTAGAAATAACAACAAAAATAGGCTTAAGAAAAAAATGAACATCAAAAACATTCATCATAAATTCAAGAAATGTAAGGAAGATGGTATATGGGACTGGAAACGTGCCAAGATCTGCTTTATACTTCAAAATTAAATCCTAATCAACCGCTGATTGAAGAGGGCAGGGCAATTTGTACTAAATTGGAATAGCTAAGCACTAAGGGAGAGTTACAAGTTATTTAAACTATAACGAAATGTGCAGTAAAACCCTCCACAAGAACATCCTCATCACATCATGGTCCCCACTTCCAGTAACAACCATGTGAGCAAGTGCAGAAAGGCATTCTCCACTCGCAGAGAAAGACACACTCCACTACAAACATAAAATAGAAAGTGGATGAAACACTACTTCCTTCCAGCTGAGACCAACTCCCAGCCACTACTGATCACAGAAACTACAGTATGATTCCAAAGGAAAGGCACAAATTTATATTCTGAAGTGTAACAGATAACTTATTTCTAATCACAGGTGGCATCAGCTTCACTTCTTCTCACAGAAATTTTGAAGGATCATTCGGAATGGAAAAAGTATTGGGGTAAGCTGATTTGTTTTTAGAAATGTCTGAAAATCCGGATTTCATGACATACATCTGACTAATCATTTATTACAAATTATAATAGAATGAAAATATATCTATCCTACAATGTAAGTTACTGCAAGAAAATGAACCAAAAAAACCTGAGTTTTTTACATCTTGTTTCCATTGTAAAAATAACTTTTTTTGACCATCAGCACAATGGCTTCAGCATCAGTGCCTCTTCCTCCCCACAAACAACTGCGCTCTCATTTAGGCTGTAGCTGTGACATTACTCATTTTCCAAATGAGAAATACTGATCTGCTAGGGGCAATCCATTGCTCTCATATATTTTTCTGGAGGCAAAGCAATCATGTCCAATAACACACTTCATTGGCGCTGAGCCCAGAAAGCGAGACGCGAGGTTTGGTGACAGTACCATTTGTCTTGGGATCACAGTGTGGCAGTGAACTGGATAATCAGGAACAAGGCATGGAATTTGCCTTGTGTGGAACGTTTGTTTATCTTGTATAAGGAATAAAGACATCCATGCAACGGTATGCTTTCAATACAACCACCTTTTCCTTGTGCTCTAACCCCTACCACATTCCTCTTTCACAGTTGTTGCAGCAGAAACAGTCATTGAACCTAACAGCTCAACTGAATCGATTCACAGAGCTATCTACAGCCTCAAGGGGCACTAATTCTTTCAGTGATATATTCTGTGAAACTAATCATGTAACCCGGAGGGACAGCTGAGTGGAAATGATGGAGAGTAACTGCAGATGGAAAGTACTGAAATATTAACAAGGTCCAGGTAAGAATAACTACTGCTGAAATGAAGAACAGATTTTCTCAACTGCTCAGAACCACCACCCCCAACCTGAGCCAGGCTACTGCCAGGTGCCATTTAAAATCTCACCAAAAATTAATACAGAAAAGACCACTAAAGCTCCTCATTGCACATTCAATATTGCAGCTTCTGTTTCTGGAAAAGGTGAAGGTGTTTGCTTCTCTTTCTTATTCATAACTATCAAGTAAAGCTTTTGTAGTAACACTTCTTTGTATGTGGTCCTCCTCTCCCAGCACACACTGTGTTTTAATTCCTGCTAATGATTCTCATCACAGAGACTAAGACTTACATCTGATCTAGGGCAAGTAGAGTAAGGAAAGCACCATACTAGAGCTATATATGTCTACTTTTGGCAACTATGGTTCCCAGCCAATCGTGCTTAATTAGTGCTTGGAAAGCTTTTATAGGTATTTTTAATGATGCTGCAAAAATGCTTTTGCTTTTTAAATAAAAAATAACCCATCAATATAGATTCTTGTTCTCACTGAGCTCTGAATACTAAACCTCAATAGAAGACCAGTTGCCAGGGATGTCCCATCCCTGGAGACACCCAAGGTCAGGCTGGATGGGGCTCTCAGCACCTGATGGAGCTGTAGGTGTCCCTGTGAACTACAGGGGAGTTGGATCAGATGGCCTTTAAGGGTCCCTTCCAACTCCAAAGATTCTATGACCTGATTTTTGAGGTAGCAGCCTGTCAGCAAAACACAATTACTACTCTCACACAAACACATATAGTACTAATTAACTGTTCCTCCTGGTTTCCCTTTTCATCAGGGTGCTTCTCTGAGGACAGTTTTCTAGAAACAGAATATAATTTATCATGCATTCTTTCATGAACTGATACTGTAGTGATGAAATGATACAATTTTCAGAGGATTAGTTTTTTGAGAGAAATCAGTTTATGGATATTTTCTTTAGAATAACATCATAAAACATTGAATTGGCTGATGTGTACTTACTGACAAAACCAGGACCAAAATTAGGAGGATTAGGTCTAGAAATCTGAGGTGTCAAACTTCCATCCTAGAAATTTCAGCAAAATAAACAAGATAAGGAAATTAAATAATTAATTAAAACAAAATCTAGTTATCATTATTTAAGATTTGTGTTGTAAACTCAGTATCAAGTTGTCCTACCTGTGTAATGGCCTGCTGCATGTGATTTTGGCCTTCGTTGGCCTGAGCCCCAGGCACTGGCTGACCCATGAAAGGAAACCTATTGTACACAGACACAAAATGAAACTGTAACTTTTAAAACTGGTGGGTATCTTAAGGAAGAGGGCATTCTGCTCTCAGCTGGGATATATTTTATTTTGAAAGGTGATAGAGCATGGATTTAGAGCAAAAAAACCCTATTTTTATTACATTGAGAAAGAGCAAGATAAACCAGTGAACATAAGCTACCCTATTAGTATCTGCACAGGTGGAAAACTCTGCTACTGCAGTCACCCAGGTTAGGTTACAATAATATAAAATTATGGAAGCTCTAATAAACAACTCGGGGTGGAGAATTATCTCACTGTGTTCAAATAGAGCTTACAAACACCTTTACTAAGCCATGTTTTCCACCCCTCTATGATTTCCCTTCACATTTAGAAGATGGTATTCAAGCATTGCCTACCTGTTCATAACCATTGGTGGCATCCCCATGTTACTCTGAGCCATGACTTTATTGATCCCCTTGAGGGCTACCATTTTTGCTTTCATTATAGGATCAGTGATTGCATCAAAGTCTAGAAAGGAAAGACAGTACAAATGAATTACATAACCAAGCATTGCAAGCTATTAATTGGAACTGACTCATTTATATCTCTTTCATACATAAATCACCAGCGAAACAGCTGCATTACTATTTCAAATTACTTGTCCTCTTCATTTTGAATTTCAAGGCTAATATGTTGTTCCATATACCCCCTAAGGAAAGTTAATCCGGCTGTAACTGCTCTTGTTTTCAGCCATAACACACAAAGAAAAGCAGACTGGGCTGAGAAAGGCTCTAGAATAAATTTGGCCTATGAGCCAAGCGATTAATAAATTCTATTTCTAGTTTAAAGAATCATGAAGAGCAGTTGTTCCTCAGTTCAGTTGGTAAACTGACGCACAGTCACAAACATACTAAGAAAACCTCTTCAGTCACTCTGTTGTTATTGGTAGAACTACAGGGAGAAAAGCACGTGGCATACACCACATTCAGCATCTGAAAAGATCCATAAGCACGTAAACCATGCTTTCTCCTGCCAACTCTCTGTTAGTTGGCCCAGTAGAGCTGGATAAATAGGACTGACTGACAGTCCTCACGAGGCAGTACAGAACTCTTGAGGTTGGAAGGAACCACCATCTAGGGTGGCTTGACTACGTTCAGTGATCTCTTTGAGACAACCTGAACACTGAAGAAATAAAAAAAGCAGTAGAAAAACCATGAGCAGAAAATTGGGATACTGGATATCAGAAGATCAGCTATTGCATTTCATCATCTAATTGTTTACAAAGGGCACGCTTACTCCGTATCACATGAGAAGTTATAAGAGCTGGTGATGGATAAATTAGCATTAGCACAGTGTTACCCTGATCCTGGTAAACTCAGTATGAGCTCTGCAAAGTTCAGCACTTCACTACATTTTCATTTTCCAGACTTCCATTACACCTCCCACTCAGGCTGCTTTTCTGTTATGCCATCTTCACAATCCAAACATCCACTTGCTTCATTCAGCGCTATAATGTGTTTAAATATTTAATCCTGACTTTTTACATAACTAAGCAGAACAGACAGATCACCACATACCAATATTAGGGAAAAATGGCTCTGAACGTTGGCGAATCATGGCTTGCATCTGCCGCTGCTGCTGCTGCTCCTGCCTTTCCTGATCCAAAAGATCCTGCAGAAGAAGTGGCTGCTCCTCTAGCAGTAATGGTCTCTCTCGATTTTGTTGCTGAGCTAATGGCTGAGGGAGCATTATCTGTTGGGGACCAGATATGCCACTCGGGCCAGGACGGCTTGTCACAGCCACAGTTTGATTAGATGCCTGTCCTGTCCCAAAGTTATGATTAGCCGACTGACCCTGAATAAATCCTGGGTTTGGTGACCCTTGAGAAAAATTATGGTTTATTCGTGGAACCATGCTCAAATTGGAATTTAAAGTGTTTTCCAAGATCTGCCCACCAGGTGTCAGCAGTGTTTGAGGAATACCCGACGCATGGTTCAGTTGAGACGTTGGCAAAGACTGTGAGGGAGACGCTAGCGTCCTTGCCTCGGCGTTATCTGAGCTTTCATTAGCTAGCAAACTTGAGAGGACTGGTGTGGACCCAGAAATACTGCAGGAACTTACTGCTCCTTGAACAGGCACTGGAGCAGATCCCTGAGTGTCTGGACTAGGCACAGCTGTTTCTTGACTGGTAGTAGTTTTGTCAGGGAATTCTAGATTAGCAGGCTGCACAGGAGCCTTTTCTCCATCTTTTAACTCTGTTTCAGTAGCCTGTTGAGTACTTGTTGATTCTGCATTTCCATCATTTCTTTCATTTTCGTTCTTCTTTTCCTCATGAGTGTTTGGGGAAAGTATTTCTGTTTTAATTTCATTTTCTGTAGTAGATTTCTTTGGCGAAGACAGGGTCTCAGGATGAGCAACAGTTCTATCCCCTTGCTCCTCTTTTGTTTCTTCTGTCTTGCCCTGGATATCCAGCTTGACATCAATGGGGACACTGAGATCTAGTTCTTCATTAAACATTCCTTTCTTATCCCCCACATCAAGGTCTGGGTCTGTGTATGCAATTATATCAAATTCCCCAGATCTTAGAAGATCATCAAGGTGAGGATCATTGGTTTCCAAGTTATCTAAAGTGTCCAGCTCATCTCCTTTTCCATCCTCTGTGTCTAGATTCAAGTTTTCGAGATCTTCATCATCCAAATCTTTGACTTCAACCCCATCAAGGTCTTTCACATCCAAATCTTTTACAGCTGGATCATCAGGATCAAGCTTTTCTTCCAGACCATCACTTGACTGGTTGGGAATCTGCATATTTGCTGATTCATCACTCGGTGCAGATGTAGGCAAAGATGGTCCTGAGAAAGCATCAGCTACTGGTGGATTGCTTAGAGAACGTATTACAAGTGCGGGTGGGTTGTCAGGGTTGATTTGATCCTGCTGGGGTTGTGACATATGCTCCAACCCAGCAGACATCTGCAACTGGTTAGGCATACCTTGAGAATTATGTCTCAGTGGTTCTGCCTGTCTTGGGCCTGGAAATTCCTGCCTAGGAATAAACCCTGCGTGTCGCTGATGCTGCACTGCTGGATCCATTATGTTTGGTGCAGAAGGATTAAAAGGCAGCCTTGGCCTCCCATCAGGAGCCCTGTGACGCAACTCGATGAATGCCTGACCCAAAATATTGTGCTGCTGAACCTGAATTCCCTGTGGAGGAAAATGCTGAGGGATCCCCGATGCACTGTTTATTTGTGGATTGCTCACTGGCCGAGGCATATCAATAGACAGAGATCTTCTCAATTGTGGTGGAACTCCAGCACGTTGCATTGCCTGCTGAGGACTGAGAAAGCGTTCCTGGCCTGATGGTGGACCATGGCCACCTCCTGGAAACCCAAATCTGAAATAAAGTATAAAAGACAAATTACCTTTTCTTTTTTTTAAGGACAGCATAGCCTGTCATACTTGACTACAGAACTATTCACCAAAATGCTTTACACGATACATTCATTAAAATATTTAAATAAGTATTTTGCTGATTATGTTTATATTTAAATGAGCTTTATGACTACAATAAAATAATTGCTTTAATTATGTTTAATAAACAACCTGTTTTAAATTCCAGTCATAATGGATAGAAAACTCTGTGATATTAAGATCTGAGTAAATAAACTACATATTAATTCAATGCAGTATGCTTAAAAAATAATGTGCAGATTTACTGAAATAAATTCAAAATATTGAAAACATTTATTCCCAAGACTATAATATATGTCAATATCAGTATTCACTGTAAAAACAGCACAGACAAAAGTCAATATTGAATTATATATTCATTAGAAAGCCAAGCAGAAATATTACATTTATCTATTATTGAGACAGCAAAGCTCAAATCAGACCCTTCTTTTTTGGAAAGCTGCCCTACAACAATGGGTGGCAGTATCACTCATTGTAATTTGCACAAGCACTGCAGTTTCTCCTTTTTTAATTTATCATAAATTCCCCATAAAAAACAGCACAGAGCAGTGTTACTAATTACAAAATGCACATTCCAATGTTACAGACACTTAAAGCTTACTACACATAACCTCAGTAAAATCACCAGCTCCTGCAGACTGTTCAGATGACTTTTTATCTCCAAAAAAACCCAAGCCCTGTATCCAGTGATTTCTGTAGATTTAGAACAACCACTTTAATAGGCTTGGTTGTACGAGACTGAAGACCTTACCTAAGACCATGAGGTCTCATTCCCATGGTGCTCATATCTCCTGGAAATTGGGGTCTACTGAACTGCCCATCACCAGGAAATGGCCCACGTTGATCCTTTGAGTATACTGTGAACCTTGGCCCACCTGGAGGGACAACAGAGGATCTAATATTCCCAGGATACGGAGGAGGAGGGCGGTTAAAAATCTGATTTAAGTTGTCTTGCTGCCAGTGCTGGAGAGGAGTTGCATGGGGAGGAGCTGCTGGATCCTGTAAGGCTTTTTCCTGACGAACTGCATTCTTCTTCTGCTGTTGTTGTTGTAGAATAATTTCACGTAATTTCTGTCGCTGTTCAAGAAAAAAAACCAAAAATCATTGTGCTGGACTTTGCAGATGACGTATTTTGAAGTGTTATACTCTGCTGCTTTAAGCTTTTGGGATGAAAGAAATTCTTCAGTCATTACAGGGAAACATTATACTGCCATAATCATAGCAGAATTTAGGACTGGGATTGCACAGTGCAAGATGATGGTAATATAATTTTATCTCCAGATCTCTTGTAATTCGCGTGAAGCTTCTTTGCCAGCTAAAAGAAGCAACAAACTCTTTCCTCTATATTACCTTATTTACTATAGAACTTACTCTAACTTTGTGTGAGAAATACTGGTGATTTTTTCTGCTAAATCTATTTCCTGTTGCCCCTTCCAAATAGAAGACCAAGCAGCCTCCTACACGTTGAACGTAATTCTATGTCTCAGTAAAACTGCTTGCCAAACATTCATTGATAAAAGCCTGGAGCCACAGTTCCTGCAGAAGAGCAGGGACCAACATCAGAAATAACCTCAGCATGTTTGCTAGCCATCTGAAAAGTTTGATGTCTACTCTAAGATCACTGCCTACACCCTCCTCAATCTGTGAACAAGTCACTGACAATCAGTTCTACAACTCCTCTATTACAGGATTAATTGCCTATACAGAATTAATTGTCCTTTCAAGGTGCTGCATTCTCATATTGTAGATAAAATCTTCAATGGCTTTGGCAATGGCTTCACTTCTTTTTTGGATTTTGTCCAAACTTCTTAAAAATTACCAATGTTTTTATATTTCACATTTGCATTATCCAGAGAACTGAATGAACACAGAAAGCGAACAGAGAATTCTACATTACACACCTACGTTTAATGTCAAACCAACCCTTCAAATATTTCACAAAAATGGGGAAAATATTACTTCTGAACGTTGGATGCCATTAATGTTAAGTATTACTCTCACCTGTCGTAATTTCTCAGTGTCTGCTTGAGACATATTCATGGTATTCTGTGTATCCGTTACTCCTGTAGTGGGTGCTGGGCCAGGACCTTGTGAAACTTTGGGGAACTGCTGTCCTTGAGAACTCATCGGAGAATTTGCAGATGCACTGAAGTTGCCCTCAGCTCCAGGCCGTGACTGTTCAGCAGCATCGTGGGCTAGTTGACCAGTTCCAAAAGATTCTGGCTGAGGTCTTGGAGTCATCGGTGGTTGATCATAAAGATCGCGTGCTGGAGCAGAAGGACCATGGTTAAATGAATCTGTTATTGCAGGTCCTGCTGATCTGGGAGTTTGAGAACACGGGTCTGACGGCCTGACAAAAGTGCCCTGCAACCTGTTCTGTGATGTCTGCAGGAAAGGATCTCTGTTTGGTATTAGACCTGGTCTTGTCATTGCAGGTCTGTTAAAAGTCTCCGGTATTCCTGGTCTTGGAGTTGCTGGTTGCTGAGAATAAGGATCATTCAGAACTGGCCTTGGTGTTCCAGGAGGTTGAGCGTATGGGTCAGAATGTCTCTGATTTGTTGGGGACTGAGCAAACAAATCCGCTGGCTGTGCAGGTCTTGGTGTGGGTGGTTGCTGCATATATGGGTCAACCGTGGCAGGCCGAGGAGTTCCTGGAGGTTGGGCGTAAGGATCAGCAACTGGCCGAGGAGTACCTGGAGGCTGGGAGTAAGGGTCCTGAGAAGCTGGCCTTGAAATGGGTCCAGACTGAGGGAAAGACTCACTCTGCTGCCGCACGATCCGGGGTGGATGGGCAAAAGATTCCTTTATTGCTGGATGGGGAGTAAGAGGAGGCTGGCTGTATGGATCGTTAGACTGATTATGGGAAAAGGTATCCACTGGCCTTGGTGTCAGCGCAGGCCTTTCATATGGATCAACAGCAACACGCCGTGGTGTAGCTGGCATTGATGCATAGGGATCTTGTGGGGACTGAGGTGGGCGCATGGGAGTTTTAAAGTGTCCAGGGCTCCCATCAACAGGAGTAGGAGTAGGAGTCAATGGTGGCCGTGCATATGCATCAGCAGAAGTGACTCTCTGTCTCTGAAACGTATCAGTTCTAGGAGCTGGCTTAGTGAACGGATCACTGCTTCCAGCTGCTAAAGGAACTTTCCCTGACTGATCCATAACCATGGGTGACCTGGGGACCCCCAGTGGTTTGGAGAACTGATCTGAGGTCATAACAGGCCTGGGCGTGTCTGGTGGCTTTGCATAGGGATCGCTGCTACTTGGAGATGAAGAACAGGAATCCCTGACTGGTGAAGGCCTGCTTCCTGATGGTTCAGTTACCTGAGCAGGCCTGGATATAGATGACTGCGGTGCGCAGGTATCCAACGGTGCGATGCTACCTCTTCTAACAAAGTTCTGATTACTGGGGGCTGGTCTAGGTGTTCCTACCATTTTAGCATATGGATCCATTGGGGAAGGTGGTCTTGTGTTTGCGGAACCTGGAGAAAACATCTGTTGGGATGATGTTTGAGGAGTCTGAGACTGAGACAGCGAATCATGTACTGGGATTCGGGTTGGAGTAGGGGGTGGTGCTTGTGGTTTGAGGAACACGTCATCAGATGACGCTGAAGTAGGTGTAGCAGGTAGCTGCTGCTTTGCAAATAGATCCTTATGGAATGTTTGCTGTGCAGGAGACATGCTGCCACTGCCAGCCTGAGGTGTTAGGGGGCTCTGGATCCCACTGCTGGGTGTGTCTGAGCCAGACTGGCTCAGAAGCTGTTGTGAACCAAACTGCTGCTGTTGCTGCTGCTGCTGCTGCTGCTGCTGCTCATTTTTCACTTGCTCAAGCTTCTGTGTGGCTTCTATTTTGGCTTGCTGCTTACTTTTTTGACGCATTTGCTGTTTAAAAGTCATAAAGAAAAAGGTTGTCCTTTTACACACATATATATACATAAACAAAATCTTTGATGAGTAAAATGAATCCGGAATTAAAACTTCTGGATACACTAAAGATCAATTATGAATAATTGTAAATTGTAAATGCAAGAGAGCAGAGAGCATAGCTATTTGTCAAGTTCAAACACCTTGACAAGCACCTTGATTGCCTGGGAAGAAAATTTCCCAGGTTGCCTAAAGAACAGCACGGCTTTCCAACCTTATGCTCCAAAGATGAGTACCAACAGATGCAGCACTGATGGAGGTAAATGGGTTCCAAGAGACAAGCAGCCTAACTTGAAGCAGCAAGCTGCACAAGTTACTGCTATACAGGGTATATAAAAACAAACCACTGCACCAGCTAGCCATACAAAGGAAGAATAACCTATCTCCACAGTAGGTTAAGATCTAAGAGTCAAAGCTTTCCAACAAAATTTTCCAGCATTTACAGGCAGCTTCCTTTCTGATAACACCAATTTTCTTCCACAACACCTGAATTTATACTCTTCTACAAAGAAAGATTGAAATTGATTTTATTAAAACAAGATTCCAACAATGCAATAAAAGGCAGGAAGAAAAATGACAAAAAGCCCTAAATGCAACACACCTGTCTGAATTTCCACTCCTGCTCATGTTCTGATTCCCTCTGTTTTAATGGATCTTTAAAGAGGTCGGAGTCAATACGTGAGCTGGGATCAATGCTATCCTGTTGCTGTTGCCTTTTCATGGAGTCATTTGACATCTGTACTTTATTGATGCGCAAAGCAGCTCTATTATCTCTGGCTTTTTGCTGAAGAAAGAGAAAAAAGACATGTAGTTAGTCTCATTTTCTTTTGCTAACTGTGAAAACTGCATGTTATTCCTACAAAACCTAAAATGAAATTACTTGTAAAACATTTTTGTTTTGTTTTTTAAACACGCACGGGCTTGTGAAAACTACCTTATTATTATTATTACAACAAACCCCAAACCGAAAATACTTCATTATCTTTAGAAATCTTACATTTAAACTAACACACAAAGAGAGAACTAAGGAGTTGTCAGCAGTAGAGGTGTTCTATGAGTCTCTGTTCAGGTACTGTGCTGTGCCAAAAAAGCATGAATCTCACCAATATACCTTTCAAATTGCACACTGTGGTGGTCTGAAACCCGAAGATGTGAGTACAGCAGATGATGTTTGGATCAATAAAGACCAATAATGTGAAGAACTTCAATGACAAGAAAAATACAGTCTACTCCATTAAACAGACTCTATAGATCTCAATCTGTGTTAAGCCAGTAGTATAAACATAGGATATGGGCTTGTGCATCAGGAAAAATTGGATGAAAGAACAGCAATTCCTCTTCAATGAGGCATTTCACAGCTATCCTGACACTTTAAAACATCTAATGGAAATTTCAAAGGGTCTGTTTTACCACCAATATAGGATGTGACTCCTTTGCTGAATCAAATCCTCATATCTTTTCTACCTTTTTTACCTTTTTTTTTTTTTGCAGTTTTCAAGTGGTGACTGCCTGGTAGAGAAAGCTTAAACTCTTCCCTCCAACAAGAAACGAGGTGCGGTAGCACAGATGAGAGCAACAGGGCAGCAGTAATATTCCTGCCATTTCCTCTCTAGGTGTCAAGATTATGCAAGTAAGGAAAGTAAAAAGCCTACAGTGAAAATGTAACAACACATTTCTTAGTTTTATTTCTAAGGTAGCCTTCATCCCTTCTCAGCTGAAAGTTCCTCAGTTCAGGCACTCAAGCAGCTTCTTGTGTGCACAATGCTATGTACAATAGAAACAGCTGCAATGTAAGAGTGCATGAACTGTAACATCTGTGAGGAAACAACTTCTTTGTACTGTGCAAATACTCATGCACATGTCTGTGCAACTGAGTGTTCCCATTGTGCAGACAGAGAGGAAATAATTTTTGCATCTATTTCTTGGGTATCCACTAGGAGAATAGGACTGCATTTTTCCAGAGCAGTGAGGAAGGAGCATTCAGTAATAGCAATAATAGTAAATTGATAAATGCCTGGATAAAAGCCTATCCTTTTAGGTCAATAGTTTCTTGTAAATGCTATGTGGAAAGAATTTTCATGATTAAATACAAGAAATGATATAGAGGTCCAAAGTTGCTGAAGTTACAGGTCTGAATAAAAAGCAAAATAAAGACAGTAACTAAATGATACAGAGAGGGATTGTTCCAAGGGTTTCAGAAAGATCAAGACCCTTGGTCTGGGTATGCATTTCTCACACTGATTTTGGAGTAATAACTCATCCCCTAAAAGTTGTCAGCAAGTTTGGTTTTGTTTGTTTTTTAATTTGGACTGGAAGACATCATGTTGGTATTGCTAACCTGTGTGCCATCAACATACATACATGGGGATCAGATTTGTTTATTAACAAGACCATGTTGGAAAAACATTGGGCGTGGGGTAAGAAAAAGACTGAACACATAATCCTGCAGAAGTTTACACAGCGAAAATGAGAACAATCATCCAGCTGCTGTTGTGATGAAAGAAAGAAAAGAACCAGGACAGGATGAAGTTAATCTTAACAGCATATTAAAGGAAAGCACATTCACCAACAACGGTTGTCTAGATCAAGAACAATGAAACTAATACAGGTTCTGAGGTTTGGATGAAAAGAGGCTTTAACAACAGGTGTCAATAGGGTACAAGGGTCACCAATTCAGTGGCAGTTCTACAGAATCAGGAATCAGCATTCATGTACTCCAGGCAGCTGCTTCAAGTATCTGAAATTGCTTGGCCCAAATATGAAGAAAGTGAATGGTTCTGGTGAGAACAGAGTTGCTTGTGCTCTCCACAACATGGAAGGTATCAAAAGAATTTCCATTCCAGACATAGGAGAGGGGAACAGTAAGGCAGAGGAATAAAAGAAAACGAGCCAAGTAGAGATATGAAGCTCTGCTACCTCTGGAATTGGTAGTTCAACATGTGAACAACTTCAGCAACTCAAATGGGGCCAGAACACAAACACTAATGAGAGAGGAAGATAAAAGAGAGGAAGGTCACATAATAGTTTTTATTATCCTTATGAAGAAACTGGTGAGGTCCTATGCAGAAGGAGACAAGGGTATGTATGGCACAAATTGAGGCACAAATCAAATGTAGCAAAGAGGCAGTGAGAACACACATTCTCATCTCATTTAATGCCTTTATCTTGCACAATACTACTGTAGTTTATTTCAAGGTTGAAAGGCAAGTGAACTTCCACTAACCCTAAACGTATTTAAAAAAACAAAGGAAAATCCCACAAATGAAATACATTTTTGCTGAAAGCTTGCAAATGAAGGAGGTGGTTTTTCTTACCACATATGGAGCTCTCTCCTGCGAGCTTGCTTTCCTCCACAATTTTGCAATCTGCTTCACTCTTGTAGCCCAGTCTGCAAAAGTAAAAAAAAATCTGTTAATATGAAAGGCATTAATAAGTTTATTTCATATTATTTCAACTAAAGATGTATAAATTTCCACATACTATTTAACTTTGCTAATTCACTCACCTGGGAATTCTTCCTTTAGATTGGGGAAGTTAATATTTGTATAGAGAACAGGTGCTACTGTCGCCATTTCACCCAATGCTTCTTCTTTTTCCCACTTAAGAGTGCTTCTTTGAGCATTGGACATTGTATCACCTTCACCTTCCAAAGGTGGAGCAGATGGTGCCCATGAGCTGTTTGGATCACTTACCATTGGATTGTATGCTGGATTCTTATCCCTGAGAGATCAAAAAGGAGTTTTATTTTGTAAATAGATTTCTCTCAATATACAAAAACAATTAGCACAGTACTTATTCTGCTTGCTATCTTACTACCCAGCAGACTGCAAGAACATAGTTTTTATAGTAGCTCTCAATAACCAATCAGTTGAGCATTAACAGTATCACAGTACTAATAACACCACTATCATCCAAGCAGTAAATGCTAAGCAGTGGCTGTTTCTGACTTCCCACCTTAACATACCTGGTATCAGCATATGGTTGTTGTGTTATGGGAGAGAAAGTGCCCAGGCCACCTCCAGGAGTCAGAGCTGTATGAGGGAGATGAGGGTTAGGGCCAATCAGACCATTCATAAGTGGCACTCTTGGAAACGCACTCTCTCCTAGAATGACAATTTTCAATTATTATTTTGAAGTGTGAATACTTTTTAAAGTAGAGGACAGAAGTGTAGTGAAGAAGGCATGCCTCATCTAATGAAAAACTAATTGCTTTCAAGTTCTATAGCATCACTAAATCAGTAAGGTTGGAAAGGACCTACAAGATCATCCGGTCCAACCATCCATCCATCACCAACAGTTCTCACTAAACCATATCCCTCAACACAACCTCTAAACATTCCTTGAACACCTCCAGGGTCAGTGACTTCACCACCTCCCCAGGCAGCCCATTCCAGTACTGACCTTGCAGTTTTGGAAAGGTTTTGAAATCAATTTACTTTGGTTTGCTATAAGCTTGTGTTCTATTCTACCAGATCACATCCCTGCGCAGATCTATTTCTGTCTGAAAAATTAAGGCTTTTTTTAACAATGGGATTTCCAAAGCTATTGCTCTAGCCTGCACTGCAGTGCCATATCACACTTCATACTGATGTACATTCCTAAAGACTAGTGGTCTGCATTTTTGTTGTTATACCCAGATACAGCTCTGCAATAAAGAAGAGAAAAATCCATGCTGCTGCCATGCACCACACATGGATCAAGTTGCTTTCAGTCTTTACAGAGTTATGATTAACCACCTGAATTAAGCACTTCCTCTTCTGAGACAGCAGCATACCAAAGTAAGCTTCATTATCTATTAACTCTGGAATTTGTAGCTGATAAAAAGATACACCTAGTCAAATGAACATCATCACTGTAATTAAATGTCCAGCCTAGCGATATGAGGGCAAATATTTTATTTATTTGATCAAAAAATTAAGCAAACGTGGCATGAGCAGATTTATACCAGCAGATGGTCTTTGCAGATGTTCCTATAGAGAATTAACATTGACCTGTGTGTCCCTGTCACTTAAATGAAATCATAACTGTGTTCTGAATATTTTCCTAAAAGCACAACAGCAGATCAGAAATCTATATATTCACAGAGAATATATAAACACACTGAAACATTCTCCCATGCTGGAGGTCATTATCTTCTTATTTACAGGTGACATAAACTACACAGAAAAGTTTAGTTGGGATGAAAGTAATTCATCAGACAGCATTTAAGAGAATATGCTATATCATAGCATGCTGTAACTGTGAAGACCTGGCAAGCAAGCAGGAGCCAGGCCTCTAATTCATGCAGGAGGCTGATAAGTCTTGATGAGAACAGAGTGTTAATTTTATTTGAAATTGCTGAGACTTGATACAAGCTTTCCCATTACTGAAGCATGTATCTCATAGAAACATGTGGATCATTACACAGTAACTGAGCAAGTTGTAAATCTAAAACTTCATAACTGCGGCAATTCCCATAGGGAGAACCTTAAACAATCCTACAGAGTTCAAATGCTGAAGTTATCTCCAAGTACCCAAACAACTAGGACTGGTACCGATACCTGCATTACCTTTTGCTTTAAATCACCTCATTATTTGCTTTAAACTGTCTCCTTTCCAATAATTTTTGTCATCTTTCCTTTTTATGGAAATACAACCAACTAGGAAACCAATCATTTCTCTTCTCATGATTAATTCGCAAGTGAAATCAATTTGCACACCACTTTTTGTAGTACCAGTACTGCAGAATGGGCACTCCTTACTTGAGCTCAAGGAAAGCCCACTAATGGTGATGTCTGATGAGAAAAGAGTGCATCTAATTATGCTCATACATACCCCTAAAAATCTGCTCTACTGGTAGCAACAACAAGTCAAATTAGTCTGCCTCATGCTTTCAATATAACAGTAGCAATATGCTGTATCAATTCATAATAATCTTAATAGTAAGAAAGAGGATAAATGATGTATTTCAAAACTTCTTAGCCTCCTCTTTATTATTTGGATAGGAATAGTTAGCATGCTAAACTGAATTCTTAAACAAAATTAAGGCTCCCTAAACGAAATTAAGAATTAGCAAATCACTGTCACACAGACTTTCTTATTACCCTTGAGGAGGTACTCAA
Source organism: Lagopus muta (assembly GCF_023343835.1). NCBI lineage: Eukaryota > Metazoa > Chordata > Aves > Galliformes > Phasianidae > Lagopus > Lagopus muta. Next base: position 6,799,054 of record NC_064439.1, read on the forward strand.
AGGTAATGAAAGAGCAAATGCAGAAGAGAACACATGCTTTATTGCAGACAATTTCAACAATATGAAAGTGCCAGCTTAAATAAAAGCTCCAACACATCACACAAATCTAAAATAACTGTAAGTATATTTAAGTTAGCAACATTTACCTGCACATGAATCACATGCTGCCTTTCAAGCAGTTTCAGAAAAATGTTCCATATATTGTCAACATCAGCTTCCATGAGTTAAGAATAGCAGGAAGTAAGACATGCCCTACTTTCATGTCAGTATTTAACAGATGCACAACTCTCCTGACTAAGCTGCTGTTTCTAGAAGTAACAAATGAACATACCCTGACTGTGCAAAGACATTAGCTGTGGTGGAGGTGGAGGCTGTGGCAAAGGAGCTGTCTGTGTGGTTGCTGGACTTAGAACAGCTGTGAACAGATCTTCGACATCTTTTCCTCCCAGCTCTGCAAAAACACTGTGCATGAGTTGGCTGGCATTGCTTATAAACTGCATCTTGTAGAAGACAACACAGATTTAGAGTACATACCTGGGATTTTGTACAATTTGCCAAGAATAGCACCTGTGCAAATTAAAAATATGGGATGAGTAATCATAAAACAATGCAATAAAATTAATTCTGCAAGCAAGAAGGTAGCAGTACGTGGGTAGCAATGTGAGTTCAACAACAGAAAGCATTTTCCAGAAGAGTAGATGAAGAACAACAAAAAATTACCATCTGTGACCATTTTGTCTAGTTCTGGACTGAGGATTCCATCCAATTGTTCTTCACTCAGTGGCCGTGAAGTTGGGTTGACATTTGGCTGAGGCAGAGAAGAAGGATCATCAGAGATGGGACCAATGTCCAATCCAGCTAAGGAGGGAAGAACACAAAGTTAGACACAAATACCAAAATCTACTAATTGAGAATAAAAGGTATAAAACATCTTTTCTCTAGATGTGAGCTATCGACTAAATGAAGACTTCCTTAAAACTTGAAAGGAAAGGAAAAAGAAAACATTCATTAGAGAAAAGTAAACAAATACCCCCAGCTATACACTTCCAGTTTACTGTATTGTTTGAGGAATGTTGATTGAATGGAATGCAACTGGAAGAATGGGAAAACTGTGTTGTAATAAGACAACTGAGTTCAGGTACAGCATCTTCTGAAGCATGTAGTTCTCAGTAAAAAGTTCATTGTAATTATTTTTCACGTTCTAAAAACAATCACGCTAGCAGTCAATATGCTTTATTGTGTACCTCCAGTTTCACTCCCACACATTCTTACATATTACATTAAATTATCTACCGAAGTGTTCTTGAAGTGTGCTCAGTATCAAACTCTTCACAATAGTTTCCATTTCAAGAACAACTACTGAATATTTTAAGTTAGAACTAGTGATTTGTTGATCCTGACAAAACATAACTTCCTATATAAATTTCATAGCATCCCTTACATGCCAATATAACTCTCAAAAGAGAAACATCTTTGAAAATAAAACTATACACTTCAGTATTTAGAATATATTTCTGTATTAAACACCAAATAAAAATAAATTTAAAATAATGAAACATGCCATTCGACTTATTGCCAAATTGTGTACTACGTAAACTGATGAATCATCATCCAGTAGAAAAAAAGATATCCAGTGGAAAAAAGATATCAATCTAACTATTCATGCTTTAATATATTCACACTGTTAAAATGCTTGTAATTTACTAAAGATACCACTATGATAAAAACAATACACTACTTCTGTAAGTAATATTATACAGCGACAGCAAGAAAACACATGGCTTTGTATCATGAAAAACAAAACCTCAGGAAGGTTTCCAAATACTGGCAGCAAAATTTTATGCAGTACTTTACTAAATGCAGCGTGCAGAGGTCACATTAGACTCAAACAATACAGAAAGAGTGGAAAATGAAAGCATGAATTAGTGACACAGTAAAGGAATGCTAGTTTCTACACATGCAGTTCTTTCAGCTAAAGTCACTAGGAAAGGTGACTACTTCTAACCATGGATCATCCATTGTTTAGTTTCTTACCAAATGGGGAGGGTGAGTTCTCAACCTGGAAAGTGCATAAATCAAGACCTACAGGACCCAAACCAGATAAAATGGATGATTATAACATGAAAACAAAACAAAACAAAAGTAAAGAAAAAAGCTTCATGCTGAAAAAGCTACGCAGGTATGACAGACAACAGCAGCTACTTTTATTCTCTCTTAAGCAGCAAAGCAAAGAGACAGGTAAAACAAAATGTTGAAGAGGCTGTATGGTTGTTTTGTTGGCTGTTTGTTTTCAGTTGTTTTTCTTTTGGTAGAAGCCAACAAAATCATCTCAAACCAAGGTGTTTTTAAAATATGAAAACTGTATCTGAAATAACCTAGAGCATAATCCATAGGTATAAAACAACCATGTCTATAATGTAGAGAAGAAAAAGAAAGCAAACACCAGAGAGACCTCATAAACCCACACACCTGAATGATCTCCAGACTTTACCAAATCATCAGAAAGGATTCCAAGAATATCATCATCGGTATTTAAGACTTCAGAAAGATCAGCTAAGGGGTCATCGGTGCTACCTGTAAGAGGAACAAAATAAAATCAACCAATTGTGGCAATTTCATGTTTAAATGTGACTGTGGTGATAAATGAGAGCTTGTGCTCTAAATTCAAATATAGATTTACCAGGCTAAAAGAGCCCTTCTAGTGTGCCATGCTCTGCAGGTTGCCCTGAAGTGAGAAACAAGTCTCACTTGTTTGTACTGTAGCCATGTTCAGAAGCCTAAATTCTTCAGTATTTCTGAGTACAGTAAAATCGATAATGTGAATCAGTCATGTGGAAGGGAGACTGGATGGACTTAAGGGAAAAAAAGCACCACAAGATCAAATGAGAACTCAGTATTTAAGATACAAAAGCCTATGAAGGTAAAGAGTCAAAAAAAGTGTTTTGTAAAGGAAACAGCTAACAGCAAGAGAACAGAGATCATAGAACCATAGAATGGCCTGGGTTGAAAAGGACCACAGTGATCATCTACTTTATGTGCAGGGTCACCAACCACCAGACCAGGCTGCCCAGAGCCACATCCAGCCTGGTCTTGAATGCTTCTAGGGATGGGGCATCTACAACTTCCCTGGGCAACCTGTTCCAGTGTGTCACCACCCTCTGTGAAAAACTTCCTGCTAATATCTAACCTAAACCTTCCCTCTCAATTTAAAACCATTCCCCCTTGTCCTGTCACTATCAATCCATGTAAGCAGTCATTCCCTCTCCTGTTTATATGCTCCCTTCAAGTACTGGAAGGCCACAGTGAGGTCTCCCCAGAGCCTTCTTTTCTCCAAGCTGATGTTAGTGACCTCCTCTGACCTGCTCCAAGAGCTCAGCATCTTTCTTGTACTGGGGTCCCCATGCCTGGACGCAGTACTGCAGATGGGGCCTCACAAGAGCTGAGAGGAGGGGGACAATCACCTCCCTTTCCCTGCTGGCCAGCCCTTTTTTAATGCTGGCTCATGTCCAGCTTCTCATCCAACAGGACCCTTAAGTCCTTCTCCACATGGCTGCTGTGTTTGGTTCAACTTCATCACGCAGGCTGGTATCTAACACCAAGTGCACACAGTTAATATCTTCACTTGGCTGGTAGGCAGAGGACTGACTTTATCTGTCTTTTAACTGAATTCCTGTCTGAAGTCAAATAAATACTAAAGAGAAAAAAGCCTTTACGAAGGAAGCACCAAGACAGTATCAGTAGCCTTCAGTACTTCTGCAGTATTGGATGCTGTGGTGTTTTTCTCCACAGCTTGAAAACTGTTCCTAATAATTCAACTTCTAATTTGAATATAAATACACTAAATAGCCAGAAAGGACTAAGGTGAAAAATGTAACTGAAGTGTTTACCATCCATTGTTACAAACTGACTGTGAATAAATTCAGGCTTTAAGTTAAAGGGCTTCTAACTATTAAGGCAATCAGATTCTGTAATGGCCTTCCAATGAGTTTAGTGGGTTGTAAAAAAGCTAACTGCTATCACAATGGAGCTGGTTAAGACTATAAAAATACCGAGGGCCAGTGAGAGAGGAGGCTAGGCTCCATGATCCATAAGTTTCATACTATACATTTCATCTAAAACATTTTTTTTTTCTTTTTTGCCAGTTTTAATTCAGCGAGTGCTAATTATCTTGGAAATAACTAAATCCCTTTAGTCAGCTGCTTCAGATCACAATCAATAGCTGGTTGACATCTGCTGCCAAATAAATAGCTCAATACTGCTCATTAATTTGACTCTTCAGAACTGAGATGTAAGCTAAGACAAGGCTAAAAGGAGAATAAGTTGCTTGTAATGCAGGATCTCTAACAGAGCACTGTGCTACTGCTAATCTCATGATCCCGACTCCTCTGATGTATTTACTTTAAATGTTCAAAGAATAAAAATGCCTCTCCCAAGGCTGCAGCCACCCTAATCTGTTTAATCAAACACTACCTACCTAGTTACAAAATACCCCAGCAGCACTGGAATCAGTTGTGCAGACCCCTCTCTTTTTGTCCAGGAAGAATTCCCTTAGCATTCCTTCTGATTTGCAGAACCTTCACAGAATACATCTTGCCAAGAGGTATTTTATTTATTTATTTATTTTTAAATGAGGCACAGCCAGGTAAAGAATCCCAAGAGTGACACATGGAGTCCCCAGAGCACTCAGGATCATCATCTTTACCAATGAGCCAGGCACTTTGGAGACCTGGTGCTCCCAGCAAGTAAGCCTCTGCACTCTGCTCCAGTGCTCTTTTAAATGAATTTAAGGCTTGGGACCATGTAAAATACACACATTGGTGTGCCATTCGTGTTATGGGAGAGATTAGTCTTATAAGTGAAGATACAAATTGCAGCCTCTTTACCAGACAAAAATCAGAGCTTCAAACATAGTAACCACTAACTAGTAAGGTAGTGAAGACTCAACACTCTTCCGGCTGCCATCACTACTGGCCAAAGCTTTGGCTACCCTTAAGCTCTAAGAATAAATGGTCACAGAATGTCATTGAAATACACTGTAAATTCATTAGGAAGCTGAACACATCACTGTTAACTCCCTCAGCCCTGTATACATGCTGAAAAGCAAAGCAGATTCAGTAACTTCTTCAGATGTTTGAGAGCTCTTTGGAAGATGAACTTTTTCTAACCCTTATCTCTGGATTCAATCAATTAGAGTTTCCCAGAGAAGAACAACTTCCTTGTGGGAAAGATCTATCCAGTTAAGCATGGACTCTCACCGAGTTAGCAATCATTGTGACAAAAAGCACTGCAGGAAAATAACACAGCAACAACATGCTCCTACCACCTCCTGGTGCAGTGAACAAAGCAGGTCTGTGTCAAACTGATGAAAATAGCACAGGTGCTCTTTTACTGCTCTCACCACCAGTTCCTCTGCAATGCTAGCCAGAAGGGACAATGTGACTGTTGCTAGCTCAACAATTAGCAAATTTATGAGGGTCTCCATCACTCTAATTGCATCTGGCTCTTCCAGACACGTGGATCCTGTTGTGGAAATGACTGTCTTCCACATAGTCACAGCAGAAGAGTTAAGAAAAATTGCACTGGAGCCGATCAAAATTGGCAGATGACTTCACCCACTGGCTCTCCAACTGCAACAAACAGCTTTGTCTGGACACAGTTTTGGCCTGAATTCCTAACACTGGAGATATCACTGCTGAGAACGTTCCTATGGCCAGAAAATACTGTCCTTTGAGCCTCTCATATAAAATGGGAAAGACAGTAGGTTACCCACTTCAGTGGTTGCTAGTAATTTATTTATTTTCTAATAACCACATCCTTATAATTTATTTCTATATAAAAATAAGATGAAATTATGAAGTTTTACAACTTTATTCAAAGAACATGTTTTAAAAAATTCTCCCTTTTTAATCTCCTTTTTCTTGGAAAAATAGAACATTACGTAAGTACCAAGTTTGTACAATTGTAACACTTCATACTATCATACTACACGAACATTAATGACTTTAACCACGCAGTTTGATATGCTGACAAAGACCTCTGAATCTGTGTTCCTTCAAAGTATGCCGAGGTGAAAAAATGTCCATGTAAATACATTTTCTTGCAGAGTTGGAACCAATGAAATAAAGACTTTGAAACACTTCTTTTTGAGTGGTTTCCCCTTAAGGAGAATGTAACCTTTGTATTCTCTATTACTCACAATTTCCAGTGTATAACAATCAATGCTCAATTATAATACAGCCTTTTGCTTTTCATTTAGCAGGCTTTCGCTGTGTAACAATCTCAAATAAACGATCTCTCTGCAAAACACTGCTGGGTGTTGGAAACTTTAGATGGAAAAAGATGCGAGGATAAACTGAAGTGTGACAAATTAACCCACATAAAGAAGAACCAGTAGCAGTCAAAAAAAAATACAGAATGGTAAGACACCTCTAGCACAGAGCATATACTACAAGCCATTGAGAAAAAAAAGTATCTGGAGAAAACAGTAAAGTTTTTAATTGTTCCTTTCCATGACACTGTCCTTTCAGCAGTACTTGTAACCCTCTGGCTATCTGCAGATCTCTTAATAAAATCTCCAGCTAAGTTTTGCAAGAGAAAGCAAAACCAAAAGATTACCCAGAGGCTATAAACTGTACCTTGAAAGGGTTCTCGTGTTCAGAAAGGACAGGAGGAAGAGAGGAGACTGGCAGCCTAAAAGAATCTAGCACTTTAAATAAGACGAAAGGTGGATGATACTTACCTGACTAATCATCAGTACACTTCTAAAAATGCTTTTTTAATTAGAGTGTTTTTGTATTCTCTTATAATGCATTTGTACATGTATTCTTGGATGGAGTTCATTTTCATGAATTTTACAGCTGTGAATGTTACTGTCAAACACTTTCAGATTTGTATCAAGTTCCGATTATTCCATCCACTGCTCCTTTTGATACAAGCAATGTCCTGGAGCTGGGTACAACTCATTATGAATGTTACTTTGCAAGGACAGTTAACATACAGAATGCTAAAAAAGATGACAGTTGCACTTTGAAAGAAAATCATGGACGAGTTCAAGCTGTAACAAAAACAAACTAGCAGATTATCACTAACTTCAGCTTTGTGTACCTTGATGTCCCAGTTTCGCCTGAGCTGGAGTGGAGGTTGAGCTAAGAAGAGGGTCAGATGAAGGATCCAGGAAACTGGTGGCCAAATTTGCTTTACATGAGACTGGAAGTGATTCTTCAGGTAAATTATCAAGGCTCATCTTGTTTTGTCTACTAGTATCTAGTAGATCTTTGCCAAAGAAAGCTTCCTGCAAGGAGGACGAAATGATTCAAAACACTGTATCTATTGAAAAAGTTACACAAACAGCAAAGTTAAAATGAAAACATCAATGATTTTGATCTGAGTTCCACACTCCATCCTGTATGGCAGTCCTTCTTCCATGCTATGAGGTGTGGATATGCTGCTTACCACTTACCTGAAGTCTCTACATAACTGCCTCAATTTCACACCTCAAATTAATACAGCAAAACTTCCAAGCCCTCTTACATATGCATGGCACAGAAATTGCAACAATACAGTGTTACTACAAACATACAAAAATGTGTGCAGCAATACATAATATATCTCAAAAAGGTTTTCATCACTTGGAGTATTTCTTCGGCAGAAAAACGTCAGCTGAAGAATACTACTGAACAACTTGATCATGACTGAACAAAATGCTCATGACAAACCAGAACCAGAACTGCGAAAGGCTGGATTTCAACTAATACAAAATCATCCAACCAGAGATGGAGGAACAAAACACTGAATGTTGTTAAATATATATTTCACATTTGAAATACTGTGCAACAGCTACCACTCACCTAAACCTGAGTGCATGGGTAATCTGACAATAATCAGTCTAGTAAATTTTCAAAAATTTTTCTAGTAAATTCTTCAATCAGAATCAGAGAACGGCCTGGATTGGAAGGGACCTCAAGGATCATGAATTTCCAACCCCCCTGCCACATGCAGGGCCACCAACCTCCACATTTAATACCAGACCAGGCTGCCCAGGGCCCCATCCAACCTGGCCTTCAACACCTCCAGGGACGGGGCATCCACAGCCTCTTTGCACAACCCATGACAGTGCTTCACTACTCTCATAGTAAAGGACTTTCTCCTGACATCCAACCTGAATCTTCCCTCCTTCAACTTAAAATAATTTCTCCTTATCCTGCTGTTATCTACACTTTCAAAGAGTTGACTCCCCTCCTGTTTATAGGATCCCTTCAGGTACTGCCTGAAGGCTGCCCCGCAGCCTTCTTTTCTCCATGCTGAACAAGCCCAGCTCCCTCAGCCTGCCTTCATAGGGAAGGTGCTCCGTCCCCTGATCATCTTCGTGGCTCTCCTCTGGACCCTCTCCAACAGCTCCCTGTCTTTCTTGTACTGAGGATTCCAAACCTGTACCGCAGATGGGGCCTCACAAGAGCAGAGTAGAGGGGGACAATCTGTCCCTGCTGTCCCTGTCCCTGCTGGCCACCCCTGTTCTGATGGAGCCCAGGATACCATTGCCTTCCAAGCTGCAAGAGCACACTGCTGGCTCATGTTAAGTTCTTCAACCATTTGGACTCCCAGGTCCTTTCTTTGCAGGGCTACTCTCAAGGACTGCTCCTTCCAGTCTGTATATATGCCTGAGATTCTTCTGGCCCAAGTGCAAAACCATTTGAGTGAAAAATTGGTAGTTAGAAAAGAAATACAGTTTGAATGACCTATGACTCAACAAACACAAAGATCTTGTATGTAAATGTTTATACACACAAAGCACAGCAAAAGTTTTACCTGCAAGTAGGCAGGAAAAGTTTCTTCAAGTTTATTCTTCTTTTTCCTGTAACGTTTTTTTATTTTCTCAGTACTTTCAGAAGCTGGGGTAGACTCCTCAACTGGAGTGTCAGGCAACTGCTCTGTCCAGCCTGTAAAAGTAACATTCAGGAACAAATAAATAAAACACTCCGGGTTTTTCTCAAAAGGTAGAGTGGTAGCAAATCTTGCTATCAGTTTGAGGGCATTCAGTTATCTGAATTAATCTGAATATCTCTCTAGGTATCTTCTAAAGGTGACTTTCATCTTGACAGCTGTGAACCTGATCATCTGTCTGGGTTCAAGAAGTCAAAAATGTCATCTGTGACAGTAGCCACATCATGATCTTATCACACTTTATCACCTGTAGGTAAAGCTTCAATTTTTCTGTCTCTAACCCAACCTAAAAATGTGGTCATTTGAGAAAACTATAGGTACTATTCAACCAGCTTGAAAGAGGATTCTACTGAGGCAGCATCTCCAAAATCTACGCTGCTGAATTACATGCTGATCACCTTCCTGCTTATAAACCAATCTTTCTCAAATTAGAAGTACAATCCACTTTTTAAAACCTGCAATATGGCTTGTAGAAATGATGCACAGATCAAAAAAAAAGGAATCCATAAAGAAGTCCTTCAATAAAAATTACATGTTTATTCAGCTACCAAATACAAAGCTGCACTGCACTTTTTCCTAATGAACACAAAAGAACAGTGTGTTGATCAACCATTCAATGCTTTAATCCAACACATCAGTGAAAACACGAGGGGAAGAACTAAACTTTTTAAATCCTCCACTTCTCCCTTGCAAAAGCTAATTATAAGGAGTTAATGATCTGGGGAAGTCAGTTTACAAAGTACTTCATGTAGTAAAACCTGCCACACTTTGTCCTACAGTCATCTCTTGTACCATACACAGAGAACAGCTGGTAAACTGAGGCTCACCACCACTGTGATCTCTGTGGTGTTCAAGAGGGAGCTTTTGCAGCAAAAGGAAGCAGGACATGGCAAGAGTGCCCTTGCAAGGCTGAGGAAGCTCCCAGCAAGCCATGATGATTAAAAACATACAAAGATTTTCTGAGTTATTTTTTTCTTAACAAGCAATTGTGCCTGAGCAAGAAGCTTAACTGTTTAACTGAAGAGTGTTGCTTTTGAACAGCAAGCATTGTACTGTTACTGAGAACGTTTCTGAGAATGAATAATTAACTTTTCAACCTTTTTCACTTCTTTTTTTTTTTTTTTTAAACTCAAAGGAGAAAATACCTATGTATGAAATGAATTAGGTTTTAATACTGACTACATACTGCAGTAAATACATGTCTCCACCATGTTTCAAACTGAATAGCTCAGCAAACAGGAAGAAGTAACAGCAGAAATTGAAGGCCAGAGTCCTCTAAGATAGTGTCAGTCAATTTCCAGAAGCAGCTGCCTCTTTCTACTGATAATAACAAACAGACTGAACTAAATACATTCCACATCTCACCTCAGTGATACCTAAATATCTATGCTACATAGTGCGCAAAAACCCAGATGGATGAAATAATTAGTGTAATTACACATAGCAAGCACGAGAATAAGTCCTAGGAGCAACACCTGACTTCTTGTTTGATGCCCAATCCACTGAATATTAAAATATCAGAGGCACCGGAGTGGTTTCATGGTGAGAAAAGAGACCTAACTAAGTAGGAGTCTTCAGCCTGGAAAAGATGACAACTAAAGGGAGGGAAAGATGACCCAGCTAGAGAATCTTAGAGTATTACAAATTAATACTGATTTTTTTTAAACATAAAACTGTGAGATTATCTTACGAAACAACTCTCACGTATCCAGTTTAAAATGAACGAAGGCAATTACTTCTTCATAGAACAATAAATATCATTGAGCTCACTAGTACAGGATTCACAGAGCATAATCAGATACATAAAAAAGCTCTAATATCTTTGTGCAACATGCAACATTGGTGAATATTAAAACTCATGATCCAGAAGATAACTCTAGATTCAGATATGTCTGAAGGAAGGCTTATCAGAAGAACTGCTCTCATCCTTCCTCATTTCTTACACTTTTTTCTACCTTCTACTTGTCTAAGCTAGAGCTCTGACACAACACAACAGTCCCTACAATTCACACTGCTAAGCTTTAACAACAGCCTGCAATTGTTTCTATTTCTTTGTAAATCATGGGCTCTGCCAAAACTGTATGTGCGTAGGAATTAGTATTTTCAGTCCATTAAAAAAAGTCATCACAACAAACACTAAAACCTGCTTCCTTCACATTCCATCTCCAGAACGTACCATACATTGTAAGTTGCACTATTTTTCACTTTACTACGCATGAACAAAAAATTAAAAGCAAATTTCTGCACTTACCCTCATCCCTGCCAGGCAACTGCTCAGAAACGGACCCAGAAGAATCTTTCCTAGAGAGAGATCTTTTAGTCTTCCCCTGCCCTGTACGACTTCTTTGACGTACCATAAATCCACCAATACCTAAAAAGGAAGCAAAATTTCAATATACTGATTAAAACTGCATTTCACAGCAAGAATGAGAGCCAAGATTATTCTGCAGGTAAAAGGGACAACTGCATCTAGAGATGAACAAATCCTACGCGCCCGAGGATTCTCATTTCTTAATTTTTATGTCTCAGTGGGTATACATGTAATTATCAGAAAGGATCAGAATTTTAGGGCTTTAATACATCTGCAAGAAGATTAAATCACCAAACCTGGTGACTTTCAGACGCTGGTTCTCTCCTCCCTTGGCAAGCTGATGAATTGCTAAAATTAGTCAATCTACTAAATGAAACCTATTAAAGAACATTAAGGGGTCATAAGAAAATTCGAATTGCTCTGAAGAGCTCACCACTCCAAATGACAGTATTAGAAGGCTGTACCACATAATGAAAAGATAATTAACCAACACGATACTGGCTGAAACTCCAGAATCCTTCACTAATGATTGACTGCAGTGCTCCTGGTCCTTCACACTTGGTCTATAGGTATGTACATGCATCAAACTCAGGTTTGTTAAATTTTTCAGGGAAATTGTTGGCTGCAGAAAACTAACAGATGGCTGCTTAACAACTCATGATCCAAAATCACTCTGAGCAAATGAAGCTCTCTTCTCTTGAGGACGAGTCAGTGGAAATAAATGGCTTGTTGAGATATATTAGTTGCAGAGAAACAGGAACTCTCTGTTAAGAGCTGTGGGTTTGTACCACCATCTCCATATGGTGCCCCCATCATGGAAGGCAGAATGCACATGAGCCTGACCTTCTGAGACACGGCTCTTGCACAGCACTGGGGAGGGAAAATAGTGGTAGAAAGCTGTTTAACTACTGATAGGGAAGCAAGTGAAACTTCCTCTGCTATCTTCATAATCAGAGGATAGAGGCCATCACAGTAAGGAGGATGAGTGTGTCCGTTGAAAAGAGTATTTGTGACTGCAATGACTACAATCTGCTTATCATCCCACAGCAGTGAGTGGTTGCATAATGAAAAACAAAAGCAGCAGTAGCACAGACACTGAGGAGTGTGATGTAGAGGCTCTTCAAAAAGGCAGCCTTTGTCTAAGGACACCTTACTTATTATCTTAGGTTCAGAACGAGACCTAAAAGAATCAGAGCTACTTGCTACACAATCACTTAGGTTTCCTCTGTCAAGAGACAGCTCAAGAGGTTCTGCATTCAAGACGCAAGTTATTCCACAGAATAATTAACAGTTGATGGCACTGATTAATTAAAATAAATGAATTCCATCCAATAAATGCATTCATTAAACTTAATTGCCAGAAGTACTCCACAAATGTTTAGCACGTTACTCTTCTCAATGATTTCAGAAAGGAAGATACCAGTGGAAAGTTCTCTGAAATTCAGGTACTTCAAGATGTATGCACACAAACTGGTCTCCATTGATGATATAAATGGAGTACATTTTCCTATCGAGTTAAGAATCAGTAACAAGGTATAGATTCAAACTACAAGTCAGTAATTGACAAGATATTATTGCAGCTATACTGCTATGCAGCAACCTTTGGAAAAGTATTTGGTAAAAAACTCTAGAACAATAAAATCACCAGTTAGCAAGAGAACGCTTCATAATTTCACATTTTTTTCCTATTCTTTTTTTAATGTACGGAAAAAAAGAGCTGAACAAGTGACACAATTATGTAAATTGTGTGTCCTACCAGGTCTGTAGGGTTTTCGCTTTCTTTTTTTAATCCCATCAGCTCCTTCTGCCACTTTGGTATCATCATCCACAGCTTCCCGTTCCGGGCTGGAATCAGATTTCCCATCGCAATCCATAAGATCACCCTCTGCAGAAAAGATGCAATGCTAAGTACAACTGGAAAGGGGGAGGAAGACTTTTTCCCAAAATGCATACATCTCTATGTTTTCTCAGCAATTATTGAGAATAACAGTTTTTTCAGGAGGATGATAAATAGCCATGCTCTTTCCACACTTGTGAGAAAGCCACGTGACTACACAAAGACCCAGTATATACCTTAATTTCCTGTGAGGTTATGTCAACACAATACCAGTGACTAAACACTATCATTATTACATGTGAATCTTGAGATTTATCACTTTAGGCACCTCTTTCAGTACCCTGTGCTGCATTTTCCAAGCATTTAAGCAATTTCTAACAGTACACTGAGGAATACGAACACCATCTAACTTGCAAGATATATTTTGTTTACCTTCTATCTAAGTTATGTTTGGTTGAGTTTGTTTTCACTGTGAAGACAGACTGAAAAAATACAGTCTACAGATGGAAGATAATATATAATGACTCTTAGTTTGAAGGGTTCTTGACTTGAAGCTGTGTGACTGACTGAAAGCAGAGTTATTTATGCAGAGGAGTTTGACTTATATAACAGAAAATTCAACCCAACAGAAGTATTCAGCCTTTAAGACAAAGATCACAATTTTGAGTTTATACTCTACAGGTCTGCAGGTCAAAAACAGATAAGAGTACTAATAAGTCTTTGGTGTTGAAGAGACACTCAGTTAATTCTGTTTCTGGCATCCCTAAAATGTGACTATAATAATGACCTTACATCTTCATTAAGTTGTAAAGCTTTTGAAATATCTAGGGTTAACAATTAAATTGTTAGGGTAAATAAATATATATATTGAAATATCTAGGGTAAATATAAATATTCCCTGGAAAAAATATCAAAATACAAATTTTCTGCTTCGTATTCATGCATACAGTTGTGAATAGGAGAAATATAGTTCTAGGAATATAGCCTGTAGTCTACTCAGTCCTAGTGCAGACAGAAGTGGACCATAATACCAAGTCAGCTGTGGTACAGCTACAACTCTTGCTCTTTCAAAGGCTGTCACTGACCTGACTTTTCATAGAATCACAGAATGGTTTGAGTTGGAAGGGACCCTAAAAACCACACATTTCCAACCCCCTGCCATGGGCAGGGAACATCATCCCACAAGACGAGGCTGTGCAGGGCCCCATCTAACCCAGCCCCCATCTAACCTAGCACTATCAAGATGGGGCAACCACTGCAGGCAACCTGTTCCAGTGCCTCACCACCCTCATAGTGAAAAAATTCTTATTTGTATCTAATCCAAACCTAGACTCTTTCAGTTTAAGACCATCGTCCCTGGTCCCATCATTACACTCCCTGAAAAAATGTCCCCATCCAGCTCTCCTGTAGGCCCCTTTAGGTTCTTACTTGGGCTGCTCTCCATCCATTTGACCTCCAATCTATACCAATGTTTAGGATTGCCCTGGCCCAAGCACTGCACCTTGCACTTGGTCTTGTTAAACTTCATGAGTTCATGTAGGCCCACTCCTCAAACCTGTCCTAGCCCCTCTGGATGGCCTTCCTTCCTTCCATTGTATCAACTGCACCACTCAGCTTGGTGACACCATTTGTATTTACCTGAAATTACTGTACCATGTTGCTTCAATCAAAGCAGCAGCATGGCCTTATTCAGCTTGATGCCCACACAAAAACTTCAGAGAACAGGGACAGATCCACTCTACAGAGTACATGTAGGCTAGATTCCAGGAAACCCAGCCAGGCTACCATTCACATACAGTTACAGCCACATGTGAACACACTTTCTCAGTGCATAAAAAAATCATCTATGGAACATGCATGTATATTTTTGTTTGCTATTTCCCAGCAGAAGAGAAAAACAAAACCAAAACAATAAAATCAAAACAAGACCAACAACAACAAAAAAAAAACCCAACACAGTAGAAGAAATCCAGAACTAAAATTAAAGTCTGAAGCTTTGATTCTACTATCATACTCTGCTATTACATTTAAGTATCTTGGTATCTAGTAGAAAAGGGTATATGTAAAAGTCAACAAGTAGATAAGAAAGTTATCATTGTTAAATAGAATACAAGCACACAGTCGTAGAAGCAAAGATGATCAACCATTGCAAAAGAACAAGGGAAGTGGTTAATTCTCTATCTTGATGCTTTCAAACCAAAACTGAAAGCATTTTTCCTTTCAACAACCCACTTGGTGGACTGTACGAAGCCATGAGATGAATAAGAGTCAGAGTAATGGTATGATAATATCCCAAACACTGTGAATTCCAAAGAAAACAAAAGAAAATCAATTACTTAACTGTTTTAAAGGCTATAAACAAAGGGAACCTATTATTTAAAAAAAAAACTGTAGTCAGTAGCAGAAGGTTAAGAATGTGCTAATCAAACAACAGGAACAATACTTATATCAACAAGTTAAGATGGAAACTATGTTGATGGTTGAACTACCCAGTTATCTCAAGCACACACTCTGTATCTAAAAAAAGCTTCTTATGACATTTAATCTGATTAACAACAAGGTAATGTTGCATAAACAGAGCATGTTAGATTGTGGTGATGTGGGGTGCCCATGTTCCACTCGTAACAGACACCTGCATGACTAATGTAATAACTTTCACACCTGCTGTTCCAGTAAGCCTTTCCTTAGGCCACGGATTAACACCAATCCTACCAACATACTTATCAGAATATACAGCCAGACTACGGCAAAGAGGATGGGAGAACAGTATTGCACCATGCTGGCTGCTATTTCTACTGCTTAAGAGGATTTGAAGTAAAAAGAAGGTTGCTTACTCCTAGGGGCTTCTTTTCCCTCCCCCAACTCCCACCTTCTAGCTGCTGTGCTCACTTTTCTTTGAGGGAAGGAGATGAGAATGAGTACTGCTGGCCCCTGTGACGTAAGTCTGCTCCGTGCTCAAATACGCAGTTGAAGGAACTCTCCTGAAGGTTTCTACAATTTACCAAAATCTCATTCCCATACACAGAATGAGGTGGTTGGATAGGCAAGTGCTAGTCCCCTTCATCCCTTGCCAGTCTGAGATGTTGTGCAAGCACTGTTAACTTGCCTCTTACCTCCACGTTAAACAGATACTCTACTCTGGAAACTGAAACCATTTGGTAGGTCTCTACATACAGTGTCATCAACATGAACAAGAGTCATCTCTCAGAACTCACATCCAAACTTAAATTCTGTCTTAAATTCTACTTTGAAGATAGGAACAAACAAAAAGTATTTTCTCCCCTCAGTTCAGCCCACCTTATAAAAGAAATACTTCAAGTAAAGAGCTATTTCACTTTCTCATTGGTTTCAAATGTAGACCTTACAGGAATCTACTGCTGAGCCAACAGTACCATTTTTCAAATGGTGTTCACACTGTTGAGAGCCTCAAAATGCACTTGTACTCAGTAAATGCACAGTATTCCCTAAAGTAATCCAATGATCAAAGAGGCAACTCCTATTTCCAGTGTAGCCAGCCTCAGAAAAGTGTTTCGCATGGCATGGATGACAAAAACAGAACAATGGTAAGAAAATCCCTGGACTGTTCAACAACGAATCATACTACTGTCCAAGCAATTCCCACAGATCATTCAGTACAGAATTTACAAAAATGAGTGTTACAAATTCTCCTAGGGATGTATGCAACGTACACATGTAGTGCAGCACTCAACATACAAGACAGGCCAAAAGAACATTGCTACCTCTACTGTCATCCATCTCGCCATCTCTTGAGTGTTCTGACTGGGCATCTGGGGGTGTCTGAAGCACAGCCACACTGTTCTGATTTATAATCTTCAATTTAAGCTTTGGTTTCGTCCGTTTTCTTCTAGGTACTGTGACAGTTAGGCTCTGTAACTGAGACATGCCGGATTCTGTCAAGCAGACTCCATCCTGTGTGTATGTCTTCGGTGGGTCTATAAAAGTTAAATGAATCATAACAGCAATATAAAACTCTTTAATTTACAAGTCTTAGATCTTTAGGAACAGCACTTTTAAGAGTTAATAATTCACATGTATGGAACTGATTCATGAGTGAGGAAGTCAGTATAAATAAAACAGAGAGATATGATACTGTCTTACATGTTGCAGTTACAGCTTTATAATTCGGACTGATGTCAAATCCAGCAACCATCCATTACATTGCTACAACTTACATCCAGAATTCATTAGACAGAACTAATTGATTATGGAAACTGGTGCCTTACAAGGTATTTGGGTATCCCTGACAGAAAAATCTGTGCAAGTCTTAGTCTGGGTGCCTGCTGCTTAACAGCCAAATCCTTCAGCTGTACAGCTTCATGTCATAACTCAGCTTTACTCTTGTAGAACTCTTAGTGAAACAAGCAAATAATTAACCCTCTTTTATAGGTAGACAAAAAAATAACTTATATCAAGTGAATGGCTCAAGACCTATTTGTAAACTGAGTAGAACCCAAGTCTCCCAAGACCTGCAAGACTTCTACCTCCTGAAGCTGTTGCATGACAACTGAGTCTGATAAATTTTTTACATCATTCCTCACTTCACAATGTAGAAAGACACTGCTGTCTCAGTCATCTGCTCCAGCAACTGCAACTAGAAGTTTGGGAACTTTCTGGGTATGCGCAATAATGAAGAGGCTGCAATGATGCTTCTGCTCTTTGAGCCCAATTGCATAATGACTGGATAACATAATTTTTGAAAACATCTGAACATCATAACTTCTGCTCTCTTCAACAAAAAATATTTTCTTATGTAGCATCCTGCACCCCAAAACACAGCTGGTTCTGAATGCAACTCTTCATAGATGATTGCTTTCTTAAGTTGAACTAAAAAGGAGCGCATAAAAAAACTGCACATGTTTTTTCAGATACTGGAGGGGACAAACCTCTCAGAACTACACTTAGCAGGATCAAGTAGAATAAAATCCTGACATGATGGAAGCTACCCTAACATGATGAATGTGTTAGGCACTACGATAAAAAACGACTTGTCAGTAGGCTTGTCAAGACTGTAAATTCCTAGCATACACTAGACAAATACAGAAAAGTTGTGTCCTCCTACAATTTCATCCTTTATGTATTTTTAACTCAGCCAAACCGTGTTATCTTTTACTGCTAATATTAAGGCAAGCAACTAAGTCTGCAGAATCAAAGCACAATCTCAGATTATTATTATAGCACGCGTATGGCAAGCAAAAGAGAAAAAAGAAGATAGAAAAAAATGAAAAGCATGCTGTGATAATTGGAAGGATAGTTAATGTCATGTGTTATAAAAACAAAAAGGTATTTTTGCCTGATGTAAAAGTATACCCTTACAATATGCTAAATGATCAAAGATTAAGTATTTACATTCTTTACCTAGTTCTTTTGATTTTGAAATAATCTGAGCTCCAACTGATGAATCACAACAGTCCAAAGAAGGCACTGAAAAATATAAGGAAAATCATTTCAACTTTTAAAAAGTGTGACTTGATTTAAACTGAAACTCTCAAGTAGTTTTCCCTTTGAACTGTTCTGTTAAACTCCCTAATAAATGCTGTTGGCAACTTTCACCAGCACCTTTAAAAAAAGGCTTTTCAGCATCCCAGAAGATGCGACTACAAAACAAGCCTGGCATCAGCTGAAGTTCTCCAATTCGCCTGAGCCAGGAAAGGCTCCGGGGAAGCACTGAACTTGATGACAAATTATCTCTGCCTACTGGATCACAGGCAAACACATGCTCTGGATCTAGAGGACTTTAAGGTAACCCCTACACTGCTCACGTTGTCCAGGTTTTGCTGAACTACATGCCAATAACAGGAGGACTTTATGAACAGGTATCATTTGCTGTCCTATGTTCCCAGAAGTGGTAGGGGACTCCAACAGCTTCATACACTGACTTCTAGCTGTGTCTATACTGTCAGATGTCTGATATACCAGAAACAAAGTAAGGCTGATACAACATCCTAGAGCAGATGAGACATGACCAGTTCATGTTAGAAAGGGTCATTCTTATTCAAAATTAAAATACTGACCGATGGAACAGTAGAAGCTCAATTTCAAAATTGTGCCTTGTATGCTTCAGAGAACAAATGATGATCAAAATGTCCTCTGGTGCTAGCATACTACTGCTGCAGGTAGAAATGTTTCTCCCATCGGCGTTAATTACAATAACTGTAATCACGCTTCACTATCCTGTAATATGTACATTAGATTTTTAATATTAGTAGTAACTTTATAGAGATTATGTAGACAGTTAAGTACAGGGAAAATTAGAAGCTTTTATCTCACTCTGAGAATTAAAACAAAAAAAAAACAACAGTTAGTTTGACATGGTTAGCATTACTGTACATTCAATGTTTATTCACTTTTCTTTTTTCCCTAGAAATCTTAGCTAGGCTGAGTTTAACTCTTGGATAAACATCCAGTGTTTTACTTTTGCATCTACTACACAAGCCCAGACCAGTGAGGGAAAGCATGTGAGAAGGCTCATGTTTCTCAGACCAGTTGCATGTGTGCTACAATCTCACACACAAATCTGGGAGACAAAGGCAAGACTAGGAAAAGAACAAGCTTCCAAATAACGTTAACACTCCATTAAATACAAAACAAGGATGTAGTTGATACAAAATCTAGAGAATGTTTTTCTACGCATACATGAGAAATAAGGAAACAAAACATGTCTTCAAGAATTGCAGTCCTCTGAACATTTTATGGCAAGTGTAACTACAGAAAATTAGAAAATGTAAGGAGCCTGTGAGCATTACTGAAAAACTGATAGACACAGAAGGAAAAAGCATGGAAGAAACAAAAGTGAAAATGACATTCTGAAGGCGATACTAAGCTGGAGGGAAGCAGAAAAACACATGATGAGCTGCAGGATGGAAGACACTCACAAAAACAAAAAGGCAAATTCTAAGAGATAATCAAAGGCAGAAGTGATATAATCTGATTTTTTCCATTGTTTACAAGTTGTTTTAAGTCAGAGTTAACAACTATTGAACTGGACTCTAAGGTAAGCAAAAAATTCACAAAGATCACTGTGAAAAGAAATTTGGTGTCCTAATACAAAAGTTGTACAACATGGAGTCTTCATCCATATCAGACTGAACAAATTCAGTGCTGGAGACTGAATAGACTTGAAACAGACAAACAAGCTGACAGCAACCAAAGTGAGGACTTCAGAGACTGGCCCAAAGAAAATGCCCAATGTTTGAAGACAGTATTGAGCAAATTTCCATAAAAGGAGCTAATTAGAGTGCAGATAAAAGATTAAATCAATAAAATGGATAATAGAAAAAAAAGAATTCCAAGTCAGACTAAGACAGTTAAAGGGAAAAAAATACTCCTTAAAAAATAGAACAAAGAAACGACAGCCTTCTGATCAACTCAGATGTTCAACCAAAATTATATCGTTATTTTCCAAAGGGTCTAAAACCTGCTGAATGATAAGCAGCAGCCTCAGTTAAAAGAAAAAAAGTGCACAAAGTCCAATATGACAAGAATAAATCACAGATCAAAATGAAAGCTGGCTGCAATTTAAAGGCTGCAATAGAAAGGAATAATTCAAGGAAAAAATGAAATCAGCATAAGGGATAGTACAAAATGGTCGATGTGGAGACAATACCTCAGTAATATCAGATGCCTGCGATGCAGGGATTTATTTGCAAATACTGCAACATACAAGAACCTAACAGCTAAAATAATATACATACCAAATTTAAAATTTTAGCTCCTAATATTATAAGTACAGGATATAGAAGCAATGTAAAGTATACACAGTAAGTCTTGTATTACCACACGAGCTGTAACTAGCTGTTACGTGCATTTGCATTCAGATCTCCTTAGCTGTTCCCACTAAAGAAAACCAGGCAGAGCTGAAGGGATGCAATTTATGGAGGGGGCTTCCATAAGGGGAGACATGTTGTACAATGGTAAATGACAGGCAGAAATGATGGCTAGGTGGTTTAGAGCTGCTTGTCTGGGAGAGTATGATTGCGGGGGTGAGAAATGCACATCTCTATCCTGAACATGCAGGTACCACAGCACCAAGGCTGCTGCTACCTAGATCAGCTGCCAGTACTTCAATCATGGCAACATTAAAAATAATCCTGATAACTTTCTATGTTCTTATTAATTAGAAAGTTATTATTAATTCGAAAAGTACCAGGAAAGGGGGAGCAGATCTTGGAGGTCATTTCACAGCACATATGGTCCTGCCTGACAAAACTGATCTCCTCCAAGATGACTTGATTAGTAGACGAGGGAGAGTCCGTGGATGTTTCTTACCTGGATTTTGGCTAAGTTTTTAATGCTGTTTCCAATAATATTCTCCCCCCAAAAATTGGCTTGTGGCTTACATGGGTGTACTGTTTTGTTGGGTGAAGAACTGGCTGGTTGGCAGGGTGCAAAGAGTCCTGGTGAACAGAGTTTAGTCCAATTGGCAGCTGGTCACCAGTAGTGCACCCCAGTACTCAGTTGTGGAGCCAGTTTTGCTCTACATTTTTATCAGTAATCTGGATGAGGGGATTAAGTTCACTCTCATAAGCTCACAGATGATACCAAATTAGGCAGGAAGGCTCTGTAGAGAATCTAGATAGGCTGGATTGAGGGTCCGAACCCAACTGCATGACATTCAGGTCCTGCACTTGGGTGATAAAAACCTGATGCAACAGTACAGGCTTGGACAAGACCAGCTGGAAGGTTGCCTGGAAGAGGACCTAGGGGTGTTGGTCAACAGCTGGCTGAAAATGAGCCAAGAGTGTGCCCAAGTGACCAAGAAGGCCAATGGCATCGTGGCCTGAATCAGAAAAAGTGTGGCTGATAGGACTAGAGAAATTACTGTCCCCTTGAACACAACATTGGTGACATCATGCCTCAAATATTGTGTTCATTTTTGAGCCCCACACTATAATGATATTGAGTTGCTTGAGCATGTTCAGAGAAAATCAACAGAGTTAGTGAAGAATTTCTTCATGGAAAGAGTGGCCAAGCATTGGAACAGGCTGCCCAGGGAAGTGGTTGAGTCCTCATCCCTGGATATATTAAAGAGATATGTGAACGTGACACTAATGGACATGGCTTTGTGATGGGAATCAGCAGATCAGGCTGGTCAGATCTGGTGATCTTGAAGGTCTTTTTCAACTTAGATAATTCCATGATTCTTTATTTTAACATGAGACCATACTAAAAACAACCTGATGGAATACTGATCAAAGATGTGTATTTCAAAATAATATACAAATTAAGACTTATGGCACACTACTTTGGAACAAATTTTACCATCTGCTGGCTGTGGATATTTATGTGTGCTGAAAAAGAAGAACTATTTATATTTTATTCCTATTTCATGAAGAAGATGACTTTGAGATTATCAGATACATATTCTATATTCTTAAGATAAGATAGGCAAGAACTCTTAAGGTTCTGGTTTTCTAAAGAGAGAAAACTGGAAGCTCTTTCTCAATACGTACATTCTAAAAGATATTTACTTACTACCAACAAATATACCTACTTTTCAGCTGCTATGTAGTGATAAGTTACTAGGTTCAGGGGCTCCTGATTCGTTTCAAATAAAGTAGTAGAGAAAATTGTAATAATATTTGCAACACATTAATATCCTCTGTGGTAGATCAGATGGAAAGAGAAAGAACTGCCTCAATAAAATTCCTATATGGTATACTCTAAGAAACCTTATACTATTAGCATTTGTTTCTCTCATCTTGAAACAGAAAATTACACAGAATTTTCAAACATAGAAAAATTAACAAAACACTGAGACGTTTCATATAAAAGGACATGCAAATATTTCTAGAACATGCATCAAATGATATATTTAGACATGCAACTGTGCAAATGTACACATGTTAGAGTTACTACACATACTGAGTCAAAACGACAAAGAAAAAGCAGAGAAACTTGTCTCATAAAAGAGTTGAGCAGAAACTGCTAAGGGTGGGGAACTTTCTAACAGGTCTTGCTGGACTGGTTCCTATTTCTCAGAAGATGAACCTACACAACTCCATGGAGGTTTCAGAAAGGACTCTCTCAGGAGCCAGTTTATGCTTGGAAGTAAAACATCTGATACCACCTTCTGAAGTTGTTCCACCTACCAAATTATGAACCTTATTATCACCAAAGCACTAGTTCTGCAAGCTTCTAAGGAAAAGGAAAAGGTAGTATTCCTTACTTGGACATGCGCGTTTTAAGTGTCCAAACATTATCACCAAAAGAAACAGGAAACTGTTATGTTTACAAGTTTCCTGGTTTTTCCACTGAGAAAACTAATTCCGTTTTGAATTTGAGAAAGTAGAGCTCACACGTGAAGCAAGTTGTAGAAACACATAAGTAAATGTAATCTTTACTTCCAACAGTGACACAAGTGCGATACTTAGAAGCGCTCCACAACCACACGCATATAGCTGATCAACTCACGCAAGCGAATTTATAACTTCCCAAAGCCACATCATTAAGTTACAGTTGTTTCCACATCGTTATGAGGACAGGAGGCATAAAGGAACTCCAGATCTCTGCTGAACTCTTCTTGGCAGACCTCTCGAACACAAGCCTTTTGCTGTAGCCAACCCTTTATCTCAATCTTACCCCTCCCTGCTGCTCTGTTTTTTAAACGTCTGCTTGCTTCTTGTTCCTTCCTTCTACCATGTTCTCAAATCTGATGACACTCTCAATAAAGAGTTAACATGAAACACTTTACCATACCATTATTCTGAAAACGTGTAGAGGCGTCAGTGCTCTGTTAAAGCAACAGACTGAAGCAGACACTCCTGTGTGCTGACAGGCAGAGAAAACAGACCCAGGATACTATTCTTGTAGCAAGACCATAAATCATCTAATAGGCCAATCTAATTGCTGACAAGCCACTCACTACAATATCAGCCAGTACCATCCCACAGAACCAGATGGTGTAGCTGTGCTCAAAGAGAAAAACCACAGTAACCTCAGCTCCTGAAGCACCAATGCTGTGAAACTGCATACTACAGACAAGGAAGTCTGTATGTTTCCTGAAAACATGTCAAGAGGACATGAAAATTCATTAGAAATATGTATTTTAACTAACAAAAACATGAGAATCTCAAGCAGGGAAACATGGGGGTATTTTTAAATTTCACATCTAAGGAACTATAGGTCTTAAATACTGGGAGAGCTGAGGGAGTGGCATTAATAAACCATAAGATTGGAGGGAAAAAATGCTTATATGGACTGTTACAGCTACTGCTGCTTCAGAAGGCTTCAAAGCATTGATATATGGAATGCTTTTCTGCACAGAATTTATTTCAATATTCTTCAATTAAGATTGTTCTTCCTTCCTCTTGACAAAGTGAGATACATTTATCCCTTTCAATATTAGATGTTTTTAGTCCTTTGCCCAAATTATCTTCACTAAATCTGTCAAGAATTCTCCCTGACAGGTTGTCTTTGGCTGCAGAGATGGCTTTGCAGCCAATTACCAGAGGGTGAGAAAGAGCTGAGGACACTTCCAGGATGCCCTTAAAATAAAAATAAAGATCTTGCTTCTACAACAAGCCAACTCTCCATCACAGAAAAGAACCATAACCCATTCCCACACCTATTTATTGCAGTGTGCAGTCCTGCCATTGGTTTCAATTGTCTTCTTACCGTTTGTTGGTGGTATGTATGGCCTACAAATGGTACAGTCAAAACCCATATCAGCTATGTTTTCCACTTCCTCCTCTGTGTTTAAGTTCTGACAGATTGCATGCATCCATCTAGAAATTAAGTGGGGGAAAAAATACAATTTAAAGGAAATATGTGGTGTTTTAGGAGACCTAAATATCAGTATATGGTCCAAGTAAATGTGAAATATTTGTTTAAATTCTAATAGGGAGAAAGGATGACATAGGTTCTCCATACACAACATTCTTCTATAGTGGTGTGTGCTAAATATATATGGAGAGTATCAGATTATTTATTTCCCTTCACAGGAAGAAAAATTTTGTAAAGAAATGTACCAGAAGGAAATATATCTTGGCATATAGTTTCTCCCTATATTTGAAATCATTTTAACTACTCATTTGATACAATATAATCTAGATCTAGCCTCACCACAACAGTCTTATGAGGTAAATTAGTTATACTTTATTTTTACAGAGGGGGAAGATGAGGCACAAAGTGATTAATTAATTTGCCCAGAGTCATATAATAAAATCCATAGTGTAACTAGGAATGAAATAAAAAAGACTTCTGAGATTCAGTCCAGTGTTCTTTACCACAAGACCATTCCCTTCATCCTTATGCTTTTACATTGGAAGAAAAAATAAAAAACAAAATAAGCTTTAACCAGAAAAAGCCTGCAGAACAGCAGAGATCCTTACCGATCGCACTGCCTACACTGAATTATAAGCTCCTCATCCCTGTAAGTGCGATAACAGATCGGGCAGGTGGACAAACTCGCACAGGGAGCGCACTGCGTGTAATTGTTTTGCCATTCGCATCTTAAGCCTGGTGAAGTTGCTCCACAGTGTCTGCACCAAACACACCTGCAGAAAAGACAGAACGATCTGTTATTTTGAGTTCGCGAGGCAACTATTCTATGGCTTCAAAGCTCTCCTAACTTAGAACTGGGTAAATAATTCAGGTCACAAGCTAGTTCCATGGGAGGAAATAAGCTTATTTCAGGTCAAAATATTTTATTTGAATGAAGAATTGTTATTTAGATTTTGAACATTACTGTATTTTTTCCTTTCAATCTGCAAAAACAGGCAGATGGGTGTATGTAACACTTTAACAAGGTCAAAGGAGTGCCTGCTTCCAGTTGCCATTCACCGTGAGACACTTAGCCACAGATGTCTATTTGGTATGTATTTCACCCAAATAACATGAATGGTTTTCAGAGGGTTTTATCTTTACAGCAGTGTGGTGTAATGCCAATTAATTTATCTTATCGTTTCAGTGAATGTAGATTAGTGGGGGTTTTTTCGTCTAGAAGTTTTAAAATAAATACTGTCCACCTCTATGATGTGGCTTCTGGTATGAAGAAAGGTTATTAAGAGAAGATAACAACAATTTCCATAGAATTATAGAATCACTCAGGATGGAAAAGACCCTCAGGAGCATCAAGTCCAACCACAACCTAATCTAACCATACTGAATTGATAACTGAATGAAACAAAGCAGAAGTATTTTGTTTGCTTTAATAAACTTGATTCAACTACAATTAAAGCACTATTACAGTTAAACTGACATTGCAAATATAAAGTGGCAAAGTGGAACAAAAAGGGCCAACATTTCTGACACCAGAACCAAACGCACCATTTGCACTTCCAGCCTCCTTTCGGAACAGTCTGCAGCGGTGGATCCAAGCAGTAAGTGTGGTAACTGATGTCGCAGTCATCACAGAGAAGCAGCCTTCCTGGGTCTGTAGCTTTCCCACAGGCTTCGCATACCGTGCACTCCAGGCACCTCCAGCCTTTACTAAGCACCACTTTAGTAATCTGCAAACGGCAAGGTGAAAATCATTTGAGCTCTGCTCTGTGAAGTACAATCAGTGCAAAATTAAGGCCTGGCTACGCAGCGTAGGGTGCTCTACCACTCACACTGACCACATCACAAGTAGCCGTTTCTCAATTAGACTTTGTGGAGATCCACTAAGTGGGAATGGAAGAAACAGAAAGAAACTGTGTGGAGTTGCTGATACTCTTCAGGAATATGAATTCAGAATGTCAGCAAATACACACTGTGCTAAGTCCACACGTAGGGCAGTATCACCCTATGATAGCCAATGCTGAGTTTTCAGTCACCTAAAGCAAATAATTTACTGAGGTCCAATAATGTAAAAGTAGCATACAAGTAGTATGCTACATACCAGTAGTACATATGTACATACTAGTAGTAGACTACAGCTGCATGAAAAATGCATGATGATGATATGATGTTTTGTAAAGTACATTTTAAATAATGTCCTGTGATGTGTTGGAAGAAATCCCAGTTTTACATACATGTACTTGTATAGTAAGTAGCATATAGCTTATGTATTGGAGTAAATAGCTTATTATCTGCTTACTAAGTCAACTCATACCATTCAAATTTAATTTTCACACATTCTCTCCTAGACTAATGAAAGAAAAATGTATTAATTAACCACTCCAACTGCTGTCAATTCTGACAGCCAACAGACAAATTGAATCAACCAAACCTTATGCCCCTAGTAAATGAAGATGCATTACGTTTTTTTTCTTTGTTTTTAATTTTGCTTGTATTTAGCTTTTAAGCTGATATCTCAAACTGTTATTTTAAACAACTGCTGGATAATCAGTACTATTTATGGTTGTGAAATTACAAAAAGGTTAATTTCTCTTGAGGCAATGCATACTATAAAATGGCATTTAATTAAAGTCTTTCACAAGTTGCATACAAATAATGGTCACATTAGCTGAAGAATATCTAGCAAGTTAATGACTCCCTTAATTACCACAAAACCAAAGGCAGCATAGTGCCATTAAAGTACAATATGAAAACAGTGTAATTAAGTAATCTCTTAAATAACAAAGCACTCACCTTAATACTGACACAGTATGGATGGTAACACTGACCGCATTGAGAACAGGCAAGCAATCTGCCCTCAGCACCTTGGCCAAAACTCCCACAAACTACACACATATCCTGAAATTATAGAAAAGCGTAGATTTTCAACACGTTGGACAGTAAATTCAGAAAATATTTAATAGTAAAGCCCAGCTGGGTTGCTTTAAGATGAAATTCTTATCAATGAGATTTACTTTTTCTTTTTAATTAAAAGCACTGGTGTCAAATACAGTGTGCAGTTTTGGGCTCCTGACTACAAGAAAGATATTGAAGCCCTGGAGCACATCCTAAGAAGATCAATGAAGCTGGTGAAGAGTCTGGAGCTCAAATCTTAAGAGGAGCAGTTGAGGGAAATGGGATTGTTCACTCTGGAGAAGAGGAGACTCAAGGGAAACCTTAATGCCTCTATAACTCTTTGAAAGGAGGCTGACTCTACAAGTCTACAAAAAGAGGTGGGGGTTGCCATTGCTCCCAGGTAACAGCAGTAGAATGAGAGGTGTTGGCCTCAAGCTGCACCAGTGGAGATTCAGGCTGGATATTTGGAAAGGGTACATGTGTCACTGAGGGACATGGTCAGTGGGCATGAGGGGATGGGCTGCTGGTTGGACTAGATGGTCTGAGTGGTCTTCTCCAACTGTAACGATCCTATGAAAGATAATGAAAGCTTAATAATCTAACCTGATGCAGAGTGAACTTGTCACTGTTAGAGAAGAGGACAACTGTATTATGCATTGAGTTTTCTTCTTCATCTTTGTTAGATGAAATGTCCATAGTCGTGACCTACCAAAACAAGCAAGGTAATTAGCAAGCACATCACATTTTCTAAGACGTGAGACAACATGAAACCTATAAGTATGCTGATTTTTAATATCAGAGAATACAAGCATATCAGAATGTGCATTTGTCTTTCATAGAAAGCTATCTTCATGAGAAATTGCTTAACTAATTCACCTCTAGTTTGATCTCAATATGTAAAGCCTTACTGTAGACTGCCATTCTCCTTTTGACTAAGAACATCATTACTCTCAATTGCCTTTACAAACTCATTGTATGCATGTATATATATAGCTCCTCAGGAAGAAAAAGAAGAAAGGAAGACCTAGTGATTTTGGGAGAGTCACAAGAAAACATCAAAGAATGCTTTGTGCTCTGACTTCTATGCAAATCTTGCTGTGCAGAATTTGCCACCCATGACTTTGCATTAACAGATTTAGGCTGTTTACTCTCCAAATCAGCAGTGAGTATGAAAATTTGGAAGATAGGAGTACAGTTCTATGAAAAAAAAAAAGGGATAAATGCATGGTAGGGAAATGCAACTTTGTTTTACCAGCTGTTCTAGTTTTATAAATGTGGATTATTTTAAAAACACAATTCAAAACTTACACACCTATTTTTGTTTAAATAATATTCTAAATATTTCACAGATTCAAACATCACTAGAGACAAATATAAATACTGTTACAAAGCTACAGGAATCTTTCTGATACGCTGTTGCTGAAAATCAGCACTTACTGAGAAAAAGCTAAAAAGGGAATATAAGCATACAGTTAATATGGTTTAAGTACTGTACTGTGGACAGCTCTGCAGCTGTAACTAATTAACCCAAAGAACTCCTGAAACACCTCTCAAGATGTTCAGGGAGACTTTTTCCCATGCATGCATTTCCACAGATTCCACAGTGTTCTCAGAGTTGCTTGCATGTACAAAAGAGCAGAATGTGAAGAACTGAATTACTGCAACTTTGATGCTAGCTGAACACCAGACATGAGCCAATGGGAGTTAACCTGTAGCCACCTTCTCCTCCATTCCCTAAATGTAATGATTTCCAAATTCATGTAATTGATCAATAGTCACCGTCCCATGAGTATGAACAAGTTTAGCAAAGGGGCTGAAATACTTCTATTTCAAACACTAATCTGGAAAAGGCTGATCTCTTTGTATTGCTACCTTCATCTACTTTATTACAAGACAGCCACATTGTTGCTCTTAATTCTGACACAGAAAAGTTGCTGTTCACTTTAAAAGTCACAGGTCCAAATTTCTATGGGAAATTGAGAGTAGCAATGGTCACTTTTGTTACAACACTTACCTGACTGAATATTCTCTGCTGTGTTACAATTTTTTTTAAGCATTTGCTCTATAAAACCTGGCTTATCTTGAAGTACAAACCTATGCTTTCTAAAGCAAAATAACAATGCGAATGACTCAATTTCAATAATAACATCAATTATCTTTTAAATTTTTCAAGGGTGAACATCCTGACAGGGATGACTGCTAACAGGCCATAGTGTTGAACATGCACAACTTGCAACATGGAGCAAGGTTATAACATTTACCAACAATATTAAGATATTCAGAGTAATAAAAAATGAACGACAAATATAAAGAACTGCACTAAGAACATCATAAGACTGAATTCTGAGATATAAAATGGCAGATCAAAATCAACACAGGAAAACACGCCAAAACGACTGAAAAGGACAGCAACTGTATGGAAGAGTTTTCATACAAGGAACATCGAATAATACTGGGTTTCTCCAGATTAGCAATGAAGAAGTGGAAGGAAAACAAGGATGAGCAACAGATGTCTATAAAACTGAGTGGCAGGAAGATAATAAAATACACTTCTCAACCATCTTTTCTCTAAGGGCTCTCAGAAGCAGGCAGCAATGTAAAGCAAAGAAGGTGTGCCTGTATTCAACAGGCTTATGAGTTGTAGAATTGAAAGAGGTTACATGTTCACTAGCAGTTTTTAGAAGTATGTACACAAATTTATGACAGAAAATTTCAACAGAAGCTGTCCAAGGCAATGACACCACCTTCTGTTCAGCAAGGCTCCATCCCAGACAGAACAGAAGTATCCCATTGTCTGTGGCTCTTCTGTTCTGCGCTCTTCCCTCAGCAGTCAGGTTTGGTCCCCAGGGTAGAACAACCTCTGGTCTGATCTGCTAAGGCTGCTGTACTACATGCCTTGGTCTCCCCTACTCTATTGTACTTATTTGGCATTTTTTCCACTCAAGAAGCAGAAGCAGTATGCCAAGATGCCCAGCAATTATCTCTTTAAGTGGCAACAGCTGCATAAAATTGCTTCAGATTTATTTTGCTTTAGTGCTGTAGTTCATAATCATACATACGTAATAATAACCAGATTTCATCATATACCTCTACTTTTTAGTGTTGTTTGGCTTTAAGCAGCACTTTAATGAAAGAACTATAGTTGAATTAGGTTACGTTACATTCACAGACTGCAACATGACTTCAAAATAGATGTTCTTACCCCTGGAATGACTACAGCCCCAACTCCATTTTTCAGTTTTGATCTGCCTCTGCCGCCTCGTCCTGACAGACCTGCACCACGTGGCCTCCTCTTCCCTGGGAATCCTGATCCACGGCCCTATTCAACGTAAGATAACAAGTTAAATTCAGCCTGCAGTCCTTTTGTTTTGAGGGATTCAAACTTGTTCAATACATCTAGAGAAAATGTAAGTAAAACAAAACACCCTGCGATTTCAAGTGCATATGGGCACCCTGGGCCTGGTCAACAAATTACTGCGTAGATCATGATGAAATAACTCTAACTTCTATAATTAGTTGTGTGAATTAATATGATCACATTATCACCAGCGAGAAAGCAGACAAAACCAGAAATATTTCTTTTCTGTTCAAGAATAATTGGAAATATGGGGTATATATATTTTTTTCCCCATAGTTGCAAAGTATCCAAAGTAAATACCCTCCATTACGTGATTCATTTTTCTTTTTAAACACTCGGCTCATGTGAATTTTGCATATGGCCCGGACCCTTGATTAGTTGCAATCACAGACACATTTCTTTCACTATGAATAATCAAGCAAACACTGGAATTTGTTAGGACTCAATCCTACTCTCAAAGAGAAGCAGGAGTTGGCTCCACTGAACTCTTTTAATTCAGCACATACAGAGAGAGCTTTTTATATTAATTATATCAATTAAACTCAAATCAACACTCTCCATAATAGTATGCTTCTCTCAGAAAATATCCACTTATTTTTAGACAGCTTCTTTTTCCCCCTTCCTTATTTTATATGCAGAGACATACAGTGCTTGTGTGCTCTTGGAGCATCCACAAAGTGTGCTCAATTACAATTTACTGTAGAAAAGCAAATATGTTTTTAAAATAATAATTACCTCACACTGCTCCTGTGACTCAGTTTGAATTTCATGATTTTTTTTCTTGTTATTTCAAAATCAGCTGAATTCAGACTGCAAGAGGAACTCCCTAATTGCTTCCAGAATGAAAATGAACATCCTGACAACGTCCCTTACCCAGTTCTGGCCATTGTGTGCTTTACAGAGCACGTCTATAGAGAGTAAAGGCTCTGAAACATGACAGTAATTGTGGGATGTACCTAAGCAAATGTATCTCCTACTACAGAACAAGCAATGAGATTACTGATTGATTTTGAGTATATGAATAATCTCTGCTTCTAAGATAGCTCAACTCTGTCCACAGATCACCTGCAGAGGTACCGTGCATGGGCCCAGACATTTGCTAGAAGTTGCTTTTAATACCAAGACAAAACATTTCTCAATGAAACAGTGCTGATTGAACATAAAGCTGCGTGGGGACAGCGTCACCAACAGATATTAACAGTTTGTGCTGACAGAGATAGGAACTCTGGAT
Organism: Lagopus muta; assembly: GCF_023343835.1. Lineage (NCBI taxonomy): Eukaryota > Metazoa > Chordata > Aves > Galliformes > Phasianidae > Lagopus > Lagopus muta. Next base: position 6,831,365 of record NC_064439.1, read on the forward strand.
GGAAAGCAGCATTATGGGCTCAGTATTACTAATAGTACGTTTCAAATATACCAACTCCTGACGTAAAGAAGATAATAAAAGTTTATGGTCATATTTAGAAGGACATACTGAAGATTATACTTTTCTCAATATCTATCCATTAATGTAACGAGAAATTAAACTGATTTATGATATAAGAAAAAGTAATGCAACACTAGTTTAGAAAATGAGAGGAAGGATACTATTGATGGCAGAAGTATTTATACGCAGTAAAAGTGAAGGGATAATGTTGCTTTTACATATATGAAGTTAATGCATATGCACAGACAGAACATACAAGCATCAATTTATGTTTTAAGACGGAAACTCTTCTGACACATTTCTTATCTGTGTGTTTCAGATTTCATATCAGTATTGTTATTTTTCCAGAGCTAGTAATAGGAATAAGCACGTACTTGTATCAGTGTTAATGCTAAACAGTAAGCTGAAAATTAATGCTTGAAGCAGCAAAAGCTAATGTCAAAATAAAAATAGCATGAGTGTTAAAGTGAAATGAAAATAAATTATTGGTAACCTACAACTGTTTGTTAGTGTTTCACCACTTAGGACTTTTTTGTCATTTAAAAAAAGTGCTCTAAGTTTTTTTAAGGTATTTTGAACAGTAACTGTCACTGTGGATAAAAGCTTTGGTCCATCTAACCGGGTGAGGTGGCTGGTTTTTTTCATTCCCCCATAAGCTAAAAAGGCTGTCACTTTGAATCTGCTCTGCAGGCTTTCTCTGCAGCAACAAACTGAAGCCCCAGCTCAGAGTTCTGCTCCTTTCATTGCCTGGCCTACCTTACTGCCAGACTAAAGGACATTTTCCTTCTCATGTAACTTATTTTGATGGCTATGCAAAGCCAACCACAAAAAGTGAAGTGCTAAGCACACAAGAAATGGCTAATATAAACTAGCCTTTGCTCTGTAATAGCAGGGCAATGCCATCATATTGTGCACTCTGGAAAGCACACTTTTTCTTCTAACCTGAAAGCTCCAGAGTTTTAATGGTTTCTAAATGTGTTAAGCAGTACTAGAATGAAAGATTAATTCAATTGTGATAGACAGAATTTCATCAGTAGTCTCTACAGCAGAAAGATAGCAACGGATATACAAAAATAAATTCAAATTATTTACCACTTTGATGCTCCAAATGGCACTGCCAGGAAGCTGTCTGGATTTAAAAATGTCCCGACCTTCTGAAATGTCTGGGGACCAGGAAGGTGGGCTGACTGTATTATTGGTACTCCAAGCCCCCTAGGATATGGTAGGTGAGAAAATAGATGTATAAAACTTTGCAACAAAAAAAAAAAAAAGAAAAAAAAAGGAAAAAAAAAAGAAAAAGCAAGCAACAAAAAAAAATCTGAAAAGCGAAGCACATGCAGGCATAGGCATTTCCACATTAACTAGTAAATTAGTTCACTGAGCAAGAGAAAGGAGGGAAGATTTTAGGCTGTCATCGAATCTTACACTGAAACAAATATAACAAACCTCAAAGTGATGGTTAAGTACAACAAAATGAGTTTTATAAACAAAACAATACAAATATAGCAATCAATTGTAACAACAGTAAATCACAGCCCTATGTTGTACCGCATGAAGCTGAGGAGGCAGCACTGTAAGATGACAGGGTACCTTGTTTTCCCTTCAAACCCCATTTTGAAAGAATAGACGTTCATCATTTGAGTCTGAACTACTGACAAGCATGGCTACAGCTAGTCTTAGAAGTGCATGAAGCATATGCAAACAGTAGAAGAAAAGAAAAATAGCCATGATAAGTAATAAAGCATCTCTCTCCTGGAAGTCTGCCACAAAAAAAAACCCTCAAAAACATTTTCAATTCCCACTACTAAGGCTTTTTCACCCCGCTGTCCTCATGTTACACTGTGATCTCAAACAACAATGTGTTTCTATGTACATGTAATACTCATACATACCCTGTACCTACAGACTCCTTTCAACTAATTGATTATTTTATTATCTCTACTGCCACAGCTCCCACCATGGTGATATGTTCTGTATCTCCTCTGAAGAAATGTGGCAAAACAAGAAGAATGTGTGAAGATGTACATGAAACGATGCTGAAGTTCCTCGTACACACTGAAACCTGAGAAAGACTTTCTTGAACCCTAAGACTGTGGGACAGCCTCCTTCAGTCTGAATTTACAACCAGGCATACTTGAAGGACAATACACTGCCCAAACTCTACGTTTGAGGAAGAAATACATGGGTCCCTCGAGGTGAATCTCACTCTTCAGCCCACAGCAAGTTTCACCAGACAGAAATGGGAAGGCCAGACTCCAATTCTGTTCTGCCAAGAGCTCTGCAGTTTATCAGTCTGCCCTATTTCTGCCAAAACGTCTCAGTCCTACCAAGCACTGGCACGCTACTCAGCATCAGCAGATCTGTGGCAAAATGGAGATGACTGTGCTAGCCTTAGTTTCCATATCAAGGGCCTTCTGATTCTAGCAGGATAAAGCTAGAATCTCAGTTACAGTTTCCTTGTATTATCCAAACTCTTCTTAAGTTAAAGGTGGAAAGATTTAGGTTGGATGTCAGGGGAAAGTTCTTTACAGAGACAGTGATGAGGTGCTGGAACAGCTGCCTAGAGAGGCTGTGGATGCCCCGTCCCTGGAGGTGTTCAAGGCCAGGTTGGATGGGGCCCTGGGCAGCCTGGTCTGGTGTTAAATACAGAGCTCTGGGGGCCTGCAGGAGGTAGGGGGGTTTGGACTTTGATGACCCTCGAGGTCCCTTCCAACCCAAACCATTCTATGATTCTATGATTACGTGTAATAAGTAATTGTTCTTATAATGTGGGAACTCCAGTGAAATCTGTACAGCAGCACAAAGGAAATGTGTATATCATAGAAACAGTGTCTACATCAATCCATAAGGGAGGGGACATGCCAGCAAAGGGTCAAAACCCATCGGCCCAAACTGAAAACTCTTCACCAGCAGCTGAAGTTACCTTCTCTCATTTGGGACGCACAAAATTATTCTCCCTTCTAAGAAGATACACTTCTCTAATGATTAAGTATAATGAAAAGATTAAAAAGCAAATAGAATATTAAGTCTGAACATGAAATACTCCCTCTTTCAAAAAACAATGGACTGTATATGAATCATATTGTTAAGAATTAAATTGGAAATTTAATCCAAGTTTTATTGTAGATCAGAAACATTTGAATTCTTGGTCAGATAAACTTAATTAAAAACACACACTTCCACAATACTTTGAACAAATGAATTACATCAAAGAGATTCATTAATTATATTTTGGCTTTTAATTAATGCCCATTACCACACAACACTGAAGAAAGTTCTATTCACAGCAATAATTATGTGCTTTGACAGAAACAGGAAGTCTCATTCTCCATCATATTCCTGAGTACTCAAAACTGAACAACACAGCTGCAAGTAAATTAGAACAAAACGAAACACAATGTCATTAAGGGTCAGGAGATCTCACTAAATTACCACTGACTGTGTTCTGCAGCTGAATCCTTTATGAAATGCACTGTAATTGCAGATATACAGACCTGTACTTCCATTATAACATCTAATGTGATTTTAGGGCTGTGAACAACATTTCATATGTTCGGAATACAGCCTCCCTCATAAAAACAAAGAAAAAAAAAGCAACAGAAAAACAGAACAACCCTACAAAATAACAAACCTTCAAACAGACCTTTTCTGAGCTTTTCTGAACACTGTACAACCACTGTAGTAACAAGCTAACGAGTACCATGGGATGGAAGACAGTTGAAAGGCCACACTACCCAAAAAAGAACATGCATCTGAACCCACTTCTTTCATTTTTCAGTGTCATTTTAGAAAAATCTCTTAATATAATTAGAACAAGCAAGCCACCTAATATCTTCCTAGTATACCTAGTATCTTCCTGATGAGAAGGAAGACCTTCATTTCATCTAATCGGTACTTCCCATGGAATGTGTTCTAAAAGAATGCATACGGTAAAACAAAATCAGTAAAAGCTTATTTCCTACTCAACATAATCTCACAGATCATTCTTAAGCCTTATCTGCCAGTCATTCCTTGATTTCACATTATGCTTACAGGGCACTGTTGCAAAAATAACTGATGACTTCCAATGTATTCCATTCATATACATAAAGTATCCACAGCACTACTAAAAACTTGCACATGCTGAAAAAACAACCCATTTTTTCCTGTGAAGATTTATTTCAAACTAGATGAATGTCAAGATTAGTAATCACCTAACTTATGTGATCATTCTTTTTGAGATTGCTCCTACAGGAGAAAAATAATGAAAAAGATCAAAGCAGAGGTGCTGCTCCCTGCTATAAATCTGACAATTACTTACAGGCATGGGGGGACAACCTGTGCACTCCATGGGCAAACACTGCACAGATACAACTCTGAGGTCAGCCCTGTAACAGCTTTGTCGTGCTGGCAGCTATAAGCAAATGTCTCTGATCTGTGAACTGCACTCAGGAGACACTGAAAAGACAATTTGTCCCATAACAGAATAGGGTAACAAGCAGGTGGGAGACACCCATGAAATAAAAATCATAGGAAGCCACTGAGATGCCACGCTAGGTGGACAGAGGGCTCTCATTGGGCTGCTTACGTGCAGCTAGTTTTCTTTCTATCACAGATGTACTTATAGAAGCCCCCTCTTGTTGTCCCTATCCAGATTTATAAAATACTTTGCATTTCACATTGGAATTGAATAATTATTCAATTATATTAGTAATTTTATAAATATATTTTGAAGAAAGAGACCATCATTCATTCTAATGCACAGCATCAAAAGAAAACAAATCCAAAATGAGAAAATTATTCATTCGTACAGATTTTTCTGTCTCTGGTGAAGGCCAAAGTTATCTTACAAAACTGAGGCAAAATATATTCACAGAGTGCAGAGACCCTTCTCATGTTCTTTAAATGAAGGCCCATAAATCCATTAGAGTGATTTTTTTCTTCTTCTTAAAAGAGGAACAGAACAATCCAAGAAGATAAAAAACTAACGAGAAAGTGGGGAATGTTGCCATCTGTGGGAACTGGCTAACTTGGCACATCCACAGAGTAACCACACACCCCACAAAGCATCTAATTTAAAGCAGTGCTGTCCTGCAGAAGCAAGCACTGCTGCAATAAAGGAAAGCCACTGTGGCTCCAACACCAGTTTTACCAAGGATAGGAGCCACAATCCCTAATCCATGAAAATAGCCCAACCATTTAGTTTTGCCCAACTCAGATCACTGGTAGAAAGTTGGGAAAACATCCATCTTTCACAAATCACGTACCCAGAGTTCTTCATTTTCATACTACCCTTATTCAGGACAATTCTCACTGATTTCCACAAGGTGCTGGTCTGTGCCTGAACTGAATCATCAGTGGAAAGTAAGAAAGCAAACTGGGCCTTAAAACAAAATATGCACGTGATTTTCTTACCAGAAAATTACTATTCACTTCACAGAACTTGAGTTCCAGCTTAATGCGTGTTTAAAGCACGAGCCAAAGATTACCAAAGTCAAAGCAAACCTTTACAGACCTCCATGTATTTTTTGAACAGATCATTAGCTTTACAAATAATATGTCCAATTCTACTGCAGGCATTGCAAAGATGTCAGGTACCTTTTCATTTTAAAATATAACCTCCAAACTGGTGAACAAACTATATTAAGTTAGCATCACAGCTTGGACTTTGCATTACTCCTCATTCCTAAATTGTAGTTCAGCTCACTTCTATTTGCATTATTCACACCATGTACTGAGATGTTCATGGCTATAACACTCTTCCACACAGAACATATAAACTGCTACTACTTCTGAAGCTGTTTTGTTTTTGTTTTTCAAGATGATACATGTCTATTCTAATACAGGCATTTACAGTTGGGGATCAGCCTTCATGTTTTCTTAAATGGGCCTGTTCCAGTGCTCTGTCATTCTTACAGTAAAGAAGTTTCCCCTAATGTTTAGATAGGACTTCCATTGTTCCTTGTCTTGTCATTGGGTGCCATGAAAGGAGCCTAAGTAGCTAACACTTGACTCTCACCCTTTAGATACTGATAAGCACTGATAAGGTACCACTCACAGTCTTTTCCTCGTCTCCAGATGGAACAGCCCCAGGTATCTCAGCTATTCCCCATAAGGGAGATGCTCCAGGCCTCCATCATTTTGCAGCTCTCAGCTGGGCTCTCTCTAGAAGTTCCCCGTCTTTCTGAGAAGCCCAGAACTGGAGCACAGGGGGAGGATCACTTCCCTTAACCTACCAGCCACACTCTTTTTAATGTACCTCATTTTAGACTGCCAAAGAACTCCACTTTTAAAAATTTCATGATAAACTATGGTAAATTGTTCACTGGGAAAATAAATTTAATTCTCAAGACAGCACACAGTATGAGGAAAAAGATTCTTTTTAAGGGCTTGTGTTTCTTTACTTCAAGACACCAGAGCAGAAATAATCAAACACTTTCCTCATGGTAACTCAATGGTCCATTTTTTGTTCACCTGTATTTCTCCATGATCTGCCATGCTTACACAGAGAGCTAGCTGAATAACTAAATAAGTGACTCAGAGATACTCAGAAACCCTCCAATTTGAATGGGTTATGGTTTCTTGCTTTTATTATATTTTAGTTTCTTCAGAACAAGAAAGAACTAATTTGACTATATTTTTGAACCCCTGGCTATTACATGAAAACACAAAGAAATGTGCAAAGTTAAGAAAAATATGAAATGATCAGCCTAAAAGTTCCAAAAACTAAAATTAAGAATAGAAATGAAACACTGATTTGTCACACTGACATACTTTTTGATGAACCATTTCTCCCACAACCACACGACTGGATTAGAGAGTAGGATGGGATGGAGCAGAACTCTATAGACTTGAGCATACTTTTCAATGATCAGATTTAATCCTAATCAAACCATAACAACTTACATCAGACAGCACTTGCTCACAGAAGAAAACAATTAAATTATTTATAACATCATTAAAACACTGACCATGGAAAAATTTGGAAGCGTGATGGAAATAGCTGCTGCAGGTTTTTCTATGCAGTCAGTTTAAGATGTTAACAACTTTAAAAGTATTAGCCAAAATACATGAACATACAAAAAAAGTGAGAAGTTGGAAGACATATTGTGTATGTCAGCATTTGTTGCATGTTGGTTAAAAACATAAGAAATATTTTATTTTTCTCTAAGCATAATCCAAAAGAAACTGTAATTCAAACTACAGACTCTTTTGATTAATTAATATGATGTTACTTTCCTGCAGAAATTAACTAAACACTCACTTGGGAGTATAAATGCATACTGTATTCTAAGGATTATACTGAAATTCTAACTAATACTTGCTTCATAAATATATAATGAAATATTCTGCATGCTTACCTGTCTTGACCTGGGTCTTCCAGGAGAAAATTTCCTTTTGGTGATGGCTGGTTTCCCCATGCCAATTTTTGGAGTGACTGATATGTAAGTCGGTGGGAGAGCAGTGCCAGCAGTGGAAGGCAGTGCTGGCGGCTGGGCATGCGGTGCTTCTCGTGCAGAATGCAAGTCCAGGGAGGAAGACACATTTGCCTTGCTTATGTTAACTGATGGGGGAAGTGAGGGGTAAGTCTCAGCTGGTGATTTTATGGGTTTGTCTGCAACCGGTGAACTGTTTGTAACACCTTCATTTACAGAAGCAGTTTCTGCTTCTAGAAGAGCTGGTGTTTCTGACTTTTCAAGGGTTTCTCCTTTTTCTACCTCTTTTTGCACTTTTATGATTTCCAGTTGTTGCTCTGCATGGATACAAACACCTTCTTTGCTTTCAGTCCCTTTTATTTCTGGCATCACAGTTATGGTCTCAGGTACTGAAGACAGAGACCGAGAGTCTACCGTGGCTACTTCTGATACCTCAGCACTACCCTGTGGTAGCTGTGTCTCTTCCACTTGTTTGTCTAACTCCTGCTGTGCTGCTGCTTGAACACCTTCCATCACCTCCATCATTTTCTCAGTATGACTGTCACCAGATGCTGGTGTCTTTTTGGGAGACATTTCCATTTCAGCAGAATTAACTTCGTTAGAGACTTCCGTTTCCAGTTCTGTGGTCTTTTCTTCTGGTGATATGCCTGTAACTAAATACAAACATATTAAATGCTCAGTATGATGATGAACAACATACATAGTGTACTGGTCAACAAGCATAGCTGGTGCACATCACATACAGCAGTATCACTGTTGGTGAATTTTATATGTACATTTGAACATATTCTATAAGCATCTTCCATTGCACCTATGTTTGAACAGTGAGAACATATGCTAAAAACACAGAATAGTACAATTTCTTTTTTTCTCTTCTGTATCATTGCAGAGTAATTCACAGATATGCCATTTTCAGGAATAAGCTCAAGCTTTTCCCTTCACATGTTTCCTACAAAGAGGTGCTGAGGCAAAACAAGGTTATATTAAGGTACCATAGGCAGTTCCTCAGCTACTAACAACATACAGAAGAAATTTCCAAATGCAAATACCAGGAAAGCTCCCATTCCTTTATTGCTGTGAGTCAAGTTGACAGATGAATAAAAGTTACAGTAAGCAACGAGTAACGTTGCTTTATAATAAAAAGAGCATTCAGTAAACCCTAGATTAACTTTTGAGGCAAACATTTCCAAGTAGTCAGCTAAAAGTGGCCCCTCCTTTTTCATTTCTGCTTATTAAAGATACATGCTGGTATAAATTTATGTACTTTAATCATCTCTCCCAACTCTTCCAAAAAGCAAACAGCTGATAAGAGGAACAGTACATATATAAATAAAAACATTTCTCATTTCCATCTAGTGCTCTTCCAGACTTCAGGAAATCACCTGAAATAAAAACAGTTCACATGGTAATGTCCTAAAGATTTCTTTCACAAGTATTTCTCTAGCTTTTATGCAAGCAAACACTTTTCATTCACAACTTTCATAGTGCAGGAGTTCCATGGAGGAGTCTTGTATCTATTCCACAGAGGACCACATTGTTTGCTCTGAATTTGGCTTTTAACACCTTCTTTCAATGGACTTTCAGTGGACTTACACTCTTTACTTTCTACTGCCCTTGCACTCCCAGATTCACACTGCTACTCAAACTCCTCAGCCATTACATTTCAAAGTCTAGCATTTCACCATGAATGTGTCCTCCATTACAAAGTTTTCAATCATGGCTTTTGTACCTACTACCTACAAGCTATGATACATAACTTGGTGATCATAGCTAACCTGGGAGATAATTTTTTTCCTTTGGCTCTACATTTAGGTTTCTTGATTTCCCTTAGAGCAACCCACTTTAAACATTGACCTTGGCTGGATGAGACACACTTGAATGTTCTTCACCATTCCCCTCAATCACTAACACATTCAGATGACTTGAGCCAAACCCATTCCAATTGCACTCCTTCTTATGGCTGGTACTTGCTGTCTGACTGTAAGATCCATTTCTTCCCAGAATATAAGTGATCACCTACTGCAGCACACCCTGTCTGGACGTCCTTCACCAAACACACCATTTAATCGTAAGACTCCAGTGTACAAAAACATTCTTCCCACTTAAGGAGAAAGCCACTCCTACCAAACAGTTACACTGATATTCTCTTACACAAATTTTCTGAGGACTATCTTTGTCTTGGATAGGATACTATTTCAACAAAAAAGTTAACACTGTTGCTTAAGAGTTCAGACAGCAGAACATAAACAATTTGTTTCCAACTGCTTTCCAGGCATTTTTTCTCTTCATAATTTAATTACCACAAACTTTCTTGAATGAAAACAGCCTCTGAACACAGCAGTGGTATTTTCTCAGACTGCAAAACTCTTTCTTACCATCTGTGACACATCCAACAGCTGATTCTTGACCAGAGCCATTACCAATGACGAGTTGTTCCTGAAATGCCACATCCTCTCCACCACTTTCCATTTCCATTTCATTTGTACAAGCTTAAGAGTGAAAGAAAATAGTCAAAATCGATATGGTGTTTATTCCATTACTTTGGCATCAGTAGTTTCTGTCACTGCATGACCTTCTGGCTAAACAGAATGCTATTTAACTGTATGATTGGCTCAACAAGAAAGATAGGGAAGATATGTAGCACCCTAGAAGATGAAGCCTTCTTCTCATTAACATGAAACTGTTTAATGTCTTTCAGACAGTGGAAAAGGGCTGTGAAACAGTTATAAATACCTAACTCTGAAAATATAATTTAGATATTGTCACAGACTCTGCCACATTATCTAAGCAATACAAAAGGTCTTTCATCAAATTCCACTTTGCAAAATTCAACAGACCTTGTGGGATGAAGGCTTCACACTTTTTTTTTTGTGAATATTGTCATGGCTCATGACAGAGACACGATGTTCCATCTACTATCAGCACACAGAACACTGATTTCCAAACCATTTGCTGAACTCCAACTACACAATAGTAGATTTCATCACTTTAGAATAAGCATGCCTATTTCTGTGAGCTCCCCATATTTAAACATGAAACTGCATGGGAAAGGCACTGCTGAGTGCTGCTTCACTTGACAGTATTGTTAGAGAGCACAAACAGGAAGCACGTACTTTTTTCTCACGTAAAAGCTTTTTCAGTGAAGGAAATTCATTAAAATGCACTGGACAAAGCAAGAGCAGGAGAGACAAATATGTAGTAAGTGCTAGCTCAAGAAGGATTGATCTTTCATGGGCATTAGCATGAAAAGGGTAAATGAATACAGCTTTGTGTTCAGGAAGCCAGGAACTACAAGGTGATGCTACTTTTAGTACCCAAGAACTATTTGCAGACTGCCAGCTCTAAAGTGGTATTTTAACCTTAAGGAAATGATCATTTAGACTGCTCCAAAGCCCGATTTCAGTGTACAAAAGTGCTCTACTGGGCATAAACTAAGCATGACTGCACTGATATAGTTGCTGCAGGATTGCTCCTAGTACTTGAGATAACAATCTTAGTCTTCTTCTAGGGGTAGAAAAGTGCTTAACAGTGTTTCTGTAGACCTAAAAACCATAAAAGAAGTATTACTTAAAAACTTCAGCCTTTTAACTAAACCTTTAACTTACTCTAAAGCGTTTGCAGTAGAAGACTGAGAGTTCACATACAATGCAGGCTTCCTCCTAAATCATCTAAATACCATCTGAGAGTCCAATAGTTTCTAGTAACCTGGGACATGTTCACTGACAGAGTTCTTCCATCCATTTGCATACATGTACCCACAGCCACTGCCTGGGATCATCATCTCTTTCATCATTTCTTTACTGCTCACTAGAGGTGTACACTTACACAAACTGGCTAACATCAAAGATAATGACCTGCTTATGCAAAACTTCAGTCTGAACGCATAAAAAGCTGCAGCTCTTCTGAAGTCTGAGTTTACCATTGCAGTGAAAAATTACTGGGCTTTCAAAAACAGATAATTATGCTACAGAGCTACTGATTTAACAAAAGATCAGTGCACCAGTGTTGATCTTTATGCATCAGAAATGCACATGGCAATGCAGTTCATCTGTCACATTTTACCTTGCTTCCACATTAAACTGCAATTGCCCTTCTCTTAGGAAATTCAGCTTGTGTGAGTAGGTGCTATCCAGAAGAGCACATTAGATGAAAGAAAGGAGGGTTTTCGGTTAAGATTACATTACACAAGTTTTGTGGATAACTCACCACCATCCTTCTCTCTGTATTTCCTTACTGTCACAGAGTACTTGTAAAAAATACTTTATACTTTTTAGCAATTTCCTTTCCCACCTTTTGTTTGCCTTGTCTATGTAGACAACAAGCTCTCAGAAGGCAATTAACAATCACATACTGTTTTGAAAGAGGACCCTGATTAAAAGCTGCGCAATTAAATGCACCTGGTCCTTGAACACAGTCCAGTTCCCACTCCTGCTCCCTACCTGGACATACTGAAGGAAATGGGCAGTACAAAACAGTTGAGTATCTGTGTAGAGTGACACAGATAAACTGCATGTCACCAGAAACATCTGTCAGAAGCTGGCTTATGCCTGGTAGACAGGAGAGTCCCGAAAGATTTGTCAAATGAGTCAATTCATGAACTGTAACCACATGAAAATAAAGCTATAGAAGTTTACAGCTATGAGTCGTGATAGCTGGAAGCAACCATAATGCTTGTTTGCTTGGGCATCAAATACAGGATCCTGAAGCCAAAGGGCCACAAAGCACACTGAGAAGACAGAATGGGTTACATGGGTTACATGAGAAGCTATTGCTTAGTAAAGGAAAGGATGAAGCCTACAGAATCTGAGTGGCTGATTCACAGAAGACCTAGCGAAGCATCTGCTAATGCTTCTGAGGTTAGTATTTACATTTTGTAAATGTAAGATTGCATTTGATTACCTGCTATGTTGTCAGGTTCAGGAATGAGTTCAGAAGTATCCATTACATCACAAGACTGAGTCTGATCCCCTTCTTGCTTACAGAGAGTACAGATGTAGTCTTTCAGCTGAGACTCCAATTCAATACCTGGAGATCTGTCACATTCTACGTGAATCCACCTGGGGAGATTAATTCAGTTTGTGATTTTTGTAATAACAATATAAAATATTCCAGCACTGTTTTCCATTTCTCTGGGGAAATAAAAAATTTGAACCAATACCAGGAAGAATTTTGTAGAAATAAAAATGATGTATCAGTCTGTCAAATCATTGAACAAGCACAAACATGAAGACCTACACTGCTGCTAAAGCCATTAAGACACCACAATATGTAAAGCAGTATGACAAAGCTGCACAGTAAGGAACAGTGCACTGAATATGTAATGGTCCACACTCTTAAAGTTTCTCAACAGCTTACTATTAAAGTAATAAAAATTATTGCTGGTGTAGAAAAACACACAAAATGTAACAGAGCACACATACTTGAAAATTTTACACTAAACCATGACTACTAACTGTGTTTACAAAGCCTTACACAATGAATAGATACGTAAAAATTAAAACACTGTGCTTATAAAAGTTAGGATGATGATCCTTCTTGTATGTAAAAAGCAGTGTATGTTTCTCTGCACACTTCACTATCTGATCTTTCTTGGTAACAGCCAATTACGTCTTACTCGAAATAAGACTCATTTGTCTGTTGCATTTAGAGTGGGAATATCAAGATGTTACATAAGATCCAACAGCAGTGTGCATCACACAAAGTCTGCACCTTGCACAAAAATACATCAGTGTCATCCAGCTCACCATAAGCTTTAGGCATTTTAGTACAACTTAATGAAAACCATAGAACTCTTACCTTTTGCACATGTGACAGTGCAACATATCTTTCTGGAAGTCTTGGAGGCACAGTTTGTCACAGAAAGGACATGACAAGTTGTCTTGTTGCTGGTAACAACTGTCACATACCAAACAATTATGGTGCCACTGACAACTTGTTCGTGTTCCACACTCAGCACACACTCTACAGTTCTAAAGATCACAAGAATTTAGTTCATTATGACGTTTCACACTGTGCATTAACTGACATTTTCCTCTTCCGAATTAAATAAAGTTTCTATCTTTAATAACACTAATAAATTAACTGTGATCTGATAACAAATTATGGACACTCTTGCAACTGCAAGAAGAATTTTCTTGCACTACTGCCTTACCTGAGAGGAATATTTCTTATCTCTGTCTTCTTATAACTACCACAAACTGACTATGAAATTATATTCATCTCATGTACAGGGATTTGCCTTGTTACTTTGAAACTACTGTTATTATTTGTACTTACAAAGTCACTGACTATAAATTTCACCCCGCTCTCCCCAAACCCAAAGGAACTCTGAAGTACAGAAGAATTGCTCTTCTCAAAAGCAAGGAGTGGTTGAATATAACCAGTCTCCAAGGATAGATTACATACAATACTTTGAACAGCTTTCAGTTTACATATAGTTTATTTTATGTCACGAGAGCAGATGTCATTAAGCAGAGTTTATTCACTCTTCCTGGATCTTTCTCTTTCCCTTTTCCCTCTGGAGTTGTATAATTGGGATTCCTTCAGAAATTGCAAGGGACATTACATGCTAGCAGCCATCTGCAATACATCTAGTATAACATGTGTACCAAAACCTGGTTCCCTGTAAAGACACAGAACTATTCTGAAAGCTTTCAACTTACTTTACATTTCCAACCATTTGTCGGTACAGAATCCATAACAGGTTGTAGACAGAAAGTATGGTACCCTTTGTCACATGTATCACACACCAGCATCTTGTTGTCTTCCCCAGAATGTCTAATAACAAAAATAGTGGTATTTTAAACACTACTGAGATGAGCAGTAAGAAAAGATCTGTTTGAGAAAAAGTCTAAGCAGAAAGTTAGACAGCTGAAAGCATGATAATATAGGAACATCACTTACAAATGGCTCTGCTAAAGCATGAATTAAGTATACCACACTTCCTGCAGAAAGCACTGAGCCCGTGCAACCAGACTGCTAGCAATCAGTCCACTTCCATTTACACACATGTAGGAAGATTAATTGGCTTTTCTGTACTGATATCAGTTTAAAATCTAAACCCATTATTTCTGGGGGAAAAAAAAACACCATGCATTTCAACTTGCTCCTACAATCAGTCTAAATACATCTTCCCCCCCCAAAAAAGATCTCTGATTGGCAAAGCTTCTATGGCAATTCACATGGATTTTCTTCTACTTTTTCAGTAGAGAGTTTGCTAGTAAATACTGGTACAACAGTTGTAGAGATACATTTTAGAACATGCATAACAATTTCTGGTATTTGCTGTCTAGCTGAGTGTGATTAGGGAAAGATCTTTAAAGTAAAGGAACCTGAATGCAGGCAAATAGTGAATGTTCTGCTTGTTAACCAAGCACTGCCTGATCAGGGCTATGAGGTAGTAATGAAGCAGCCTTTTTCCAGGTTTCCAAATTGTTAAAGGCATTACATTAAACAAATTTTTAATTTGGTAAACTGGAAAAAATCCTTCCATATAAAAGATGATGAAATCACATGCTTTGGTAGCTCTGTAAAACCTGCCACGATGATGAAAACTCTGGGAGCATAACGTGTAGGAAATGCAGCTCAGTTCTCTTCTTTAGAACACAGATCCCAACACAAGGATTTGACTAGTTAAAATTAATATATTATGACAGATCTATCAGAACAAATAATTACATTTTTGGAAGAAAAAATAAAGAATGGATAATAAAATAGATGTTTTAGCATCAAAGCACATAGATCTAAGAACTTTCTCCCCTCACCCCCTTGAAGTCTTACTTACTTGCAGTTCTGGCACACCTTGCAATCAGGACACTGCCAACCTGCTCGTTTTAAAGGTGTAACTTGTATGTCTAGGCACATCCCATGGTAGTGCTGGCCACAGGTCGTACAAAAAAGTTGATCTAAGAGGTCTCCAGGGCTGTCACACACTGCACAATTTGCTTCTTCTTTTGCTACAAATAAATCATTTTCCCAATTATAATTTAATTTAAAATTATTAACAATTCTATGAACCGAATGAAGCCAAGAAAATCTTCAGTAGTTCTTCTGCTTGCAAAATTTGATCATTCTTACAAAATTCAAATTTAATTAATTTACTTAATAACTACTCCTTTCATTTGTTCTTCCAACATATTCAACTAAACTTCTCAGAACAAAAGTACATTCATTTTAAGCCTTAATAAGTCTTAACAAAAGAAACAGGCTTACTCTATTTTCCTTGATGTAAAACAGAGCTTGAGGACCAATTCTTAGGTGGAATGAGTACAAAATAAAACTCCCAGCAGATCTAAAACTATTATTTATCCAAAATGCTTGCATTTGAGGTAGGGCAAGTAAGCATGCCTTGTCCTTCCTCTAAGCATGTGGCCTCCACAAATATATCTCACTGACAGCTGTCAAGTAGCAACATAGCAGTTCCACTGCTAGGCTCTCTGGCAATTACAGCTGCATTAAGCACGCTCATCTTCAGCTCAGCTGCTAAAAACAGAGCTGGTTCACCAGAGCTATCTTGTGGAGTGCCTGACCGTGTCCTGTTGGAGCACTTCAGGTCACGGTGGCTATGCCTGGCAGACCACAAGTCTCCCTCCTGTGCTCCCAACGCTCCCCCTGCTGGTCTCAGTTACAAACCAGGAGGGAAATCTGCAACTGAAGCCAGTGTGAGCAGCAGAGGATGAAGAGGTCTGCAGTAAGAATGAGAGGCAAAACTACACTTACATTCTCTTCCCCTCTGCTGTTTGAATAAATAATATTAAAAGGCAAAAAGCAAAGTTCAAAAGCATTTGAATGAGTTATACTTCAGAGTCTGAATGGAACAGCATCAAACAAATCTTCCCTTAGAACGAGCACAGAAAATGCAACAAGAATATGCTCCTATACTCTGTGACCAGCAGAGCCAAGTGCCCTGTCTGCAGTGGAGATTCTTTAATCCCATGCAAACCTGTGAAGCACAGCGTAAGCTGGTTTGCAAACAAGCTTTTAGGATGTACAACAATGCTAATACAAATAATTTTTTAACACCACCACACAATACATCCTAATGGTATTTTCAGGAAATATCAGACTGCTAGGAATCTTCACAACTACACTTCTATTTCTAAGACATACTCAAACGTATAGTAGGAATATATTTTTGCAATAAGCATGTAGGAAGGCTTTTAGAAATAAAGTAGACTTAACTTAATTACAGAAACCCCACAAGTCTCAAACATATATTACAATCTCAGTCCTGCATGTCACAAACACTTCGATGCAATGTTAGCTGCCAGCAGAGTCTATTAATAAAATCACATGTTGAAATTAAGCTTACCCAAGCAAATTCAGGCATCTTACGGAATACCCTACTCTTCTGAAGTAGGATATCAGCTAAGGAAAAGCTACTACAGCTGGAAGATGGAATTACTAAGCTGAGCCTAATTGTGGCATTTGAATAAAGTGTACTTACATCTTTCGGGAGCCTGATCAATATGGTCTGGACAAAGGAGGGACAAGTTACTGAAATCCTGAAATGTGCCTGCTCCAGCAGCACAGGGGTAATGGTACATCTGGGTACATTTCTCTTCACAGCATTTGATAGTGGCTCCAAGGTGCTTACAATATGCACATCGCTGAAAAACAAACAATGATCACTCAGAATCTATTTTTTCTTGCTTTTTTTTCCAGACAAACTGAGAACTAAGAACTAAGGCTGCTAGGAAGGAGAAAGCCCTGAGGAATCATAGAATGACTTGGGAGGGACCTCAAGGATCATCAAACTATAACCACCCTACCTCATGCAGGGTCACCAAGCTCCATATTTAATGCTAGACCAGGCTGCCCACGGCCCCATCCAACCTGGCCTTGAACACCTCCAGGGTCGGGACATCCACAGCCTCTCTGGGCAGCTGTTCCAGCACCTCACCACTCTCTCGGTAAAGAATTTCTCCCTGACATCCAACCTAAACCTTCCCTCCCTCAACTCCAAACCATTTCCCCTTGTCCTGCTGTTATCTACCCTTTCAAAGAGTTGATTCCCCTCCTGTTTGTAGGCTCCCTTTAGGTACTGAAGGCTGCCATGAGGTCACCCCGCAGCCTTCTTTTCTCCATGCTGAACAAGCCCAGCTCCCTCAGCCTGTCCTCATAGGGGAGGTGCTCCAGTCCCCTGATCATCTTCATGGCTCTCCTCTGGATCCTCTCCAACAGCTCCCTGTCTTTCTTGTACTGGGGGCTCTACACCTGGACACAGTACTGCAGATGGGGCCTCACAAGAGCAGAGTAGAGGAGGACAATCACCTCTGTGTCCCTGCTGACCATCCCTTTTCTGATGGAGCCCAGGAAGACCAAACAGTGACTGGGACAGCATCGTTCAGTGGCATTCTCTGATCTTTCCAAGTTAAAACATTCAGCGAAATGCATCCTAAATTGCTCTGATGACTGAGATTCTTCTTACCACAGAAGAAAAATGCTCTTCTATCTGTTAACTGACTTTAGCTATATCTTCAGTAAAAAAGGCCTGAAGGCTTACACTGAGTAATAAAGGCAGACCTGTTAGAGATTGTAACTAAAACACATATTGCTCTGTATGCTGTAATGTAGACACTGTAATCAGAAATATGAATTACAATGAAATATTATGTTCTATTGAAAACGTACATGACATCATACAACTATTCCCACGGGGATGATAAGGCATTAAATAACCCAGTACTTTCCTTTCATCTCTTATTTCAATGCTACACAGATATCACCAACAACCTTCAACAAGTCATGAAGAAGCATGATTATTACTACAGGCCATAGTTACGTCTGTAAAGAAATAACTTCTCATACAGAACTACCCAATAACCTTCCTGCTCCTTAGTCAAGAGGGAACAGAGTCCATCAGCCTGCTTATAAAACATCACCCACACCTTTCAGATTCAGTTAATCAGTCTCTTTGCTTTCTTGGATTCATTAGAGTCCCTGAAGCACCGTAACAAGCTTTTGCACTTTTTCACCAAGGCAACAGTATTTGAAGACTAGAGCAGAGTGCTATAAGGTTGGAAGAAAACTTAGGAAAAAGCAGGTCAGTGGCTCATGGGAAGGCATACATAATGTAAAGCACCAGCTGAGCTCAGGAATGCTTATCTTTCATAATAAACCTACATGCCTTAATAACAACACTGGCGCATTTGATTCCTAGCTCAAGCACCTTGTAACATCAAATCTGAAGATACACCAAAACAAGAAGTTACACTCTGCATCTGCCTGATTCTCAGAATACAGAAAATATTTATTACCATAATTCTTCTGTGTTTCAAAGTCTAGCATGAAATTAGGCATGAAACACAGTACTATTACAAGCCCACAGATATCAAATCCAACCCACATGAAAGCACAAATCACAAAGTTGACTGTGTTAACTGCTAAGCTGACATCCTTGAAACATCACATTTTTAGCAAAAAGTCTGCCTGCAGTACAAATCACAGGCAAGGAAAAGAAAGTACTGGTTTATGCCAAATACAACTGCTGTGTAAAAGGATCGACTGTTTATAAATGAAAGTGGGTCACTAAGGATCACTTCTGCCAAGTTCTCTGTGCTTCAACGCTCAGTCTGCAGGCCTGAGATCCGCAACTCTTGTCACCTCTGCCCATCTAACACCTGGTACAAGCATGAGAAAGATGTATGCTGTTATTTGAGTAGCCAAATGCAGAGCAGAGGACAAGATAAGCAACTGGCTGCATGGAGTTCTTGAAGCAGGTGAAAAAGTTAATGATAGAATTATGTTTAAGGACTGCCAGCAAATTCAGTGCAATGCAAGAAACTCATCTTAGGAAACCATACAATCACTGAGCTCTTATGGCAGATGTCTGAGGTAAATCATACAACTCAGCTGTGAAGTCATGAAGATGCAGCCCAAAGCCTTCAACTTCATGACAGTCTGTACCCCATGGCATTACTTCGTCCTTGACATTTCTGCGTCCTATGGAGATGGCCCATGTTGAGCCAAGTCCTCATTCTTACAAGCAGGCTAGAACATTTTCAAAGGCATTACTCAATGATAAACATTAGAAACAGGAAACCAGGAGGGGCTCAAGTCCCAGCAAAGGTCCCCCAAGAAAGCATTCAATAATGTTCAAACAATGAACGACATTTGAAGTCTTCACCAGATCCCATCATTAATTCCTTAAAAATTTATCTGATGGGAGACAAAACTACGGAGAACTGCAAGCACTCAAACAATCAAATGCACTAAAAACTGGAAATAATGAAGATGGATTAAATAGCAATATTAATAACATTTTAAAATGTCACATCTGTTTTGTGAAACTACCAATCAACAGCGGTACATAACAATGTAATATCAGAGCTGCCTTCTTCCAAATGCTGTACGACTGCATGATGAAATTATTAGAAATGAGCAAAATATAGGATGAATGCAAAGCCTCGAAAAATGTTGATGTTGATTTAAAGAATCATGAAAGATGCTGGAAGATAAATGGAAGCCCAAATTACATTTAATTGAACCCTTCAAACCCATCTGCTAAACTGCACTGGCAATGAAAAGCATTTGGCAGCTAAGTAAAACACACACTTTAAAAACAATGTGGTGTATATCATCTGAAGCAAATAAAAAGCACAGAATATCAACATTTGCTGAATTTATAAGACATATAAAGCAGTCTGACGAAATAAATGCCCAAAGGGATTTTTTTTGGCAACAGCTGTTGATGAGAAGTTACTTTTCCAGCAGTAGAAGCCAATGTTTTGCTGAAAATAGGCCCCACACTATGACCCTAGGAGAGCAAGCATGCAGCCAGCTCGACTGCTTGTAAAGACAAAAGCAAGCATGTGAACAGCAAAAGTATAATAATTTTAAAAATATAAAAGCTTTGCTAAATAAAACTCAGTAACAAGTACTGCTTTACTATTCTAGTACTAAAATATGGTATTAAGATAGTCAGAGATGAAAGGGAGACATAAATCCCACTTCTGATAAAATACAGCATGTGCCTTGTACGTGCTGAGCCCAGGAAGAGAGGAAAAGCCAGCATGGAGCCTTCCACTTCACTGCTATGAGCACAAAACACAGTGCTCTGTCAAAGGGGTAGAAGCTGAAGCCAAGCTTTCTAAGGGATGAAGCAAGATGGACACTGCCTGTTCATGGATCAAATAATTTTACAGCTCTGTTCTACTGGAAAAAAAAACAAAAAAAGAAAAGAAAAACAACAAACCACCAAAAATGTGATGAGGTGTCACAAAGCTAAAGCTAAAGAGACAGTCTGTTATTTATTCAGAGCATACTGAATAAAACAAATGTCATTGAAGCAGCAGCAACTGATTATTTCCTATTGAAAATGTCCCTCATTTGTTACCAATTGTTTTCTCCAGTAAGCTCCTAAGGCATTCACCCATGACAAGGAAGTTCTCATCCTACCCATACTTCTGCTACCTCCCATTTTCAGTGGCGTATTCCAAAATTTTGAGCAAGTTAAAATGAAGAAAAGTCATCTATTTTCAGCACAATGGAAGACCAGATCCATACAGCAGTATGAAGAAATTACGAGGTCCCATTTTATCATTTTATTACTTCATAGCATTACTGCCTCAGCAAATGGACAAGTAACAACCCTCAAGAGGCACAGACACTAAATGGAGGCTAAAATAAGAACTTTGAATAAAAGCTCACTTGCAACCTGATGAGTACAATGAAGTTAAATGTTAGCATTGTCTTGCAAAATGTTTTTCAACAAAAAGACAAAATATTTGCATTTATTATGCAAAGTCACATAACAAAAAGAGTTTGTATTAAAAGGGTAAGCTGACAAAACCTGCGCTAACAAGAAGTGTTTTTAATTATAATTAAAATCTATAGCATATTCAAAACTCTGCACAAGCCATCTGTTCTTAATGAAACAATGTAAGGTACTACCAGTAAGAACAAACTTCCAACTTGGCTCTCAAAATACAAACTGATAGCTAAGGGAAGCGGACACTAACGACTTGTCATTAATTTGACCTCAGCAAAATTCTAGAGTAAACACAGATTAAGATACGTTTTCTGATAGCTCCAGTCATTTTCATTAATGACCATGATCCAGCAAAAAAGCTGATATTGCTTAAAGATACTAATGACCATTAGCACCTTCAATGTCAAAGGAAACATTTTAAGCACCACGGTGCATTTAGGAGTACAATGCAATAAATGGTTACGGAAATAACCACAATTTAACATTGCTATTAACAAGGAAAGCCTGTATTAAAGGATTACTATAATGGTTACTATACCCTGACATGTTTTAGAAAAATTGTAATTGTAGAAACCAACAATTTTTGCTCTAAAACTGTGAAAAACCACAGACAAGCAGGAATAGCTGCAATCTGGCCAAACTTGACACAAACTGAGAAATGAAGAAAAGCAGTTTCTTAATACACATCCTTGCTTTCTACAAGATTTAGGATAATGTAAATGTTTTGAGTGAGTCTTAACTTCCAATGCCTTACAACCATTCCCTCAATTCTCATCTAATAGCACTGTGAAAGAAGGGCACGTGAGCTTGTTGTTTATTTAGCATGTCAACAATGAGAAGATCAGTAACATTTAACATAGTTTAAATTGTGATAATTAGGCTCCAGGATCAACAACTTCAGGATAAACAAGGCCAAAACAGAAATCCTCAGTTTTGGTTCAGACTGCTTTTTGGCAGGCTCAGGAAGCAGACTATTGTACCAGTTCCATTTGCTTCATGTGTGGAAGGTCTTAAGAAGTACATGTAGAAATTTCTTTTTGCTGGCAGAGTATGGTCTAAGCCACAAACTGTTGGAGGCTTTACAAAAAATAACTGGGGGAAATATTGCTACATACTTGTTGTTTAATGATTGTCTTCTCAAGACATCTGGCACTGGTCATCATCAAAGACACTGAGTTGAAGTCAACTTTCCGCCTGATCCAGCACAACTCCTGTGATGCTCAATCACATGCAGGGACACGAAGTGGCATGTGCAATCTGTAGGTTATGCCTTCATCACTACAGCTAGGCTGGCATCATTCTATGTGCAGTTATTTAATAGGAAGTTACTTGATAGCATCACGGACAATTATCTCCTGATAGAGTTGCATCGTGTTTCTGAATGACATAAGGCTTGAGATGAAGACATCTCAGTATCTACATTTTGTGCCTATAATAAGAAGTGTTTCATTTCCCATTACATTGAGCAGAAACATGGTAATTTTATGGAGTACACCTCACTGCAGTTCAGCTGACCAACCAATAGGTGTCTATTTTCAGGCCCCATTGACAATACCCACTAGATCTCCAATGGCTGTAACTGGAACATAAGCACAGCTCCCAGGAGGGCATGTCCACACAGAGGCTGAAATTCAGATGTCAGCCTTGAGCTGAAGCTTGCCTGAAACACGCTGACAAAAGCCTTCTATTGGTAACACTGACAATCCACCCCAAGGCTTTTGTCAGCATGGCAATAAGCAATGGGCCATCCAAATTAATAAATATTCTTAATTTAAACTTAAAAAAAAAAAACAGTTTTCTCTTGACAAGAATGGAAAACAAGATGCGGAAAAAGGCCTCATAGATCTGCTCTTTGGAAAAATGCATATGCAGGTACTTCATGTGCTTGTTTCAATACAATGATAATGAAAAATGACAAGGAAAAAAATAATTCTTTCTTTTTTACTATTATTTAAGCAGTCTACATAGCTAAACATTGAAAAACAACAAAAAAAACGTAACACCAAAGAGACATTAACATCCTTCTTTGGAGTGAATCAGGCACTCACTGTTCTGCATGTGATCATACAGCCAAAGTCCACGTAATCAGGCATGTACACAAAGGACATGAATTGTGTGCAGACAACCTGTCTGCCGGCATGTCCCAACTTCGTGTATTTGATCTGGGAGTCTTAATAACACGTTCTTTTAAGAAAGATTTTGTAGATATATTAACTTGGCTTAACGCTTACTGTCAGCAAATCCACTACATACACACTCAGTGATCCACCTGATTTACAGGGTAACAGTGGTGATGTGGCAACAAGGAACTCTGGATTATGCTCGCACACACACAGAAAAAATACAAGAATTTCCTGCTTTTAATACCTCCCTCATTAGTGAGCACCTCCTTAGTATTCCTTCCCCACTGACTGCAATCAGTACCTTATTGTTCATAATTCCTATTTCCTTGGCTGTTTCTAAATTGCATTCTCCAAATGGCACAGAGTCATCGTAAACAAAATCCTACATCTTCAGTTCACTAATTTTTGTAAATTGAGCTCAAATAAAGCAATTAGATGGCATACTTTGAAAATACCAGCTTGAAACATTAATATAATTTCTTTTCTAATAAAAGCTTCACATGTTTCATCTGGCTTGAGCTTTTAGGTTGTTGTTTTTTTTCCCAATTTGACTGAATGAGTCAATTGCTCATATTCCTCCCATCTTTCATCCCCAGACATGGTGACCCTTTGGTTTTTATATGTATATAAATGCATATATATATATATATATATATATATATATATATATGTATGTATGTATGTATATTTTTAGTTCATTAACTACCAAAAAAGACCCACACAAATAAGCAACTTGTTTTTCTCATCACTTACTCTATGACATCACCGACATTCCTTGGGCAAACATTTTAAAGCATGGATTTAAAATTCTTAAGCCACAGGCCAACTATTTTGCAGGTAATTCAGCTGCTGTTCTGGGGATCCAGGATGTGGGGACAAGAAGAGGCTGCTTGTTTCGTTTTGCAGCACGCTGCCTCAGTAGCTTACAAAGAAAAAAGCTGCCAAATTTTGTAATGAATTCCACAGAACATTAGGTCTGATGCTTAGCAGAAGCCATAACTGTTAAGCAAATGATATCCTTTTGATGAATGCCCTTATTTGAAAACAACGTTGATTCTTCTAACCCTTTAGCAGTGTCCCAAAACAGATGTGCACAACTGCAAATTCTGTTTGCTTTCAGGTTTACGAAGTGTGATGACATTTTTACAATCACGCATGAGTCCTTTTACCCAGGAGTGAAATAAAACACAATAATTCTTCACCATCTGTTTGTTAATTTTGCATTCATTTAACTTTGCATTTTAAACTAATAATCATTTTCTTATAATATAGTTTGTTCCATTGGTGGAAATTACAGCTGTTCAATTAAAAAAGGAATGGTTTGTAACAGTACACAGTTTTTCTTTAAATGCTTCCATTGCTCTTAATTATAGAGATATTAGTGCCATCAAATGGAAAAAAACTGCCAAGAAATAGTGTTATGTTTTATACATCACAGATTCCCTTAGTAAATGTACATATTTACTTCTGTTTCAGCACCAATTCCCACCTGGTCTCTTCTACATTAAAATCCTTCTCCCCACTACAAGACTCAGCGCAGCTTTTATTGCTGCTGTGGATGACAGGCTTCTTACACTCCTGAAGGAATAAGGCACAAACAATTAGATGATGTCTCTATTCCATTTGTAGCAGATAGTTACATGAAGCACAGTCCTATATCTTCATAATGCTTTCCCTTAATCTCCAGTGACAGGCCACAGAGTTTTTGATGTTTTTATTCTTATCTGGTTACAGCTAAACTAAGACTACAACAACACCATAAAAGCTTTTTCTCACATTTACAGTAAAATTGAGGAAATTCCATTCCTTTATCAAAATAAAACCACATTGAAACCACATGAATAATACATCAGAACCAGTGAAAGGAGATAACTTGGATCAACAAAAGATATGGGTCTGGAGAAAGAATGGGAGCCCATCTGAGATTCTAAGCCTCGCGATTTGGGGTTCTGCTTTTCCTGTTGCTGGGCACAGCCTACACTGCCAGTTCACATCACAGTTACACTCCAGCCCCTGAACACGGCAGAAATTCTCTTGTGTTGTTTTGGTTCCTAGGCTTAGCAATGCTCACCATCTACAAATATACTCTTCAAGAGACGCAGTCTGCTTACTGTGAGTGTTTCATTAATATCAGAGTGACTGTTCAGATGGCTAAAAGCATACAGATTCAATCGCTGCTTTCTAAAACCAATTTTATTTGATGGCATGGAAATCTTAGCATCAGACGATGGCTCTCATTCTGCACAGAGCTGTAACAACAATGCTGCCCCAGTACTAGGCTGAGCAGCTCACTAAAGACACCCATACAGCAACAAAGAGTTCATCACTCCACGGATTCACTTCAATTAATGAAGTTCAGGAAAAGCTGAAGAACACCAAATTGGTGCACAACAAGACTAAAGAAATGAACACACAGCAACTCCATCACGCTCACATGAAATTAAGAGTGGGAGTACAACCACGTGGTGATGCTCAGCTTCTGGTCTTACCAGAGCCTTAACTACTCTGACCTTTTGGTTTCTCAGATGAGTGAGCACTGCTGCCAGGTCCGACCTTTACTGGCAGATTGATCCATCACAATATTTTAAGTCTGACAGAAAGCAAACATTCGGGAGGTGCCTGAGGCACATTGGGAAGTGATGGATGCACAGCTCTAACAGTCTTCCCAGCAATTCATCATCTATTTCAAGTTATATTAAAAAAGACCTCACCTATTATGACATTTGGAAAGCCTGAAACTCTTCCCTATTCTAGGTAGCAAATCCGTTTACACTGTAGAAAATTAGTGTTTTCCTCTCAAAGCTCAGAGAAACGATTGCAACTTAACTGTCTTTTTGTCTACTTTCTTTACAAATCTCCATTCACTTTTAAAGGTTGATGATTTGTCAACACATCTCCCTGGGAATACCATGCAGACACCAGCTAATATTGCCATAACAACCTGCAGTCACTGAAAGGAAGAAAATCAACAAAGCAGCACGTGCGTGGATATCTGACAGCAGTGTGTGTGGATCCAGATTCACTATTTACTCTGCAGAATCTGCCACTCTGCCCACTTCTCTGGGAGGCAATTTCATACAGAAACTGAATGGAAAAATATTTTTGAATGGAAGAAAACAGTATTTTACCAATTAAAAATTGAAACGGAGAAGGCTGTATGTGTAATAGAGAAATGCCCAGAGTGCAGGTTGAATGCATGTATGCACATGAAGCGAGGCCATGTTGCAGCAATCTATTCAAAGTGTAGCAGTTGTTTGACCAATGTTAGATGCTCTAAAAAGCAAATCTTCATTTATTTCACAACTATTTTTTCCCCAGCGTACTGAAGAGAAACAAAGCATCTTTAAAGGAATACATGAACACCACTGAGGTAAATACACATCTTACGAGAAGCACTCATTTGAATTTCATTAGTTCTTCCGATCGATACTATTGAATAGGATTATTAATATTACTTGTGACTGATGGGTCAGCTACAAGTTCATCAGTGGCAGCTGACCTATCATCACCTGCCTGCTTTTTATTCCCACCTAAGATCTGCGAAATGGACAATTACAGAGATGAAAATGAATAGTACCAAGCCATTCACTTAGAGAGATGGGTATCAGTAAGGTAAGACCATCAGGAAAAGGAGCTTCACCGCAAGCAGTGGCTGCACTTATCACCAAGTGTCACAGACTTGCACACGAAGGGCAGTTGGTCCCTGTTTGGGAATAATTCATAGCACGTCCCTCACGACTTTTTCCATGTTATTAAAATGAAAAAACAACACTCAAGGACACCTGCATTAATGGGACTGCCTTGTACTGATGCCTGTAATGTATACGCTCAATCTGCAACTCTGGAACATAACTTACACTAGTGGAAGTTAATAACAAAACCTTCAGGGAATTCCAAACTATTTTTTGCTAATGCTTTGGTTTTGCAAGCTGCTGAGTACACCAATCTCAGCAGCAGTTTTTGAGCTACTGCTTAAAAAGCAAACTGATGCCAACAGAGTAGGATGTGTACTCCTGAGTTTCAAACTAAAATATGCTCGTGTGATTTTTTGAGGATAGGTGGAAGCCCTAAATGAAGACCCATAGCAGAAAATAATCTACAATTAGCAGGAAAAAGGCTACTACTAAGACTCTTTTGACTGGAATAACCAAGTACACTGTAGAACTCTAACTTCAGTATTGAGTTTGAACTTTAGAGTTCTTGTTACAAAAAACAATGTGACCAACATCCATGAAAAAAAAAAGATATATAATTGAATAATACATTATTTATAAGGGAAACAGCTACAAAAGGATTAGATTCTAGCTGTCTATCAGTGCCCAAAAGCAATGCTACACCTCAGCAATGTACCATTGGGGTGTTTTTCCTTTCGTCCAAGTGCTATCTTTGAAAGAATAAACTTCTGAAGGCAGAAGAGATGCCTTATTTCTATAATGCTCACAGCATCATGAGCACACAGTCTTAACTAAAACTAACCAACATTAACTACAAAAGATCTATCAGCCATTTTTAAAAAGACTGAATATGAAATATTTAAATAAACAGGAGCCACAAGGGAGATGGGAGATGGGAGTAAGGCAGGAAAATGAGGTCTGTACTCGACTATCTACAAAAGGTAGGAATTGGTTGGCACTGCTACACTGTCTTATTTAAGTTTTGATAGGTATACTTGCTTTGAGATATGTAAGGTTTTCTGCTTATATATATATATATATATACACATATATTTACACACATACACACATGTATATACACACACATATCTGCTGAAAATATTAATGGGATAAATAGACTAAACATTTAAGAGCAGCAGCAGCCACCTCCCTGTGTCCTACAGCTAAGCACCACCATGGGTTACTCTGTACAGCACACAGAGGCACTCTGTGAGGAAGAGCCCAGTCTCGACCGAAAACGATGATCTGCCTTTAGGGGACTTCCTTTACTCTTCAGAGATCAGGTTCTGTCCTTTTTTAACACCCTGTACGTAAGGCCCCAAAATAACTTGGTAGAGATAGAAACTCCTGAAATCAAATGCCCAGCAAGAGTGCTGCCTCAACACAAACTCCAGTTCATCGCCCCGGTGCTTGGAGTAACATTTAAGAAAGGCACCAGGACGAGAGGAGGAGGAGAAGGTAAGGATTTTCTTTGGGCATATTATGGAAGAAGTGTTTTCTACTCAAGTCATGCAAAAAGGAAGAAAAGGCCTTTGTGAAACTCACTTTACCAGTTTGGAACTCACACTAAACAATTTTACTTCAGAGCTTTCAGTAAATTATTTCGGTGAATGTTACCGAATAAAGGAAACCTGCACTGGAAATTCCTTCAGGAACATAAGCCCTTTCATGTTTCCCAGCCAGGCTTTTTGGCTTTCATTTCTGTGCTACTGCTGCTGCTTTTCTGGTGCCCCCAGCCCATTTTCCTGCTTCCTACACTTCACAGACTGCCCCTCACATCTGCAATACCCAATTCTGTTCAGCATCAAAACCCCCTCAGAAATTTCTGTGTGGTAACTGTCTCTCTTCCCTGGTACAAGGACCCAGATATTCAAAATCCAGGATTCAAGAGAGGTGCATATTTCTAAGGAATCACCTTGAAAACCCCACACAGTGAAGACTGTAAGGCTGACCCTGCTATCCTGGTGCTACAGCAGGACCAACCGCAGCACTCCACAGAGAGAACAAAGGAATGTGTGAAGCAGCAAAATAAAACACTTCCTTTAGATGAAGACATACCAACTCTGTCTTCAGGAGGCTTGTGCACCCTGAGGGTTTGCCCTCCCTGCTGGCTCCTACGTTCCAGAAGTGCAGTTAGTGGGAGAGACAGCATTTGCACAGACCCACCTCTGCACGGTGACACTGTGCTTTGTTCAGACCTGGAGAGCACAGGGGGAACCGGACAATGAAGTCACAGGAATTGTATTAATGCACTGAAAAAAAACTGACTGCTTACGGAAAGGTCTCTCTTATTCTAAATAAAGTTTATTAGATAAGCTAAAATGCATTTTCCTTTGCAAAGGTGGCAGGAGTGAAGCTTTAGCACGAGCTTGGTCTGCACCAGAGAACAACATACACTTGCATTATCATCAATGAGTTATACTGACAATAGCACTGCCCATGTTGATGCACTCACTATTTTTTTTCCCATCTATTTGGAAGCAAAAAGGTAGGGATGAAAACACAGCTGCTACTTCACAGAAGGCACACAGCAAAGTGAATCAACAGAAAACCTCAAAAAAAAAAAAAAACATAGCCAAAATCCAAATCTAAACATGCATCTTTTCCACTGCTTCATCTCAGGAACCAAATACTCCTCCAAACCATGGCTTATAAATTAA
Source organism: Lagopus muta (assembly GCF_023343835.1). NCBI lineage: Eukaryota > Metazoa > Chordata > Aves > Galliformes > Phasianidae > Lagopus > Lagopus muta. The sequence goes on from NC_064439.1 coordinate 6,861,008, forward strand.
TGCCTTCCCTTCTTTTGTCAACAGAATCAACTCATTAAAAGATAAAAATTAGCCATAGCTCAATTAGTCTCACATTATCATGTGCTCCTTTTTCTCATCAACAGGACCAAATTATAATGACAGCAAGTTATAAGGTAGCAACTACTAGGAAGACTGAAAAGTGACATCAATGTACTTGTTATGAACCCAACCACCCAGCAAGTCCTGAAATTTCTAAACATTCATCAACATACACTGAGTGTGCAGTGCTAAGCTATCAAAACATTCACAAGTGAGCAACAACTACATCAAAAATGCAACGAAAATAAATGAAGTTTTCTGCCTCTGTAAATGGAAAAGTCAAAATGAAAATCTATTTCAGAGCCCATCTTTCACCAAAGTTGCCTGGACTTTTTATTACCCCATTTCTTCCCCATGCTGCTGCCTCTCACTCTGTAACCATACCACTGGGACAGATGATTTTAGATGACAGGAGTCCCCTCCAATGTTTAAATACTTCGCTCAGGACCGATGCTCAAGGGTGGAGTCTCATTACATTCTAAGGCAGCCATACCTAACATGCTTAAATAATTTCAAAGACACATTAAAAGCATAAAAGAGTTCTTGATTCATGTTGTTCAGTTCCAACTAGATTTTCTTAAGTACTGTCAGAGATATAGAAAAATGTATTTCATTTTGTACCAGCAAATGCAGTTTATAAAACAACTGAGGACATTGACAACTGTCTTCCGAAAGCTGAGCCCTAGAGTTTGTAGATTTAAAAAGAGTGTGTTCTGGTAGGAAGCAAAATTCTTCACATGTGAGAACGACACATTTTTCTTCTGTGTTACACTGCAGAAGAAAAAATGGGATGCACAGAATCCCACTGGATAATTTAAAAACAATAATAAAAATCTGGCAAAAGTGACTGTAGGGACAAAACCAACTACTAGGCAAAAAGCTGGTTTTCTTTTTGTATCAAATCTCCTTTTTTACTTGATTCCTAGAACCAGATTATAGAAGAAAACAGGAGAGGGTGATTTTTTCAATAATCTAGTAATTTTAAATGTCAGCCTTCTTCCTTCTTGTCTGCTTGTTCTCACTCCTGCCCTATGCCCTGCTCCTCTATTTTCATGTATGCCTTGCAAAGCAGCTGCTATGGGACAGTGTCATTCAATAAACAACAGTCTGTCATGGCACAGCTTATTTTAATTCCAAGGGAAGAATATTTAAATCATTGCTCATGAGGCAGTATTAATGAGAACTAAGTTTTAAAATCTTGCTGAAGAGGAAAATATCTGTTCTCAGCTGCAGGATCTGCAAAAAACTGAGCACATACTGGTTCCCACAGCAGCTCCTAAACCTCAGCGGATTTGCCAAAGCCGTGTTGGCATCATTTATGGTATACAAGGGTATTCCAGAAGAATTATGTAGAGTAAAACAAAAACAACTATGATCATTTTAAGATGCCATGGCTGCTTTGCGGAGCTTGGAAAATACAGTTATAAATTCATTGGCATAGCATTCCTGGTGGCATTTAACAAGCTGTGAGAACTGCCTGATTCATATTCTCCACAACACAGATGATCTGACTTTAGGTGACCAAAATGCAAACTGTTCTGGAACAGATTAGGTCGCAGAAGACAATTTACATTATTAAAACATTAGGTACCAAAGCCATACCTGTAGTCACTGCGTCTTTCCTTGAAGTACAAGATTTGTCTTCAACAGCAGGAAAATGCCTACAAATCCCTAGAGGAATTCCTGAGGCTAAGAGGTGAGGTTATATTCCAATTGTGGGCAAACACTTCAAACAAACAAACAACCTGTGTGTTTTAACTGGTTTTCAACTTTCTCCTCCATTTTTTTCCTCCTTACAGTTTAGTTTCACAAGAATCATGCTCAAACTGAGTCTTAAGCAAAGAACTAAAAAACACTGTAGGTGCAAAGGATTAGAAGAAAAAAATAATCAACTGAGAATTTAATGCATCAGCCTTGTTACATTGCTCCAAGTGTGAAGCATCCACAAACAACCTCCTGCCTCTGGTAGCAGAAATCAAGGGAAATTGCTTTAAATAAAAGTAAAGACTGTGTTACCAAGAGAAAAGGGCATACAGGAGAGAAGAGTGTCAAGACAGCAGAGTGTTTTATAGTTTGGAACAAGGCAAGATGCTATTGATTAGCTCGCCTCGATGCAAAGCAACAAGTCCTCCAGTTCTCAGCAGCGATAACGCGCCAAACAGCCTTCAGGAACTCAGCAGGAGCAGAAAACAGCTGCCTGCTCCTGAGAGGAGATACTGCCCTGATTAACTGAAAAAAAAGGGATGGGTGGGAGAAGATGAGAGCAATTTCTCAGCTCTCTGGTTGTGAGAGCCTCGGTCCTGAAAAAACACTTGGCTGTTGCTGGAAAAATGAAAGCTCTCAAGTGGATAAATACACAAGGAGCCATACAGCATCTCAGAGTTAAGAGAAATCTTACAAAATGAAAACAGAATAATACTGTGTTTTGGGATGACTCCTTCCTATGCTTCAACAGTACTATGTTGCCCTTACTCAGTCTTTAAGCAGATAGGAACCTCCTCAGTTTCCACCAACACTGTTTTCTTTGACTCTGCTATCCTTGGTAAGCTCTCCCAAACTTGTAAACTGTTCTCTGTGTCCTATCACAAGAGAGAGCTGGCTGGGAAAGTTGACATTACATTGCTTTCTTGTCAACAGAAGCTGTCCAAACATTACCTACTGAGTCCTCCTTAAATTCACTCCTTTAATTGGGCTAATTGCATATTTAAAAATAAAATAAACAACAAAAAAAACCCTACCTTATTACATTCTGATTTGCACAACTTCCTTAAACCATTACCACAAATCATTTTCCCTTCCTAGGCAAGCCATGTAAACCCCTATTGCTAAAATCTGCCCAGCCCACCAGGGTCCTTCAGGGCAATTTACTGCAATTTTGGTGTACACTGCTGTAGTTTAGAGTGCAAGATGCTCGAGACAGGAGCAGAGAGCTTTCAGCAATTAGGGGATAATGCAGTGATGTGGGACTTTGCAGCATAAAGAAGAGTTATGCCTAGACAACGTAAGGCAGATGAGTAGTGAACTCTATTTTTCCTGAGCAGACTGTAAAGCAACAGCCACCTACTCAATATATGTAAAATGAATAAGGAAATTATAAAGTAGTATTTAAAAAGACTTGAAAATACTTCAGAAACCACTCTCGCTAAGAGCTGAGCAGACATAAGCCCTAAGGGCCTCCATTTTAAATGGCAGTGCCAGTAAGCTCACCCTGTATCATTCATCCAAGCATCAAAAGCCAGAGTCATAAAGAAAATATAACACTGAAGCCAAAAATACAAAGAAGACCAGAACCCTCTGTTTATCCACATCTACTATTGTTTGGTGTTTGTATTTTTTAATAAATCCTCTCATTTCTGTCCAGTCATTTTCCTTTGCTTTATTTCAAGTCTCCATTTTAGTATCATCTCTGCATCTTAGCACAAATATCTCTAAGAAAAACCAACTCTTCATAACATTGGCAATATGACAACTTCTTTACTGTGGAATTTTTTTTTAATGTACTGAGAAGAGCACTTATAAACTATAAGCAATGAAGATAAGTTTTGGATCGAGTAAGTCATAGGAAGCTTTCTCCTCTACATCATCAATCTTTTCTTTCAAAACTTGAAACAAAATGACTCCAGAGCCCCATGAAAGAGTATTCAAACACTATTCAAGCTCCAGAGCTAAAAATCTGAACTCTTATGAAGGATCCTGAATGAAGGTCTGACAGCTACGCTCACCACCTGTATCAGCAGCTCTGCCTTAGGGCTTTTTTAGTTCGAAACGTGGTTCTGAGAAAATGAACTCTTCAGTTGCTGGTAAGCAAGGTAAGCAGTGAGATTAAACAAATCAACTGAGCATCCATAAGGGCTACAGCAATATGGAAGGAAAGACAAAGAGCCCACCTATGTCTTGATGCAAAGACATGCAAGACATTGGTCAGGTGCCTGAGTAAATAAACTGCGTGAGAAATAAAATGAGTGAGTGGAAAGAACCAACTGAAGAAAGAAAGAAACACTAAGCAGACCATTTTGTGAAATGCAGACACTGACATCTCTGCAGTATTGTTTTTAAAGCCTTCAGAAAACAAAGGCCAAGAGGAGAACCCAAAAAGAAATAACATAATTCCTTGATCTATTCCAGAGTATGTATGTCCACACGAGCTTCATTAATGCAATCACAAGTTCAATGAATCCAAATGGACATCTGAACTGGTAAACAGAGTAACAAGAAACACTGTCATATCCAGTTAGAACAGATTTGCAAACAATAGACATCCTAACAAATGAGAAACATCAATGTAACATCAATGTAACTTTCAGACACCCTCAAAGGTAAGAAATGCAACAAATTGCTCTCCACAGCTTGCATTACCTAACCCTAAAGACTTCACTATCAAGAAAAAGGTTATTGCATGTCAAAAAATAATCTCTATGCGAAGATAAGGAAAAGAAAAAGTACTTTCCAAGCTAAAGGAAGATGTCAATGCTACAAACCACATCAGAAACCCATGGGATGCCGGAGGGACTTCCAAGAAGCCAGAAATCCACAAACAACAACAACATAAAAAACGAATTTGGTGGCAAGTAGGGGAAACAACATACAGCCTGTTTCTATTTAAATTATTCTTCTGCAAGCCCTGAGCACATACTTGCATCCGCGCTGCCAACAGTGCTCAGAACATTCAAGCAGATACTTCGCTCTTAAAATGCAGTAACATCACACTAGAAAGAAGCCCAAAATGTTAGCAAATGCAAAATGCAAGCAGCTGTAAATGCTAAAAAGTACATGAAATGAATTGCTATCCCACTCATTCAATACCTTCGGAAAAGCCTTGCACAAAGAAAAGTTTTTGCAGCAGAATATGATGAGCGTCTTCAACTTCTTTGTGCCTTCTTTAGCTGAGTGACAAGTTTTGAAGCACTGAGGACAGTGAAAAATGACGACCAAGCACTACAGACACAACAAAGCAGTTGCATACAACTCTATGCAGCCCCCACAGTGCTGCTCCACACTCAGGAACAGAGAACTACAGAGGAGTTTGCAGCTTATTTCTTAAAAAAATAGCAGCAAAGCCATCCCTGGAGACAGTGGGATGAAGATGACCCATTCAGTCCAGCTGCTCCTCTACAATCAATCTCCCTTACGCTCTCACTCTTGCTCTCTCCCCGGGGACTTTGTAAGAAGGACAAAACAGAATGACCAAAACAACTGCTTCCTTTGTTGGCTGACTGCTGTGCTGGAGGGAAAAAAGTTTCTCAAGATATTCAGCAAGGCCTGAATAGAAAAGAAAGTATGTACAATGGCACTTGATTCAAAACTCTCTCATCTCTATGCAGTGCACTGAAAACATTTGCAACAGACTAACCTAAAAAAATTAATAGCAGAATTTGAGATCATGAGTAGAGAAGCTACACAATGGCTCAAGGAAAGACAAGACTGAAACAGGAATTGTACTGCACCAGAGAGATGTGGAACTCTTCAAAAATACGTTGTTAAATATTTGCATTATAAACACCTACATCCAACTGAAAGTGTGCTAATGGCATCAGGCTGAGGTACCACCAATAGCAGGGAGGAGCAAAGTACCATACAGAAAGAAGCAGAACTGAAATAATGCAACCAGGATCAAATTCAACAGAGCAAAGTACAAGCTTTAACACTACGAGGAGCCTGTCATAAACCAGCTTATGAATTGGAAAAAGGCCACGGATGGCAATGAGAGGATAACAGAATGACTACAAACCACCACCACAGCTACTTAAGAAAGAAAGGTAACCAAAACCTACAGTGAGATATAAAAATGATGGATGGATGGATGGATGGATGGATGGATGGATGGATGGATGGATGGAAACCTAACCCTATTCTTTCCATTCTTTTTATACATGCACACACATATGAATGCTTTAACATCTTCAAACTCGTTTAGAACTCAGTTCTGTCAGGTTCATTCACTCTGAGTAGTCTTCAACATTGAAAGCAGACGCACAGAAATCAATTATATTATTCAAAGTAAAGCATTTATTCAGTATGAGTGCATGTAAAAGCAGATGGCACAAGGAGAACTGTATTATACAGCTCATATTGAAAGGACGATTTAAAACAGCTTTTTACTCCACACAATGGAGAACATTTACTGGCATCTTCCACATTGTTTTGTTATTTTAACATAATGCAGAACTTTAAGAAGCAATTAAAAAATAAGCCTTAGCATGATCATTGGGAAGACAGCAAAATTATGCACATTTGCTGATAGCACAACTGATGAACAGAGATAATAAAATTATTAAAATAATCCACTAAACACGACTGAGAAAAATACAGCCACAAATAGTAAAGTCTGTGTGAAATAGGTCTCCTCATCGCTCCAACACAATGCCACAAGGAGAGCATCCCTTTCAAAGGTGTCTGCTTTATCACAAGTCCCTGCCATTTCATAGAGAAACACTACCTATCTGGGTTGCCCCAAAAGTAATATCTCCTATTACTTTCAGAACAACATCTTTCTATCAGTATTTACAATAACAACACAGGCTTGGCAGTAAACACTAGTTTTCCTGTATCAACTTTCTAGCTTGAGAATTTTTGTATTATACGAGTCATAACATTTCAGAATATAAACCAGCAAACAAAAACTTTCCTCCGTTGAGCAGGGAATTTGCTAATTTGAACTCAGCTTTTTTTTTTTTATCTGTATATTGCTCAGCTGTGTAGTTTCTACATTCCACTTACCCTAGAAGAGGACTTGCAGTGAGAATTAATGGAATTGCATGGAATCTATCATTAAGTTTCTTGAAGAAATTGCAAGAGTAGGGTTTTATCACTAAGACTTGTACAAAAAACCACTATTATGAACGTAAGCTCAGAGATCTGTACGTGGATATTGTTGGCAATACCTTGTGTAGCACTTGTTTCCTGCTTGTTTTTCAGCCCCACCCCACCAACTATAAAAGCACCCTCATCATTTTACTCACTTCTGTGCTCCCTGAGACAACAGCTTTGTCCACGTTCACCGATAGCTGCTCTTCAGTCTGGCAGACTCCCAATGACCACTCTGCACAGCGTTGATGAGCCCAGCAATGACCTAATGCAATGGGAGAGAGCAGCTTCAGTTTTACAGCTCTATAAAGCATTTCCTGTTAGCACAAAACTCAGTTCTAATAGTACACACTTGCCAGACAAATAGTCTCTCCTCTTGCTCTTCTCATTGCAATATTTAGTGGCCTGATTACCAAATATTAAATATACTGCAGATATTATCAAATGCTAAACACACTGCAACCTTTTGACACATAAAAAGTCTCTCACTTCATCATGGTACACTCCATGCATCTGTTTCTAGTTTTCAGATGCCTGACTATAGAATCATATCAGGGGGTGTATACAAAATGTCTGTGCATGAGACACTCACAGAGTTGTATCAGATCCTGGGTTTTACTGCAGATAACATTCATCTACATATATACTATTAACTTACATTTCCCAGTGACTGCACGCAGATCTGTGTGTTTATGTGGAATGCACTCAAACGATGCTTCAGAATTCTACATAAAACTTTTGAAAGTCCAAAATGCACCACAGCACAGAGAACTGTGCCAATACAACAAATGCATTAAGCAGATATAAGCAGAAATGTTTTATTGATAACTCAGTGTCTGCACAAGGAGAATGTGCAGAATTCAACAGGAATACTTTAAAATGCGTTTCTAATTCAATCATGGGAAAACCAGCTGCAAATAAAGAATACTTCTGAAGGAACTCTGAGACAGCTTTTTAGTACATTTGAAACAATGCTTTACACTAGCTGCTGAAATTAGGTACTGCAGTTGGCCAACTTCATCCTTCAGCCACAAAAACAAAACAAACTCCCCAAGAAGTTCGGCAAGGGCCTGGGAAGATTCATGGACAAATAATAATGACAACTTAAAATAATTTAGATTGATCACCCCCCCTGCCCTACGCACTACAGTATAACAATTTAGAACAAAACCTTATTTTTTTCTAATTAAACTTCAAAATCAGTTTCTACACTCATGAAAGAATGACATTTGTATACTTGCACTGAGTTAAGAAGAAACATATTTGCATTTTTGAGGTAAAATATGTGAATGGACTCTTGGCATCAAAGCGTGAGGACATAAATGCTTTCCACAAAAGTAATTCATAACTGACTAAAAAGAGAAGCTCCATTAAAATGAAAGAACAGATGACAAAGCATACAGTTTTTTTTGACAGAAAATCTGCAGATACTGGAAACATGTGAGCATAAATCTGTTGTTCTTCCGATATCTTCTCTTCTAAATCTTTCCTTCCTTTATTTTAGATCACCTAACTTCACGCTGCCATTGTGGAGGGTTAAGCTATAGAATTCTGACTTTAAGAATTATGTTAAGCTGAGTCACACTTCTTTTTTTTTCCTCCCCAAAATACAATCAGGATGTTGAAGATATTACTACCTGAACAACTGAAAAGATCTCCAAGATCACCGAGTCTGACAATCAACCTGATCAACCAAGTCCCATCACTAGGACTGTCTGTCTGGTACACGGATTGGAAACCACACAGAAACACCACATAACACTGGCAAAAGTAAGGAATGCAAAATTGAATACCTGACAAACACCAGAGCACAAAAAATCAGCTGAAAAAGCTGAAAAGCTTCATTCATTGTCAGTATAGCTACTGTACCCACACAGATGGATGAGAAACGAGGAGAGAAATGAATCTTACCTGTTGGCTCAAATAAGGCTTGAACATCAATGTCATCTGGTAAGCCAACTGAACTGAGTTCATCCCAGAATTTGACAACCTGATCGTCAGAAGCAGTTTGGGTGCTGACACTCGTACATGATGTACTTAATCGAGATCTGTGCCAGGAAGCAGAAGAGAAAAAAAAACAAACAAACTTAGAAGTGACCACATTCTTTGTTCAATTAGCCAGGTTCTTCTAAGTGATACAAAATACAACAAAAATTATTTTATTTTCAAGCATAATGAAATATAATCAACATCACCAAACATCTGCCTTCCTCATACGTAACCCAACATTTTGAGGGTTAACCAAGTCTTCAGTTACAGCTACTTTTCAATAGCCAAAAAAAGTACTTGACGATTTTCCCCTTCCTGGAGGTTGCTCTCCTGCCATTGTTCAGGATACAAATGCTGACTCTTTTTTAAAAAAATATCCAGTCCTGTTTAATATTAAGACTTGCCCAGCCCTAGGGACGGAGAATTACATAACAGTCTGTGCTACCCTGGGGAAGAAGAGATGTAAAAGAAAGAGTGAAGGTGGAGAGGAGCATCGTCAGCTCTCATACGGCCCTCTCTTAGCATCCCAACAGCTGGTGCCTGGTACAGCACTGACAGCACCCTCACATACTGTCACTGCCTGGGTACATCACAGCAACTGTGCAGGGATGTGAGCAAAACAAAGAGAGAAAAAAAAAGTGAAAGTGCTCCTGGAAATAAATATACTTATCCAATGCAACCAGGATAGTGTGAACAAAACGGGGGGAAGATACAGGAAAGAATGTGAGGGAATTCAGAAATGTAGTAGCTACTACCAAGTGCAGGCTACTATACTGTGCTGATGTGGGAGGAGCTAGTTCATAATCTTATTAACTTGCTCCCCAAATTCTAATCTCAATGGAAAGCAATTAACAAAACTCAGATGAGTCCTGCTAACAAAAGGAAGTGATGATTCTTCCTCCTTTCTTTCTTACAGGCAAAAAATTATCTTGGGCATCTAAAGATCTACACTAGGCTGATTTACTAAGTTCTGACTTCATCTAATGCTTTTGTGATTGTTAGGAAAGATGTTGTGTTGTTTTTTTCTTAAACTTCATTTTTCTGCCTCATTAGTAACTCAGACTTGAGCATTTGCTGCTAATTCTGAGTTTATAGAGTTGAAACAGCATAAAAATGCCTTAAGTCCTGACTGCTCTCCTTCTGGGTACAGTCATTGAAAGGGACACTGAGAAGCGACCCAGTGCCACTATGCCAAGAGGTCCTGCAAACAACAGGCTGTTACACTGCAACAACTGTGCCTTTCTGATTGGTGGTAAGAAGGAAGGGGAAGGGGAAGGGGAAGGGGAAGGGGAAGGGGAAGGGGAAGGGGAAGGGGAAGGGGAAGGGGAAGGGGAAGGGGAAGGGGAAGGGGAAGGGGAAGGGGAAGGGGAAGGGGAAGGGGAAGGGGAAGGGGAAGGGGAAGGGGAAGGGTGGGGAAGGGGAAGGGGAAGGGGAAGGGGAAGGGGAAGGGGAAGGGGAAGGGGAAGAGAACTTGTGGAGAAAAAGAAGAGTAGCTTTCCTTCCCTCTTGCACTACCAAAGAGAGTATTTCAACATTTTTAAGGACTAAATTATATCCTCATGACTCATGCCATGACAGACGCCCGCCTCCTCCCACCAACTCCAGCACTGTCAGCACCGAGGGGCACCAACATCAGGCTCAGAGCACAGGGGCTGAGCGCATCAGCAAAGAGTTTGACCCCAAGTGCTGTGGCGTTCTCAAGAGTACAGCGGATTTCTGACAAAATCACCTTCAGTGAACATCCTCATTTACTCTGAATCATCCTGAACAGTAACATACTTCAGCCCAGCCTGAACTTTGTGCTTAGTCTCTTTTCAGGCCACCACTTGAAATGCATAAGGAGTGAGGAGGGTGGGGAGGGGGGCTGCAGCACACCGCTTTCTCTCCGCCGGCATTACACAACGCCCATTTTTACACTGTTGACATAATTATTTGGCAGCACGCTGCATCCTGAACAAACACCAGCAAATACAAAGCCACACCGAGCCACCTCCAGTCACAGCCGCACACGAACAGCGCCGAAACGTGAAATCAGCGCTTCGAGAGGCTCGTTTCAGAGTCAGTGACAGACCCAGACCGAACTCCTGCAGTAAGAGGCGCCCGGCGACGCGCGGACCTAGCGCTGCTCGGCGGCCCCGCGGCCGTTCCACCTTAAGGCGGGCGCTGCCGTCCCTCAGCCGGGCCCCGCAGGCTGGCGGCGGCCCCGAGCCCGCAGCCAATCCCCGGCCTCCAGCGCGGCCCCGGCCCCGCGCTGCCCCGGCCCCGGCCCCGCGCTGGAGCGGGCGGCACCGCGGCGAGGGCGGCCCCGGAGGGAGGCCGTGGAGTGAAAGCCCTGGGGCTCCGAGCGCTCCTCCGTCCTGCATATTTTTTTTTTTCCCAGAATTACTGGATTCCATAATTCAGGCGCTGCAGCAACTCTCCTGTGAGGAGACAGCTGAGATGCTGGGGGCTGTGCAGCCCGGTCTCATCAGTGACAGCTGCTGTCAGCACTGCCCAGTGCCAGGACCGAGGCAGCGGGCCCAAAGTGGCGCACAGGAGTGAGCACCAAGCAGCGCCGTGGTGCCGTGCGGGTGATGCACCCCGGCACGGGGTCTCTCCTCGCTCCAACGAGATGGCCAGCCGTCACCCGGGGCTTGGAACACAGGCAGCTTCAGAAGCCCCCTGCTCCTATCCTTCTGCATGCTGCCTTCAGTTTACTTCAATCTCAAAACAGACCTGTGCATTGATAGTAAACACTTTCCTATGGTCTTCCATTCAAGATTCTCACTTAAGGGCAGAAACCAACCTGTTCCTGCAACCATTTCTGTACTGCTTGCAGGCTTAAAAAAACCACGACCCAAAGCTACTGAACCATTTGGCGGAACGGTTTTAAACTAAAAGAGGGGAGATTTAGATTAGATGTCAGGGAAATTTGTCACTGTGAATGCAGAGAGGCGCTGCAAGAGGCTGCCCAGAGAGCTGTGGAACACCTCCAGGGATGGGGCATGAGAGCTGGGCTGGACAGGCTCTGGGCAGCCTGATCAAGTGGCTGATCTGGTGCTTTGCAGCCCCGCCTATGGCGGAGGAGTTGGATGATCTCTGAGGTCCCTTCCAACCTAAGCCATTCAATGACTCTTATTAACCACATCAACTTCACAATTTTCACAAATGCAACAGTACCTGCAGCACATTTCAAAGCCGCGTACAAACCAAACCCATAAGGCCACAGATAGTTATGGTGAAACACACTTACTTCTTCTGCCCTCTCTGTTTGCGCGGCACTGAGTTTTGCTTTGGAGTCCTCTCACAAGCTCCATCGGCGCTGTCGCTGGCGTCGCTCTTGTTTAAAGGCTGGTTCTTCCATGGGATGATGTACCCAGGAGTTGGGCTGAATTGTTTTAAATCTCCTTGTCCTAACGAGCTTCGTTCACCACAGTAACAAAAGGCGCAGAGTTGTTCGCTGTGGGAGGGAAGATGATTATTTGGGAGGGGGAAAACAGCAGAAACTGTTCCATCCAAAATCAACTTCTGTGCCAGGTCAACCCTTCATATCAAAACAATGGCAGTTCCCGAGTGCTGTCAGAACCCAACATTATGGAAGTCCATTTCCAACTACTTATGTAAAAGAACTTTTGCACTCACAAAAGCGCATGACTCCAAAAAGCAAACAAAACCCACCAGGAAATATCCAAATGATTAATATAACCTTTCCATTCAAAACTTCTCAGCGTGTGACAGTTTGTTACATCCCAGCTGTAAGGGGATGGGAAGTGTGAGCGCTGTGTCTCGAGGCACACGTTAGGTAAAAGGTGGCAGAAAACAGGGTAGGGTAGGGTAGAAGAGAGTAGGGTAGAATAAGCATAATTAACAACCACCCTCATTATAAGACCTCAGCATTGCCACCACAAAAAAGGGAAAGCCTTCTGTACATGTTGCACATGTACTACACACGTACCTTTCTACAAGCACATACTCAGTGTGCTTATATCAAAAGATTTATTAAACGTGGAAACAACAGCACGGGAATAGTCACAGCCATGACTGCAGTCACTCTGAGCAGGGTATGCACGAATCCAAGAGTCCTCATTTCACATATAAAAACAACACCTTGAAGCTTTACTAGAGGAGATGTCTATTTACAGAACTGTGACCATTAAGCTCTCCCTGTACCATTTGCAATTATGTTTTAGCATGCATAACATAGCAGCAGCACTGAAATGACAGCTCTGACAGCCCTCCTTGTGTCACATCATATGGAATCTACTGAAAAATATTTCTATAATAAACATATCCACAAACTTAAAATGTGAACTTCTGCAACTAATGCAGTTTGCATTGGTTTCAAGGGAGGCCATTTAACACATTTTTATGCCTAAATGAGCAATTCTGTTTTCTTCATATTTACGCCTTGAAGACCCCATAAAGATGCCTCAGGGAATCAGGCACTTGGCTGGAGGCCTCGTTTTGACTGGATCCCATTTAAATAGATGTAAGCGCATCTGCAATCTGCAGATTTGGGTTTTGGTCTGCGCTGGCTGCGTGGATGAGAGAGGTAATGTGGGAAGAAGAGGAGATCTTAAAGCTAAGCTTGTGCATAATATTTACTGAATTTTGAAAGGAGAATATAGAGTGCCCATGCCTTTCCAGCCAGGTGAGGCATGAGCTGCAACAGAAGAATAAAGTAAAAAAGTTCCAACTCAGCACAGAAGACACTGAGAATCCAGGAAAACCCCTCCGACTTGATTTTGCACACTCTGAGCCAAGTCCTTTGCCCTCACCATAAAACAACACCAGGAGAAAAAAGAAAAAAAAGAAGACAGCAAATACAAGTACATGAACTGCTATTACAGTACTGGTAATACCAGGCAGAGTCTAATGAAGACAGCAGTGTATCATGAATTCTTAGCCCCAGTTGAGGCCCCACACTTTCACTTACACCATGTAGGCAGCACTGCTCTTTCTCCAGGGCACACATACTCCTACGTGGGGACACGCAGCTCAGTGGGCACATAAAAGAGGTCCCATTCCTGGTACTCAGATGAACAACCTGCCATAGTACTGGTGGGGAATGTTCATCTTCGTATTTCTGACTTCAGTCACACATCTCACATGGTTCCACCCAAACTGATGGCAAACATCTGCCACTTTCCAGAAATCTTTAGGAAAAGGTACCCAAAGGTAAAATGATGTAAAGAAAAATGACAATAAACGTAGCATGAGAACGGGGGTTGTGTGGTTACAGCTGAAAAGTAGGTATGTCTCTGTCAAGCTGGTTCTCAGGGTGGCATAGCAAGCCACAACTGCTATTTGTATGTCAGCGAGTGTAACCTATCAGACCAGTAGCAAAACCTGACCTGACCTCGCAGACAGAGTTTGTAAGAGGGTAAGCAAAGCTCTTTGGGCTAGCTGAGGCTGGAGAGACTTGTGAGGGGACTTAAGGGATTTAAGCAGGCAGCACAATGGCCTATAAATTACAGTAGTTACAAACACGAGATTATCCACGGCGGAATAAATAATTATTCACACATCCTGTTAGGACAGACTGTCGCTACTCACTAACAGACTTGATAATTACGACTGAAGGAACAAAGCTCCTTCAAATGAAGTCGTAGCAAACATGCAATAGTGTTAAGACTTAGAAAAGAATATGAAGCAGTAATTTTGACAAACATGAACTTTCTAAGCCGTAGTACCTTCCAAAGGCACGCAGGGGTAAAGCAGACGTTTCTGGAGGCTGCCTGGATCACAGCTTTCTGCGGGTGGAACGAACAGCAGAGCTGGGAGATTCACAGCTCCGCCGTGGAGCGGTGCGGACAGCTGTGCTGCTGTCAGGAATCAGATGGTTTGTGCTGCTGCTGCTCCAGCAAAGCTGTGGACGCGGCTGAAGGAAGCGCTCCCAGCAAGGAGGGGGGTTGGGGAATCCTTTGCTAAAGGCTCGTAGGTGCATAAGTAAAAGAAAGGGGAAGCGGAACGTGGTCAGACTGCTGTCAAGAGGCTGAGAAAGGAGGGGGAGGGAGGAGAGATTATCAAAGTCATAAAAAAAAAGAAAGGTTCTGATGCTTTCAAGGGAGAATGAACAGAAATGCATTGAGCACCCAGGGAGCTAGCAGCAAACAGAGCCAGCGTACTCCCTGCCCAGCAAAAAGCACCAGTGCTCTCCTCCTTGACTTGCCATGCTGCTGCTCTGTCATGCAATACAAAGTGGCCAGTTCCACCGCGTGAGCCTTTTAGGTGTGAGTGCTCAGTAAATATTTTAAGTTATGTCTGTATGGACAGAAGGTAGAGTTTTTTTATTCATATCATCTGAGGATAGCAGAAAGTACTTACAAATCTACTTTCCATATGTCAATATGCAATTAGAGGATCTAAATCTGTGGTGCAAGTAGAGCTCTCATATTGAAGATAACAAAATTGAGATACTGGCAACTCTTAAGATCAAACTCAAGATCTGTTATCATAATTAGCATATTTTCAGAACAGCCTAATTCAAAATGGGATAACAAGCAAGAGATGGTGTGTTACATATCTTTTTATAAGCTTCTGAGGAAAAAAAGAAGCTTAAGCTCACCAATACTGCACTGAAGACACACTTATGAAGCTCCAAAGGAAAATTTAAATTCATCATTATTGTTAACTTCAATGCAACTCTAAATTTTCCTAGAACAGATGCTACCTTACACACATAAAGTTTAAACTTCCACAGGTGGTTCATTGCCAGGAAGAGCTGGCAGCTCACCTCATCCTAAAGGACTTCATACATTTGTATGCCCACAAATCTTAATACATGATGCAAAGAAAAACATTTTCCGAACAAAACAGACGTGCAGCTGGATTTAAGAGATTCAGTAAAAGGCACTGAATTTAACACCTGAGCTAATGCCTGGTCCCACCAAGCCTTGAGAGGAAGTCCAACTTTCTGAGAAGCTCAAATCGATGCCCTGTCTGACAAAATCATGTAAATCTCAGCACTCTGCTGCTGCCATCGTCTGCTGCAAGCCTCTTCCACCAGCAGAACTGACACAGCCCCCTGACAAGAATCTCAGATGCTACAATTCTCCACAGTCTGCATCCCAGCAAAAGAAAAGAAAATGCCCTACAGACAGTTAATCCTGGAGGAAGGGAGAACAGTCACAATTTACTTAAGTGATGACATATGGACATTTAGGACTCATCCTAAAATACAAACTTTCTTGTTCAAAGGATTTTGTTTCGACATAGCATTGGGCAACCAGTTGCACAATATTAAATTATAACCAGAGAGGAAAAACATCTTCTGGCCGGCTTGCAAATATTCCGTTAGGGAATTAAGGTAAAACTGATGGTCCCCAAAACTTTGTTAACAGAACTAAGGCTGACCATCAGACTTACCAACACCTGAAGAGCACCGAGTGCCACTACAGTTAAACCCCCAAGAGCAAACAGAAGCCCTCAAGGATCCTTCTGAGTTGGCAAATGGCACCAGGGTATCCTGTGTCAGCCAAGGCTCTGTGACAATGAGCAGATGTGCAGACTGAATTAAGGAAACATGCTTTGTTTACAAGGTCTCCCGTATCTCACAGATCTACGCTCATGTCTGTATGAGTGTTGCTGTGCTATTTCACATTGGTCTCTGAGTTACTGTGACCCTCGATGGGATCAGCAGTGACCCCTCACCCTCCTGCTCTTCATACCTGGGTGGAACTCGGGACAATTTGCAGCCATGTGGGGCACTGCTGTTCATCCACAAGCCGAGGGAACACACCTCTGCCTCCTTTCGTCATGAGAATCCTTTCCTACAAGCACACCTCTGCAATTCTCTTCACATCTCCAGGAGACCTGCACATCCCATTGCTAAGGAAGAAAGCAAGTGCTGTGCTGATCACATCTACAGGTATGGTGCTTTAAGGTACACGCTGCTTCTAATACTAAATGATGAAGGAGAAGGCCTGGAGAAAATCCCTCAGCCTCCTATTCTGTATAGAAGTGCTAAGGATCCCCTTCTTTCAGGGGAACCCAAAAATCCAGCAGAGATGAACAGAAGCTCTTCACAGCAGGAGAAATACGAACTCATGAATTCAACTCAACAGATGCTCTCCTCTTACATCTTCTCAGACTACATCTTCTTACATCTCAGACTTACATCTTCTCCTCCCAGACTACAATGGAACAACAACTGTCAAATAATTGTACTGTGCGTCTCATCTTTTCAAGCACTCTGATTATTAAGAGCAGAGCTTGTCACTGCTGTTGACACAGGAAAACCCGGGTTGTGGCAGTTCTGTTATGGCCTGCTAGCCATAACCACTGCCTTAACGTGATGACCACTGACATGGCCTTCACAGGCCATCACTACTGCTATTTACTACGACTGCATTAAAGTTTTTCATTTAAAAACTAAAAAGAAAGCAAAGAGGGTATCATTTGATTTTTGCCATGAGTTTCCTTTTAAATGAATCATGTAATCATTTTTGTAACTGTCCAGAAATGTCTTTGGGATGCCTTTTTCACATACACCTTAGCACTTCTGAAAGGTGAAGCTGAGAGGATTTATGCCTACTTTGCACAGTATAAGCAAATTTGTTACAGATTTAAAATGTTTTAGCGTGCATTTTTCACAATTACAAATAAGCTCAACACAATGAAACGGAATACTTGGGAGCAGAGCAGAACTTATCATAGAATGGTTTGAGTTGGACTCAATGACCTTTAAAGTCCCTTCCAACTCCCCTCCAAGGAGCAGGGAGTCGACAGAACAGAGGGATGTGTACAGTTTATCAAAGCAGACTGATGAGAATTGGCCTTGAGAATTAGTTTCCCAGCTAACCCTGTTAGTTGTTTTACCGTATGTTAAAAGGCAAAATTAAACACTACGGGGGATCTACTATTTACTTAGCTGTGCCAAGTTGTGAGAATGCACTCTTTGCCTTCGCCCTCATTTTATGTTGTGTTATTTACAGAGTAAATTGTTTTTCTCCTTAGTGAAGATGTAGCATTGTATTGCTTCTGAAAATTCAAATCAAGACCTGCAAGCTGCGTTTTAACAGAAAACAGATCCCTGACTTCAAACAATTCCAGTGGTCTGCATCAGTGTGTGTTCTAATATGCGAGATACTCACAGAGGTGAAGTTATTATAACACTTTGGGAAGCGTGGAATATTGCCTTTTCATCACCTCAATATCGTGCCAGTCTCTGAGCTTTGATAATAAAGAAGCCTTGAAGGAAAACTACTAATGCACACTTTGGAGCAATCCCATCACAAGAGACTTCATCTCCTGACACCCTCATCCCAATGACTTCCCATCGATAGAGCACAGCAACACAATCCATTGTCCTGTTGAATGGATGATACTGAGGCCTGAGAAACATGAGAAGTACAAAATAGAGATGTTACAAAGATGCAGAATTTCGCAGATGTAAGCTATATTTAAATGCTTTACATGCGATGTTCTCCTTCAGGAAACTGAATCACAAGACAACTTGAAATTGTGAAGTCACTTGACACTCTACACAGAGGCGGTTTTGAAGGCAGCATGTAGCTGCACAGTACAACTCCTTTAAAAAAAGAAGGGTGGGGGCAGTTTGTATGAACTTCAGAACTTCCTGTGAAGAATTTTCAAACTTCTAAGTTTGCACAAAGCAATTAAACAACATTAGACAGTAATTGCTTTCCAATTTCTTCCAACTGGCACAGTTGGAGTTCTACAGCCATATAATCTACTTAATGATACTCTTGCAATTTGAAAGAAAGCATTACCCCCCTCCAGCATTACCAGCAAAACAACACTTTTTTCCTGAGTTTTTAAGATTTAAAAAGTACAAATATGTACCACATGTGCCAGCTTTAATCTAAACAAATGTTTAAAGTTCAATTAGAACTTCACATGCCATAAATACAGGGGGAGTTATTAAAATGCCAGTGTTAACTAAAGTGAATGCTGGTCTGTTCCAAGGCCAAAGTCTTTCTTCTATGTCCAGCTGAATTGACTCTTGGTCTCAAACAAAAGATCCCACATAGAATACAACTGTCAGCAGACCTCAAAGGTGGTACTTCACACTGTTTTGAGAGGTATTTTGTGAATGATAAACACCTCCCTCCAAAAAAAGAAGCAGCGTGGCCTGTATCTTCACTGTGCCTTGGCACCCAGGAAGTATTATCTGTTCAATACAGATTCCCTCTTCTGGCAAATCAATATACATCATGCCAAAAATGCACTGCCCTTGCAGAGCTGGCAGCACCTTTTAGGAGGTTTGTCATAGGTAGCTTTGTATGAATGCTAAATAACATCTTGCCTGAAAAATGCTGAAATTCAATATATACCAAGTTGGCTGTTTTTTCAAGAAAGTCCCATCAGAACTGTTCAGTCACATTAGGGAACAGCAAAGCGCGCTGTTCTGCATAATTCAAGCCTCCCATCTTTGAACACTTGCTTACAGCAGACATGAAATACAGCAGTGAGGCTCTTCAGCCAGAAGGGCGCTGGGTCAGGTTAAAGGTCCGTCCACCCAGTATGGCCAGCGTTGGAAATACGATAAGCAGATGCATGGGTGGTGTTAAAGAACGGAGCAAACATCTGATACTTGCCATGTCCCTAAGTATTTTCAGTTCAGAGCTTTCCTGAATCAGGCACTACTCTTCAGTATTCAGCAATTCTCAGTTTCACTCCCATGAACTCGCCAAGTTTGCTCTTCAATTCACTTTCCTTTTTTTTTTTTTGCAATCCATAACATCCTTTGGCAAGGATTTCTGCGCCACTCCAGACAACTGTCTGCTGTGTAAAGAACCCCCTCTCTTCATTCTGCATCTGGCCCTGAGAATTTCATTTGACAAATCCTTAGTTTCTTGTACAGAACAGTCAAACACAGCAAACCCTTCTGAGGCCACCTACCATTCTGTAAGCCTGTTCTCCTCCTCCCCCAGTCTCTTTTGCAGACTGAATGGTCCCAACTCATTCGCCTCCTTTACGTATAAAAGTTACTCCTTACTTCTCAACCTTTTTGATGCTGTGACTCACCTCCATTTTTCCATATTTCTTTATGGAGGTACAGATATACTTTCTATAACCCCACCAAAGTTAACCCAGACTTCTTTTTCTGAATGTTTCTGATCCCACCAAGCAGACCACACGTGCTCACGCAAAGCTTTGGCACATCAAAGCTACGAGCTCAGAAACTCTCAGCACTAAGCATGCCCCAGTCTCGCAGCATCTCTCAGACTCCAGATGCACCATCCTTTCCGCTTGTAAAGCTCCTGGCAAAGGTTAGAAATGCTCACAGGACCATCTCTGCCACAAAAGCTTATGGCTGCTCTGAGCCCAGATTTTGTCATTTAAATTGCCTGTACTTGCTGTCAGCCCTCTGTATGCCTCCATGAAGAGCAGCACAGATATGAAGAGGAGAAACTCTCATCTGGAATGCACAGCAGTGGAGCAGGAGGGAAGACGAAACCATGGCTTAAGACTTGAACTGGATGTGAAGGAAGGCATGAATGAAGGGGCAGGTTGAGTCCAAACACTTACTGTGCAAGGGACATGGAAGGTGATGGGGAAACAGGACAATCATAGAATTATAGGATGGCTTGGGTTGGAAGAGACCTCAAGGATCATGAAGCTCCAACCCCCCTGCCACAGGCAGGGCCACCAACCTTCACATTCAATACCAGACCAGGCTGCCCACGGCCCCATCCAACCTGGCCTTGAACACCTCCAGAGATGAGGCATCCACAGCCTCTCTGGGCAGCTGCTCCAGCACCTCACCACTCTCATAAGTAAAGAACTTCCCCCTGATATCCAACCTCAGTCTTTCCTCCTTCAACTTAAACCCACTTCCCTTTGTAATAGCACAATAGCACAAATGACACAGAAGCCAAAGGAAGCAGGAAGAGAACAAGAAAAACAAATATGAAAATGGAGGAACTTGTGAGAAGAAATGTCACAAACAGAAGCAGTGGTAAGGGAAATGCAGACCTGTTGAGAAGCCTAGAAAGAATGCCGTAGAGCAGACTGTGCACAAACTGATGAGCAGAAAGTAGGGTTAGAAATATAAAGAGAATGGAATATGATGATGAATCATCAGTATGAAAAGGAGTCTAACAAATAATGCTGGAGGGGGAAAAAAACAGACAAGTTGACATTTGGAAGAAATGAGAGCGGACGCTGCATTCACTGAACACTGGAACTGAACTGGATGCCAGCCTCCTACCACCATTTGCAGCCAGAAAGTACCCATGTAATCCTCAGACAAAGCAGGCATCCCATCCACTTCTGCGCTTGGTCTGCATGAGGCTGCCTACCAAGTACTGCTGTCGGTACTTCAGCATGGTCTGACAGACTGCCAGCCCTGGAATCCAGCTCATGGGATGCTCCTGTCTACCTGCCATCTCTCAGAGGGAAGAAAATCTGTCCAAACAGTGAACAGATCTGGCCTGCCAGAGGTAGGCTGGCTGCCCACAAGTGGCAGGACAGCTGTACATAAGCAACAGGGCAAAACCAGGTGGAGAGAGGCAGCTTAGCAGCCCGGCTGAGACAGAAAAACTGCCGAGGAGCCTTTGTGAGAGGTAAGCTGTGACAGAAAGCAGGGCTCCACAAATCTGGGGAACCTGCTCACACAGCACAGGAGGCATTTCTAAATACTGTTTCAGTGGTTGGATCATCTCTATATAGATGGACTGTGGAGAGCTGTGCAACTTAAAGGCATGGTTATGCATGCCAACCAGGCAAAAGTTCCACACAACAGCATTAAAAACATTAAGGCCACAATGTCAATTGTGCAACTCAAGTATAAGGCAGGATTAAAGCTGCATGTGAAACCTTTCTTGGCCCCTCCCTGTGCAATACCCATGTTGTGCTTCAGGAAGGATGTGGATCATTTGAAGAGAAATCAGAACAAGGAGAAGAATCAGAGCTCAAGAAAATGTGCTCTAAAAGAAAATGAAAATAGGAAAGAAATTTGGGATTTTTGTCATAACATGCTGGGTAAATGAACTGACAGCCTTTTGCAGAGATGAACAAAGTAATCTATCTTTCATTTTCTCTGGCAGATGGTACAAGAAGTAATGAGATAAACCCAGAAAGAAGAAAATCTGAGTTAGACCTTACAAAAATCTTTTCAACATTAAAAACACTGGAAGATACTGTTTGAGGAAGAGCTGGAATTATTATTACTGGAAGAATTTTTAGCAATTTATATCAAGTTCTGTCCAGAATGACAGCTGTAGTTACCAGCCTTGATGATTAGATGACTTCCAAAGGCCCCTTTCAGCTCTGTGAATCTGAGACAGAACTGCTTTAACAACTATCAGTCTAAAGGCAAAACCATGCAATGATTTCAAGTGCATTGATTTCAGTTGCCCTGTTTCATTCACTGGGTCCACATTCTGCACACAGAATTCTTACAGAGAAGCATTCAAGTAAAACTACAAACCAGGTAAGAACACATGTGCACAAAGTGATCGATGTTTCAGAATTAATCTTAATTCTGGTATCTCCTAAAGTAAGTGCTTGACTTTGCAACTTAAGTTTTAAACATATTTGATATTAAATTTTTTATCTATCTCCCTCCTGCCTAAAGAGATCTAGCTTCTCCTGCCATCGCTGCAGTGCTGTTCTATCTGGATTATCTAATCTCTGTGCCACTCCACAATTTCTTTTTCCACTGAGTGTTACAAGTTTTGTAATGCTCTTTCCTTGGAGATTAAAAAAGAAAGAAAGAAAAAGATAAGGAGTGAAGATTATGAAGTTCACTGCTGTTTTTTCACCAGACATTATCTTTGTTCACACAGTCAACAAATGTTCGTCAACTCCTTCTTTCTGATGGAAGAAAGCACCCCATCTCTCCATCTCCAGCCTCCAAATCTGATCTTAGCAGCAGCAACAAAATGAAAATGCTGTGGTTTGACCAACTGCAAAGTGAAGCAGGAAAGCAGAAAGGGAAATTGCCAAAATCAGGAATGCTCTATGAAAATCTCCGCTTCTACTTGGTGATGTTAGGACTGTTCTTTCTTACTAGTTCCAGCAAAAGGACAAGTTGATGGAAAATAAAATGAACCAAAAGGTGTTTTGTTCTCCTCTGAAACTGTGCTTCCAGGCCATTCTTGTTAGCTTTCAGTGCTTGGAGATGACAATGTGGGAAATAGGAGGAAGGTAGAAGTGGGCTCTGCTGCAAGTCCCAGCCGGCTCCTGGCTCTGCTCCTACAGGCAGCACAGGCCAAGCACAGCCTCCTTCCCAAGCGTCTGGACTGCGCTCAGCCCTACGTCCTGGGCTGACACAGGCTTCTCACAGGGCTTATGAAAAGAAAAATGGAACAACCCAAGGAAAAGGCTCCAAGCCCCATGGCACTGCTGATACACAGTGCTGGCAGCACTACTTCCACCGCTGCCAGGCTCGATAGTTTATCTTCTCTTGACGTTGCTGCCCCTCCCCACTTGCGGTCAATAATTCACTCATTGCTTCTCAGCACACACACAGGCCTCACCCCTTGCAGCCTGCCCTACCCCTATGGCTCACATGCTATTTATTTCAACGGCTCCAGCATGTTGCCTTCTGAGCAGCTCTCCTCAACCCGTTGTTAAATCCCCACCCCCAATCCCAGGCACAGAGAACAGCTCTCCTGGAGTCCCCCCCTACCCTACCCAGGGCAGAAAGGCTCCAAATCTGGAGGCCTTCTCCATCTCCTGTCTCTTGGATATTCCTCACTTGAACTCAGGAAGGATCGGAAGAAAGATGCCACGCTAGGCAAGCTCTGGGGAATCTCTCAGGTTCTGAAGGTCCCATCCTGGTTCTGATGCATCCTACTATCTCTATTCACTGTACGTTCACTATTTTTGTACAGCGAGTTGTTTATTTAAAAGGCTTTGTTTTATGCCCCATGTCCAACGCTTCTCTAATACCTTTCTTTACTACCAAAGACAGAAATGCAGAATTCACTCATATTCAACTCTGTTTATTGAAAAAGAATGTTTACTCAGAGGGCAGTGAGGCACTGGCACTGCTGCCCAGAGAGCTGTGGGTGCTCTGTCCCTGGAGCTGCTGTCGCTGGACTGATGGGGCCCTGAGCCCTGATCTGGTGAGCTCTGCCCATGGCAGGGGGTTGGAACCGGATGATCTTTGAGTCCCTTCCAACTCAAACCATTCTATGAATCTATGAAGAAGTGATGTATTGCCTACCGCTGGTGCTTTTCTATGTTCTGGCAAATTTCTTCACTGTCTGTTAAAAAATATTCCCGTAACTCTCACATACCTAAACTTATATCTTAATTTATACACATTTCCACTGGATTAATTTAATCACACTATAAATGAAGTAGAAAAACTTATACACAAAGAAATGAAGCTGGTGAGAACGTCTAATTTGGAAACCAACGTCTAAACTGTATTCCCAAGTTACAGATTTCAAATCCTTATGGAGTCCTACTCTATACTGAATCTCAATACATTTCCTCCCACCATTATTTGAGAAGACCAGAAGTCATTGCTGTGTGTTACTTCACACATTGCATTTTGTCTTAAGGAAACAGAAACAAGCCACCCAGCATCCAGTCCTTCCAACCTGCAAGGCACAGTGCCTGTGTGAACACCTCACAGACACTAATACCAACGATTGATCAAGGAGTCACAGCTCAGAAGAGGCTTTCTGCTGGTAGGTTTCAAGACACAGTGCCAATAAAACCTGGCGTTGTATTTTTTTCCCACAGTTATGAGGATATCAACAATTTCTCCAACTAACATGACACCAATTAGGCATCCAAATCCTGAACTGACTGGGCGCAGAGAAACCTCACACTCCCAATTACTGTTGCACATCTCTTGAATACATTTCCTTCAAAAACATCAGAGATGGGGTATGACCATCGTTAATTATCAATTAATAGCATTTAGCTTTTTAATGCTTTGATCAGCCCAAGCAATAGGTCCACAATATCCTTTCAATATTGACTAATCAACCTCAGCACTGCAAGCCAGCAGAACAAACAAGTTGAGAACAAATAAGGGCTGGTTCAGAACTATGCTGGGCTTTTGTTTTGTTTTTTTTTTGGCTGACTGTTGTCCAGCTTTTAAGAAAAAGTTTATGGGTAAGGAAAGTGCTGTAATCAACTACTCACTATAACAGCCAGAAAGCAACCTTGACAAGAACAGAAAGCGGATGAAACAGCATTCAGAACAATTTCTGCAAAGGATCCAAAACAGGATGAAATGAAGAATAGAAACAGCTGTTCAGTTCAAGTCACTCTACTTACTGACCACAATTTAGTATTAGCATAGGAAAATGCCATTAAAAGCAGTTTTTGTGCATTTCCTTCAGGTATACACACCAGGTCTATTTAAGCAGAACTCTCTGTAAGGAAGGAAATACCTACTGGAACATAGCAAGTTTGCAGGCATGTGAAATGTGAAAATGATACATGCAGAAAAAAAATTAATTTTTTGTGCATGGGAAACGTGCTGTGTGTCTGACAAGGAGGAATTAAAATGATTACAGTATTGTCTCCAAGTCTGTCAAAACAGAAATACACCTGTAACTGCCTGCTAA
Organism: Lagopus muta; assembly: GCF_023343835.1. Lineage (NCBI taxonomy): Eukaryota > Metazoa > Chordata > Aves > Galliformes > Phasianidae > Lagopus > Lagopus muta. Next base: position 6,886,345 of record NC_064439.1, read on the forward strand.
CAGACTGGTAACAAACTGCAGCAGAACAGGACTGTTCACAGTAGCTCTCATACTCTGATACTGCTTCAGCAGTGATCACAGGCAGCATGGTTTAGTTTTCCCCAAACAATATCATTAATCCTAACTAATACTTTCACTGATTTGGGGGCAATTTATATTCATAGAATCACAGAAAGACCTGGGTTGAAAAGGAGCACAATGCTCATCCAGTTCCAACCCCCCTGCTGTGTGCAGGGTCACCAACCAGCAGACCAGGCTGCCCAGAGCCACATCCAGCCTGGCCTTGAATGCCTCCAGGGATGGGGCATCCACAGCCTCCTTCGGCAACCAGTGCCAGTGCCTCACCACCCTCTGGGTGAAAATCTTTCTCCCAATATCTAACCTAAATCTCCTATATTGACAAAAACTTGGAAAAAAAAAAAAATCAGAAATATTGATTTTCCAGTATTACAAATTCTTAAATAAGGAAAAGTACGGTAGAACTGGCAAGATGGATATATATAAACAACTGTTTTGCTGTTTTTGTTCCTGAAAACACAGAAATACAACCTGAAAGTTCAGAAATACTTTTATACAAATTTGTTTATACACCATTTCTCAGGAGGAATGCTTCAGTAACCACAACGCATCTCAATCTCACTTATATCTGCTTGAATTCAAACAGCTAATATGCTGTAATTCGAGAGTTTGCCCATGTAATCTGAGGACAACATTTAAGAAGCATGCTTTTCACCTCAATCTCCCTGTACACTAATTAAGCCATCGCTCTCATACACAGCAGCTGCCAACACAGACTGTTATTACTGATGCTTCAGAGCACCAGGAGTGTGCCCTGAGCCTGTGCTCCAAGCACTCTGTGCCCCATTCCAAGCCCTGTTCCAGCACCCATCTCTTTGCCTACTCACCTGGTTTTAGCTTCGACACCAACAGAGGCAGTGGAGCTTGCAGACTCCTCGGATACTGAGCGCTGAAGGACGGGTGTTAGCTGCTTGGTGCTGTCCACTTCCACCTGGGCATCCTCTTCTGCAGATTGCTCTTTGACTTCTGTTTGAAAAATACAGATAAAGATTATTTATTTCAACTAAGACCAGACCTGTAAGCAGACGATGCAAATATCTATTTATAGACAAATTAATTCATGTGTCATCAAACGCAACAGAATAGTAGAGTGACAAAACACCACCTTTATGCACCTAAAACATGAAACTGAATGCTTGTGAAGATTTTTACATACCACAGCATATGATGGTGAGATGGAGATGTTCCATAAGGCATGAGGCAGGGGAGTGGTGCTCAGTGACAACCTTCTCTTAGGAGGCAGCAGGTTTACATGCATTTCCAGCTGCTAGAAGCTGAGCTCTCCTTCTCCCCTCACCTCCTTTTCTGCCCTTTCAGCTCAGAACAAATATTGAGGTGACAACACTAACTTGGGCTATAACACAACGTTTTTCTCTCAGATTTGCTTTAACTTCAATCAAGTCCCTGCACTAGTTCATTCCTGGTCACATTGATTCTATGCTGGCACAGTTGCTAGACAGAAGAATATACATCTACAGCTGACAAAGCTTCTGTTTGTCTAGAAAGTTTGTTTCTGAGCAGAAACATGAACCAAAGGGCCAATGAGTGTGCAGCTTAAACTGCGGCCCTGTTAGGTTGTGTCCTCTGTACCACCTGAGTCAGATGTTTGTCAGCAGAACACTGCAGGGCATCACTCTGGGTGCTCCAGCATGCAGGGGCACAAGGGAGCTGCTTAGGGCTGCAGAGCAGTAAAATGCAGTATTTCTGCCCTCCCCAAACCTTTTTTAATATTTTTAAACCTAAGTATCAAAAATCATAGGGGTTTGGCTGATGCTCTTTGCCACATGCAGCTTAAGGTGCTTTTGCCTTCTGTCAGTGGAGAAATGGTGGAGAGAATCACGGGACCAGAGAATGTTTTGGCTGGGAGGGACCCATCCAGATCCAACCCCTGCTGTGGGCTGGCTGCCTCCACCTTTCCCCCCCAGCTCAGGCTGCCAAGGATCCCATCCAACCTGGCCCTAAACAGCTCTGGGATGGGGCACCCACAGCTCTCTGGACAGCAGTGCCAGTGCCTCTGAATAAAGCATCTTCTCCAACACTGAACCTGAGCATCTCCTCTCTTAGTTTAAAACCATTCCCCCATGTCCTATTAATATCAGACTGTGACAGAAGAATCCGTGACATAGGTAGGCATGCAAAAAAAAAAAAAAAAAAAAGCTGCTACAAGCTTTCATCTTTTAAATAAGAAAAATAAAAGAGGAAAATCTTCAGAACATAAAATTGCAACTTTAGGAGAGCATATCTCAGTCTGCAATACTGAAATTATACACCCACCAGAGCAGATCAAGAAGGGGAAATCTTTCATACAGAGAGACTGAAGGAAAATTATTCCGTAACCTGGAGTGAACTCATTTAGGGAGGCACTGCATAATGTTTAAAGCCCTCAAAGAAGGCATTAAAAAAAAAAAAAAATACTTCAGAGAACCACAATGCTGAGAAAAAAGAATAAGAAATTCCTGTACAGGACTGGGTGTGCCAGATATCCGAGCTGCTGTAAGCTGGAATGCTTCATTTATTTTAGTGAAGCTACCCAGTAATGTACATCTGAGATGCTGCTGGACATGTGAAGCACTCCAAAAGGACTGCCTGTCACAAGGCCATATGGTTCACTTGAAAAGCAGCCCACCAGCCTGTCCTGAGGAAAAAAAAAAAGGCAAAAAAGAGCTTGACAGACGTTTGACACTAAATAAACACCCTGCTGGGAATACATTCCTTGTAATAGTAAACAGCCCCACTAAAAAACAACAACAACAAAAACAAAAATCCCACACAAACAACAACCCCTCCATCTGAACGAACCATCCCTCCAACCATTCTGGGACTGCTGAAACAGGCCGTGCTCTGCAGAGCCCTTTGCAACAATTTGCAGTTAGTTTCCAAAGCATGTTGGATCTGAAAAACAATTTCATGCAAGTGGCCCCAAAATTTCTATGCACAACCTTAATTAAGAGCAAAAATTCCTTTGTATTAGCCAGATGAGCATCACTGTGCATCCTGAAATGTGCACCGTTCCTATGGAGTTCATAGGTTCTGCATTACTACAGCCAAAACCTCCACACAGCCCAGAACAACCACGCATGAAGTGCTGGAGGAAGATCACCAGAAGTCGTGGCCTGGCTGTGATGCCAGCACCAGCACCAGCACCTCATCCATTTATTTCACCTAGTTAAGCTTTGAGAAAGGAACCTTGCTGTGCTTTGCACCTGCACAAACATTCCAGTGAACAAAAATCATTTACTGTTCACCATCTTTCATCCCATTACATATGAATAGACACCCATTACAGTAGAAAGGCAAAGTTCAGGAGAGTTGAGTCATTCTCAAGAACTCACGACAGATTGTTTCCATACTCACTACATGTGCTCACACCAGTATGGTGCCTTCTTCCTGCTGTTTGCTGCTCCAGCAAGGAAAGGCCCTAAATTATGCTAAAAGAGATGAAGAGCATCTCAAGTGCTGTCTCTGTAATAACCAAACTGTGTCTCAATACGCGCCGCTGGAAGAGCGAAAATGTGGTGCTCACTGAACCGAATGAGAATGCTTATGTTAGTTTTGTGTGCCATACTTCATCTTTGTGGAAGTTTTCCAACAGAAGATTAAGGAAGAACAGCCATAACGAGCACCATGAGTCAAACTCATCCTAGGATGTGGGGGTCCAGCACTGGCATGGGAAAGGTGCTGCTGATATCCTTATCACTGCTTCAGAGATGTTCCTCCAGCATCTGGCCTGAAACATTATCTGCTTTGCAATGTCTTTAATGAAGACTCATCAGATTTGGCTAGGGCATCCCCTTTTGAAGTTTCTGGGAATGAAGGAACCATGAATAATTAATAAATATGAAGTTCATTTGCAGACGCATATAGAAGGCTTTATTTTGCATCCCATTTTCATGACTGCTTCTGTCAAACTTAAGGTCTTGCCCATTGCAATGAGTTGAGGGGGGCTGAGAATTGAAAAAAATTATGCAATTCCCAACTGTTTGTAAGTTTATTTCCTCAGCAATTATTTTTAATCTCCTTTCTAGAGGAAAACTCAGCAAACACTCAAAGACAATAACTAACAGCAGATGCCATTCTCAATAGATTACGTAGGTCACCCACTTTTCTAATACGAGCTGGTTTCCTTACTTGCATTGCTTATACACAGAGATACAACAGACACAGGGAGGGTTTCTGAGGCTGACGGAACACAGGCTCACATGTGAGAACCCTGGTTTTTGTGAGCCCACCTGTGGCTCTGGTTCCCTTCATGAATGCCAGTGGGAAAGAGAAGTCTGGTGATGGCTGGAACGTCATTACATGGTCACGGTTTTCTGTGGAGATGTGGTGAAGCAATAGTGATGAAGCAATGCTGACCAGAGTCTAAATTGCCCCTTCTCTGTTTCCTAGTAATCACAAGATGCTGTTCTTCAGGTCACCTGGGTAAACCCACGGCAAGATAAGGAGATATGTGTGCAGACTCTGCTGTGGCAATAGGGCAAAGATATCAGCATATCCCTAAGTTTTGTTACTGCTGCTGTTGTTTTTTGAAGGGAGAGGCTGGGTGTTATTCAGTTAGGAACTATTTTCCAAGGCAAAAACTGGAAAAAACAGCCAAAAATGTAAGAAGTTCTGTCATCACAAAAATCTCCTTTAAAATCTTACAGACACTCTTCAGTATGCAGTACCCCTGGTGGGAAAAAATAAATAAAAATAAAAATAAAAGCAGTGGCAATAAACGTAACATAAAAACCCCACTACTGTTCTGATGCACCGAGTCGGCTGTTCAGCCCATTCACCGGCTGGGACTCCGCTGTCAGACCCACTTCCAATTTGGCAGACAGCAAAGCAAACGTTAGGAGCTTCCAGCACTCGCAATAAGAACAGAAAGCATTACAGGCTGGAAAGTGCCAGTACCAGCGAGTGCAGCAGGGGCATCGCGGGGGTCTCAGCTGCTGCTTACTGATGTGTCTTCTGCAAAAGGGAATCGTAACTTTTTAACTTGTAGCCACAGTTGTTGTTTGCACAGAAAGGGGCATTGCTGCTGCAGACAAAGCCTAACGTGACCAAGTGTTTCAGATGGCCTTCTAGGGCTCTACAAAAGCAAGACCAAAATGCTCCACTTTCTAGGAGAAATTATTTCCCTTTCCCACCTCACCAACAAAGCAGGTATCTGTTCACCAGAGTTCAGGACACAGAATCACAGAATGGCCAGGGTTGGAAGGGACCTCAAGGATGATGAATCTCCAACCCCCTGCCACACGCAGGGCCACCAACCTCCACATTCAATACCAGACCAGGCTGCCCAGGGCCCCATCCAACCTGGCCTTGAACACCTCCAGGGACGGGACATCCACAGCCTCTCTGGGCAGCTGTTCCAGCACCTCACCATCTCTCATAGTAAAGAACTTCTCCCTAATATCCAACCTAAATCTTCCCTCCTTCAACTTAAAACCATTTCCCCTTGTCCTGCTGTTTTCTACCCTTTCCAAGAGTTGACTCCTCTCTTGTTCATAGGCTTCTTTAGGTATTGAAAGGCTGCAATGAAGTCACCCCGCAGACTTCTCTTCTCCAGGCTGAACAAGCCCAGCTCCCTCATCCTCACAAGAGCAGAGCAGAGAGGGACAATCACCTCCTTGTCCCTGCTGGCCTCCCCTCTTCTGATGAAACCCAGGATACCATTTGGTTTCCGAGCTGCAAGAGCTCACTGCTGGCTCATGTTCAGTTTTTCATCCATCAGGACCCCCAGGTCCTTCTCTGCAGAGCCAGAAGACACAGAACACAGAACAGAACCACTGCCTCAACATCACCTTTGTAAGGCCCAGCGCCTTACAAATCGTCACCTACAGCACCCTCTGAAGTGCAGCAATCTTCCATACCCCGACCTTTTATGAATGGGTTTTAACAGCCAAAAATGGGGAAACAAATTGACACGCTGCGGCTAACCAGCCCCACACACACCACCAGGACACCACAGAGCCAAACCAGGGTTACTTAAAGACACGCAGAAATGGTTGCTAATAGCTGCTGCCTTTACATGGCCTTCAGTAAGTTTGTAGCCATACAGTTCTGCTGAACACACAACTGTGGGGGAGGGGGAACAAAGCAGACAGAAGTTCAAGCGTGACAGCAATGACCAAACGCACAAACTGCTTTGGCATAAACAAAGTCTTCATCTTAAGTCAACAGTGCCAAATTCCATTCCCAAAAGTAAGATGCACGACCACATCAGAAGTCGTTGGTTGGTTTTTGTTTTGCAAGTGATGCACATCTTGCATTTACAGACCTCTCCATAGCCTTCTTTCACCTGCTGAAGGCCAGCAGTGATCTACCTACTTTGAACCTCATTACAAATGGAGACAAGGAGAGAGCCTTTTATTGCCTTTTGGACATTTCATTGTCTATGCAACACTTCATCCAAACAGATGTATTTGATATAAAAAAAATCACATCATGCAAATTTTGTACTCGTTACAAAATAAAAATATGGCTTTTGGTGTACAGCCATCTAAACCAACTTATGTCATTGTAAACAACGTATTCTGGATAACCAGCTACAAGTGATCAGACATCACAAGCTGGAGGTGGTGTTCCATAGCATTCATCTGCTTACTTTTCCATCATTTGTTTTTCAGGTCTTTTTGAAAGGCCTTTATTTTTCATGCCTACAACATTCAATAGCAAGAATATAAGTACATGCTGAGCGCAAGCACACCTACCTTTATGCTCTGACCATGACCTGATGTCTCCTCATTTTTGTGTTATAAAACAAAATGAATCATCACTCCCTGTTCATTTTCTCCCTGTCACTCATCATTCTGAAGGATCCTATTAAATTCCTCCTCAGTCATATAATTTAAGGTTGAAGTCTTTTACCTTAACTGTTCCCTGCACAGAAGCTATTTTTCCTTTATAATACTTGCTGGCCTTCCCTGTATTTTCCCTATTATAGTTTGTCCTATTAAAGAAGGGGAAGCAAAACTGCATACAGCATTTAATACGCGGTCATGTCACAGATTTATAAAGCAACGGGGAAAAAAAAGAGAGACACCCACAACACTGGCTGTTATTCCTTTGTCAGTAGTTCTTAAAACGTTTTCCTGAAGTCACCAAAGTCCTGGCAATCTGAAGAACAGCAGTATCACCTTCTCAGGTAGCAAAGGATATTTGAGAGCCAACTTCTGTTTCTACAAAACACAGAAGGTTATTTTCCCCTGCACAATGTTTTACAGACACTGTATCAGTTTTCTGTGGTCCTTCCTCAGCACTTTGCAAATGGGTATTTCTTCTTCATAGAAGAAGACGTTACAGCAGCCCTCCAGGACCTGAAGGGGCCTACAGGAAAGCTGGGGAGGGACTTTTTATAAGGGCAGGCAGCAGAAGGATGAAGGGAAATGGTTTTAAACTAGAAGAGGGTAGGTTTAGACTAGATACTGGGAAGAAAGTCTTCACTGTGAGGGTGGTGAGACACTGAACTGGTTGCCCAGTCGGGCTGTGGATGCCCCTCTCTGGAAGCATTCAAGGCCAGGCTGGATGGGGCTGTGAGCAACCTGGTCGAGAGGGAGGTGTCCCTGCCTACAGCAGAGGGGCTGGAACTAGATGATCTCTGAGGTCCCTTCCAACCCAAACCATTCTATGACTCTATTTTCCTGCAAACATTTATATCATCAGCTACTTTTGTTCACTTCTTGTATCTGATGCAGAGAATGGTTACCAGGGCAGATCCTTACAGGACTCCAAAGCCAATCCATTCCTAGCAATGATTTCAATTAGGCAGGACTGAGATCCAAACTTCCTCAGCAGCTGTTTTACCAAATTGGTGAGTCAGCTTTACTAAAAAGTGAGATAGAACTGAAATCTACCCCAAACAGTACCATATCCAGCCATTCTATCAGAAGAGTGCATGATACCAAAGATCCATGCTACCATTTCAACATATTTGACTGGTCACACCAACACTAATTCCCCTACCATCACTGCTGTGTCCCTATTCATTGCAGGGAGTTGGACTAGATGGCCTTCAGAGGTCCCTTCTGACTCTCAGGGTTCTGTGATTCTATGACTAACAAAACAGCAGCAGGAGCACTAGGCTGCAGAAGGCTGCATGAGCAGGGGCCTGGAAAACTTCAAAAACCTGTTGGTTATGTTTCACGAAGCATAGTTTCATATGTAAACTGCAAAACCAGCACTGAAGAAAATCAGTTTTAAAAGGTTGCATTTCAGAAAGAACCTCCACAGTGAAAAACTGAGTGAGATTAGAGTTAATTTTGAAACAAAGAGACTCTGCAACAAAACAGTGCCACAAACTCCTGAGGTATCAGAAGTCAGAGGGAAAAGATTTTAATGTTTTCTAAATGGCCCGTCAAGTTTGGATGATGATAATTATCAACTGAGACTAATGATTTAAAGGAAAATGTACAGTACCTTCAGGCTGCACGCAATTTCCTTATTACAAGCAAATCACCAGAATAAGAAGAGAAATAGTAAGATGCTTATAGCAATAAAGGCCCAATGAACGCCCCTCAGTTCTGACAGTTCTTCCAGTGTCTGGACAAGTAGCAGACAGCTACGTAGTTAAGAGGGAACTCAGAATCACAGGGTTGGAAGGGACCTCAAGGATCATGAATCTCCAACCCCCTGCCACACGCAGGGCCACCAACCTCCACATTCAATACCAGACCAGGCTGCCCACGGCCCCATCCAACCTGGCCTTGAACATCTCCAGGGACGGGGCATCCACAGCCTCTCTGGGCAGCTGTTCCAGCACCTCACCACTCTCTCTGTAAAGAATTTCCCCCTGATATCCAACCTAAATCTTCCCTCCCTCAACTTAAAACCATTTCCCCTTGTCCTGCTGTTATCTCCCCTTTCCAAGAGTTGGTTCCCCTCCTGTTTGTAGGCTCCCTTTAGGTACTGAAAGGCTGCCATGAGGTCACCCCGCAGCCTTCTTTTCTCCATGCTGAACAAGCCCAGCTCCCTCAGCCTGTCCTCATAGGGGAGGTGCTCCAGTCCCCTGATCATCTTCATGGCTCTCCTCTGGATCCTCTCCAACAGCTCCCTGTCTTTCTTGTATTGGGGGCTCTACACCTGGACACAGTACTGCAGATGGGGCCTCACAAGAGCAGAGTGGAGGGGGACAATCACCTCCATGTCCCTGCTGGCTGCCACCCCTCTTTTGATGGAGCCCAGGATACCATTTGCCTTCTGAGCCACAAGAGCACACTGCTGGCTCATGTTCAGTTTTTCATCTATCAGGACCCCCAGGTCCTTCTCCACAGGGCTGCTCTCAAAGACTGCTCCTTCCAGTCTGTATGGATGCCTGGGATTCCTCCGGCCCAAGTGCAAAACTCTGCACTTTGAACTGCTCATTTTTTAATGAGTACACATATCACTACTGGCCCCTAAACACACTTATGTATGCTTCTAAGCACATACTTGTTCCAAATATTTATGGATAAATTTAATCTATAGGCAATGCCCTCAGTGGTGTCAGCTCTTCCCTTCATTAATTTCAGAAGCAATAAGTAGTACTTTGATGAGGCCTGAGCAGCTGGCTGGAAAGCACGAAGCAGATCTCACAAGGTTGTTGGCGTCAACAAGTTGGAGCTTTTTCCATCAACTTACACAAAGGAGGACTTTCTCAGGTGTCTTTTGCTTTGTCCTAGTTGAAGGTTCTGGTCAGCATGGTTCATATGGTTATAGAGGACAGGCAAGACACTGCTTTTGGGTTGCTTCAGATTTCATGAGGTTCTGAATTTGCCCAGAGTTCTCAGGCAGCTTCTACATGGCTGACTTTCCTGCACTGAGAAATGCCTGTTTCTGATTCCTGTGTCCTTTGCCCAGGGACAAAAGACAAGGAAGCTTTATCTTCAGAAAATTCATATTAAGTCCAACAAGAAAGCAACTGGCCAGGCAACGTCCCTGCAGCAGATGATAAGGTAACTGGGGATGATAAAGCAGGCAGTGACAAAATCATCCCGAATGTTTTATGTATTATCACTTCTGAAATCTCCAAACACCACAGGGAAGTAAGGGTTTGTTATTAAGTATAATTTAACTTTAAGATGTGCTGTATGGAGTACAGATAGTAAACAGAATACCCAGTGGATTTACTATGAGTTTCCCAAGGGACTTAGCAGTTAAAATTCTTATCCCACTGTGCTTCTCCCTGATCAGTCTGAATCCCAACATTTTTATGTGACACAAAGACAGGAAGAATTACAGAATCTGTGAAGAGATGAATGCTTTATAAGTGTTCTCAAAATGGAGAGAGAATAATCAAGGAATTCAGTTCCTGTGAATTTAAATGCAGAACCAAGAAAACATCAAGAGCAGAAATTTGCTGAAACTAATGGAAGATGTCAAAAAAACAGAAAGCCAAGCATTCATGAATATCAAAGGGCCACAAAGCCTGTGGAATACTTACCAGGACACACTTGTTAGACTATTTCTTTAGATTAGCAGTTTTATGTTTGCACCTGCATGTGCACAGACAGGCACGATGCTTGCCAGTGCCTTTTTGTGTTTTTCAGGGGGCATGACAGAGACTTATCATCAAAAGTAAAATATTGTTATGCAGAGCAGCAGAACAAGAAGACATACAGTAAAACTCAGTATTCTCCAAACACGCCTTCAGTGAGTTGAAGTGTTGACAGGACAAAGGCAATTGGCACAAGCTCAGAGGAGTTTCCCTCAAACACACGAAGTCTTCTATTTGTACCTAACTGTGCAGGTGACTGCAGAGCACTGGAACAGGCTGTCCAGAGAGGCTTCAAGTCCATCTCATTGGACATCTTCAGAAGACACATGGACATGGCCCTAGGCAACTTATTCTAGGGGGCCTGCTAGAGAGGGTTAGGACTGGATGGACCACAAGGTGCTTTCCAAACTCAACGTGTCTGTGATTCCATGGGTTACAAAATGATAGTAAGAGGGATGGGTTAGCTCAGTATTGATTGGATGGAGAAATACCAGTGGGAAAGTCGCTAGTGAGAGCCAAGATGAAGAAAAATGAAGCAAGGAACAGGCAAAACAAACTTGAAACAGTTGGAAAGAGAATGTGAAGTCACAAAATAAATGTCGGCAAGGTAGAAGTCAAGAAATCTACCAGAAAGATAAATCTAGTAGGTAAAGAAAAAGAATCTACCCTGAGGTTGACAGGAACCTGAAAGTCTATTGATTCAACTCAAGTAGCTTTTGTCCTGTTTGCTTCATAATAGGAAAAAGTTGGAGTAAGCTCCAAGTAGATCTTTTCCCAAATTTCCCTTCTCTTTCATAATAAACTCACAGCTGATCCTGAACTTGTGCAGGATCTCCTGCTCCAGTGGGAGCAGTAAGTCTATGGGGCCCAATGGGATGCATTCCAGGGTACTTGATGTCATCTCAACACCTCTCACAATCCTTTTTTCAATGATCTGAGAATATGGAGAGGTCTCAGTCAACTGGAAGCTGGCAAACATAGTCCCCATTTTCCAGAAGGGCAAGAAAGAAGAGTCTAGTGTAATCACAGGTCTGTCTGTCTCACTTTGGTGCCCAGTAAAATTGTAGAGAGCATCACTCTGGGAGTTATTGAAGAACGCTTGAAAGACAATGAAGTCAATGGTAACAGCCAACACAAGTTCACAAGGAGAAAGTCCTGTTTAACCAACTTTATCTCATTTTATGACAGTGTTATCCACCTAGCCGACTGGAAACCATGTGTAATCTTTCTGAATTTCAGCAAAGCTTTTGATACTGTTTCTCACAGTACCCATACATACAGAGCATCTAATATACAGCTAGATAAAAACATAATGCAGTGGGTGAACGGTTGATGGATTGAGCTGAAAGGCTTATAGTAAATTGGATTACATCATTCTGGAGAAGCCAGTGGGGGTTCCTGCAGGGCCCCATTTTAGGGCCATTTGTCTTTAATGTTTTCATGAGTGACTTGGATACAGGACTCGAAGGTGTAACTTTGTGGACGATTGCAAATTGAGAGGACCTGTTGGCTTCCTTCAGGGAATAGAGGCACTGTAGAGAGATCTTGACAGACAAGAGTGGTTGGTGAATGCCCAGCCCAAGTACTGGATTCTGCACCTGGGACAGGGCAGCCCTGGCTCTATACACAGACTGAGTTCTAACTGAGCTTCTTTCAACACATTATATCACAAAATTTTCAGGAGTGCAACTTGTTTCCTTGAATGCAATTAAAATGGCTGTGCCTTAGAAATACTGTAGAGTCACTTCAGGAAGATTTCTGCAGTTTTTTCTTTTGAACAAAGATTTCTGTCAACATTATGAAAGGAAATGACAACTTCAGCGCTCATAGCATCCCCCCACACTCCTTGAAATGATTCAACAGCTAAAATGTACCCTTTATTCCAGGTGTGAGTAATTTTAATGCCTTATAATGCTTCACAAGAAAAAAGTCAAGAACTTTTTTTTTTAACCATTCTCTACACACACAAAAAAAAAACCCAATGAAAAGGAAACTAGAAATGTGGAGACTTGAAATACACCAGAAGTTGCACATCAAGAGTCTGTACATTCAAGCAATCTCATTCTGAGTTTCATAATATTTCTATATCATGTTTCGGTTTGTCAACTACTCCAACAAATTGTTGGCAAGTCTACAACTTTCATGAAAACAAAAATAAAAGACCTTTTCAGCCAAAGAAGCAATTCACAAACCGGACCATGAGTACACTTCAATTTGAGTGCCGTGTGGAGTAACAAACCGGGGTTCCTCTCTCTCCCACACTTTTCTATTACCACAGATAAGCTCCTAGCAGAGTTTCAGAAGCAGCAGCCTTTTCAGTCAGCACAATTAAAACTCCACCAAACCACCCCGTGTTCAACTTTTAAAATAATTGCTACTGTGCCTCTATCAGAATGCTCAGTATGACAACAGGATTTCAGACCTCCGTCTTTCTGTGAGGCTTCTTTCCTCTTAATACACAGTTTGTGAAAAGGATCCTGAACTCAGGGCTGAGGTGGTGGTGCATCACTTCCAGCAGCACACAGAAAGAGCCTACGGCCTTCAGGGATTTCCAGCACAGTGCTCCATGCTGCAGCACCTTTAGTCTGAGCCGCAGCCCTTTGTGACAGCGAGGATGAGTTTGATGAAGGATAAGGGAGAGATTTATCTACAGTCACTCCTGGAGATTCAGAAATAATTCTTCGTGTCACTCCTCCACAGTAAAACATGCTCTCAGTTCTCTACAGAGAATCTTTGTTAATAATGAAATGTAAGAAGTAAAAAATATTTACCCATCAGTAAAATCCCTAAACAGTGTATCAGCAGTTGTTTAACTGGAGGAAGGGGCAGGTAAAAATCACAATTTCTGTCTTCTTCCCTGATTTTCAGGAGAATGTTTCTACCACATGAGATGGGAGGAGTTATGAATGGAATACACACATTTAGAACAAGTTTTTCTTTACTCTGCTGTTTTCCTACAGAAAAACATCTGTTATAACTTCTTCAATTTCAAGTTTAGCAAGTAGTTCACTACTACCTTATCTACCACCAGCAGCTTATTACCAGAGGAAGAAAAAAAACTGGCAGAAGTAAATAATGATACACTCTTGTATTCAGCTTTAATATAGCCTCACCACAAACCACTACCAATGCTTAAATTCAACAGAGGTTGTGACTAAACACTCATGACACTCCCAAAAGCACGCGATCCTGAGTAAAAAGCCTTCCTAAACCTGATGACAGCATCAACAAGTAAGAAGCAAGACACCAGCATACACAGTCAAAGCTGACTCTCCATCCATTAGACAATTTCAGTCCCCACTTTCATAGCTTTAACTGCAACCATATTGCTGTATGGCCTACATAAAACCTTGCAGCAAACACCTTGCTCTTCTGAGGTCCTCTGCTTGTTCTCCCTATACATCTACACTAAGCACAGATTCCTGTCTTCAGATTTAAAGACTTCACAACTCTACCTCCTTACTTAACAGCTACAAGTAGAACTAACAAGTCCCCTACCTCAGCTGGCATTTTCATCCATCTGCCCCCCTGACCGTCAGCTTCTGCTGTTATGTGTCTGTGCCTTCTTCCACTTTGCTCATTATGCATACAGGGCTATCTAATTAAATTTATAATCCCTTATGTCTCAATGCATTTTTAAGGTTTTTATTTCTGTCAAATCTAAAACCTTCCACCAACTGGCCCTGGCTTAATCCTTCCTGGCAGAGTTCACCCTTCGACATATATTCAGTTCCTGGTTAAATACAGGCAAATGGCTACAGACACGTGCCTGGCAAAGAGATGACAGTTCTTCAGCACAGCTTTTATCTTGTGTGTTAGCTCATCTGTTTGTCTCTTTAGACTCTTCACCTGCCAGAACAGAACTCACAAACTGTTGCAACAACACTCAGTCCAGTACAATGCGATCTCTCTGGTAACTGAAGCATTTGGGTACTATCATAACAAATATTTAGGAAAGCAAGAATGCTCTTGTTTCCCAAGCAGCAGCAGGAGGCATTAACGTGAGGTTATCCTGGCCCCCCCTTTGGTATAGCACCTGCTTTAGTTAGCTGAGGATACAGGTCAGCTAGTAATGCTGTATTTCCACAGGTATCCTAAAAATCGCAGCTTCTGCTTCAGAAGTTTTAATTTTGTTAGCTACTACCCTAAAATAAACAAACAAAAAGAGCCACTACCTAACTATAATAAGGAGAGCATCTTCATTAGACTACTTAAAAGAAATAAGTTCAAAGAGCATTAATTGATATAGATTTAAATAACATATTTCTAAATGTCTGCCCAAATGCATGTGTCATACTACCAAATTAAATACTTCTTCCTTGCCAAAGTTCTGTGTAATAAAACGAACTTCCAAGGAAGAAGCAACGACCAGATAGCATCAATGCCATTCTCTCATTACCTGTTTCCACAGTGTTTTCTGTTTCTGCTGCCTCCAAACCATCCATACTGTCTTCATCCTCCACTGCAGTTTTTCCTCTACTCCGAGGCCTGCAAACATAGAAGAGAAAACTGTTCATAAACTGAAAGCACTTTTAATTGTTTTTTTATTATAAGCTTTATTCCCAACTTAAATAATTTCATTTTTGGGGGATAATTATCAGCATTAAATTGCACAACATTCAAGCAGTGATTTGAGTGCTCTGCAAATCAAAAGTTTCCTCCCCTCTCTTCCTGTTTTAGGTAACAAACAACATTCATTTCAGTCAAGCCCTCAAATTTTCTGGCTATTATTACAAGAAAAATTCAATCAAACTTATCCTGATTTTAAAAAAAGCACCAAAAACATTAAACCAGTGCATTATATGAGTATTCTATTTGCTATACATCTTTTCATTACAAAGAAGATAATTTCTGAGATGTCAGAGAGCACAACCCAAAGTCTGGCCAGTAGTTCCACATGCAATAAAACAGACACTAACCCATTCAAAGTACCAAGCACCCTTGGAAGAAATTTCTATCAAATAATATCAATGCTAAAGCAATTCAATCAAAACACGTTTCATTTTCAGTGAAATAAATGTTCTGACACTTAAAACAGAACATTAAGAGAGCTGGCTAGATGCTACCACCTTAAAAAGACTTAATGTCAGGACAGCAAATCAACATTAAGATACCAGACAGATCTAGCTCCATTTCAACCAAGCTCTGACAGAAAGCAGAGAGCCTTGTATCACAAATTTCACCCTTTTTTTCCTCTGCCTGGCTTTCCAACAACGAGCACGGTGGGCTGCTGAGAAGCCTTAGCATCCAGATTCCCAGCTGTTCAGCAGCCCATTTGAAAGGGAGCCAAGAGCTTGGCACTTCGCCTCCCAAATTTTCAGGCTACTTGGCAACTTGCCTGGCGTGCTGACAGAAAGCCTGAGAGACCCTGGGAGCTTCTGATTCCAAGTACACAAATTCTGAGCAGTTCGGGGCATCTCGGTGTTTCCAAAGTCCCAGAGCTCCAAGGCAACCATTCACCCAACCAGCCCGCCTTGGATCAGGATGTCACCCAGGCAGCTCCCTGAACAGAAACCCCTTCGGGTTCCTCTTTCATGGAGAATTCTGAGACGTCTGGGTTTAGTTCCATGTTGGGAGAAGCTTTGTTGGTTTCTTTTCTTTCTTCTTCTTTTTTTTAAGTGATGAAATAATTCCTAAAATCAGCATTTCCTTTTTTTTTTTTTTTTTTTCTCCAACCGTTAAAATACTGAGATGTAGCAGTAGCATTACCTCAGAACTAGATCTGCTATATCAGCTAAAAAACATACACTCCATCATGCAATGCTTTTGGTTCTCAAGGATCAAAGACGACCACACGCACAGAGCTGGGACAGACCATCACCTTGTGAGCCTACGTGTGGTGCTCTGCAGGAAAGCGAGGAGGGTCTGCCTGGTCCCACCTAACCAGATCCCTTCTAATTGAGTTTGGGAGAGGTTTTGTCACTTCAAAGAAGGAAAGGAACAGCTATAACACAGCTAAAACCAAAGGCTGAAAAAACACTCCCCTTTGCTCGTGTGTAAATGAAAGAGCAAAGTAGGAAGAGATCAAGGATAGAAGGACTTTCGTTTTCTTGGCATTCTTGTAGGGTTTGTTCAGATAAAGATGATAACTGTGGGAGCACCCATAACCCTACGGATAGGAGGATACCATTCTGCTAGCCTGCTCACATGTGAGCAGCGACAGCATACACATAATAAACGGCAGTTTTCTGAGACTAGAAAAGAAAACAGCAACCCCTCCAATTATCCACTGTTCTACAAGCCTCCAGTACAGCTCCTTAAAACCAAAGTGTCATATATATTTAAACCAGAACAAACTGCACAGTGCCATCAGAAGAAGCTGCCATACACGGCACCAGATATCTACGCCATTACATTTCTTGTGGTTCTACTGAACAGCCCCACATCAGCCAGCACCAGATGGATGTGGGACTATGCAGGTAAACACAGCCACTTGCTGCTGGAATGCTCGAAGGCTTCCCAGTGTTCCCCAACACATTTCTTCAGGCAAAGGTCTCTGGGCAGAGAAAATGACTGTTCTGTGTTAATCTAATAATTTGCACGTGGTTTGGGGTTTTCTCTCACAGCTACATGTTGTATATTAGGCACCAAAGTACTCACAAGGCCCTTCCAAGCACAAGAGCAGTACTCACTCCCTGAACTCCCTGCCATACTTTAGCAACCTATTTAACACTGAAGAAAATCAGAGGCTTTAATTAATTAAACATAATTGCTTCTTTTCAGCAGAAGATACAACCACATCTGGTGTTATTTGTCGCCCCCCTCCCCAGGATCCCTCTAAAAGCCTTCGTAACGTCAGGCAGGTTGGAAATGAGGTACTGAAGGCGTTGGAAGAAAATACTAGATCATACCATTAACTTATTTTCGTTCATTACCTCTCTTTCACAGTTGTAGGAGATTTTGGAGCCTGCAAATTTATTTTTGGTTTTGAGAAAAATAATTCCAGTCACAAAACGGTGAAATGCATTCCGTGCTGACAGCTGTAATTTAACTTTTCCACAGAAAATACCACTTGAAAAGTCTGTAACATACAGCTAATTGTTTCAATCAATATTTGCACTAAGAACAGAATCACAGAAGATCCCAAGTTGGAAGGGATCCATAAGGATCGCCAAGTCCAACCCGGCTCCACACAGCAGCACCAAACGCAGCCCTGTTCTCTGTGAGCTCCAGCCCTGGGGCTGTGCCCCCGCTCCATGCCCACCCCTCTGGGCACAGCCTTTCCCTCAGCCCAGCTGCCCTCCCCTGACAGCTCCATGATATTCCCTCAGGCCCAGTTGTTGCCCTCGGCTCCCTGTGAGGCTGTATGGCCACGATGCCTCCCTTCAGCCCGCTCTGCTCTGCGCACAACAAACCCAGGGCCCTCGGCCACCCCTCACACCCCTTGCCCTCCAGACCCTTCCCCATCCTCCTTGGTTTGTCTGTGCCTGGATTTTTCCCTAACAAACCATGTCACTTTTGTTAAATTATTTTTCTATTTGCTTTCTCTACTCCTCTTCAAATACATTTGAAAAAGCACTTTAAAAATTGAAACGGCACTTTATTCTGCTCTCAGGACTTGAGCCTTAGTTACTAACCAAGCTAAAACTTAAGCCTCTTCTCACTGGAAGGTTCTCTAGAAAGCTGTATCCTTTGGACTCCAAACAAGTCAAAAGCAGGTGAGTTCATAAGTGTGCAAGAGAGCAATGCATCTCACCACCCAGCCCCCCAGTAACACCCAGCACTTCCCCACAGCAGACCAGTTCCCAAGCAGCTCATCTCAAATGCCACTGTCAGGGAAGCAGTGATACACCAAATTTCAGTCACTTGGTTGTTGTTTTTCTAGCATATACTTTCTCAAACTGGAAGCAACAAATATTGCATTACTCCAGTCGAGTATAATTACTGTCTACAATAGTTTCACTCATATTCACAAAACATTGAGTCATTTATCAAAATCCTTTGTGACCTACTCCAAAATTTGCTATCAATTAGCTTTCCTGGCTAATGCCTTCATTAATCTCCCTCTTTAAATACATCCTAATAAATAAAATTATTGTAAGCAACTAATCAAATTCAGCCCACAGGAAAAGAAAAAAAAAAGCCCAGGAAAACCTGTCATAGAGCTCAGCAGATCATCAGCTATTCCATTTGCAGTGGGTTAAAAACCTCACTGAGGTTATTTCCCAGCTTTGACAGCTTCACAGTACAATCACCAAGCACCCGAATGTCCTCTGCTGAATTGCACGGAGCAGGGTGGAATGTACAGCACTAGGATAAAATGGAAAAGTGTATCTTTGTGCCATTTGTTTTGTTGTCAGTATTTATTTTTACTTTAAGTGCACATTTTCTTCACGATAACCCCCCTCCCCCCCATCTCCATAACCTTATGAGAACAGCATTAAAAAATATATATATAGGTCAACAGGACACCTTGATCTTACTCATTCTTTCCTCAAGGTCATCAGTAACAAGGCTATATGGGCCAGTAGCTTCCGGAACCATGTGAAAGAAGTGAAGCAGCAACGAGCCTTAGATGCTTGTCACTCCCAGTTTCTGATCAGCCACAAGTTACAGCATGACGAGTTTTTCTGTAAGTTGCTACCACCAAAATCAGATGCTGATTTGTTCAGAGCACCCTGAGAAGCCACCTTCCTAATCTGGTGGATCTTGCATCAGTCTTACCACCGTGTCTTGATAGGAACCATCCCACAGCTTCATCCTCTTTCTCAAATGCCGTAACTTTTAAAATGTTCAGGGGAGGAACTGCCCTCCTTTCTATGTGAAATGCTGAGCACAACGACAGTACTAAATATATAAAACAAAGCCAATAACCTTAAAAAGTGGTGTAACATCTGGGATACAGTAACGTCCTAAACCAGCACAGATGTCTTGTTAAATGAACATCTGTCCACAGCCTTAGCCTGGAAGACGGTAGAGCAATGATTTATAAAAAGGCTCAATTAGTGCTGCAGTCAGCAGGGCTCGCACCAAATTGATGTTCACATGACAGTTTCACAAGTGAAAGCTGTTACCGTCTTCTCGATAATCCTCTTAGCAGGTGTGCAAAAGTGCATGCTCTTGGGATTTTCCAAAAGCAAGCTGTAAGTACAGCTGTAACAGCTCAACGGTGCTCAAGCACACACTGGAAGCACTACGGTTCAGCTACGAGCCCCAAGTGAAGGAAATCACAGCGAGCAGGCAAGAACCAACTGATGGAAATATCTTTACGCAAACATGTTGTCCCCCGTCTCTGAATGCTACGTGTCAGTGCAAAGTCTTTACTACTCTTAAGAGTTGAAGTTCTCCACACATCTCCTGCTGTACAAAAGGAACAATATGGCTTCAGAAGCAAGTGCCAACTAGCTAGGATTTATTTCAATAGCTCCAAACACTAACAAGCCTAAAATAGGATAATTGCTATTACATCGACTCCAGCTTCAAAGTGATCTCAATTTGGAAGTTTCTTACAAGGATGTTTTAAATTGTACAACCAATACATCAGGTGAAAATGTCTTCTCTATTTGCTCTCCACAGAGTTTTCTTTCTTAAGTTATAAAAAAGTGCTTGGTATTTAGCTTTCACATGTTTACTTCTTACACTAGAGATGCATTTACAGAAGGCAGAAGGACCTTGAGATATATACAAGAGGTGCAACTAAAACATGACAAATGATGCAAAGATGAGAAAGCTGAACTTTTGGAAATAAAAGTGAAGAACTTTAGGAAAGAGTTTTTTATGTAACATCTGTGAAAACAGACTTACAACACAAGAACTTAATACAATACTCAGTACTCAGGCTTCCATTTAATTATTAAGAGACCTTCAAAACATACTCAGTATTTCCTATTAGTGTCCTGGTACAATCCAAGAAGAAGTGTGCATCTTAATACTTCCAATTTTATAAAGCATAATAGTATTTCCAGAATTCCCACATCAAAGAAAACTGACACATTTAAAACCAAAACACTGCAGCTTCGTACACACTGTACGTCTCTTTTAACCAGTAACAATATTGAAGATACTCATTCTTCATTCACCCAGGCTGTAACATGCTCAGAGCTGAACCTTTTTTCACATCTCCACTTTATACAGTTCATATCTGAAATTATTGCAGCCTTTGAGAGCAGGGCTGCCTGAGAAAATGCATAAAAAGAGCCTGGACTCCACTCCACTACTGCTGATTCTTAACTAAGGGTTTCCAGGACTCCCCTCTGAAACACAAATTTACCAAAGATTTCCTACACAGAGAAATGCAAATGGCAGCCTGTACTGATTGTCACGGTTGCATCTTTACAACAGTCACAGTTTACCAAAGTAAGCTGAAATAAGTGACCAATGAATGCAGAGTTCAGAGAAACCTGGCTTGAGACAGGTTTGGAGTTAAAACACTGCATGTGGGGAAATTTGCCCTGCACAGCTCTAACAATATAAAGGCCAAATGAAATAGGACTTCTAACTACAAGTCTGGTTAATCTGTGCTTTCATGTCAACTGCTCTTGCATCTACCTGTGCTCTCCAGAGCTTCACGCTCTCTGGCTTCAAGTAAAACTATTTTCCACAGGAGGCAGAAAGGCAAACAGAAAGGAGGTCCTGCTAGCAGGCACCTGTCAAAACTCAACTCATATCAACAAGGCACAATTAGTGCAACAGGAATGTCCTCTCACCTTCAGAAAACCATTTCTCTCAAATATCTCCGGTCATCTGAACGCAATTTTGCAGAAGGCCAGCAGAGCCAGGAGCCTGAAGTGAAACTCCACCGTGTGACAGGGCTGCTCTGGCCAAAGCCACTGCCAGCAGTGTGTCTCTGCTTGTCCCTGATGGTAGTGCAGTTTGGGTCTGGAGCTGTTCTTTTAGAAGATAAAGCAGATGAAGACCAACCTACCCCAGCTGAAACAGTCTCACCTACTAGACCATGAAATCTTCTTCCCAGCTGACAACCTGCACAGGAGCTTCCCCAGTAGAGCAGGGAAGGGCTGGACTAGGAATGTTTCTTACTGGGAATGCTTGCAGGTACATAAAATAGTGAACTTTTCACAGGAGCCCATAAAGCATCTATGGAGCCACACATCTGGTGCAGCCAGTGACAAAAGTATTGAGTTGAGGACTACTACAGTGCACTTGAGCTTCTGGATGCCCCTTTCTGGTGTCATCACACGAGAAGCAGAGTTTGATGCTGACCCATGTCTACAGCTTATCCAGATTTGGAGACATTTGGAATAACAGGGTGAGAAACCACATAAGAGGCTTTTAGGTCCTTCTTTCTAATTTTCAAATTGACTGTTTAAACATCTATGAATTCTGTAACCTGAAATTACTTTTAGTCAAATATCTGTCCTACTGACTCAGCAACACACAGCATCAAGAACTGCTACACATTTTTATTTGTCCAAAGCTACCTTGCCACTGACTGCTGCTCTCATTGGCTCCCTTGCAGTTTTACAGCTGTAGTTAGTTCTCTAATGTTAACCAGCCCTTAGCCATTGCACCTATTTCAGGAATAATTACAATGCAAAAAAGAACCTGATGCAGTTATGACCTTCCAGTACATTACATATGTGCTTTTTTTTGGTACAAAATACAATCCTTTGCACATCTGTTACCAAAGCACTACAAAAGTAGCACAAAACAACACACCAGGAGTTCAGCACACACGCTATTCTTCAAAACCTAGAATGAAATTTGCCAAATATTCAGGAGTACCAACAGCTACAGGGAGAGCTGCCTGCATCCTCCCAACCCCATTCTGCTTTGGTGTATCCACCTGCATCTAGACATGGCAAGGGCTGTCGGCTGGAGCAGTGACATGAACACAGTCAGTGGGACAATGTGCAGTGAACTCTATCAAAACTACTGACTGTTTTCACTTGTTTTGGTGGTTCTGTTTTGTTTTGTTTTTTGATTCTTGCTTTATCAGGAAAAAGAATGAAAAGAAATGGCAACCATAACATCGTAGCTGAGTGACGCCAAAACCACAAATCCATCCTCTGCAAGAGTTTGATGGTGCACCAGTAAAAGCACAGCATTTGTCCACACTTCTCCTTCCTTTGCCTTAAGTCAACAAAACTGCACCAAAACACGCTACCACATTAAACACTGTCACTTCTTGACTGGCAGCATACGCGTTGTGCTCACACAAGAACACATGATGCATTTCTCCATGATGACAGCTATGGCAAGTTTAAACTTCACCAATCTTGTGACAGATATGATGCCAAAAATGTTTACTCAAAACAGAGCCAAGCTCTTCACGTAGAATGAAGAACTCTCCACCTGCTTGCTGCTTCCTATGCTGCAGGGCTTTGCCTGCTGCCCTGTCCTGAACAACTGTGGTAAAACAACACTAAGCACTATAGTTCCCATATTTGGTGGTTTCAAAATATCTTACATGAAATTCAACAGATCTGACTCACCATACATGAGAAACAGCTGCCAAGCATTTGGAACTTCAGGGAAGTTTTGGTCTCCTTGAACAGATTTTTGTAATTTTAGCTCCATTAATTAAGAGTCGTTTTCAAAGATTTCCTTTGGAGGCTGCAGTCTGCCTGAGTCTTACCACAGGAACACTGTGAAGGTTCTTTCAAAATGCATTTTGCCTGTTTGTGTTAAACATTCCCACTGGATCTAGAGGAAGAGGTGCAGATGGCAGATGTTCAGCCTGGAGAAGAGAAGGCTCCTAGGGGACCGTATAGCAGCCCTCCAGGACCTGAAGGGGCCTACAGGAAAGCTGGGGAGGGACTTTTTATAAGGGCAGGTAGCGACAGGATGAGGGGAAATGGTTTTAAACTAGAAGAAGGTAGGTTTAGACTAGATACTGGGAAGAAAGTCTTCACTGTGAGGGTGGTGAGACACTGAACTGGTTGCCCAGTCGGGCTGTGGATGCCCCTCTCTGGAAGCATTCAAGGCCAGGCTGGATGGGGCTGTGAGCAACCTGGTCGAGAGGGAGGTGTCCCTGCCTACAGCAGAGGGGCTGGAACTAGATGATCTCTGAGGTCCCTTCCAACCCAAACCATTCTATGACTCTATGACTGCACTGCCATCAGTAGCATTCACACACAGGGCATGCATACAAATGAATGATCCAGTACTCACACCAGACAACTATTCTGAATAGTTATTACTCAGACTTTTACTTTTTCACTATTTTTTTTTTTAAAGTCTGCATACAATGACCATAAAAAGCTCTGACCACTGGTTTCATACACTGTTAATTTGAATAGGATACTCCAAAAATGGATGCAAATCTTGTTCTCTTACCTATTATTTCAATCTTTGTAAGAGAAACTAAATGTCCTTCACACATCATCACTCTGAATCTATCAAATTGCATCACGCAGCTCAGAGCATCTCATGTTGTTGCCTCAAATGAAGCTCGGCATCTTTTGTCTCAAACTGATTTTACCAACATTCTAAGACGTGGTGCTTCTCCCACCAAATCCTGAAGCTTCATATGGATCACAGCACAAAAGGCCTGACAGAATCACAGAATGGCCAGGGTTGGAAGGGACCTCAAGGATCATGAATCTCCAACCCCCTGCCACAGGCAGGGCCACCAACCTCCACATTTAATACCAGACCAGGCTGCCCCGGGCCCCATCCAACCTGGCCTTGAACACCTCCAGGGATGAGGCATCCACAGCCTCTCTGGGCAGCTGTTCCAGCACCTCACCACTCTCTCTGTAAAGAACTTCCCCCTGACATCCAACCTAAATCTTCCCTCCCTCAACTCCAAACCATTTCCCCTTGTCCTGCTGTTATCTATCCTTTCCAAGAGTTGATTCCCCTCCTGTTTGTAGGCTCCCTTTAGGTATTGAAAGTACCTCACAGTACCTAAAGTGATAACAATCTGCTCTTATGCAGATGCTGACTTAAAACACATTAAGCAGAATTTTCTTAATGCTATCCAAATTAATTGAGAGAACGTTTGAACAATAGTTCTTGCATGTTAACTAATTTGTCATTACCAATCTGAAATGGATTTAGACAGGAAAAAAAACAACAACAACCAGAAATGAATGTCATATCACCACATACTTTACCCATCTGTTAGCACCCTTAGTGCTCCTTGTAAAGAAATGCATTTTTATTTCAGATAATGTCAACAAGTTATGAAATATTTCTCTTTCAGAAAGACTGCTAAACCTAGGGAAGCCAAAGGGAAAAATAACACGAGATCCGCTCACTAATTAAAATTCCATTAAGCTTTATGCAGAAGCCTTGGAAAACCTCAGAATATTAAAAATAAACCTAACATGAAAATGGATAATGTAATCAGATGGGTGTCAGTGCAAATTTATAATTCACATGAAATGTTTTAACAAAATTGTTTTCCAACCAGAAGTAAATCCTGAAAGCCAGATCATGGAAGCTGTTTTAATCCCAGAATAAATAAAACGCTGGAAATACCATTGTGAAAAATAAACTGCAATACAAAAAGCATAGTAAACATGCTCCAGAGCACAGCCACTGCTAATACAAGTCCTTAAAAATGTTTAAAAGATTCTGTATAAACAGGCATATCAGTCTCTGGGGGCTCAGAGAAGGCAGAAACAAAACTGCCTTCCACTTTATTCCATAAATATCACTGAAAAAGATTCATCTGACCTGGAGACCCAAATCTGCCTGCTGAGAGTTACAGAGTAACCTCAAATAACAGAGAACTTCTTCTGCTCAGGGGACTCCTAATCATCATCTCACTTGGGACAACACTGTGCCCAGCAATGTTCTCAGAACTTCACCCCTTCAACTGTGAGGCCACAAGGACCACATCAAGCTTTCTTGTTTTTCCCCATGCTAGTCTTCTGCCAATTAAGAAAATATTAACTCACAGTATTCAAATCGCCAATAGCGTAAAGGTTATTCTCTAATTTATCTAACAGGGTAAAAAGGTAAGGAAATAAGTAAACGTGTTTTCCAGCACCTGATGCTAGAGAAGGTCTATGACCTGCCATCTCTTTCCCAATGCCCAGTATCAGGTGAGATCAGGCTGGAACAGAAGTGGCAGCACAAGAATGATCCACTGCTCTCCCTACGTCACCCGATACAGGTCAGAGTCATAAACAAAATTGTATCTGTGTCACACGATAGCAGCATGTATCCAGCAAAGATTGTTACAGCTACTACTACAATGGAAGTCATCCAAGAGGACCAATTGATATCTGCAGGTCAAGTTCCCCTGAGGCCACCATCCAAGGGCAGGCAAGAAGAAAGCTCGCTCCATTTACCGCACTGCACGTCGCAAGGCCTCCAATGCCACAACTTATCTCCTCATTTAAACCAGCAAGGAAATGCAGAGCTGAGATAGTACAAAATTAGTTACTGACATTTGTGCTCAGTACGGAGAAAATGCCAAAATACCTGAGATTCAAATGCACTGACCTGAAGATACAGGAATAAAAAAGAGGTTACTGAACTAACACAGGAAAACACGGCTAATTTCCACGCAGATCAGTTACTTCATTTCATTCATTGGAGGTTCAGGAAGCAGTGGGAGGGAACAGTGGTGATAGGAGATGAGCCAGAGAAAGAGGAGAGAACAACAAAGCCAATAACAGCTTCTCCTGAACACACAGGGCAGGCTGTGCTGTCTGAGAGCAGCTGGACATCACGGTCACTCAATTCCTAACTTTATGCAAGAGCCACCGGAAAAATTATCTAAAAAAGTAATCAAAAACAACTTGAATTTTTGATTGTTTGTATATTTATGTTATTCAATCTTTTCTGAGCATAGACCTTCTGGAATGACAGCCTCCTAGATACTTATACTTTTACTTCAGCTTGCATTTTACGTATACACACATGCTTCTAATTAGCATTTACAGCATGAAAGTTTGATTCTACTCACACAGCCTCAAAAACTTCTTGAAGCCCTTCAGAAGGGCTCCAGATCCCAAAAGCTGGCCCAGCAGCAGCTCTGTTTGCAACCACTTGGGAAGATGACATAGCCAAGGGAAGTACATCCTCAGTCGTGTTCAACATTTAGTACACCAGCCATGAAGTCTTACTGCTCACAGAACCACTGATGATGTGAGAAAGCATCATTATCCATGTGAGTCTGATATCCATTAAAAAACCCTGTAATTGCTTGACACCTGCCTTCCACAAAGGCACCCACGTTGCCATACCCTTTGTAGTTTGTTGCCTTGGTAAGAATTCATGCTTACTTCCTACATAAACTTCTCTGTTTTCAGTTTTCAGCTTCTGGCTCTTGGTGTACCTTTTCTGCTACACCTGGGAAGATTCAAGTACTCAGCATTTTCTCTGCTGGAGATATTATGCACTGCCATCACGTTTCCATACAGATCTGCAAACATCTCTGTGCACTTCCACTTGCTGACAGCACTTCCTTATTTTGAAGCACATTTTGTTTAATCACACTTCAGCAATCCAAATTCCACTTCTACCTCTTCCCTTCACCCATCCTCATTGTTCCATATGCAGCTTACTAGCAATATTATTTCCAGACCACAGCTCAAAATATTCCAAACACTGGACTTCATTGCTGAAGGACCATCCAACCAACCCAAAGCCATGCAGTAAGTGTTCCCAAAGACTACAGCACCTTTTAAAGAAATCCATACACTTTCCAACTTCATAAAAAAACTACGCATAAAAGATTCCATCAGAAGACCCAACACAACCTAAGAATTCACACCTCTAAAGACTGTTTATGAAATGCATAGATGTGGCACCAAGGGACCTTGTCAGTGAGGATGGTGGGGATGGGCTGACGGTTGGACTTGATCTTAGAGGTCTTTCCAACCTTAATTCTGTGACTCTATGACTATATAATAACCAAGATATAACCACAAAGTTAGAAGCCAGACATTCTCTACAGTTCTCCATTTTGCATAGCACACCACCAAGGCACGCACCGCAGCCATCACGACATCAAGGGGCTTCCCTTCTCCAACAGCTGTGTCCTCCGGATCCTACTTATTTCATTGAGGGACTTCACCATTGCACAGGAATCATAGAATCACAGGATTGCTCAGGTTGGAAAAGACCTTCAAGATCATCAAGTCCATATGCAACCCAACCACACTACCCTAACTCTAACAACCCGCTGCTAAATCACCTCCCTGGGGAGCCTATTCCAGTGCTTAACAACCCTTTCTGTAAGGAAGATTTTCTTGACACCCAACCTAAACCTCCGCTGGTGCAACTTCAGGCCATTTGCCCTCATCCTGTCACTGTCACCGGTGAGAAGAGACCAACCCCCTCTCGCTGTAAGCACCTTTCAGGTATTGGAAGAGAGCAGTAAGGTCTCCCCTCAGCCTCCTTTTCCCCAGACTAAACAGCCCCAGTTCCTTCATTCACTCATAGGCCATATTCTCCAAGCCCTTCAGCAGCCTTGTAGCCCTTCTTTGGGCCTGCTCAAAGGAGCGAGCGCTGTGTACTTCAATATACTTGGTAGGATAATAAAATATTCTACTGAAATGACAAGATCAAAACCCGATGACTTTATTCCTTCTTACAACTCTTCCACCGTAAAATTCGACACCAAGGTAGTAATTGGCAGGGACAAAATTATGTAGCAATTAGGGCATGACAGCAAAAGCAAACAAGAACTGAAAATGGGTTCGACACTTCTGGTAACAAGCAGGTAATTATCACAGCAGCTTGAAAGGGGCATAATCAACCAAACTGACATCATCCCTCCCACATAATAAAACGCGAAATCCCCTCACATGCAATGTAGCTTACACGGAGCTGGTAAATGCTGCTCGTCTGGTCCCAGTGTCTGCAGGGCAGCCGAGGTTACGTTTGGGATAGCTTGGCAGCGGGCAGCATTTATTTACTCAAACTGATGGTAACTCTCACATTTTCATCTGTTCTGGAATACCAAGATAATTAACAGAAAACAGCATTTCATGCAAATGCCTTTGTTTCTTCTCTCACTGTAACTTTGAAAACAAAGTTCCTAGAATACAGAGAATCTGTGCCTCAAGGAAAAGTTACCATTACACCACTGCCTGCAAGATAGAATGCAAGCTGAACGGCTTTACTTTAGAAACAGAAAGTTACTGGTTTTAATTATGGTTAATTCCTACCTACCAGACCTCAGCAACAATTCATTTTTACCACTTTTTTCACAACACACATCACTTAAACTGAGGTGTGAACACGATCCCTTGTCCCCAAGCTTCATTATCTCATGGACATTTCTGCTGGCCACCCTAACACACAGCCCTGCCTCATCACAAATGGCAGTGGCTCCTCACAACGTATTTGAAGTCATTAAACTGCAATCTGTAAAAACCCATTCATTTATCTGCTGTCCACTTCGAGCACTATTTTATCACAAGATTCCCACTCTATCAGCAAAGTGTTTCGAGAAGCTGTCAGCCCTGCCTCGACAGCAGCACTGCCGGAGGAGGGCGAAGACGGCTCGCTCTCCTTTTTGTGTATTTTATATATTCCCAAGCTATGTTCCTTTCCATTTTCTCTCTCGGTGTGTTGACAAATCCATTTACCTCAATACTGTCTGTCAATATCATTAGCTTGCTGTTTCTGCCTTCTTCCAGCTCATTAACAGCAGTAAGGCTGAATCCAACACTAATCCTACAGGCTGCCATTAACCATTTCCAGCCAGCACCACGCTTTTAGCTGGGTTTCACTCCTTGTTCCCTGGATACAAGCGATTTCCAACTCACTGCAACAGTGGCTCAATTTGCATTGATTTTTCAAGTGAGAATTCCACAAAACATTTACAGAGTGCCCACACCTATCGCTTTGTAAACCCTGCTGCACGTACTGCAAGTAAAACACACAAGTTATTAACATCTACACCCTAGCTTTAATGCTAACCAGACAGCAGAGTAAGGCAAACAGAAGCTTCTTGATTGCTGGCTGCACGGTACAGACAGGATAAAGACACTGAGACAGCTCCAAATCTCATCTTTTTTTATGCACACTGAGAATCATTAAGGTTGCAGAAAAAAAAAAACCCAATACCAACATGATCTAGTCCAAGCAATCAAGCCATTTGAACAAGTTTAAATCTTAAACTACGTACAAAGGTTAAAACTCTATCAAGTAACCTGTTGATTAAGAAAAAGAGTGAGTTTATCAGTTTAAAGCTATGCCATGTGAGTTCACAAGGGAGGTGATGTGGTCCCAGCCCAGCTCCCCAAGCAGGCACACTGAGAGGTGCCCTGGCAGAGGAACAGAAATGAGCAGCTGCAATAAAAGGTGACTGCTGAAGTCAGTGCTGCCAGCAGGAAAGATCTCTGGCACCGTGGCCTTAAATGCCCTGCAAATCTCAAGCTCACTAGAAAATTTCCATTACTACCAACAGATAAGTAAATTGCCAGGAAACAGTTCAGCGGATGTTATTTCGTAATGAGAAGAAATGAGGTGGGAAACCTTCAGTAACTCAATCACCACCGTTTCTTCCCTATGCATCTTCCTTCTGTTTTAAGCCCAGATCACACTCCAAATACTGTTTTTCTTCGAGCTTGGGAAAACTATGACAGCACACAAGAGCCTCGGTGCTCTGAATAGCAGAGAATGGATGTGTGAGGGTACTTTAGTCCTCAACACTCCAGAGAAGCACCTAAGGCACATAGAAATTTCAGGTGCCGATATTCCAGCCTGCAAGCCACAAAACAAGCAACTAAAGTCATCTCGGGGGAACAGAAACTGCCTTTCTCTGCCTGTAGATCCTAGAATAAAGGAAACGTGGTTGGCTCAGCACCCCTGAGGGAAACTTTCTCCACCTGAACAGTCGGGAACAGCACTGTGTTGAAGACAGTACTTTGGAGTACAGCTTTGAGAGGATCCAAGGCAAACAGAGTGTTTTTGGTGTTGCTCTTCATTTCAACTCCTCTAAACACAAAGGCACACCCAATTTTTTATACCTCGTCCAATGGCTTCATGTGCAGATGTGCTGAGAATTTACCTCTTCCAAGACTGAAATCACAAGCTGAAGTTTAGCTTACCTTGGAAACAAAAGCAAAGCAGGCAGGCACACCCAGCACGGCCCAGCACTGATGTGCAGAATAACACTGAGTTGTTTTATGCTCAGAGCATAAAAACTTCAACTTAATAATAATAATTAAAAAACAAACAGAAGAAGCAAGCTTTCATTCGGTGGCAATGAAAGAACGCTTTACTGTTTCTCCTTGGATGTGCACAGGAATACAAACATTCCAGCACTGCAAGGCTGAGAGCCTGACCCAAAGCCATCCCACTCGCAGGTACAGCTCCTAATCATTAACCCACGTACCTCACTCAAAGCCCCCAATCTTTGTGCTTTCTGTTAGCACTATTATGCTGGGAATGGGGATCAAATTCTGAATCATTACACAAACCATTTTTTTTCCTGGATCAAAACCTACAAATTCTCAGGACTCCTCCATGAGATTTTCTTCTGAAGAATTCTATTCTTTTCTTCAAGTTTTGCTGGTCATTAAATTCAATGAAACGAATATCACAAAAAGCCATCACAAAAATTAACACTGTCAAATTTGATATATCACCACTACTACACAGCCAAGAGGGATCGCAATCGATTCCTTTGATTTCTGCAAGTAAAAATGCACTGATGAACAAGGAATGGAGGGGGAGAGGAGGGACACAACTTCATATCCTCCCAGAAGTCTCAGACCAAAAAAAAAACTGCTCCTCTATTTCACCAGCTGCAAAATGTGATCCCTGCTACCTCGCACACGTGTTATTCAAACACGGTTTCACATCACTAGGAGAAATTAGGAGCATATAAACAGGAGGGTGAATGGCTGTTTATGAGGGTGGATGGTGATAGAAGGGGGAATGGTTTTAAACTGAGACAGGGGAGGTCTAGGTTGGATATTAGGAGGAAGTTTTTCACACAGAGGGTGGTGAGGCACTGGAACAGGTTGCCCAAGGAGGCTGTGGATGCCCCATCCCTGCAGGCATTCAAGGCCAGGCTGGATGTGGCTCTGGGCAGCCTGGGCTGCTGGTTGGTGACCTGCACACAGCAGGGGGTTGGAGCTGGATGAGCATTATGGTCCTTTTCAACCCAGGCCATCTATGATCCTATGAAACCACAGGCAAAATACAGTAGTGGTCTGATGTGTTACTTATGAACATCTTAAACATGAAGCAAGCTTTCTGCTACTTTTTATCAAGCAGTTGCTCTAAGGGAGGATAGCAACTATGGATGTTCTTAACACCAAAATCCAGGAGTTTTTTGCTATGAGCAAGATACTCATGTCTTAGGAGACACAACAGAAAGCACCAAGGCCAACAGTTCTACAGAACAACTGGTATCAAAGGAAGTCATACTCAAAACTAGTTGCTACCACAGGTTTAGAACTGTGATCTTGGTTCAGTGCAGCAAAATGAGTTCCAATGCTCTCCTATAACCTTATTGTTAATAACTGCATTAAAGCAAAGGACTCATTCCTGCAGATCTAGGGAAACAGTCAAGCTCTTATTACAAGCTTTTGAAAAGAAATTCATAAACATATATAAAAGTATGTCTGAAGTCACAAATATAATTTTAAAACATTAATGGCCAAAAAAAAAAAAAAGAAAAGAAAAAAAAAAAACCCTATTTGGAAACTGTCAACTTATTATTTAGAGAGATCTAAGAATACCAAAATATTTTAATGCAATCATAGAAAGTGAAGAATTCAGCCACATTAGAAAACCTTCCCCTAAAGCCTCGAGTTAGTTCAGTGCTTCTTAGCACGGTTCCATGACAAAAATGCTTTTTTTGTGTAGCAGAGGCATACAAAAGGGTTCTTAGGGATGCCAAACACTTTCAGAACTCTCCAATGATGACTCATCCTGTTATGTATACAAAGCTTTCATTAAAAAAATAGTCAGTTGGCATCAGTACAGCTCCTCAGTTAGCAATCTTCAACTTACTGTTATTTCTTGCACAAAGTATTCTAAACACACTGCAAGGAAGAATTCTGGTATGCTAATCCTGGGGAGGGAAACGTGCAAATTAACTTGAATGGCCTTTCTCATACAAAGAGCTTCTACTCCACAAAGTGCTCCAGGATGGAGATGGCCACTACCACCGTTTCTAGCTAAACAGAAATTCTTTGTTGCTCCATGTAGTTCCTCGCCAGCCGCACTGATCAACTACTTTGTCAGAGCAAGAAAAATCCGTCTTTCAAAATAAGTCTCAATGTGTGCAACAAAAAGAATCACATCTTCAAAAAAACAACAGAAGCAACCACACCTCCCCAGTGATGCTGACAACTCAGATAACACTTTTTTCTGGCCATATCCTTAGAAACCTTGCTTGAATTCCCCCTGCAACGAACTTCTGCACTTGGCTATTCTGTGGAACTTACAACAAAATTGCAGCAAGTTACAAACATCCACGTAGGTGCAAATAATTGCAAAGCCACATTCACAGAATCACAAAATGACCAAGGTTGGAAAAGACCTACAAGATCACCCAGTCCAACCATCCACCCGTCACCAATAGTTCTCACTAAACCACATCTCTCAACACAAAATCCAAACATTCCTTGAACACCTGCAGGGTCGGTGACTCCACCACCTCCCTGGGCAGCCCGTTCCACTGCCTCACCACTCTTTCAGAAAAGTAGTATTTTCTAACATCCAGCCTAAATCTCCCCTGGTGCAGCTTGAAGCCATTCCCTCTAGTTCTATCACCAGTTACATGAGAGAAGCTGAGCCCCAGCTCCCTACAACCTCCCTTCAGGTAGTTATAGAGAGCAATAAGGCCTCCCCTGAGCTTCCTCTTCTTTCTTTCTTCAGGATGGCCACGCACAGCTGTCACAACATGAAATTAATAGCACGTTGATGGGCTCATCTGCACAAACTGGCACAGGATGAGCAGGGAACAGTGTACAGAGCTGAATATCCACTCAGTGCATTGGAAATTGTGGTGGCAAAGTTGGAATAGCACAGAGTTGGTGCTGGGTGGGCCCACACACTCACACAGGAACAGAAAGAACACATTATGCAAGTTTGCTTCGACCTACTCAACCAATATAAGGCTGAATGTGACAGTTTTGTGGATCACATCATTATCAGTGATGAGATGTGGTGCCACCACTACAAACCAGAGTCAAAACAGTGGTCCACAGAGGGGTAACATATGAATTCCCTGTTGAAGAAAAAGTTCAAGATGCAGCCCTCAGTAGTAAGGGGATGCACACTGTTTGTTGGGACAGGAAATAGAGTGATCCTTCTGGATTTCCCTGACCTCAGATAAGCCATCAACTGTGACCTCTGCATCACAGTGTTAACTATGCTGAAGGCAGGTGTGAAACACCTCTGCTGGTATAGATTTGTATGAGTGTGGCATGAAGGTTCTTGTTCATCACTAGTGAAAACACGTAGCTAATGGGGGTGCAATGTTGAAAAATAGTGCTCTGCAGCTGAGAATTTGTTCCATCGAATGGCGTTATTGTGCTCTTTGTATCTCTGTAGTCAGCAGCATTACTTACAGAGAAACCTATGTACAGACTCAGGTCACACCAACTGCAGATCTTCAGGTTAAAATAGCATTTACCTTTGGACGTTCGTCTCAAGATTTGTTTCACATAGGCAGCTCATCTAGAGCAACCCTCCCACACAAGGATCTTGCCAAATTCAAAGGAACAAGCAAGGTAAAAGCCATTCCCTTTATTTCCAATCGTAGCCACTCGCTTCCCCAGCAATTCAGCTCGTACTGTTGATGCTTTTCTAAACATGGCCACACATGCATAAGGAGCCAGCCTCAGTGCCAGCTATGCCATTTCTCTTGCCCCTGGAGACACTTCCCAGCACCTCAGATGCTTTCAGAACAGACATCTTCCCTGCTGCTGCCACATACACAATTTATTTTTTTTATAAACACCTCTTATCCACAGCAGTTACACGCGTCAAATAACCTGACTTCAGAGTATCAAAAGAGAAACCAGATTTAAGAACTTGTACAGCATTTTCTACCCTTCTTCTTCTACAACGCATTCATTTGGGAACAGTGCTCCTCGTCTGCCCAAATTCAACAACACAAGAACTCATCAGTCCCTCTCCAGTCATTTATGCTGCTCGTAGGTTGAACCAACCTGTATTGCTTTCTGTACTTTCTGCCAAAGCTACCTGCCTGATCCCAGACACAAGTTAAGCCTGGGGATTCATGCTACCAATCTGAGTTTGAAGCACTCCGATTTCCACCTTGTACAAAAAATAACCCCAAAGAATCACTCTTCTACTTCCAGACAAAATAACAAGGCTTGGTTCAGAAAGCATAGAGAAATCCTTTTGATTCTGTTAATTTAGATGTGGGGTTTTGTTATTTTCTCATTATTTATGCAGTACCATAGGTGGTCATGGCAAATTACCAACATAATTTAGGCTGGCTCTCCACTGCAAGATTAGCTTATTAATTAAACGCAACAAAAAAGACAACAGTTTTTGGGTAGTTAAAAGGCAAGAGCACAGGAAAACATGAGACTCCCCATTAACACCAGTACTTCATATTTGTCTTTAGAAGGCTACAGCTCCAGTGCAAGCAGACTCCATTTACATACAGTATGTAATCTCCCACTGAGGTAAGAGAAGGGAGTAATAATGGCAGGTGCTCTGAATGGGGCACATCTTCTGCAGAGGCTTGAGTGAGGCTGGGGTTTGGCTGGGGACAGTCTTACAGACAGCACAGACGTTTCAAAACAGAGCAAATGTTGACAGAGAGTCCGACACAAAGCATGGGCTGGGCTCCCTTTAATGAGCAATTGATTTAATGAGGGACACTTCAATCATATTTTAATGAGCGTTTGCTTGTAACCTGGTCCCCTGGATACTGAAATGCTGGGGCAGCTACTATACAGCCTCCTCGGCATTTGGTGACAGGTTCAGACTGGCCACTGCTTTACCCTTGAGGAATGGAGAATAAATGACTGCTGATGCAGCAGCTTTGGCTGATAACATGGATCTATCACTATATTGAGTTTTGGTCTTTTAAAGATCCGTAAATCCACTGACATCAGCATGATCAAGAGTGCAATCTAAACTCACCAACACCCAATTCTATCTGGAAACGTAATAAGCAGAATAATTAAGCCCATCTATACCAGATTCATCATCCAGATCCCAACACTACACAAAGAACGAAGCAAACCCCAAGCTATGACTGCTCTAGGTCACAAGCAGTCAAAAAACATACCACCTCAAGGACCACAAGAAAATTTGCTCATATCCTTCTTTTGAAGACCAGTTTTCCTTCAAATAGAGCCCTATTTCCCACCACACGCACATACACAAGTCCTCACCTTCTTCCAACATTATTCTTCCAGTTTTAGAGTTTCACTGACCTAATCCAGTGCCCTCATGGTGTTTGTGCACCTAAGATTAGATGGACTGCTTTTCCTACACGTGCATTTTCATGCACCTTGATAATTAAAATCACAGTTCATACTGAAAAGGTGAACACAGAACGCACGTCAAAAAGGTGAATGCTGACTCTCCCAATAAACATTAAATGGTGCTACAAGGAGCTCAAAAAAAAAATCCAAGTAAGAGGTGATGGCTCTTCAGAAATGCACAGCTAAACTCTGGTTCTCCGCATTCAGTGTGGCCAAGGTGAGGCTGGTTGCATTAAAGGGAAATGCTAATGCTAAACAGATTTAACAAGATGCATTCCTTGACTCCAGAAATCCCACAGTCCTTTCCCAACCTTCAGTAATTAGTAGTTCAGGGAAGCATCATTATAAAATTTCCTCACTTTTCTTCCTAGGCATCTGCTATTCACCCCTGCAGGAAACATGATGACAAGACACTCAGATCTCTGATCTGGCCCAGCACAGCTATCGTGACAGATCATTTCTGCATGTTATCTTACAGATAGACTCTGAACCAAAAGCTGGCAAGGCAAAGGTCATCATGCTGCCCAAATTACTTTGGCATCTAAAAACTGGTCTTCACCAACACTGATTTTCATTTCCAAGCCTCCAGTGGTTTATAAAAATTTCATTCCTCTGAAAGATTTGCTCATGATTGCCATTGTCCACGGATTCTAACACAGTGTAACAGAACCAGGCCTGCACAGTGGGTGATGAGGGGAAAGAAAAGCAACAGAGATGTCTGAGCATCCTCCCAAACACCTTCACGTTCTGCAGAGAGTTTTGTTCAGACTGTACCAAATAAGTTACTGTGAGTGCCATTTACACCTTGTCCCTTAGTCAGATGGTCATTAGCACCAGGGGAAAAAAAAAACAAACACAAACAACCACACAGAAAAAGAAAGCATTAGGTTGTGCTTTCCAACAACATGCTTTCGGTGTCAAAAACCATTGTTTTAAATACAATTCTTCTATTAAAGCAACATTAAGCTCTCCTGGCAGCTCAGTGGGTTCTCCCAATACACACACACAATTCTTTGCACAGCCTCAGAAATAACCAAAATACCACGTTCCATGTCTCTAAAGAAAGTCAGATGACATTTTGCTGCAATCAACTAATTTGAAATAAAACCCAGTGCCAGAACATCAGCATTCCAACCTTAATCACAGAATCACAGAATCACCCGGGTTGGAAGGGACCTCAAGGATCATGTAGTTCCAACCCCCCTGCCTGGCAGGGCCACCAAACATACACATTCAGATCAGGTTGCCCAGGACCCCGTCCAACCTGGCCTTGAACACGTCCAAGGACGGGGCATCCACAACCTCCCTGGGCAGCCCATTCCAGGGCCTAACCACTCTCCTTGTAAAGAAGGAGATCTTAATCTTTGTAGAGAGTTATTTTTTTGCTGCTTGTAATCAGTTAAAGGACAACACAGAGGTATTTGTAGGAGTTCATTTTGTTCTCCATCCTACAATATCAAATGTTATGGGTAGGTAACAAACAAGCTACCAGATATCAAAGCTCCTAGTTGAATACTATGCACATTCATATTCATAATCTTCAACACAAAAGATGTGAACTCATCTGAGAAGACAAGTAGACAATCCTTGCACGTGATGGGGATAAGGGAAAGCTCACAAAATGGTTGCCTATGGGGCAAGAGGCAATGTATTACCTGGGGAAGACACAGGGGTGAGTTTCAGGGCAGGGGTGAGAGGAAGATATTCATCATGTGGTTCCATTTTGACACCAGTATATTAGACTCATGACAAGTCTTGGGTTAACCTTTTTGATGACATTTGTCACAACCTGGTAAAGGACAAAAGTGCATTTCACTGAACCCTGTGATCCTGGTGCTTCTGTCTCAGCATGCATTTGCTGGGGTAGCCACAGAGCTCTGCTGGCAAATCTCACTTCTGCTCACCAAGAACTTCAAGCTCTGACTATTCATGCCATACAACAGTCAGAAAAGGTAATGCTTACAGGCTGCTGAAGAGGCCACAACCCACCTTGCCTTTTCTACTACAAAAGGGATCTTCAAAACAGCCTTCCTCAGAACAGGTCTCCTACCCCTGACCTACAAATACACCTAACTCACAGCGAGAGCCAACTGAGCAGCTCTTCTTTATCTACTTTCTGGCCTGAAAACTGTGCCACAGAATATGAAGAAAAGTGCATGGATAGATCCTCGTGGGTCCCTTCCAACTTGAGATATTCTGTGATTCTGTGATAGGGTGTGGAATCCTACATGCAAAATAATCATCCTTACAGCACTCTGGTTAAACTTAACACAGACTGTACTATCAGTTGTGAGCTAGAGGAAACTGCACACCAGCTGTATGCAGGTTCCAAGGGCAGGACAGCCCCTGTGGGCTCCCAAAAAATCCAACCAACCAGCTGCAGATCTCAGTGAGAGTCCTGGGGTTCTCTCCAGCTTTCCCTCTACACACCCCAGATCTGTGATTCTCACCAGTATCTGGAAGCAGTTGGATTAAAAGCTTACTAACTGGCCACTAGAAGGATGATGCAGAAATCAAGAGCAAATTTGTACAATTTAATACACAGTTTTGATGATTTCAGTTTGTTGCTGTTTCACAGAATCTAAGTAGACAAAAAAAAAAAAAAAAAAAAAAAATCAGCCTCACATTTTCCTGAAATCCAAAGAATTAAAAACTATGCTGCCATGTCCCATTTCCTTTTCCTATAGCATTCTTTTCTCTAGCTTTTTTGGTCACATTTAGGAGCAGTCACTGGGAATTACTCAAAGCAGCAGCTAGAGAAGGGACAAGGAGAGAAGGGACAAGGAGAGAAGGGACAAGGAGAGAAGGGACAAGGAGAGAAGGGACAAGGAGAGAAGGGACAAGGAGAGAAGGGACAAGGAGAGAAGGGACAAGGCGATCGGATTCTCGTTCATACCGATGAGCATTTACTCTCATGATTATTTTATTCCAGTAGAAAACTTTCTATTGACTTCAGTTGTCTCTGAAACAGAATTCTGTACCTCAGAGAATACCCTATCATCCTGATTAATAATTAAATGAATCCATACTGTACTTATTCACTGATAGTTCTCCATTTAGAGGTCCACAGGCATCAATAATGAAAACTCCTGCATAGTTTCGTGAAGCTGCCAGCAGCCAGCCGACGAAGATTAGGCTGCCAAAAGAAAAGAAGCAAACATAGAGCACTGTTTACATACGAACCGTACCTGTTCATTGCAGGGGTTGGACTGGATGACCTTTAAAGGTCCCTTCCAACCCTAAGGATTCTATGATTCTATCAGCAACCATGAGAACCACCTTCCCCTGAGCTCCACTGCACACAGTTACACTACAGAAAACCATCTTCATCAGCAGCAGTGACAGCAGCGGATGTCACAACTGGAAACAGCAATTTCTGGCAACCCACCACACAACAGAAATTCTGGCTTTCCGGTAATCAGAAGTCAACTGATTTCAAAATATTCCCAAGAGAGGCAGCAGAAACGCCTAAAATAGCAGCCATTCACCGATTCAGAGTTGGGATTCCAAAGCTTTCTATGGAAAAGCGACACGACCACCCAGAGTACACAAACAGCTCCCATCCAGAAAAACAGCTACGTACATTTCTGAAAAATGAAAGAGCAATTGATTAGCTGACAAACTCCTGTTTGTCATTCTACATCATTCTAGGTAGATTTTACAACCTGAAAACAAATATGTAGGGAAAAAAAATATTTTACAATTTGCAGAATTGTACAAGCTGAAGAAAATATAGAGGCCACACTTCCCTGCTTAGCTTTAAGAATGTCCATACAAGACTGCACTCAGGTCCACTATTCCAGGCTTCCTCAACACCACGCTCTTCTTCCAAGAACCAGCCTTCAGATTGCCCCAGTTAATGCTGCTGGAGCTGCATAACACTGCCTGCACATCATTCTCAAGCCCGTCTCTGTCAACTGGGGAACAAAAATCTCCACTCCCTTGAACAGGGAGAAAACAGAAGATGACAAGAGACAAACAGAGGAAAAAGGTGGCTAAATGTACTTGAAAAGAAAGCCCGCTTGCAAACAAGCACTTGCCCCAAGATGGATTGAGATGAAAACAGAAGACAGAAAACTGTGCTCCTCATCCTCAGGCTTCCACTGCCCTTTAGATTGCCCACTTGGACACCTCTCTGGATGTCCCTTATGTGCTCATCACAAATCCCAGATTCTTCCAAAAGCACTTTCCCCTGCTCTGGTACTCGCTCCTATGTACAATTAGCCACCTATGAAAATATTACAAAGCCAAAGTGAAACCTCTCAGAAGAGAAAAAAATCTGTCAGAAGTTTAAACCAGTGCTCTTACTGCTCAACCCAGCCCTCCTTCATAGGACAGTTCTGAACATACAGTGCATGACAACTCCTGCCATGCCTGCGGCCGGTCCTTCTGTACACAATGTAGGGCAAGACTGACATGGCAGTGACAACACCAGGCACACCTACTGCTTGGCCCAGATCAAATAACCTTTGAAACTATTATGAAATACTCTGATGCATCACTCTCCTTGACCACTGTCAGTATCTTCCTGTTTAACTCATCCATGCCTTCTTTCTCAGTGGTGTTCCACAACTGTGTTCCCACAACCACCCGACCCACAGAGCACAAGAGGACTGAAGTACAGCTCCAACCTTCAGTCCTCCTCCTGGTTCCAGATACTCAGTCCTTACAGCCCTTCCCTCCCATGCTCCCTGTTTTGCCAATAGTTTCATTGTTTCACACAATTTCCCAAGTGCTGAAGAAGCTTTCAAATTCTGTCAAATTTGAGATCCTTCCAAGTAATTTGATTCAAAGAAGGCAGATTTCTTTGGATTTGTGAGCATAAATCAGAATTCCACACGAGGTTTTCTGAATTCTGGGACAAAACATTGCTCTCATTCCACTTGGCACAATCCCACCTCAAACTGATCCCATACAGAATGATTACTCCAGAGCTGCCCACTGCAGAGTTTGCTGTGTTTTCTCTGTGGCATCCGATATTAGGCACCGCCAGGGGCAACAGGATAACTCAGACCTGAAGCTGAAGCAGAAGCCTAACTATAGAACATGCTGTAATAAGCTGCTCTCACATGCAGTTCTTGCTAACAGTCCTACAAAAGCCTGCTGTCTGCAGTTGGGGCACAGAAATTAACAATAAGGACAACGGAAAGAGAGACCTGGAGTAACAAGAGTGTGGAAGTGCTCGTGTTCAGGGTGAATGTCCCCAGTTCCATCTAAAAGAAAGCAATGCTGAAACTGAATTCCACCCAAGAACTATGAGTTCTGATGAAAAAAAAATGAACACAATGCACAATGTCTCTAAATCACAGAAAGGCCTGGGCCAGAAGGGACCTCAAGGATCACAAAGCCCCAACCTCCAACCCCCTGCCACATGCAGGGCCACCAACCTCCACGTTTAACACTAGACCAGGTGCCCAGGGCCCCATCCAACCTGCCCTTGAACACCTCCAGGGACAGGGCATCCACAGCCTCTCTGGGCAGCTGTTCCAGCACCTCACCACTCTCTCTGTGATGTACTTATTCATTGACACTTGGGCATTGCACCTCAGCTTTGGGATGAAAATAAATCCTAGCAAGACAACATATAAAAACTCTACCATAATGCTTTGTTGCCCATTCTGGTAAGTATTCATCATCTAGAGTGTTCAGTATTTGGAAAGCAATCTCTGACATTCCCTGTGTTAAAGACTCATTTGTTTGCTGAGTGCCTTCCATATCAGATGACCAAATCCCAAGATGTGAACACCCCCAGATGTTCATCTACCCTCAATACAATCTCCCTACTGCACCTCTTCCTCTGCTGAATTCCTCTGACACGTATTTCCCAGTTCATCTAAGCTATCCAAGGGCACAGAGCCAAGACCCAGTGAGCACCACAAGCCACAGGCAGATGTTGGATATCTGTGTCATCACAACCCAGGATATTGCCCATGAACCAGAAGATGCCAAAAGGATTTTACAGAGGAATCACAACATCATGGAATGGCTTGGGTTGGAAGGGACCTCAAAGATTATCAAGCTCCAACCTCCCTGTTGCAGGCAGGGCCACCAACCAAGACCCCAGGAGAACCAAGACCCCAGGAGAACCAAGACCCCAGGAGAACCAAGACCCCAGGAGAACCAAGACCCCAGGAGAACCAAGACCCCAGGAGAACCAAGACCCCAGGAGAACCAAGACCCCAGGAGAACCAAGACCCCAGGAGAACCAAGACCCCAGGAGAACCAAGACCCCAGGAGAACCAAGACCCCAGGAGAACCAAGACCCCAGGAGAACCAAGACCCCAGGAGAACCAAGACCCCAGGAGAACCAAGACCCCAGGAGAACCAAGACCCCAGGAGAACCAAGACCCCAGGAGAACCAAGACCCCAGGAGAACCAAGACCCCAGGAGAACCAAGACCCCAGGAGAACCAAGACCCCAGGAGAACCAAG
Organism: Lagopus muta; assembly: GCF_023343835.1. NCBI lineage: Eukaryota > Metazoa > Chordata > Aves > Galliformes > Phasianidae > Lagopus > Lagopus muta. The sequence goes on from NC_064439.1 coordinate 6,928,614, forward strand.
ACCCCAGGAGAACCAAGACCCCAGGAGAAGACTAGCTGAGGGCCACTGAGAACTCTTCTTTAATGCTTCTGTTTTGGAACACATTACATATTAAAGTTTCCAGAAGCTTCAGTAATTACAGATTGGAAGAATACAGATACAACAGAAAGTATTTCTTTCAGCTCTTAAAGTGCTCAGTGTGCTTCAGACAGCACTCCAGAGCCCGATTCCCTTCATCCTGGGCTGAGCATTATACTGAATTGCATAGCAAGCACATGCTGCCCTGCACAACGTTTTCCATCTGCACATAAAGAAGAGAGGCACAGTTGCAGTCATAAGAACTGAGCCTGGTGATGATAACAGAATATTTCTGACATTATTTTAAGGAGCTGACTATGTTTCAGGCTGGAAATGCAGGTGCCAAATGGCCCTTAGAACAAAATCAGAAATGAATACATGGCTTGCTTTCACTTTTGCTCAGCTGTTCACCTTTAAGAGATCACTTTCAGGCTACTCCAATGAACAGTCACACAAAGAAAGCTCAGGTGATATAACTCATTTCTATGGGCAAAACATGTAAGAGACAGCAATGCCCCCCCTTCCCCCCCCCAAAAAAAAAAACCCTTTCAAAGAGCAGTTTTGCTAAAACTCTGTCTGAGGGAAAAAGGGAAAAAAAGGATGTAAGTCATCCGAGCAGAGAGCCTGACGAAACAGTGGAATAATGACACCAAAATTAATGATCCCTACCAACAAACAAACAAACACAATGATCTGGATGTCACATAGGCAGAACACTTGCACAGGACAAATGCAATGCAAGAGAAGAGCCATAAAACAGCTTGCAAAGACCTGCAAGCGGGGGAAGCAATTAAGTACAGATACTCAAGCTCCAAACATATTACTAAGTGAAAGGATATCTACAATAAGGCAGTAAAGGAAGTGTACACCAAATACTTCTGAATTAAACGTAGAGTGGTCATTAGCAAAATTAACAGCCAGCACAGACGCAGCTCATCTCATCAGCATGAGTATCTTTTCTCCTCTCCCTGTTGTCTTGCCAATAATCAGCTAAAATATTTGCAGCTAAAATAATCTGAAAGCTGCAGCGTTCTCCATAGCAAGTGTGTTTGGCTGTGTAGGAATATCAAACCCAGCCTAGCACCATCACAACGATGTACAGAAAAACTTGGATCTGAGCTACAGCTGAGCAGCATCGTTTACTTCGACACACAGTATTTTATATAAGCAGAGGCTGGATGTGGCTCTGGGCAGCCTGGTCTGGTGGTTGGCAACCCTGCACAAAGCAGGGGGTTGAAAGTAAATGATCATTGTGGTCCTTTTCAATCCAGGCCATTCTGTGAGTCTATGATCTCCACACGTGCTTCCGTTCTGTGATGGGAATACAGACCTGTGACAGCTTCTCTTCCTCATAGGAAAAAGGAATGAAGTCACTTTCGTACTTAATCTTCAGTTCCTTTAAGAACTGGAACTACACCAAACAGTGCTCTTCTGGAGAATGGTAAGGCTCATTTTTCAATTATGTAACGAAACTGGTTACAGTATTAACTAACGACTCGCTGGTGGGTACCCAATACTTTGTATCAGAATCGTACCCACGATTGAAAACAGCTTCTTAGGAGAAAAAAAAAAAAAAAGCCAAAAACCAACCCACACAAATAACTGCTCACAGCCTCCAAGTAGAACCACATTTGTTTTGAAAATCAGCCTGCTACTAAGTATTCTCACTGGGAAAAGGGGCCATCACGCTCCTCCGTCCTTATCAAAAGACAGAAACAAAATACTTTCCCTTCCCAGATGGCACAAGTTTGCCAAAGCAATGGTTACATAATCCTGGCTGTGCCTCAGACCCATTCGCTCACTTCTCCCACGGCAGCCAGCGCGGCACAACGCTCCGCACATCCATTTTGTGCGGGGAGCGCCGCGGGTCCGAAGCAGCGGGGTTGGGGTTTGTGTCCCAACGAAGGCAGCTGGGAAAGCGATGCCAACAGCCCAGAGGAACGCTTGGGAATGAGGCGGGCTGAGATGGCACTCAGCTCACAACTAGAACGTATGGAGTGCTGCGAAATAGCGGGGAGAGATTAATCCCATCGCTCTGCAATTCACAGCAGGAAATGAAACTGCTAAAAAAAAAAAAAAATGGAAAAAGAATAAGAAAGAGTTGTGCTATAGCTAGCCAAATAAAGTCACGAATCTCAAGGAATACCTGTGTGTACACGCACACGTGTGGGTATGGGTGTGAACAGGCATCCGGAGCCAATGGCCGGGACCAGCCCTGGGCTTTCTGTTGTTGTTTCCCCTCGCTCTCCCCACCCCCCTCTATTTTTATGGCTGGGGACAATCAGTTGGACGCGGAACTTGGCCGGGCTGAGCGCCGGGCTGAGCGCCGGGCTGAGCGCCGGGCTGAGCGCCGGGCTGAGCGCCGGGCTGAGCGCCGGGCTGAGCGCCGGGCTGAGCGCCGGGCTGAGCGCCGGGCTGAGCGCCGGGCTGAGCGCCGGGCTGAGCGCCGGGCTGAGCGCCGGGCTGAGCGCCGGGCTGAGCGCCGGGCTGAGCGCCGGGCTGAGCGCCGGCGTCCCCCCGCCCCCCCCGTGTGCCACCCCCGGCACTACGGATCGCCATATATAGCGCGGCGCCTCCTGTCACATTTTGCCCTTTAATACAAAGAAGTTAGCCGCCAGCCGCACTCACCCTCAGCGAATCGGTTGTACGCAACATAACCCGGCCCTCCGGAACCGCTCACAAATCCCCTTCGGAAAATGGAGGGGCTGGCATCAGTGCCCACGCGTACGATCCGGAGGAAAGCGAAGTTCTTTACATGGTGCCCTCCGCCGAGCGCTCAGCACTCCCGCGGATCAGCCATATTCCCCCCGGCTCGGCGCTGCCCCAGAGGCTGCGGGTGCGGCTCCGCGGGGCGGCCCTACGCGCTGCCCATGGCGGCGGCGAGCCGCGAGAGAGCCGATGGCCTCGGAACTTCGGCTCTGGGATCCTCCCCGAACCAGGCTGGAGCCGGAGGAGGAGGAGGAGGAGGGGAGAGGAGGAGGGGGAGGGGAGCGGAGGAGAAGGGGTGGGGAGAAAAGGGAGGAGGGGAGGAAAGAAAAAAAAAAAAAAAAAAAAAAAAAAAAAAGCGGAGGGAAAAAAAAAAAAAAAAAAAAAAAAAAAGCCGAGCTAGAGAAAGTAGATCCGACGCAGCCGGGCGCCGCCAAAGCGCGGCCCGGACTCACCCACAGGAGCGGGGCTGTGCGAGCGAGGCGCGGCGCAGAGCGGCGGAGCGCCCCCGGCGGAGGCCCGCAGCTCCCGCCCGGCCCGCTGCACGGCCGCAGGGCTGAGCGCGGCGCGGACGCTCGGGGCGGGACGCGCTGCCCGAGGCCGCTCCCGGGGAGCGGCGGAGCGCGGGTCCGACAGGCGGCCCGCGGCCCCCCGTGCTGCGGGGGTGCGGTGAACCGGCGCTGCCCCGTTCGCTTCTCCTTCCCTTCCCCCACCGACCTGGCGTTCCCATTGAACAAAGCGGCACCGAAAAGTTAGACACGTCCCGCGGGATCCCGCTGCGGGCACGGCACGGCCGCTCGGGGCCGTTCGAGGAGAAGTGTGGTTTCGGCGTTCCACGTTAAGGTGGCTTTTATTTTTCTTCCCCTTTCAACGTTTGTCTGGCTTTTCCATCCTTCTCCCAGCCCGGCCTGAAAGCAGATAAGGACTCGAGCATGAGGAGCGTCCGGCTGCAGCCGGCCCTTCCTAACCCTCCTCATGGCCCTGCCATCTTTTTTCTTCTGCAGACACTGGAGGAAAACGAGTCAAGAAATTGTTACACAGCTCTCTGTTCCACAGCCACAGAAAGCCATGGATCTGCCAATTCCAGCTGTGCCTCCCTTGCCTTTGTTCAGCTTCTCCCACACCCGAGGGGAGCGGCTGTTGGGTGCTGCTTTGCTTGTGCCACCCTCCTGAAGTTTTGGGATGGGTTGGTGAAACAGCGGCCATCTGCGGGACGTGGGCTGACGTGCTGCTAACAGCACTCGGACCTATCTGAGCAACTGAAAATAACGCTGAGCTGTGCCTAGTTTTTAACTGAGTTGGTTTGGTTTTGATCACATTAGCAACTCAGAGACCATTTCACCTCTGAAGGAAACCAACCCAGCGCCAGGAGCTCCTTCCCCCACCCAGCGCTGTCTATCTGCATTCCCAATGGGAATGCTCTCCAGGGCCTACAGGAAAGTTTTATCAAACCAATTCACCAGAGATTAAGATAAACGTTTTTAAAAGGAAAGCACTCACATGAAAAACCACCTCCATGTGTTTGCACTAACACAAGTAACTATTGTCTAAGAGCCACTGAGCCATGTTTGTACACAGCATCGTACCCAGCTGCAAAGAGCTATCGAGCTGCCCCTATCAGCACATCTCCAGTAACCACGCACTGCCACTCTGCAGGGAGAAGGTTAAGTGTCAGTCTGTTGGTCGGGACGGAGAGCTCCAGGACTTGGTTTTGCAGAGCAGCCATGTCACCCATCCCACACCTACTTCCATGGACTTCCCGTGGGACACCTTCTTCCAAAAGAAGAGGGGTGGCCAGCAGGGACAGGGAGGTGATTGTCCCCCTCTACTCTGCTCTTGTGAGGCCCTACCTGCAGTACTGTGTCCAGGTTTGGAGCCCCCAGTACAAGAAAGACAGAGAGCTGTTGGAGAGGATCCAGAGGAGAGCCATGAAGATGATCAGGGGACCTATGAAGACAGGCTGAGGGAGAAAAGACGCTGCAAAGTGACCTCATGGCAGCATTTTAATACCTAAAGGGAGCCTACAAACAGGGGAGAATCTACTCTTTGAAAGGGTAGATAACAGCAGGACAAGGGGAAATGGTTTTAAGTTGAGGGAAGAAAGATTTAGGTTGGATGTCAGGGGGAAATTCTTTACTATGAGAGATGGTGAGGTGCTGGAACAGCTGCCCAGAGAGGCTGTGGATGCCTCATCCCTGGAGGTGTTCAAGGCCAGGCTGGATGGGACCCGGGGCAGCCTGGTCTGGTATTAAATGTGGAGGTTGGTGGCCCTGCATGTGGCAGGGGGTTGGAGATTCATCATCCTTGAAGTCCCTTCCAACCCTGGCCATTCTGTGATTTAGAGACACAAATGCAGAGCTCACCTCCCCACTGCCACTGCCCCAGATTCACATGCAGAGCTGTTTGGGCTGCTGTACCTTACATCTAGAGGCATTTTCCAACATGTTATGGGCTAAAAACGCACATGTTTTAACACACCAGCTAATGGTAAGCTGCCTGACAAGTTAAAGTACGTTAGCACAAACAAGGTGAGACGCAATTTAATAAGAGATGGTTAAAATAATAACAACAAATTACACTCGGGACTTTTCCCCAGTGTTCTGCAGCCCAAGATGCTGGCTAACAGGAATGAAGTCACGTTAGCTGGCCTTGCTCTTTCTGAGAGCTCCAAACACAAAACTGCAGTTTCTCTTATATTAAAGATGTGAGATTTAATTCATTCTCAGAACAAACAGTCATTTTTTCCACTGCAACAGAATTAGACACGACCCTTCCCCAGCCGTGCTGACTGCGTACTACCAGGCCAAACAACCTGCCTTCAATAGGACCACACAACGAGCTACAGAACGACGTGGGTTTGGGTTTCCCATCTGGCAGCACTTCTAAGTGAAGCTGATCCCATCCCGTGCCCCTTCACTCAGCCTCCAACCCGCACCGGCTCAGCTGTGCGCTGGGTCACACCAGGAGCCAGGTGACAGATCAGTGTGGCCGTGGGCAGGAAGCAACAGGGCAGGACGCTGGGAAAAGGCAAAGCAATTCTGTCTGCATCAATTCCCTGCCCTGATTCACACGTCTCCACAGGCGTGTGTCACTGTGATGGCAAGGCTGAAACTGTTTCAGCCAACACTTCTGCCAAGAAAATGTACATGGAAAAATGGGATCAGTCATCTCTCCAAAGACAGACTTTTTTTTTTTTTTTAAGGAACAGAAGCTATGGATTTAATGATTAAGATAAAAACTTATGTCTATACATATGCCAGGCTGTTTTCTTCCAAACTCAAACTGATTAGCTGAGGATGCAACTCCCTAGAGTTAATCAAGACATATTTAGCAGGCGTGTCTTACCTGTTTATTATAGGCCCTATTTACAATGTCTAATTTTTGGGGAATGATATTTCACAGCAACTAGGAGAAATCCACACACCATATCAGGTCCCACATTCAATATATTCCCACCTAAATTTCAAATCCAGTAGGAGAAAGGGAGATGGACCCCACAACAGTTGTTATTTGGTTACAATAGCTAGGTCACACATCTCATTTGGTAGCTCCCTGACTTGAGGAGACAATGATGAATAGATTAAAGAACACAAAAACGTGGTCGTCTTAAATAAAATTCTGCTGCTGCTGCCCTGCTGTTTCTAGATCTGACATCAATGGGTTTCTAGCAATAATACAATAAAATCGTAATAACACCTTGAGATTAATCCATAAGTCGAGCTAGAAAAAGACAACAAGCAGAAAAGGAAACTCAAATATTTTCCTCAGCACAGCAGTTCTACTGGAAGCTAAAGGCCAGTTACCTCCTAGCACCATTTTATACCTTCGGCTACAAACCAACTTGAGCCAACCTCTCCCATGAGTACAGTCCCCCTGTTACTTCCACTTTTCAAACAAAGCACAGATTAGATAGTAGTGTGTTTGTTGGTTTTTTTTTTTTACTGCATTTGAAGGGTTTTCCAAGTTCTCAGTTTCTAATATGTACTGAGGCAGACTGAATGGAGATAGATTTCTACCTATTTACCCATTTCTAAAGGGTAAAAAAGTGGGCAGGCAGAGGTGCTAAGCTATATTCTTTTCTCTTCCCTACTCCATCTTCTCATGAGCACCAACCAGGCCATACCTCACCTAAACCAAGTAAACAGCACGATATACTGTCCAGGAACACGTGCCATGTGTGTTAACTACAGTCAACCATAACACATTATTATATATTTGATTTGATTTAAAGCCATTACATCTAAGATGTCATATAAAATTTGAATGGTAACATAGGTTAGGTAATTGAAATTTCTAAATAGAAAGCATCAAATTCAGTCTGTCCTTAGGGCTTTGACAGACAAGTTTTGACAAATACTGCTGAGAAGGCTCAAGGTGTTTTTCTCCTGCTGCCTTCCTGTGCTTCAGCCAAAGGTCCCCACTTCTGCAGCAACGACAGCAGAACAGCACGCAGTGCACAGCTACAGCACACAACAGATGTGAATGTGAGGGAAGAACAGAACAGTAAGTGCACCCTTCCACCTCTATGGCCAATACCTTCCAAAAGAGCATCAGCATTATACAGCTCAACGTAGCTTAAGCTCATCAAGTATCACTGGATCTTGTCCACAAGTAAATAGTGATTTCAATGGATAAGCAGACTAGATCAGGTCAAAAGCATCTCTGAAGAACTATCTGAAATAAAAATACAGGTCTTCAAATCTCATAACACCTCCAGAAATCTCAAATTTCCTTACTTGCTTCTTCTCTTTCCTCTCAGAACTCTGCTACCTGTGATTGAAGCAGCACATCACATGCTGCTTTCTCATAGAACCAGTGCAGAAGAAACACAAATGTTGTGATGTGTGTCATTGCACATCAATACAAAGTGCTGTATGGCCAAATTCTGCTTCTGATTGAAATCATAATGCAGTACTGCTTACTGGAAACAAAAACAAAGGTGTGAGCAAATGAGTTTGGAAAGAACTGAAAATCGATACAGACAAACAGAACACAAGTTGAAAAGAAAACACAAAAAGAGGTGGAGAAGAAGCTATATCTAAACAGGCACAGGCTATGAGTCAGAAAATGGCTCACTGCTGGTAACATGAGTTGTTAATTTCTAGTGCAAGCAGGACAAAACTGTACGCCAGAACACAAAATGTGACAAACTCTTTAGTCAAAATAGCCTTCCCCTCTTCTACCACATATTTTTCCAAATGCACTTTAAGAAGGAAATCTGGATGTCAGGTGACACTGTTTGTGAAAACCTGTTGGGAAGCAATCATTTATCTACTGCATGGGGGATCATGGATTAAGAAATAAGGCAACTCTCAGCTGACAGAATAGGAAATACAGAAAATTAAACAGATACAGTGAACTACTTTTAAGAAATAATACATGAAAACATCTCTAAAATAAAGGTTATTACACGTAGCTGTGTAAAAGCAACTGATATGACAGAAATAATGGGCAGGACCATTAGAAGAGGTGGATGTAGAACTGGATTACAGGATAACTCAGGCTGGAAAAGACCTCTGGAGGTCATCTCACCCAACCTCCTGCTCAAAGCAGGTCAAACACTGTCAGCTACCAAAGTGGACTGCAAATACTTCTGAAGTTCAATTAGTTGTTTACATAGCTCTGTGATTACACACAGTGCTACAACATGGTGGTGGGACCTCATCAGAAATAACTTATGCCCCAACCAGAGCAAGTTCAGCCAGCAGCCATCAGGACACTCAGGTGATGTTCAGATGGCCAACCTCACATGCACAACTCTCGGTCTTGGGTTGCCCATTAGGCTCCAAACAGTGCCTGCTCAGACCTTCCTCAGCCCTACTGCACCGCATTTCAGAGGCGTCTACTTCTCTCTTCTAACCAAGCACACAGACTTCAGCAGAATTCAAGCACACTTCCTACCATGCATTAGTAAGCGCCTTTAGGATAGTAAAATAAATATCACTATTCTTTTCAACTCTTGAAAGAAAACAGCTAGAAAGCAGAGCAGCACAATGCTGCTGAATAAGAAACTGAGGTGGCATGACTATAGGAGCTAGAATTCTGCCTCTGCCCTGTCCCCAAGGCCCATTACTAATAGCTGCAGTGGAATACACTGCTGCACCACGTGACAGGGTCACATCCACACAGCTGCCTATTCCCCAAGTTCAGTTTAGGCTACAGCTCAAAAAACCCAAACGACTCCATCTAACAGCCCTTGCAGTCACAGACAAGAACAGAGAACAAAAATCTATCACCATATTTTTTCAAAATTCTGATAAATGTGGAAAACTGCATCATGGAAGATAAAGCCTGAGCTTCAACTCAGCATGTCTGTACATGTTCAAGACAGTTATGGTTTGACTTTTTTAAAGTGTGGGCAAGCTAAGTAAGCGTGGACAAGAAATACTTGCATATTACACGAACCTTTGGCCTAAAAAAGCTTCTAAAGCAGCAAGATAACAACTGAAAAAACAGATTATTGAGACCAAGACTGAAGCAAAAAAAGGGAAAAAAATAAGACACATTCATTGAAAAAAAAGTGAACTGAAAGCATTCTTAAAAGAACATCTATTTACATTGTCAGTAATTTAACCCCTCCCCCAATAACTGCTTTGGTAACGAGCCTTGAGATCAAGATTCCCTTCCTGTCTGTAAAGCAGGTACACAACCAACAGCACCTTCCCTGTTCCGTGCTACCACTGTACACTTAGCTGAGAAGACCACATGAAAAGTACACAAAATATCTGCGTCACCATTTTCATTATCATTTATTCTTCACCAACAAACATATGTTAAAAATACTTGATTTTATCTCCAAGCTGTACACAGCACATGACAAAGAATATCTTTCCCTCCATTAGAAAAAAGAGGTTACAGAATAGCCAGCCAGGAGCCAGCCTCACCGCTACTGCTCTATTGAAGACCGTAGGGAAATAATTTCTTTAAATAATCTTCCTTACAGATCACTTATTTCCTGAGTCCCTTCCCCCTCCCTCTCTCCTGCCTCATTTCTGGGCCCAGTTCTCTCCTAAAGGGTTTCTCGAAGACACGGGCAGAAAAATAAATTAGAATTCCCGCTGAATCTGTTTTGCACTTGCCTTTGTATAAACCTCTATCAGAGATGCAAGGTTAATTATGCAAAATATGAACCAGGAAAAATTGTGTGTCAGAAGACTAAAGAAGCAGTGAAAGCCAAGGTTTCTCAGCGCCTTATGCCATATACACCCCACCTCCCCTGCTCCCTCTAGATCAATTCTGCTGCGAGCTGTTCTCCCTAAACTTATGTCCCTGTGGGTTAGAGAACATTAACTGTGGCAGTGTTTGCCCAGGAGGCTGGAAGTAAAACTGATGAGAATTGTGTCAGTCTCACTGAACTCCTAGAAAAACACCGGTTTTCATTATTCTGGTGAATTAAACACAGTTGGTAACGTTGGCCTTCAGACCAAGTAGCACAGGACAGCCTGCAGCCGCATGACCAGATTCTCAGCTTCCAAAACAAAGCAGCCACACGTAAACAGAATCCAAAATGGTGCACGGCCCACACAGGCTCCTGGCCCTCAGAACTGTTTGGGGAAGTGCTGGCAGCCTGCAACAACCACAGCAATAAGCCAGCAATGGCAGCCAGTGACTGCAAGCTTTCCCTCCCGCCATCCACAGCCACAGCCTATGAAGAACCTGGGCGCTGCAGGGGCCAGGGCACTGCTGCTCATCAGCACAACAAGCACAGCTGAGAATTGAGAACGTAGAAATTGCCAGATTCAAAGAACGGTTCTTTTGTCCTTATTCTCAATTTTATTTCAAAATTCCCCTTTTCAAGCCTTTCTTCACAATGAAAAGCATCTGGTCCATTTCTAAGTCCTACTCGCACGCAGCTCAGTGTGCTGCGGTAAGAAGAAAAAACCAAAACCACCACAATCACACACTTTTATTAGAAGAAGGGGGAAAAAAAGAAGAAAAAAAAAAGAAAACAAACTGAACAAACAGAAGGGGAAAAAGGCAGGAGCAGAAGCAAACAAAACCATAAGCAACAGAGAATGGAACTGGGGAGTGAAGCCCCAAAAGGTTGGGGACAAAAAAACTGTCCAACCATCCAGAGAAGACAGGAACTTCTTCAGCAGCTAACAGGAGCTTTCAAACCTTTTTGTAACTTGAGGTTAAGAGGAGGCCTTCGCCATCCAAATATTGAATAGAAGCCAAAAGAACTGAACAAACAGCCGCACAATTTTCTGAAAAATTTTGAGGACAAGTGTTTCACAGAGCTGAGGATGCCAGAAGAGCAGTTCTTTCACACTTTGCTCTATTAGGGCCGGCTCCATTTTAAAAATCTAAACGTGTACAGAGATTTGGCTGCAAGTGGTAAAGAGAAACACTCACAGTGCCAAGGAAAGGGAAAAATGAGAGCAGTAGAAGAAGGAGAAAAAAAAATTATCTTCAATTAAATGAAAGAAGAAAAGCAAATTTCAACCAACTCTTTGAACTTGTTGCTAGAATCTCTTGAGAATGTGATTTAAAGGAGGACTGGCAGTTATTGTACTGGAATACACATAATGGCAAAGTATTGCAACACAGGGGAAAGATAGGAAATGTACTATGAATACGGGCTGCATAAAAAGCAGCCAGTAATAAGGGTCTGAAACTAAAAAGAATCATATTAGGAATGGAAACAAGGGCATTTTAATGAGTACACAGAACGGCATAAACCGTCAGGGATAAAAATCGGAAGAGATAAAAGCACAGCATGCATTATTACCACTGTGCCATATAAAAGGCACACAAAGTTTCAGAAATATTTTAGAAGTAAGAATAAAGACAAAAAAGTCAGTACATAACATTACTGAAGAACAAACGGATAACAAAACCAAATCAAATGCTGTTCTGTGCGTTTCAGTCTTCATAAAATAGACTTCTTATAGCTAATAGTAAAAATTGATTTTGTTATTAGGCTAAACAATCAGGGGAATTTCAGTCAGCAGGACTAGAAGCAATTCACCCTCTGCTTCAGAAACAAAGAGAATTCATCTCTAAGCCATCAGTGATCATCTTCGATGACAGTGCCCTAAGACAGGTGGGCAGCATTGAAGTACAGGGCATTTATTTGCAAGCCATTTTCAGACAAGGTGGGAGAACATTACAAGGCTGTCCTTCCTTCGGGGCTGCGTGAAGAAACAGAAGAGCCGTGTATGGCACATGGCTGAGGCAGGGGTTATAATGAACATTTTAGAGGACAAGATCTTATTAGAGAATTATTCTGACAAACGGAAAAGCGGTTCATGTCGGCCAAGTGAAACTGAATAGGATGAGCAAACTTTGTAAAGATAAACCAAGCCAGTCAACATTGCGATGCCGTTATCAGTGAAGGTGAATCTTATCCTGAAATACATTAACGGAGGTTAGGCTTAACACAGGAGACAACCTCCTAACAAATAAATGTTTATTATAAGAACTGTTTTCATTATTGCCTCCGGGAAGTCCTAACTGAGCAGTGCAAGCCAAAACTGGCTTAATCCATGGTAAAGAACACTTATTCTGGAAAATTAGTTACTGAAACTGATTGCCTAGGGATGGACTGGAACTGCGTTCAACAAATACTTTGAAAACAATTTGTCAGAAATTGTACCAGCACACAGCACAGAAGGATGAGCAAGATCAGCCTGAAGTCTTTTCTGGCCATACAGCTTCATTCATGTATATACAGCACAATACAGGCAATATATACAGGCAATACAGCACAACTAAATAATCGTTTTATTTAAAAGAATTCCATTTTGCTTCTGAACTCCACACTTGGGAAAATGCCTGAACAGATCACACTTACCAATGAGGTCACCAATCAAATCTACCAACCTTTAACACAATATAGCTCCTGTCCATGGAGCCACCACATCATTGGGATGAGAAACCTTTGGCCAACATCACCACATAGCCAAGACTGTCAGCAGCAGACAGGAGGGCTGATGCTGTTACTACTCAAGCAATCCAGGTCCCACAAACCTTGGCATGTTCCAGAAGTCATTTGGGATTAGCTGGGACTTCCAGACACAGCTCTACAAGCTGACAATGCTTCACAGCAGAGACTGCATTTGGACCACTTCTTCACTAACAAACATCCTTTTACTTTACTGTACCATACAAACAATTCAACTGCACGTCTCTGAGGGCAAAAGAAAAAACTGGAATTTATTGCCTGTAGTGATACAGAAGAAGAGAAAAAAGCCCTCAGTTTGAAGGGGAATATCCTGATTTGACAATGTTGATGAACACAGCATTGCAAATTTGTACATATATATTTCTGTTGGAATGGCTACCATCGGATTTGGTACTCATGTGATTTAATACTTCCAAAAAAGATAAAGGAAAGAATACTTTGGAAGGAGCAACATGCAGTGTTATTTTATTATAGTGCTCGCATGTTGAAGTACCTCAGGAAGGAGCTTTCAGAATATCAGGAATTGCTTACTAACATAAAATACTGCATTTGTAGTATTAATTTAGGGTACTGTAAATACGTAGTTTAGGAATATTTCAGTGGACCAAAGTGATTTGATTGATTGATTTAATCAGACTACAGGTACATGCATTTGGGGGCAAGCATGAGGCAGATTAGATTCACCTGTTTAAGTGTTACAAAGAACCCTCTCGATAGCATTTCTGTAAAGGACCAACTAGCACACATAGCGTGCCTACAGGTCATGAGAATTCTTACAATCTCCTGTATTGAAGAATTTATTGGAGCCAGCCAAAGGAAAACCACCCACACCCTCCAATTACAGACAACCCAGGCTTCAGCTTCGCAGCCACTTGAGGCTGGCAGTGTTACCACAGGACATAAGCTCTGTCTCTCTGCACCCTGGCTCCTTTTGCTCTGGCCTCCTCCCTTATGCTATCACAAACACATTTCTTTGCCAGGTTCGTTTCAACCCAGATCAATTTCCAATGCAGTTCACCACATGGCTACACGAACGCCTGGGTCAGCACAAGGGAGAGAACAAACAGCTGGTGGCACAGGGAGGGAGCAGAGCTGCTGCTTTTTGCCACCAGAACCAGCTTAAGACTTACAGTGTTTGGAGAAAATAACCACCTGATGCACTCCATGCACTCACTGCAATAAATATTGTAGATTTTAAGGGCTTTTCCCTACTTTATCCCATTTACCTCGAATGAAAGAAAACACCAGTGCTACTGGAAGAGATTACTGAATGCAGTTCTTCAAGTCAAGTGCCCAAACTCATTTTGAACATCCCAGCTGAGAAACTGAGATATGGCAAGAATGGGAATGTTTAGTGCCATGCTTCTAGTACAAAACAGTGTAAAAAAGAAATTAAACACAAGTTATTTCTATAGTAAACCAGATCTGCTACCATAAAACCCTGGTTATCTGTATTTATCCCGACAATAGGAATCATGCAAATTGTATGACTTGATAATCAAATACATTGAACAGAAAAGAGAAAAGCTTTCAATGGTTCTTGAAATTGCCAGTAGCTTAATTTCCCCACTTCCTGGCATTTTAGTGTACATATGATAACATTTGGTAAAATGTTAAACCCACAGCATTAGTGTTTAAATAACACAGGGGTGTAATCCTCTGTGCTAGATAAAGAACATCTATTTTTCCCAAGTTATACATGACCCTGCCATCCCTCCAACGCTTGCTGTGGGACAGCCAAGCCTACGAGTTAGAAATGTCCATTTCCAATTATCTTGCTAGAGCATGAAGTTAGTAGGAGTTGAACACACTAATAAGGAGGAAAAAAAAAATAAAGCCCATAAGCAAAGCCAAAAAAACAGTGATTTATTTTTGAAGCTGGGAAAAGTTGCCCCTGTCACCGAATATAGGATGAAATGATGTCTGGTGGGTGGTTGGATAAGAGGGTGGAAAGCAAGAGGTTGTGTTCCCATTCCTACATCTGCAAAGACACTGCTTATGACCAATACATGCCACTGATATTTCCCAAACAGTCACGATGCTTGATCTGTCACGATCCTGTCGTGATTCTGTCTGATAGCTCTTGGGGGTCCTTTCATGAGAAGTACTACAGAAATTCAATGGGTTATCAAACACAAACAGTAACAAACTAACAGCTGGAATGGAAAACTGTCCAAAAAAGTCTCAAAGCAATCTCTGTTTGTAAGCATGGTCTGGTTTAAATTGAGAAAACAATAGGCGAAGGCTATTGAAAAATATCTGTGTCCAACAGTGAGCCTAAACTCACCTTTAATACACAACTGAAGACATCAATTCACATTAATCAACATTTTAACAACTCTGACAATGCTGCAAAACAATTCTATAAAACCCACTGTCATCTATCACAGAATTCCCACCAGGAACTGCAAATCAAAAGATAAATGCTGACATCGTTTACCAGAAGCTCCCGAGCAAAACAGAACCGTGATCCGTTTAAGCCAGGCTCCAATGCAACAGCAGCACGTGACAGTATGGCAACTGCTTGGTAACGGAATTCCTCAGGTGAAGGTGGATGTAAAGCAATGGGGGCAGTGGGAGAAGATGGCCATGAGCTGCCCTGGGACCCTACTGCATGTAGCTAACTGCTGTTCCACAACAGACCAGACAGAGACCTTCCAAAGGCCCACGTCATGTGCTGATAATAAAGCCTTATTCCAACACCTCCCCTCTTCACACTGTGAGATCTAACACACACCTTCTGGCTTTTGGCCCAGGCCTTTTGTTAGGTGGTAGGCAGAGGCAGAAGCACAGCCCCCTGTTTGCCTTGGTACTTTAACCCCTATCCATCATACAACAGTTGTACAAAACCTATACATCCAAAGACCTGTCTTTCAATGATAGGTAGCAGTGATTTTCTCCAGCTATGAACATTTTAATTGTTTAAGACAACACAAATTTGACATTTGCAAATGTTACATTTTTAAGCGAGAACAGGGCAGGAAAGTAAAGACAAGCATCACAGGAAAGGTGTGTGATGAATTACAGACACACAACTGAGCTAGAAAGCAAAGAGATCCAACACGTTAAGGTTCTTTTGAAATGAGCGTAGGTATCCTTAAATACTGGCCTGCTCTATTGCAAATCCAGCTAAAGTAATGATAAAAATCCTTAAATAATCATTTCCTGGCAATAACACCATGCTTACGTGTCCTCAAAACTATCTGCACGTATGAAATCTATGGCCTTTGAAATCCTACTGCAGCTTACACTGGACAACACAAGCAAGCAATAACTACGATGAAAATAACTCAGAGATACTTAAATTAAACACCAAAGGTTTTCAACTGACAAATTCCAGGCTTTTTGAAATCATTTTCCTATTCTGTTTCAAACTATACACACATTTGCAAAATCTGTAACAGATGAGCAGCCTGACAGATGCCGAATATAACATTTAAAGTGAACTTAGACATGACTTAAAGGCAACCAACTTATCACGATTACAATCAGTGAGACTTCTGCTACATTTTTGTTAAGAACAACAATGTTGGTGTCCTTATACCCTGTGTAGATCAGCAAAGCTCTACTACTTACAACAGACCACAAAACACTATTCTGATACGTTCTGACCAACAACCAGCTGCTCATGCAATGACAGCAATCAGAACAGACCATGCACTCTTCCCCTGCAACTTCTTCTCTATCACATTCCTACCATTCAGGTACACAGCATGGAAGTTGAGGAGTAATCATCCAAACACAGGAGCTAATTTTCCAGGATTTCAGACTTTTCAGTTAATGAGATAAGAAGGTCCCTAATTACATCCATTTTCTATGAACAATACCCACAAGATTCAGATTCTTTTTTTTTTTTTTTTTTTTTGTCTCCTACATCCTTTTCTATCTTCAGTAATGCAACTTCCTTCTGGTGTTTGTTTTTCTGTTTTGTTTTGTTTTTTTTCCTTTGGTAAATGCAATCTTGACACTTAAATTCATTTGAAAGCTGGCATTTCAAAAACATTTTTCTCATTCACCGCTATGATTACGGTTCTTTACGTTCTTCCTTGTGAACTATGTCAAGAACCTTGCTCTCAGTGCCAAGGCTGTGCACGGCCTTTTGAGCTCCACCTCTTGAATTTGTATCTGAGCTCTATACAGATAGCCTGTTGTCAGAAAGTAAGGAAGAAAATACAAGTGTTTGTCTTGCACTTGAGACAGGAAACAAGTTATCCGCGATAACCCTTCTGGTGACAGTGCTACCTTCCTTCAAATATATCCTGCAAGTCTGATACCTATGAATCATTCAGTGATGCTGAGATAGTCGGGGTACTCAAACTTCTGTACATTCTTTTGCTCACAGCTTTCTCACAGCTCCCTCACGCTTTCCCAGTACCTTCCTTACATTTACATGCCACCTTATCTTCCCATTTAAATGAATAAATTGTTTGTGCAGAAGCAATATTTGCTTATGCATCCATACTGTATGTAGCTTAACGGTGCCCTGGCCTCTAGGATTACAATATAAATAACAAAAATGAACTGTTCATCCGAGATTAAGTCTCCTGACAATGCTATTCACAAAGCAGGATCCTTCAAATGGTGATGGACAGCCCCTCTAACTCCATGTTCTGCCACCAGTAACTCCAGTACCGGCACCACAACAAAACCCCATCTAAAAGGAACCTCCTCAGTTTCCTAAACATAACTGTGTCCCCAGCACCACTGGAATTATACTGATAACCAGGTAAGATATGGGATAACAGAGATCTGCACAGAGCTTTCCTACTGGAAGAACCCTATCATCCCTTACCACAAGCTTGGCATCTCACAGAAGCAGATTCAAGGCAGTTTTCCATCTGTCCTCTTAAACTCATCAAATTCATGTAAGAACACTGTCTTCAAGGAAGTTAAAAACCAACAAGCAGCATTCTCAGATATGGTACCATTCTTCTAATGGAGGCTCCCATAGCTTAGGAAATACTCTTTTTGGGTTATTCTGTTTTAATGCAGGGCTCTCCGTTTTACCACTACTTAGACTGAACATTCAGTGCAACATTTCCTACAATGGGATTAAGCAGTTGAACAATTTGACTGGCTAACAGTGATTCAGATGTGTGATTACGGCACAGAGAATGATCTGACATACGTGGTTTTCATGAGGCATGCCAACCCAACCAGGAAACACAGAAGTGAAAAGGGAGACAAGCAGCCCTATGAAAAGAAGAGGAATCACTTCTACTTGTTTTACTTCTGCATTCGTTTAGCTGGTTAATCACTATTCTGCAAATAATAAAAGATACGAAATAAAACTATTTTTCCACCAAACTGATACAGCTGAAGACCAATCTCCACATGGAAAAGGGGGGGGGGGAATTGCTATTTTAATAAAACTCATTTCAAAAGCATTCAGGGCTGATAGCAGCTGTACCCACATAACAGCTTTCCATACAGACACAGGACACCAGCCACGCTCACCAGGCAGGCATAGCCACAATGGGAAGAAAAAGAGTACTGATCAGCTTTAATTTTCCTCACAGCTCATCTCTGGGTCTGACACAACACGCGGCCTCACGTTCACATACGCACATATTTTTACAGGAAAATTTCATTTCCTTCTAAAGCAAGCTGAAAACATCCCCAGAACTCAACTGAAAGGAAGGAGCTGCCACTTTAGCACCCACTTTTTGCTCAGCCTCGAGTTGGCGTGCAGGGTCTGTCAGTTCTCACAGGTCACACCGCTTTGCTCTTTGTACAGACAGATACGTTTCTGAAGTATTTCCATTTTTCTTCCTAAAACTTTCGCACAAAACCAGACGCTCCCAAGTTTCTCACCTAAGGTTTGGCTCCTACACACGGAAATCAACCCGAAGCGTGAGGAACTAACGATTTCGTGCGCGTTTGGCAATTCCTTTCAGCTCCGGCCATATGAAAATTTGCAGCAGAGGAAAATCCTGCCCTCGGTGCGCGTTTGCCGCCCAGCAGAGCGGCTGTGGGGCGCGGGCAGCTCCCGCAGCGCGGGGCGGGCGCGGAGCGAGGCGCCTCGGGTTAAATGCGCGCAGCTGACGTCAGAGCGAGAGCGGCCCTTTAACACAAAGGGAAACCAACTCGCAGTCCCCGCGACTCCACCAAACTCTCCGCACGGACTTCCTATTTCGCTCACAATTGTATCTCTTCACACACACAGGAAAAACAAAAAACAAAAAACAAAAAAACAACAAAAAAACAAAAACGCGCTCGGCCGGCTTTGTCCTGCTGCCGCTGCCTCCAGCTCAAGCTCCGACCCCTCACAGACAACCGCAGCCGAGCGCAGCCAGTCCCCAAGCGGCTCCCCGAGAGGGGCGGGCGCCGCGCCGTGCCCCGACGCCTCACGTAGCAGCGGCAGCACGGCGGCCCCGAGCGCTGCTCCCCCGCATCCCCGCGCCGAGTTGCCCGCTCGGAGCCCGGCGGGCGCCCGCGCCCCGTCCTCCGCCCTCCCCCCACGCAGGGGAAGGGAGCTCTGTCACGGGGAGGAGGAGGCGGCCCCCGGCCCCGCTCTCTCCCCACAGCCCGGGGCCACCGCTTGACAGCTCCCCGAGCGCCGTCAGCCTCTCGGCCAAGGAAACTCTGCCTCAACTTTGCGTGTTCGGGGGGGTGGGGGTGGGGGGGGGAAGCGTGAGCGTGAAGGGAAGAACCGTCTTTTCTTCCTCAAAGAGAGGAAGGGGGTGGGATAGGGATAAGCGAGGAGCAGGGAGCGATATTCCATATCCAGGCAGCGTCCTGGAGAAGAGAGCCGAGGAACGGGGAGAGCGACGAGCAAGCAGAGGGAACGGCATCGGTATCCAGGAGGGCCGGAGAGAGAGGAGGAAGAGGGGAAGGGAAAGAGAGCAACTCCGAAGAAAGAGGCGAGGAATAGGGACGGGAGAAGAAAAGTGTGCGGGGAAAACAGGCGGAGGGAGACAAAGGTGAAAAAGGAGGAGGAGGAGGAGAAAGTGCAAAGGGGAGAGGAGGAGGAGAAGGAAGAAAGAAAGAAGAGCCCCTCTGAAAATGGCATTGAGCGGCGGGCACGGGGGGGGGGCGGCGGGGCTCCGTGACAGCTCTGCCCGCGCCCGGCCCCTCACGCGCAGCAGCGCCCAACTTACTTCTTTCTGGCTCTCTGGAAAGGGGAAGCGCCATCTTTGCGAGGCCGGCCCCTTGGTCTTTTGTCTGTGGCTGCTGCCGCTGCTGCTGGGGGGGGAGCTGCAGGCTCGGGGGGTTGCTGCTGCTGAGGCGGCTCCGCCACCGCCACCACCAGGCTCTTGTCCTCCGTTGACATCCTAGTCAGCAGGACGAGAGAGACACATGGATGATGGTGATGAAGATGAGGATGGTGATGGGGATCCCGATGCTCCTCCTGCTCCCGCGGCTCCTCTCCTCCTCACCTCCGCCTTCTCCACCTCCGCCTCGCATCGCTGGCCTCAGCCGCCGCCGACCAGCGCAGGTAGCAGGGGGAGCAGCATGGGGAGAGCGGGAGGAGGAGGAGGGGAGGGAGGAACCGGGGGAGGGGGGGGGAGGGGGGGTGCGAAGAGAAGAGCGCGGAGGCACGAAGGGTCTCGCACACAATAACACCCCGTCCTCGGCTCCGGCTCGGCGGGGTCCGGGAGGAGGCAGCGGGCGAGGCGCGGCGGCGGGCTTCCCCCTCTCAGAGGCCCCGGGAGCTGTTGGCGGCTCCGGTGCTACCCGGCTGCGGCGGCCGCCGCTTCATTGTACGCTGCCCCCGCGCCCTCCCCCCGCGCTGAGCCCCCGGGGGCGGAGGAGGAGCAGGCGGCGGCGGCGGCGGAGGAGGCGGCGAGGGGCCGAGGCCGAGCGGAGGAAGTTTTGACAGCTCCAGCTGTTACGTGTGTCGAGGGCTGAGTCCGGCCGGGCTGCGCGTCCCCTTCCCAGCCGGGCCGGGAGCAGGAAGTTTAACTTTGGGGAAAGAAGGAGGAGGAGGAAGGGTGAAAAAGGGGGAGGAGGAAGGAGGAGGAGAACGCTCCCCCCCCCTTCTCCCTTCTCTTTCCCCTCCCCGCGGGCTCGCGGGGTGGAGAAGGGATCCCGGCTCTGCCCTGGTGCGTAACCCCCCGCCTTCCCTTCCCTTCCCCCTGCCAGTGCGACGCAGACACAGTGCCCGCCCGCCGCCCTCCCCCTGCCGCGGCCCCACACTGCGCCTGCCCGCCCCGCCCGTCCCAGGCGCAGACACCCACCGCCGCGCCACGCTCACCCGCGGGCTGCGGGGAAAGCGCGGAGCGGGGCCGGGACGGAACGGGACGGGACGGGCGCCGCGCTCTCTCCCCGCCCGCTCCCCGCCCTCAACCTTATTCTTTTTTGTTCTATGCATTTTATTTTCCCCGGGGGTTGAGAGCGGGTGGCCCCGGCTCCGCGCACGCGGCCCAGCCCCGAGCCGCGGGGGCACGGCCGTCCCCAGCCCCCCCTTCCGTCCCCCCACCGCCGCTCGGAGGAGCCGCGGCCTCCCCCGGGGAGGGGAGGAGAGGAGGGAGCAGAGTTCAGCGCTGCGCGCGGGGGAGACAAAGTCTGGGGAGCCGTGGCCGTTTTCCAGCAACTCCGGCTGGAACAGCTGCGGCCGCTCGGGGCGGCGGGGGGGCTCCCCGGGCAGGGGCCTCGCTGGCTGCCTGCCCGACCGGCCGCGCCGCGCCTCGGGGCGGGGTTAAGCCTCATTACACGGGATTTAACGTGGCCCGGAGGCCGGGAGGGACTCCGGCTCCGAAGGGATGCGGGGGGAGAGGCGGAGGCGCGGCCGTGCGGCCGAAGCAAAGTCCGGCCCCGGGCTTTCCCCCCGGGCACCGCCCTGAGGGCAGCCCTCGAGGCGCCCTGCCCGTTACCCCCCGCCCTCCTTCCGCCCGCTGCCAACGCGGGGCCCCCGGCCGGGCCTCCCCGCTCCGGTCCTCCTTCGGCCGCTTTGCCCCGCGCGTGCGGAGAGCGGCGGGCAGAGCGCGGCCGGTGGGGCGTGAGGTGGGGCGTGCGGGCTGAGCTGAGCTCCGCTGGAGTAACAACTTCGGTGGACTCCAGAAATGGTGGGGAAGGATAGCGGCAGGGCTGTAGGGAACGTGCATAAAGCTGCGAGAGCCCTTCGCTGGGTTTTTCAACCCTCTGTCGTGGCGGGTTTGCTCTCTGTGTTGATAGCACAGCGTAAGGAAGCGCGCAGGTACAGCAGCAAAGAAGAAGATGACTTTAAGTCACGCTTTTTCGATGTAAAACCAAACGCACAGCAATCCAGACCTTACTCAGTGCTTCCTCACCGAAATTCTCACTTGTCGGCTTCAGGAATACCAAATGAAAAATGACATGCTGTGGCAAACGCAGCTTTTGCTGGCCTGTTTTCCTGGGAACTGTTTCATAACAAAAAGTCTTTGTTGGTTCAATCCCCGGGTAATTAAATGAGATCTTTGTGATACTGTCATGCATATGTGTGGAGATAAAGGTGGTAGAGTTATCTCGGTCTATACACATGCACATGTGAAGACATCACCTTTCTCAGCTGGGCTGTTGCTGTGACTCCTTGGCCCTGTTGCTGAAAATGGGTTACTTTCTGCCAACTGAGAAAATACACTCTGAGCTCAGCGTCTCTATGACAAAGTCTTTAAATTACACAGAGGTGTGCCTCTCGTAGGCTTCAGATATGGGAGCTTAGATGGTTACATGTATGTAATGCAAAAAAAGTACCTCTGAATTTTGGTAATTTGGGTAAGTTAGCCTAATGTAGCTGAAAACATTTTACAGGCTACATTCTACACCAGGCCTGGCTGGAAGGGAAGGGTTGGGAGCAGGAAGGAAAGGGTCACAGCCTCTGCACAGCAGGAGCGTGGTGTGGCATTTGCAGGAGTCACCAGGTTGCCATCTGCTCTGGTAAAAAAAAATGGCCATCCCCTGAAGTGGTGACTGTGCCCGTGTGCATCTGCTGCACATGCGCGGCGGCTCCAATGAGTCCAGGATGTGTCAGAGCTGCTATGCATGTGCAAATTGATTTGAGCTTGGACACGTGAGCGTGCTGTGGGCTCACATCCACTGCTAGGTGTGTGAGGGATGACTGCCACAGCCCGCAGCTGAAATACGTGCAGTCACCACGTACACTTGGTTCATCCATTGCTGCCATGCAATGTTGTTTAGGGCCTTTAGATCAATGTGAGCGGTTGAGCTTTGGGCAGCTTTTTTTTTTTTTTTTTCTTTCCTTTTTTGCAACAGCAGATGTATGTTTAACAGTGTTGACCTTTTTCTCCATTGTTTCTTACATTAATTATGTTTCTATGTAGCTGTCACAATACCAAATCCTTGTGGAGGTAGGGCCAAGCCAGCTTTGGCATTGCGTGGTCTGGGACGAGAGAACCTTAAGGGGCTGCTGTCCATTAGTTCCACTGCATTATCTCCTGGCGTGTCAGGACAAAGCTGGGCAGGTCTGCTCTGTGAGATGCTGCTACCATTGCTGTGGCAATCAAAGGTGTGAAGGACTGAAACTGCACTGAGAGCAGGAACCCGGAGGTGGAATTGTAGCTCTGTGTTTGTAGCATTATTTGTGGCAGGGGGACAGGCTGGGAGAAGTGGTGTCACCCAATGTAAATCCATGATGGGAGTGCTTTGTTGATTGAGGACATTTGAATGGCTTTGTCAGGAAAAATGTTAAGTTTATATCACACTACCAGCTATGACAAATTACCTCTACCTGGAAAATAGACGGCTTTATAACAAAGGCATAGTACTAAATGAACACATCTTCTGATTTATTGAATGCAAAGAGATCTTCCAGCACACTGCAAACTAACTCAGATGAAACTGACATTTCTTTTCTCTTTCTTTCTTTCTTAAACTTTTAAGGGCAGGCAACTTCAAAACTTTCAACTGCAATTTCACCTTCCTGAAATAAGCATTTCTGTGTTCTTGGTATTGTTCCTAAAATATAAGTGAGACCTGGCTGTACTGATTAAACGAGGCATGTTTGCAGTTCTGACTTCAGGGCATCTTCAGTTGTCCCAGTGTGCTCAATGAGAAACAGTGATGTTTTCGTTTGTAATAACAGAACAAGTTGAAGACGGCACATTGCATTAAACCAGCTAGTTAAGGAGAAGGATCTTGGTTTGGAAATCGTTGAAGGAAAGTGACAACTGCTATGTAAATATGCTTGTTATGTAAATACCAGTCACACTATTATACAACTAAAAGAGTCTATGTAACAAGTAGTGAGAAATAAGATCACTCTGGATTCTATCAGAATGCAATCCAGACACTTTTATGACATTAATTCCAAACTCTGACAGTTTAATGATTGTTCAGCTGTGCACTGTAGTCAACATCAGCTTACTGCAACGTACTGCTCCGAAAGTCTGGTGCCACATCCGTGGTGACAGTGGCAAAGTGCAGGGAAAGGTGCAGTGTGTAAAGCCATGTTAAAGTCTAAGCTCTCCATCCGCTGCCTGCTTTAACATGATTAGTTTAGTGTGTGTTAAAGGCAGGCAGCCTTGCCTGTGCTGTGATGCATGTGCTATCATCACACCTTTACACCTTAGTCTCGCCAAAGCCTGAGGCTTTTTCATCATATTAAGCTGCTTTGACTGGGCTAACGTAACTGAGAAACACACCTATTTCATCCATTAAGATGGGGCCAAAAATGCTAAGTGCTTAAGATGCAAGCCCTCAGGGCTTGTCTATATATCGAGTTATTACACGTGGAGACTTTTATCTTCGTAAGAAAATGTTCTTTTTGTGCATGCCAAAGTGTGAGTTTAAAAGTGGTGGTTATTCTCTAACCCTCGTGCAGGGCTCACTCATTCTGCAACTTCTGGCTTTTTTCAGATTAACTTCTTCCAAGTAATTTAAATTAAGTCAAAAAAGGTGCTCGTATCAGATGCAGTTTGCATACAAGGAATCACACCTGTCTACACTGCAGTGGTAGTAACTGATTGCATAAATAACTTCACTGAAGACCATGGCATCCTGATGAAAGTTTGTTCTGTGCTCAAGGGTTTGCAGTAATGTAAATTCTTCCTGAACTTGCAATTTCTATCATTTGTTCTTGTAATGATGGACTGTGCTACGTTATGTGCTATTTTGTTATTTGGAGTTTCTAAATCAACCACAAGTTACTTATGAACTTCAGTCTGTTCCATCTTTGCTGTTTGATTGGTGGCAACGCATGCACTGCTTACAACTTCGTGAAACTAAAATTTTGTAACCATTAATGCTCTGAATTTTAGTTTTGACGTATCTGTGGTGGTGGGTGGTCTAGAGGGAAACGTGTGGGAAATTGTATGAGTCTGGTTTTTTAATCCAGAAGTGCAGATTGCCAATGGTTTGAGTAAAATCCAATTAGCAGCTGAAAGCAGGACATCCCTTGGGTTGAATGCTGGCAGCATCACAGGTACGTGCAGGCCAGGAAACGCTCCTAGCCAGTAGCAGGCACGCAGGGCAGGAGCACACTGTGTGCACCTGTGAGGAAAGGCACAGAGCGATCGGTGTGAGGGCAGCATTTTGCCATGCAGGAGATTAAATAAGTATCTGAGCAGTTTGCTGTTTGCAGGAGTGGTGCTTCACACTCAGGTTACTTAACAGAAACAAGAACCTGGCCACAAAACAGGGGAAATGATTTGTTTCTGTGACTGGAGCTGTCTCTGCTGTGTTTCGTACAGGCCCGAGTTCCTGCAGTCGTGGTTCCTGATATAAGATCTGGAGTGCTGTGACGTTAGGAATTTGGATGCTGACAGCAGGGCCAACCTTGTCCTGTATCACCAGTTTTGTTGGGAAATTACCTCTGTCGCTTACCTTTAAAGGATCTATAACGTGGGAGGGACAGGTGCCTAGAACTGAATGTGAGAGAACGCTGGGAGCCCAATCCCATTCGCTGCTGTTTACTTTGAGAAAGCTATGTGTCTGAGTAAGACCAGCAGAATTTGGCCTTTGATTTTTGGAGTTAATTGCAAACAGTTTATGGGGACATGTCACCTACTTGAGGTCGAGCCAGAATTCATTCATTTACTTCCTTTAATATCTGATGTTTTAAACTAGCTACCTACATACCAATATGGAAACAACAGCAGAATCTCCCTGTCAAAACTACACTGAGGTTCCAAATTACATATATAATAAAGACTGTGCATGCATTTTCTGGCCGAGAACAAAGTTGTTATGTTTCAGCCCCCAGCAAAATTTTTCCCCAAGCCGTAGCCCCTCCACAAAAACACACATTTTAATGAAAGTCCCGACACCGCCTTAATTACAGTGCAGCAAACATTACCACCGTAATCCATTTCCTCCTTAGGCAAGGAGAGCATCCCTAGGGGCCTGGCTGCCTTTCTTTACTAGTGACCAGTTTTTCAGAAACTGCCTTTTCCCGAGTGCTTTGTTGTTTGTTTTTGTTTTCTTATTTATTTAACCTCTAATGCACTGCTGTGAGGGAGATGAGTGGGGGAGTGCTAATGCTTGTCTTCTCATGCTCCTTGCAGCCCTCCTGGTGCTCCCTGCAGCTCTGGGCCTGGAGAAGTGGAAGATGTCCCCCGCACAGCCTGGTTTTCAGCATCCCCGTGTCCTCTTTCCCTTTTTGAAGCCAGAACTTCAGGGTCAGACCCTTTGTACATCATCAATTTCATCCTGACTCTTTCCAGCAGCCCCTGAGCTCGCTGCTTTGTTTATGCTAGTGTCCAGAAACAACTCCTGCTTTCCTGGTCTGCTGAACTTCTAAACAATCCTTGCTTTGGATCCAATAATACAAGGGGCAGCTGCTCTGCCAGCGGCAGTCCTAATCCAAGTGGGTAAAAAAGGCTGCTTAAAAAAAAGGGCTGTAGGCTTGCTTGAGCAGCCTGCAGCATGCCCAGCAGTAATGCCTTCATTTAGAGCAGCCTTGCAGTGTCTCCAGGCTTTCGCAGTGTTTGTGTGGGTAAGTAAAATGTGATTAGTTTCTCGGTAATGTATTGATTCAGTGAGCAGATTTTGTATGTGGACTTGGTTATTGATTGGGCAAATTTGCAAGGATGTTTGAAGCCTGAATCTTTGCCTACCAGAAATATGGTGAGATAGACATGTATATATATATATATATATTTATATAGGTAAACAGGGGATACTTGTGGTTCTTTATTTCTCCTGCCTTCCTTAAATTGAAGTAGTAAATCAGTATGATCGAAAGAGCTGGAATAATCAATCTGTCCTTACACAATTGATCTGAGAGCCCTAATTAAAACTATAGAGAAATTAAATGTAAGGTTTCTTGTTCTCTCTGCAACACTGTCAAACACAGTACAGTCTTCTATTATGGAACTCATACAGTTCTGATGTACAGAGTAAAATTGTGAAGGTGAAATACTTTACCTACAGATGTACCAAGGCCACGTATCTGCTGGGAGGACATTTCTGTTATCCTGTTGCCTTCTGTTTAAGTTCTCACATGGCATTAATCACCATGGTATCTTACAGCTTTAGAAAAATATAGTGCACCATATGTGATAAATCATTAATATCTTTAAGAACGAAGATGCTAGATAAAAATACTCGTCACAAATCTGATGCTGAAGATGTGCATCAATGGCCATCCCCATCCATGCAGCCTGAGTGAAATAAGTGAGGATATTTTATACCAGAGATGGGGTCAGAGTCTTTCTTTAGGTGGTGACACTGCATGCAGTCACTCAATGTATAGAGTTTAAATGGCAGATTCACTCCTTTCTTCTCTAACCCATGCTATAGTACACTAAAGCAAAGGGAAAACATGCAAACCACATCCCTGTACCCTGTGCTGCACCACAGAGGAGTGCCTGCTTTGCAGTGCCCAAGGTCAGCATCAAAAGAAAAGAACTTGCTGATAAATTCAAAGGAAGCTTTTGCACTTATTGTATAATGCTCACGTAGTTAAAATCCAAACATTAAGCAAAGTGAGGGGCTGTACTTCAGTTGGAAGGAATGCACTAGAGTGGTTATCCCCTCAAATGGTAATCTCACACGTTTTTGTATGTTTTTCATTTTCCACTTAGTTTCATCCTGATCTGTTTCCTATTTATTCTGTGTCAACACATAAATAATTTTCTCCGTTGTATCCCTTGCTACTAAATTATTTTTCTTGATGGAACAGCAAAAGTAATTATATTTATAAATGGAATGTCTGTTTTGCCTAAGTACCACGTCTAATTCCCTTCTGTAAGAGGGATTTCTATAATTCCTCCAAAAATGTCTTGGCAAAGACCAACCCACCAGTCGGTAGCACGGACCCGGCCTTTAGGGGCAGAACTCAGGGTTCCCATTCCTTTGGCCAGCAGGCAGGAGGGCACCAAAAGAATGCCCTGGTTTGTCTGAGAGAACGGTGCTGATGTTAACTATGTGAGTTATTAAGCAGCCTGGCACTGAGAGTTGCTTGCCACCTGTGGGTTTCGCTGTTCAGCACAGGATTATTTTGGCAACTAAAGCATTCTTCATTGTGGATGGCTGTGGGAAGATATTAATCCCGCTCTTTGAGTAAGATACACTCACTGATCTAATAGATCTGTTCCACTTCTACTCTATGATGTTGTGAAAGGAAATCAAACAAGTCCCAAGTAGAAGGATGAGCAATCTCGCATCCTTCTTATCCGCTTTCTACATTCTTTTTCAGCTCTTTTCTGCAGACAAGCTGAGATGTCCATTGCTTTACAGGAGTAGAATGGAGGGAGATCTGTTGTGAATTCTGCATTAAGAACAGTCCACTTTTACATCTCTGGGTGCTCCTTTAGGAAACCTGAGTCAGAATCATTGTATGGGGATGGCGAATCCTGGCCATGAATAGTTCACAGCCTGCTCACTGATGGAGCAGAGACAGGCCTCCCAGAACTTAACTGTGCTGCAGGAGAATAAAAGCACCATTTTCTTACTGGGTTCTCCAAATCTAGTAAATATTCCTGTACATTGTTTTCTTTATTATTATCTCGCTATGTGCTTTCAGTAAGGGTGTGTCCAGGGTATTTATTAAGCAGTCAGACATTCTGTTCCTACAGATGTGTCAAACTTGAAGAAGGTTTTACCGGAGGGCTGAAAACCTGTGCCCTGTTTGGTTTGGGAGCTGCAAATGCAGGGATCTCTGTGACATGCCTGGTGTGAGGTAGGAGGTCTTTGGCCTGGTGGAAAGTGCCTAAACCTCTCGTCTCATGGACCCTACAGCAGAGCTAGCATTTCCATGGGTACCAGTTCCTCAGCTGCCAGAGCTTCCAGCACCCAGCTCTCACCAAAACCACAGTGAGATCAGAAGATGGCACATGCCACTCCTGAAGCTCAGCAGCTCCTGGGCTGGTGTCTTTGACATACAGCAGTTCAAACTAGCAGGGTAGGTGCTTTCAACCAGCTTGCAGCATGGTCCCAGCAGCGTGAGCCCAGCTCCATCAGGCTGGCTGTGCTGCTGCTGCTTTGCCCCAGTGCTCCGTGGCCACGCTGCTGCCCTCCCACTATGTCTGGCTTTGCTGCTCTGAAGCTGTGTGTGAGTGAGCCTCTGAAGTGCAGAGAAACCGAGGTCCCTTTCCCACTTGATGGTACATTTAATCAGAGGCATCTCACAAGATTTGGACTGTAGTATTTCCTCCTCCCTGTGTACTCTTGCTAAGTGTTCATGTTTATTCAAGATGTAACTTTATGAGCGGTTTTCCTTTATCTCAGTAATTCATATACGCAGTACAAATTCTGTCTGTCTCCTCAGCTTTTGCATTCAGCTGCTTTGACTGATCTAGCACTGCTGATTTACCAGCTTGTCTGAAAAGAAGGAAGATTGATGTTGGCTCAAGTAAAATACTGAGATGCCTATGGAGTTTTCTTGCCCTAGATTTTTGGATTGCTATTTATTTAAAATGTAGGCAGAACTCTGACTTCAGTTTTTCAGGAATGTTCGCCTTATGTCAGTGTTTCTAATTCTTTGAGTCGAGTCATTGTGGTTAGCCAATCTTGTTTTCTGTCTCTGTGGTAAGATTTTAAATCCAGTGGGCTAACCTCAATGCTCCCCCAAGAAAGGAGGCTGTGATGACGATGCATTTCCTTCTTTGACCTCTGCAGTAGGGCTTTGCAGAAAGAATCTGTCAAATTAGGCTGAGCGCCAAGTCACCTGCATGAGGATGAAAGGGTCAAACCCTGCTCCTGCATCAATATATGAAGCAAAAGTATACTGGAACATTTTTAAAGCTGATTTATCTTTAAAGACTGCTTTTTACTAAATGTGGACTATGAACTGTAAGATTTTGTTGTGCTTGTGAGCATCACATGGCTCTGTGGCACTTCAGAGCAAACTTGAGGCTACTGGGATCTCTGAATTCTGCATTTCTCTGCATATATACCTATCTTGAAGTTCCTGACTTGGTAATGTTTTGAGGGAATAAATATGATATCATGTAAGTAAATATGAGCAGTGTCCCACAGGGGTTGGCCTTGGGGCTGGTGCTTTTCGGCATCTTCATCAGTGCACAGACGATGGCATTGAGTGCACCTCAGCAAGTCTGCAGATGACTTCAAGCTGAGCAGTGCAGTCGATACATTGGAAAGAAAGGAAGTTATCCAGAGGGAGCTGGACAGGCTGGAGAAGTGGGCCTTTGAAAACCTCATGAGGTTCAACAAGGCCAAGTGCTGGGCGCTGTACTTGGGTCGGGGCAATCCCAGATATTTGTACAAACTGGAGGAAGATCTCCTTGGGAGCAGCTCTGTGGAGAAGGACTTGGGGGTCCTGGTAAACAAGAAGCTGTACATGAACCAGCAGTGTTTGCTTGCAGCCCAGAAGGCCAACTGTGTTCTGGGCTGCATTAAAAAAGGGAGAGGGAGGTGATCGTCCCCCTCCACTCGGCTCTTGTGAGGCCCCATCTCCAGTACTGCATCCAGGCCTGGGAACCCCAGTACAGGAATGGCGTGGAGCTCTTGGATTGGGTCCAGGCCTACTAAGGTGATCAGAGGGCTGAACGGTGAGGTGAAAGTGGGCTCCAAAGCTCCCTGCAGAGAGCTGGGTGAGCCAGCCCTGCGGTGATGTGGTGACACGGGCAGACACGGACTCTGCACTTCCTCCTTATTAGCAACGTAATCACACATGATCTAAAGAACTAGATGGATTGGAGCCTGTTTAGGGAGCGGACGATGGGAGGAATGCTGGGACACGATGCCCTCTGACTGGAAAACGTCAAACTCTTAAAGTCAAATCAAAATAAAAGCGTCATTTGGAAGCTCACTTTAATAGCAAAGGAACAGATGATCACTTTGTCACCAGTGCCATTTTGGCATTACTTAAGACTGACCTGAATTCTGGATCTGGCCAGTCCATTGATCTATGATCATAATGATCCTTTAATTACTTGGCTTAATTATAGCTAATTTATTCTAGCGACAGGTTTACCTATATGTAGATTTCCAGGTTTCTGTGTTATTCTTCACTGAGATAATTTTGAGGCATAAAAGATACAGCAAGCCATGCTTTCTAAGCACCCAATTAGAAGTCACAAAGAATGTTGACCTTTGCGGGTAAATTTTCACTAACGTATTCCTCAATCAGGCAGTAAATATTAGAGCTGTGAGAAACATCCCGCGTTCTTCACACACACACACAGCGGGGGACTGGAATCCCTCTCCACACCGTTTCAGCTGTGCACTCATGACCTGTGCTTCCATAATACCTCTTGGCTGTGATATCAGTGCTGGGCGTACCATCGGTGCACACCTACCTTTTCATGTCAGCTCTGATAGAAAGATGCTGTTAGCAGACGGCGTCAGGTATTAATGCAGAAGTGACCTTTTAATGTCACGCACAGGTACACGAAGAAAGAACTGCCACTGAAAACTTCTGATTAAAGATAAAAGTAGACAGCCTATAAAAACATTGAGATAAAAAGTAAAGCCATGTGCCCTGAGTTTCCCCTGCTATCCCACCTCCTACTCCAAATTGATGTTGTCAGCACTCATGATTTTATCTCCAATCTTGTGATGTTTGATGTTTCACTTACACTGCAGCTACTAGAGTTGTGTAATGAGGTTAGAAGCCCAGCTTTCCTTTTTCTTTAAATTAAAGTCAGTTTCTAGTCCTAATGGTTAAAGTATAAAGCTTGCAAATGTGACCCAGGTGCACCCTAACAGCTCAAAATCCAGGAAGCAAAGTAAAGGATCTCCACGTTTATCATTTTACAGACAGACTTATGATTTTGAGGGCCAAACTGTAGTTTTTGAACATTTGGAGATGGCAATAGAGCTCAAAAAGGAAAAAAAAAAGTATCTGAATGAAGTACCACAATATGTTGCATCTTCCAGAGAAACGTAGTAGTCATTATATCCAGGGTGAGAATTCTTTTGTCAGACATATGTGTTTTCTGATTTACTTTGGTATGCAGCATATCTGGGTTCAGCCCCACACTGCCTGGGCTGGCGGGGGTTGTATTTAATAATGCTCATTGCAGTGGTCCAGCAAGGAACTAGAAACAGCTCGCCTTGCCAGTCCTGAAACAAAGGAGCACACCAACCAACCAAATGGAAACGTGTAAATGCAATGTCTAAAATGCTTGGGTTGGCTTAAGAAGCTCCAGAAGTACCAAGCACAGGTTTTAATGTACAGGTCAGAAATATTCAGCTGGTTTTATTGTTGTTGTTGTTGTTGTTGTTTTAAACCATGCTCTCAGCAGCAACAACCAGACTTGAAGAAAGCACAATGCTTAAATGGAGCTCCAAGTTAATGGAGTTGATGGTGACTCGACAGTGTGTCACTAAAAATGGGAATTAAATCTAGAACTGGGGAGGTGTGCGAAGCACTGAGTGCAGCTGGAATGCTGCATGGGCACGTTGGCCAGAAGCTCTCTGTGTGCTCGGATGGGTGATCCCAAAGGTCCCTCACACCTTGCTCTGATCATTGTGTAGTTCATTATGGAAGTGAAAAAATTACAGATAAGTCTTAGGCTTTGCGGTGAAGTGTACTTGCCAATGAAAGCTGGAGGACTCTGAGACTCAGTGTCTACATTAGTAAGGAGAATACATGGGAATGTTGTTTCACCAATATAAACACATATGACAAACTACAATTTAGTAATATATTAAAATAAGTAGTATGTAATTCTGAACTAAACAAGCTCATGTGAACCTATACTGACTGTGACTAATTTTGCTCTTCAATTCAGAAGAAAGCTGAAGAAACCATTTCTGAATCTCAATCACTTTGCTGAGACCAAAGAGCATGTATGTTTTGGGGTGAGTTAATGTGTTTAGCATCATGACCCACTTTATTTATCTTGTCTTGCAAGAGGTATTTTCTTCAGCCTTTTAAAGAACTTAAAAATGTAGACTGAAGACATATCTTGAGGAAATGAAGCCATTGAAAGGGTGTGCATCTTTCTTATGTTAGTTTCTCAGAAGAGAAAACTGAACTTTCTTTTCATGCTCTCTCTGTAATCTTTTTTGCTGTTGTTGTTTCCTTCTAGCTCTGTTATCTCTGATTGCTTTCAAGTATGCCCAAATCGTCAACCCTGAATTGAAATGAAATGTCTCTTATTCTCATCTGTGTAGACTGCTGCTGTTCTGATATCAGTCAGATGTATTTCTTAGATTTTAAATGAGTAAATTTAGAAAGATTTCTCCACACTGTGTTCTTTCTTCCATGTCAGTCTATGGCAGCACTTTTACTGCAGGACACTGCATTGCTAATAATGGGAAATGTATAAACTCACTGGGTAGATAAAGCTTCTTTCAAGCCATCAATTTGACTTTGAAATTCCACATGCAAATTAAAATGCTAGAATTGTCATTCTGGGAGTTTATCTCCTTTTCTGCCTCCTAAGCATTAATTACTGTGGTCCTGACACTCTGTTCTGCCCTCTTCTTCTCTGTCCTCCCCTCTCCCCACTGTCACTCCCAATGGCTGGGAAGTCTTCCCAGTACAGCAAACCAGTTCATCTCCCAATAAGGGCCATCAGCCAACACATTCTGGGCCTAAATTCATCTCATAAATATTGGTACAGACTTAAATAAATGCAGTCCCTCAGCTAATGTACTAGATTTCAATGGAATTACATGGGGAATTAATTTTCCTCCGCCTGTAGTCTGTAAAACAATAAAATCAGGAAATGCTTAGAGGCTATGGCTTGGATTTCCAAACTGGTTGAAAGGCTGGCTCTCCCACATCACCATTAATGTAGACTGTAGCAAGATACACCTGATGGACTCATCCTTTCTACAAACATGTAACCTATTAGGCCTCACTGAAGACATGAGCACCTCGAGTTGGCAGATCTGTCAAGAGTCAGCCAGCGGTGCCTTGCAGTTAGCAGTTACGTGTAATGGCATCCGTTTCATGCGTGTAATTCCTGCTACGTGTGATGACACCTGTTGGGCTTTGTTCATCCATTTAATAACAACACTTGGCATTTCTGTAGCACTTCACAAAGAAGTGTGCCAAAGCAGCTGCAGAAATGAAGCTGGTTACGACCAGCAGGGTATCTATGGTTGGTCTGACATGCACTGGAGCATGTAATATTTTGTTAACTCCTGTGTGCCCTGTGAGTTGTTCTACTACCAACATGCCAAAATGAAAGGCGGAGTATCGGGATATTCTAGTGCAGCTGTTCTTCTGCCTAGTAGAGTGGAAGGGCACACAAGAATCCATATGAACTTTTCACCTAAAACTTCATTTATTTCTTTATTTGTTTTATTCTTCTTTCGTTTCCCATCCTTTTGGCCTGCATATTCTTGTTCTCTTTCTTTCTCATCTGTTTCCCCATTGTCACGTTCCTCTGGTTCCCATTCATTGCCCTCAGAAGGATCCCTCCATATCGTTCATAATTCTCCCTCACTTCCTCTACCCATCCTGAGATCTCAGGCAGCAGTGGCTGAAGCAATAGTTAGCTGAAAGAGCAAACCATTTTCTGCACAAAATGCAGAAAAACTCTACAGATTGTTCTTTTGTTTTCTTTCTTAATGCAGAAACAGAAAACCTATAGTCAGTATAGAACAGTAAATCTGTAGCTGAATGTCATTTTGCTGCAAGAAGTATCATAAATATGAGGTTCCTATAGGCGCCTTATGTTTATGATCTGAGCAAAGTCTTCCTTAACTGTTAGTATTCTCAGTTCTTTATTTATGTATCGATGATGCCTGTAGGAAAACACAGACAGTACAGACCTGTGCATTAATGAAATGAATGGATTTTTACTGAGATATATATATATATATATATATATATTTGATCTCTTCCAGAATGGGCAGCATACAAATTGCAGTCATTTGCATGCTGATTGCTATCTTGATACAACGGAATCTGTCCTAGAGCCCTTGGCTGACAGCTCATGAATCAACCGGGTGTGTTGTCACAGTGCAGTGTTTGAACAGAAGTATTTCCATTCCACGGTATTTCCTAGCTGCTTTCTGAAAATAGAAGAAAAGTAAGAATACAGTCGCTGGGACTCCTTATAAAATCTCACTAGATGAGTCCAGGGATATTCACCACTGGTCTTGGTGAAGCTTTCATGCATCCTTGAAAGGGATTCATTAAGCTGGAAAAGCTGGCTGGAAACCAGTCTTCCTATAATGTCTTCCATAATTTGCTTCAAGGGACACATTTACAGTCACTCAGCCTTTTTTATAGATCTTGTGCAAGACGAAGGGCTGGGTCACAATTGCAAGACTTTAATGAATAGATGTTTCTTGCATGCCACAACCAAAACAATTTTTCAAGCATCTCAGCACAGCGCTGTGTTTCAGTATGGACTTTCCCAAGGATGTGCGACAGGACCATAGCTGCAACCTCTGCATTCGCAACGACCGCTCTTTTCCAGCTGCTCCTTCTTCGATTCCGATCCATTCACATGCAGAAAGAAAACATCCAGCAACCACGATTTCTACTCCCCATTTTTTTGTTCAAGGAGCTGAAGATTTCAGCTATTTCCTTTTTACCATGTTACCCACTGTACAGGTTTGCACGGAAACAGATTACAGTGTGAAGACTCGTTGAATTAACAAAACATCACTGAAACTTATCTATTAAGTATAGCCAGATCTCAGAATGATATTCTGCTTGTCACAGGAGTGCTAAGATCTGCTTCATGAAGTCCATTTAATTTATGAGAACGATCTCTCATCCACATCCCACCGAACGCTACTGATGGACTCGGCGATTAGAGATGGAACAAAACAGAGATGGCTTTGGGGGCTTGGATTTCATTAGAATTTTAAAACGGGGAAGTAGATTTGCCCGCTGACCTTTGATTAACAAATACGAATTCAGCCAGAAACGTTTTCTCTGAAGGTAGCCCAATTAAGAACAGCTTCCTTCCGAGTTCCCCTTGTCTGTCTGTGAAAACTGGGCACGCTGGCACTGGGCTTTTTTTCTGGACATTTTCCACCTGGTCACAAACATTGGAAGTCCTGTCTTAGCAGGGTAAGCCAAGTAGCTGTTGCACAAAGAAACACTGAATGCATTTCTGTATTGCAACAGAGACAGCCTTGAATCACCATATTGATATACAAGGGATCAGATAGTAAACTTTTTATTAGCAGCCAGGAATTTCTTTTGAAAATGATTCTTTTTCTTTGACATCCCTACATATGTGCTGAAGGATGCTGGTACAGTTTCTTCCTATCAAGACAGGATATAATGTGTGACTGTGTTCTAGAAAAGTGTTACTTTTTTTTACAGATTTATAATTTTTTAATGTCAGATCACCATAAAGCTTTCAAGCAATAGCTGCTGGCCAAAATTACATTAGGAAAGTGCACGTTATGCTCCATTTCCCTCCGGGAAGGGAGGTAAACACAGGCAATCTGGACTGGGAGGGGCAGAGCAGAGGTAAGGAGGCTCTTGCTGAGTTTCTGCTGGCGGTCAGTACTCCCATGTCTTCCCAAGATGGCAATACAAAAGGAGCAATACAAAATAGCAAAGAAAGGATATTGTATTCTGCTGAATACTAGCTACTCTAGGGACTGGGCAGCACTGTGTGGTCATTGCATCCTGAAAGGGGGGAAGGAGACAGCATCCACAAATGGGGGAACAATATTGATGTTGTATTAACACCACTGGCAGACATATGTGGTAGGCAGGGCTGGTGGATGCTGTTCATCAAGTGCGTGGAAAAGCAATGTGCTGTAACACTCTCTGGCATTTTGAAATAGTTGTGAAGTCTGTGCAGCACAACCTGAAACTATTATTGTCTGATTAGTCACAGTGCTGCTAATTGCAACAGTCACTTTATACCAAGGAAGCTAGTTTAAGGAAGCTTGGGATAAAGACCACCTAATTTAGGTCCCCATTAGTCATTGCAATAGCTAAAATTAGGTGACTGACTCCAGCAGGACAAGCCAAGTCACTCATTATACAATTACTCTTCATTTACAAGAGTGAATCAAAAAGCCATACTGCTTTCCTGGATGGAGAAAATGTTGGTGGGATTTAACTACTGCTAAATGCTGCATTTGCATTTGCTTCTCTCCCTGAAGCTCCAGCCCTTGCCCCAGGGCTGTCCTGCGGGAACTGCTGTCCTGAGTTTATGGAAGCTCTTCTCTTTGGTGCCAAACCCAGCCGAGCTCACTCTGCTAAGAAAAAAGCAGAGGCACCAAGACGAGCAGAGCCCACTGTATGCCTTTCCTGCTTCCTGAGCACGTGTCCATAAGGCTGTGAAAGAGATGGGAAGGGATTTTGCCTTCATCACAGTGTTTCTGTCAGCGTGTGTCAGAATATTCTGAGTCTGTCCTTGCAATGATCCATCAAGTGTCTGGTAGGGCTTGGCCTAAGTCTAGGTTGTGGGAGAATAGTTCCTGAAGGGAGAGTAGAAAGAGGACAGAGCCAGGCAGTCAGTGGTGCCCAGTTCTGGGACAGAGGCAGCAGGCACAAACGAGGCAGCACCACAGTGCTGTGTGGGTGATGCACCCTGGCACAGGGACGCAGAGGCTGTAGGCTCTCCTCCTTCGAGATGTCCAGGAGCTGCCAGGATGTGGGGCTGGGCACTCTGCTCTTGGGTGGCCCTGGTGGGCCAGGGTGAGACCAGAGGCACCCAGAGCTCCTGCAGCCTCAACCAGTTGGGGTTCTGTGACTGGGATTCCCTGATTCCATGATACTGTGATGCTGTGACCTCCAGGGCTTCCAGCTGACCAGAAGGTCCCCTTGGGGCTGACGATGACAGCGGGCAGGCAGTGCTCCCTTTGGCACCCCTGAATGGAGATGCCTCAATCCAGAGGATCAGGAGCACAGATTACACCAAGCACCTTCCTGAAGTACCAGTCAGTGCATGAATTGCTTCTGCCCACAGGCAGCACTGTGTAGCTCGGTGTCAGAAGGAAGCAGGGTCAGGTGTTTCCTTGTGTGCACTGAAGTAGTATCTGCTGCCCAAGATGCCAGCAGGGACATCTGAGGTCACCCAGTTCAGCCTGCAGGCAAACATGATGTCATCGCTGTCAGTGTGTGAGCAAACCCCCATTCTAAAAGCAGTTCGTTCTGCTTTCTTTCCTTTTTCTCTCCACTTGTTTTGCTTTCCCATCCTTCTGCAGCGGGGTTTTGTCCAAGCTTTCTTTTTCATTTTTCAGCCTGTGTTTATTCCAGGCCAGTTTTGCCTATTACACTCTCATGTCTAGTTTTTGTCTCCACAATTTTCTTTCTGATGGGTGGGAAGGAAGATGGAGTCCACAAGAGAAAATTCAATATCGCTGTTTTTGTGTGTATGAAATACTCAGCTCTTTGTGCTTGATTAGACAATTTTGAGATGCGGGCAAATGAGAATTACATTGGTCACAAAACATTGAACTGACAACCTGAAGTAGCCATTGGAAAGAAAACCCTTCTAAAGCACGAACTTTTTCTTTTATTAAACAATTTATAATTTGGTCATACGGTACTCGAAGATGCTTACAGCTGAATTTTAAAGTGTGCTGATTTCACTTAGTGTCACTTTACATTTTATGGGCTGGGAGATCTGCAAAGCCTTTCACCAGGCAGAGAGAAGTGCCCCGGATCCTCCTGGCTGTACCAGGGAAGCCTGAGCTCCTGCTGGAGCGTTGCTACCTGCAGCATCCCTCACCAGCAACCCGGCGTCTTTGTGCTCTTCATCTCCATCACGTCAGCCTTGAGACATGATGTGAATCCAGTTTTGTAAAGGAGGTGGAACAGAACAGCATGGGCTTGGGACGACGGGAGTAGCGAAATGTTCACTCACTGCGTGCAGGTGACTGTGGTTAGGAGGAAGTGTGAACATTTGCTGGCTCGCCTGGCACAACAGAGCACTTTCAACAGCCTTCCCTTATGATACATTTGAGGCAATTTTATTTGGAATTTCAGTCCAAGAAACATTTTAAGCTTGTTTCTTTTTTGATCAAATTAACACATTGGTCCTTGGGACATTCTGCTCAGTGCCTGTAAGACTGCTTCTTCTTCCTGCCCTTCCTCAGTGCTCAGCTCACATCCACCAGCTATACAACGTAAAAACTGGATAGGTGTATTTCAGCATTACAAACACTAATTCGCAATGGCACAAAACCAATTTGGATTTGCACACATGCATCAGCAGCACTACCTATATTGATCCACAAGAGCACGAAACCGATGTGCAAATAGGCGCGCGCTTCTGAATTGTGAGCAGCCATTCGGAGGTCTTGACTCATGGTCCGCCCTCTGCAGCCAGCTCTGCAGGCTGACACTTAAGCGGTTCCGTCCGTGTGTCTGTGCCCTGGGCACACCGACAGCCTCTGCAGGCCCCCACCCACCCCAACCACTGTGGGTGCTGCCAGCTCCCTGCGCTGGGTGCAATGTGGGTCCCAGGGTGGGGGCGCAGGATGTGTTCCTCACCTTGTGTTAGCAGCTCCTGAGCAGGCACCTGAGCACCAGGGTAATGCATCTTCCTGCATGGTAGTACTTCGTCACAGGCGAGCTCTTGTCATCACCTCTGTTTCGCCAGATGGATGACTGTTTGGGGATGGAAGGCTTTTTTCCCCTTTAGTTGGACCAAGACCATCCAATGGAGTGAGCAGCAGGAGGTTCTGAAAGAGAGATACTGCTAGCACTGTTTCCACATACCCACAGACTGATCTTTATGCAGCTGAGACTACAAGGGATATCCCTTAAAATAAAGGGTATCTTATTACCCATCTTCTCCAACTCCTGTGGAACGAAACATCCCAAAATTGAGAGAAGCTGCTGCACAAAGCTTCTTTATAGATCTCAGTGTGCCTCCTTTGCTGGCTCCAGCTGCCCCTATGCTCTGTTTTTCCTCGGCCTTTTCTTCAATATTTTTTCCAGTTGACTTAGTTATTACAGTACACGGACCAGAGCGAGGAAAATACCCTGAAGGTGGGAGCTGGCAGAGCGGGGGGTGGCAATGGAAGCGCTGTTGCCATCCCATGACATCACCTACACGGCCATTGGTGGCACTGCGGTGCGGGGAGGCACTGGCCGGCATCCCCAGGCTCACTTCCGTGACACAGAACAGAGCCGGGGCCTGTCTGCTGCCAGCCCCTTTCAGTGCCAGCCTGCTGGCAGAGCTCGGGACGTTTGTAAAAACAGTACAGTACTTTATTTAGCCTCTAGTGAGAAAAAGTCACTTCACAGCTCCGGTTTAGGCACAAGGCGCTAACAAGCAGATTGGAAAAAAAATATAATCCCTTGCATAAAAACGTTTCAGATGAAAATTGATTTGTATGCCAGATGACCTCGTGGATCGGGAGATTGAGCTGTGCCTTTTATCTCCAAAGAAATGGGTTCGGATCCTGATTAGCCCATAGAGGAAATTCCATTTAGTGGTTTAATTTTGGTGAGCTGAAAAGCTGTTCCCTGCCTAGAACCGCCATCTATTATGGCGTGATTGGCAGTCTGTGTTCAAGGCAGAACAAGAACG
This sequence comes from Lagopus muta, assembly GCF_023343835.1. NCBI lineage: Eukaryota > Metazoa > Chordata > Aves > Galliformes > Phasianidae > Lagopus > Lagopus muta. Next base: position 6,969,033 of record NC_064439.1, read on the forward strand.
TCACCTCGGCTCTACTCCTATTACTTCATCCTGCCATCAGCTCTCAGCACCTAACCTCCATTTCCAAAGAGCCTAAGAAAGCAGGCAGGATTCAAGGTGAAAGTGGAGTCGTGCAGCTGTGCCCGGACAGAGTGGAGGAGGCAAATGGCTAAGAAAGACTGTGGAGGTGCCAAGGGGAGACCTGGAGAATGGGACAAGGGGGCCTGGGAAAGCAAGAAGCACACTGATGGAGCAATGTTTCATGAGGGAAAATGGAAAGGGGAGGAGAAAGGGGAAAAAAGTAGGGAATGAGGATGGGCGGGCAAAGGATGTCTATGTGAAAGGTGGGATGCAGGCGTAGCCAGAGCTGAAGGCAGTGAACCAAAATGAGCATAACTCCACCTAAATGTCAGGTGTAAGAAGGAGGCTCTCAGGGTTGGCTCCTGGAACATCTCACTGTGTCTGAAGGTTCTGGTTGGCATAGACATGTCCTGAGTCATGGAATCATAGAGTGGCTTAGGTTGGAAGGGACCTTAAAGACCATTCAGTTCCAACCTCCCTGCCAGGACTAGGCTGTCCCCAGCAGATCAGGGCCCAGGGCTCCATCCAACTGGCCTTGAGCACTACCAGGGATGTGGCATCCACAACAGTCCTCAGCTGGTGCTAAATATTTTGCAATCAAGGTATCTTAGCATGGTTTTCCTAAGTCTTCATTCCTTGGAGCGTGAACCACTTCTGCAGGGGAGCAGAGGATATGCAGGATTGGTCAGCAGCCAGTTCACTTCTCCATCATGTCTTGGCAGGAAACAGAGTAAGAGAAGAGAAGAACTCCAGCCTAATCAATAGAGTATCTCCACATTGTTGGGTTATATTGCTACGACCAGCATGAGCACGTTCCTGGTGGCCTGCTGGGCTTTCTCCACAGATATTAAATGGAGGAAGGAATTAGAATTTTGCATTGTGACACTAATCAGCCTCGTGACCCTGTTTTGTGCAATGTTGTGAGCAGATAGATAAGAAAATATTATCACTCTAAGGTGGTTGCAGCAGTGGGTGAAAACCTCTCACTGGTGGGAATGGAGGTTTTGCTGCTAGGATGGCATTTCAGCTTTCTTAGTCACCTCGGCTGTCACAGCAGTGAATGTGCTCATAAAATAATCTCCGTTTGGGTGGTCTTCCTTGGAACAATAAAATGTGCATTTGGAATGGCACTGATAATTGGAAAAAATGCTATAAAACCAGCATGGTGATGAAGTGCAAAGTACTGCATTTTGGGAGGAGAAATGCCAGAAGGGATCTCCTGGTGGGGTTGGAGCTCCAGGTGGGCTGAAGGCTGAACACAAGGGCAGGGTGGGATGTCCTTTTCTGGCTGCAGTTCTCCAGCAGCGAAAGCTGCTCTCCACAATCCTGTTGCTTCATCATCTCCTCTCACCTGAGGCTTTGGCTTCTTCACACACCCCTCAGCCTTAGCAGGGTGTGTTAGATGAAGGCGAGAAGAGACCTGCTGTCTGTACTGCTGACTGTCACAGAGGAGGGCTTGGCCGGCAACGGCGCTGGCTGACCTGGGAGGGGAGAGAAGGCAGCTGGGGGTGGTGATAAGCAGCTGGAGCGGGCGAGAAGAAATAAACTTTTCACCCAGCTCAGCTGCAGCCAGAACAGGATGTGTGGCTGCAACCTAAGACATAGGAGATAATTATTCTACTCCACTTGGCACCGGTAAGGCCTCAGCTGGAATACGGTGTCCAGTTCTGGGCACTGCACTGTAAGAAAAATGTAGACAAACTGGAGAGAGTCCAGGAGAGAGACACTGGAAATATCAGAGGCACAGAAAGAACGACCTAGGAGGAAATGTTGAAAGGATTGTTTGTTTAGTCTGGGAACAGCAGAGTCTAAAGAAGTGATGATAAAAATCTTGCAATAAGTTAAAGTTTATTGTAAGGAGGAGAGTGATAGATCTTTCCCCATGGCTGCTGCAGGACAGGGAAAGAAGGAAGCAGCTTCATTTGCAGCTAAGAAAACTGAGATTAGGAGAAACTTTCTAGGAGGGCAATGCACACAAGCTGCTAGGGAATGCATGGGTCTTGTTAAACTACATAATAACTACTATGTGTTCTATTTGATTAACAAACATTGGAAGAATAAGGATGGTTTTTTTGTTAGAATGATTATTTTGGGCTAAAGCCTAGGACTGTATTTCTACATGTCCACAGCACAGTCATGTGGGTGCACTTGCAAGAAATAGCTCTTGGGCTTCATGCTCGCTCTTCTTCAGCATCAGTGTGCACAAAACGCAGCATCTTGTGACTGATCTCTTATTGCAAGATCTCTACATATTGTTGCAATACAAAGAGGTCATCGTGTAACCCAACAGTTTGTATAAAATCCTATGAATACATGAATAACTTCGCCTTATGATTCCATTTTTGGCTGCACTGTATTTTTTCCCTTGCAGGTTTGTATCAGATATCTCTAATCCCTTCTTTGTAGATTTGCGGTATGTGCACAGCTAGAGATATATCCACTGATAGCTGTTAATCCTTTGAGTGCTTTTACATTACACAGCATATGTCCAGTGAAAGTTCTGCTGTATGGTTTAAGGATACTCGCTGATTCTCCAGCAACTGCAAACAGAATACTGTGCCATCCCAGGAAGTTCTCAGGCTGTGAATTGGATTTTCTTCTTCAGAAGAGACTCAAAGGACGTCCTAATATTTCCAAAAGTTCAGACTAATGTGCCTTGCAAACTCAGGAAAGAAATGGACTGAGGGTCAGGGAGGTTGGATGTGGAGGTAGGAAGCCAGCACACTAAGGTCCCACACAGCGTCTTGGACTCATTGGTGATGTTGCAGAGGTCAAAATCTATGGCTGTAGCTGGCCAAAACATTTCTTGAGACTTATGACAGAATATGGACTTTTTTCTCGTGAAATAGAATCTATTAGGGAATGTATTTGAGCGCACTTTCAACTCTTAGTCTCCTTGGATTCTGAAGTGTAGCTTTAGATAGGAGTGTTTTGGATTTTCTGCTGTTCGGTTTTGGTTTAGTCACAAAATGTTAAAGGTGTTTTATTAGCTCCCAGTGTATGTACCCAGCCTTCATTCCATCTGCACAACAACACTAACAAAAAACATGAGGTAAGGAATACAACGAGGTCATGGATACTTTCAACATTTTGAAGATGAACAGCATTAAGCCTATATCACCTTTGAAGTGTATACTCAGTGGAGCACTAGAGCAGTACAAACCAGTAAAACAAAACAGCCAGTTAAGCGAGGTTACAGCTGCTTTGCTTTCCACAAAAGCACAAAGCACCCACAGGGTATTCATTATCATATGAATTATTTTTTGTGGTTCTTCATGGAAGGTAGGTGTCAAAGGCATCTATTGTGAAGAACTGGGACATGGTCAGCCTTGCCTATTGAAATGAGGTGGGAGAGAAAACCATATCTCATCTACTTCTCTTGGTTGCTTTGCAGGGCACTGGGGTGCTCCCACATCTTCCTGTTAGAGCTGAAGCATCATGGAAGGTTTACGGGGATAGAAAGGAAAAATGGGAAAGGGGTAGTGGAAAGAAAGGGAGAACTGCTGTGATTTAGATGTTGAACAGTTGGACTTCAAAGACTGTGTTAGACACCTCAGGCTCCATGTACAATCAGTGGAGAGGAAAAGTAACTCCAGGGAGATGCTTGTCTCCTTCAGGACAAGAAATGCCTGTTTCTCTGCTGCCTCTATGAGACATCTAGGTATCCAGCTCCTAGATAGGGGAAGTTGGCTGGGATGACCCTGCACGGCCTACTGGCTGTGGCACTTCCTGGAGGCTGCTCCCACCACTGGGAGTTGCCTCAGGGTGGAATCGCCTCTTCTACTCACCCTGTGGTGACTGCAGGGCAGCAGTGACCGCCAGGGCTGCCTGTGAGGAGGGGAGCTGGCCGCTCAGCTCTTGTCATGGCCCAGGAGCCCTGACAGACAGCTCGCTTCAGGGCCTTTGGGCTGAAGAGCCCAAAAGGTAGCTGTGGTACTGCGGGACATGGCTCAGTGGTGGAAGGCAGACGGTCGGACTGGATGATCCGTGTGTCTTTTCCAACCTTAATGATTCTATGAATCTATGTCACCTGCTGGTGGCACCAAGCCAGAGCTGCCCGTGTCTGTGCCTGGGCAGGAGAAGCAGAAGGTTGGAGACTTACGGAAGCGCCCTTTGCCCTGCCTCAGTCCTACACAAGGACCAGGTTTGCATTTAACTGCACCTAAGCTGTAGGAATCCTCACGGCTCGGGAAGCAAAACCCTTTGGCTCTGTAAGCAGACCAAACCCATCTTCATTTGCTGCATGGCCCCTGATAGCTTTTCCACATTTCACATGGGACTGGGCTCTCAAATGCTTTTTACAAATTTGACCAACTCCCTTCCAGCATCTGGCAGGGCTCATTTTCCCACTGATACTTCATTTATTCCACATGAGCTTCCCCACCTTTATTTCATCGTCGAATCATTACGGTTGAAAAGAGCACTAACATCATCGAGCCCAACCATCAATTTATTGAGTCCAACCACCATTTATTTATATTTATGTTCTTTTGCTTTTTTTTTTCATCCCAGCAGGGAGGCGAGCAAGTGGAAGTGCATCCCATGTAACGTCTGGGAACGGCCTCGCAGGGCTTTGGCACCTTGTGCAGGAATGAGCACATGCAGGTAGAATGCGATGGCTCCCGCTGAGCACGGCTGTGCTGAATCCTACAGCCCAGCAAAGAGCAGCTGGTTAAGGTGGAATTTGAAAATCAGTCACAAGATAAACAGGTTGCAACGTTAAGCGCTCTCCAAGGGAAAAGCAGCGTGCAGCATATGTTCTTACTTTGGAAGATATTTAAGAAAGGGAAAAAAAATATCACAACCCTTTAATAGACCCTTTACTGGCTCGTGCTAGTGGGGCTGTTAATTAATTAAATAACTATATGTGAATGGCATCCATTGGGAAAGAGCCTCACGGCTTCCAGATGCCAGTTATTGGCCCCATTACAGGCCTAAAACTATTACAGTAAATCATTACATGCTCCAAGATGAACTGGCACACGATTGCTGGGAGGAAGGATGGAGCTATTCTCACTTGTGCCATTTTGTGTCAGTTTTTATCTAGTGAGATTAATTAGGACTTTTAGAAGTGCAAGTCAGAACTATAAAATATTAAAGGATATTCCATCAATAGGATGGAGACACGCTTAAGCAGAGCTTTTAAAACTTTTGGATGTTGACGGATAGATAGAAATTGGAAGAGATAATGAGCAACATCTGACTTTGATTTATTTTTTTAGAAGGTCAGATTTATAGTGAGTGGGACTGCACTAAGCATCCTCTGTCTGCTGGGGGAGTACTCAGAGGAGGACATTAAAGTTTATCACTTCAGTTCAGGTGCCAGGTAAGCAAACAGTTTCTCAGGCCAAAACCAATCATTTAAGGCAGTTATTCCAGATACAGAATCAACCAGAAAGTATTAAATAACCCCACAACCTGGATCCCCTGCTGGGAGGGGAGCACTGCCTGACAATGGATGGCAGCCTAAAATCTATGATCTGGCCTAGGATGGTCCTTTTTTCCCCCGTCTTAATTAATAAACTATACTTTTCCACCCTAAATGACTACAGTGGACCTTGCTGTCATTTTAGGCTGTTTGAGGGATAAAACCATAGAGTCACCTACATCACCCCAAGCCTACACCTTTGAAAACCTTCATGCCTGCTTGGTCTGTTTCAAATCCAAAATCTAAGCACTGGAGGGGCGCTGCAGGGTATTAAACTGTTTATACAATTTACCCAATAATTAGACACATTAATTCACAGGCAGACATTCCTTCTGAAAAGTGTTCCATGGCTGGAATTGATGGCTAAGCAAAGGGTGGAGGGTTTTGCAGGGGGTCACCAAGACTGTTGAAGGAGTGGTTCCAAGGGGACCCAACACCAGACCACGCAGGGGCTCAGCAGTTCCAATTGCATGGAGGACATCCAGAAATGTATAAATGTGGCACTGAGGGAACATGAATTAGTGGGCATGATGGTGATGGGTTGACGGTTGGATTAGATGATCTTAAAAACTCTGTGGTCTCTCTGCTGCTCCAAGGTGTATGGGACACTCCATAGATGGAATGCTTGATAGCAGTTTAATGTAAGTAGAAAAATGAGGTATTTGTTGGCTCTGTGGGTTTACAGGAGAAATAGCATCTCTTGAAAACCAACTTCATCAAGCTGCTTCCCCTGAAGAGAAGGTAAGGATGCAGAAACATTCACACGGATACTACCAGGAAGTGACTTGCTGTGTGAGAAAAGCATGAGTAAGAGTCTGCTGACTAACGTCTAGTGAAGGGAAGGGATTGATTTATTACCAGAGCACAACAAATGGAGGCACTGCTCTTGCAGGCTGCTCTGTGCAATCAGATCCATGCAGCCATGTGGCTCTGGTAGGGCCCAGCAGGGCTCAGGACTGGCAGGACTGGCTCAATAGCAATAGGATGGAAAATTTTATGTTCGATTTCTCCAGTACAAAAAATGTCGATTTGGACAAAAAAAAAATTGTCCAGATTCGGATGGGAGCCATGGGACTTGGAGCAGTGAAGCAGAAGGACAGACGGCTGCTTTGTCAGCAGGGCAGCACCCAATGTATGTGCTGGTAGGAGAGCACTGCCTGGTCTGGTCCTCAATGCAAACAAATGGCTTGCAGGCTCTGGGATCCGGGGAGGGGAGTGTCACCATGTGTCCAGCACAAACAAAAGGATGAGCTGAGCCAAGAGCAGCTCAGTGTTCATCTCCCATTCCCTGGCTGTAACCGCAGGAGACTCCTCTTGGCTTGCACTAGAATGGGATAGAATGTAATCACCAAGCAAAAATGTTGTTCCTACTTGATAGCTTAACATGACGTAGGCAGCAGCTACGCTTTTGCACTGAGCTTGCCTTTCTGCTCTGTGGAATCTTAGACTGGCCCACGCTTTGCATCAGAGAAAATGAAACCAGGGGAGGAAAAACATAGCTACTTTTTTTTTTTTTTTTTTCTGGGGTACAGATCATGAATTCTGAGCCAGAATGAGATGGAAGCGAGCGCAGGTCATCACAACCTGCTACCTGTGAGCAGGGGGTCTCACTGCAGGCCCTGGGCTGCAATGTAGAACAGCAGCAGCAGCATGGCTGTGTGTGCAGGTTCCTTCCCAGCCACCACACTCATTGCTTCATGCCCCACGTTCTGAGTATTTTGGGACGGAAACAGGAAAAAGGACTGCAGCCATATACCGCGATCGTACAGTAAATGGTGGATTTCAACTTTCCAGTGGGAGGAATAATGGACTAGTGTTAGGGACCTGGTGCTGTCAGGTATGTGCAGGCAGACACAGCTGGAGAAAAGCTTTGGGCACAGATACAAAGTCCAGTCTGACTTTGTAAAGATGTATGCACACCCTTAACTTTAAACACATAAATTTTCCCATTGACCTCCCTGGACCTATTCATGCATTAAACATATGCATAAGCCTCTCTAGAAAGAGGGAATATAATAAATGAGATAACCAAAATAGTTAACCAGAAATATTTTCTGTACAGGGAAATAGGAAAATTTACAAGGGGTGTGTGCACATGGGCTCCCAGTGATCCCTCTTGACAGAAAAGGCCAGATAAAATCTAGGCCACATTGTTAAAGGACAAGGCATTGTTGCTCGTGTATGAAGGGTGTTTCCAGCTACCCATAGCACAGACAAGAGCACAGTTTGCATTCAGTACGTTAATTAAGCAATTTGCTGGAATTCAGCATGTGGTGGATTGGTGGGAGGCAACTTTAGCTGGGGTTCTGCAGGCTGAGATCCCTTCGTTACACTGACGACTCTGAGTGGTGCCAACAGAGCAGCACGCTCAGTAGTGCATTGCTGAGGTGGCTTCTGCACAAAGTCAGCCCTAAACAATGCAGTTATGACCCAGTGAAAAGAACTGATAAAACCAATCAAGATCTACATTATAAAGCTGACTATTGTTGGTGAGATATCCAGAGCCTGATGATAAGCACCATTGTTATCAAGCAAGGGGGACTTTCTGCAGACCATTAAGACTTCGACTTGTTTTTAGCCTGTCATTTTTTTTTAATATTCACATGGGAAATGTTTCAATTTTACTGTCCATATCTGTCTCTACACATTGCATTAGGTCTGTTTTTCTTGATAGGTTTATCATTTAGCATATGCTGTACTCATTAGCATTTACATCTATAGGTTGTTCTGGAGTTACTGTGGCATATGGTTGTGAATGGTAGCTACAGAAACCTCCAGCAAACAAGCAATATTGTGACCTGTGCTAGTGGGTGGAGGTGAACATGGACCCTACCTATAGCATTAATGCATTTAGTGGCTGATGCCTGCTTACTTGTGCAAAGCAGAGCAGTGCTCAGGCCTTTCAGACCTGTGTTTGCTAAATCATCTTAAAACAGACCTTTAAGCTTTGCTGTTTCATGGCAGAACTTTCAGCAAGCTGCATTCTCAACTTCCTTCTACTTTTCCTTTTGTGCATTAAAAATGGATACTTGACTTCAACAAGGCCATTATCCATAAGCTACAAAAAGCCAACTCCTTACTCACAAACACTTAAGGCTTTCAGACAATGCAGAAGACTGGGAGGGGAGAGACTGCTGCTTCTTTACATCAAGACTATATCCTGATCTCTCTTTTGTGTCCAAAACCCAACGTCACCCTACCCAGGATTATTAGGGTCTTCCTTTGAGCGCCAAACCCAAGGAACTAGTGCGACCTGTAGGCAAACAAGCCAAATCTGAAACAAGATGAAGCTCCAGTCCCAGTGCCAGCCTGTACTTGTATTTATTCTGCTTTACGACAGACTTCTTTTGGCACAGGGAGATGCACTGCGCTGAGCTTTGGCACATTGCTTCAGACATGGAGGAAGTCTGGGATGGGAGACCACAGCCTAAGTGTATTTACCTTGCACTCTGTTTTCATTAGACTTGCTGGAGCTGAAGGGTTCCTCCATTCCCTCTGAATGCCCTGTTTTGTGTGATGATGACTTTGCAAGACGAAATGTCTTCTGTCCTATCCATGTGTTGCTGTCATTCACACTGAGAATCCTGGAGCCTGCGTGTTTTAGTCTGGGGATGAATTAGCATTTTAGTTTTAGTACATCCTGTCCCATAATTCTACTGAATGGTTTTTGGAAGGAGAGTCTGAAAACCTACCTATTCCCAAGAATAATGATTTTGGCCTCAAATAAAGGACAGGACAGGACTGGCACTGAAATACTGGAAACTCAGCATATTATGAACTTTAGTGCTGGTACTCTGTGATTTCTTATCCGAACAGAAAGCATTTTCATTTGTATTGCTTTATTTTCCTTGAAGGCAGACTTTGCTCCTGGAGAAAACAGACTGTGGGATCAAAAGAGATCTGGAGAACCAGCCTCAGCGCTCTGGGCCTGCAAGTTTCCATCTGCAGGCTCTAATTCAGCTGTGCTGTGTGTGTAGAAGGGGAAATGCAGAGCAAATAGCTCAAAGTTTCACTTTTGGCTTTCAGACGCTGCAGCATTTTATTCTCTTTATATCCATGGCTTCTATTTAGTTCTCTATCTACCTGTAGCTCTGCCTGCACTGTCTTTCAGGGACTGTCCTGGATATCTCTGGTCAATGCAGTAGTGGAACAACACCGCTGTGTACCGCACAGTCCAACCTGGCATGGATTCAGTCCAGGAGAGGACTGGAGACGGTGCCCTTTCCTTTCCCTTTGCCTCTCACATCCCCCTGTGGGTAGGATACAACACAAACTACAACTTACTAGAAAAGGAAGTATTGGGAAATGTGTGTTTCCTATTAGAAATACAAGTAGTGGCAATAAAACCCAAACAAGGAAGAAAAGAAAAAGCTGTTTTGAAATCTCAGTGCTTGGTTATGCTGCCCTGATTTCTTAGCCATCAGTCCTTTCCTGATACAGGTAGGGCTGGGTAAAATGTCACTGAAGCTGATAGATGTAACCTCATTGAGAGCAGCAAAACCACCTGATTTTCTTCTACATGAAACCCAGGCACGAGATCTCACCAAAGCAGAGCCATGTGCAGAGCTAAGGAGCTTCAGCAATAAGAGACAAATCCCACTAATACTTAGTGCAACTGAAGTGCAAGCTTTGCAGCCTTACTGCAGAACTGCACAGTTAAGGAGTTAAAATAAAGGATAAGGGAAAGTCACACAATGACTCTGTAAGCACTGGGACAGGACTGCTCAGCAGGTTGGTGGTGGGGCCTCCCATGGGCAAGAAGGTTGAGCTGTGTCCCATCCCCTGCTGGAAGGAGCTGTGAGAGGAGCACAGGCAACCTGCTGTTCCCACAACAAGCTCAGTAGGGTCCAGTCCTCTCCAGATCTTCCTCTTACTGGCAGTCATTGGGATTTCCTGGTGCATCCTTACCATTTCAGAGCTTGTTTGCCATTCACTGTCACTGTGGACATTTTCTATAGGATCTTGGGTGAGCTGAGCTCTTTTCCTTCAGCTTTTGACAACCACATGGCTCTCCTTTCTTCCATGCTTTAGCAAACTCTGAAGCTGCTCCCCAAACAGCCTCCCTTCTTCTCTGCCCCTTCCCATCCCCATGCTGGAGTTCATTTCTGCAACTAAAGATCCCATTTTGTATTCTCTGGGAAGATGGTCAATTTCTTTTGGTGCTGTTAGTGCCATTGTGTATCATGTTGTGGATCTCCCTGGGACTGAAGTTGTTTGTGCCTTGTGAATTGTGGTGTGCCATGCGCTGCCTTGTTTGCTTTCTTCTATAATCACTTTTTAACATCAGAAAAACATTCTGACGAAATTCTGTGAGTCAAAAGCAGTTTCAGAGCTGTCAAAACTTCTGGAGATGAATAGAAACTTGCTCTGATGAGATCTCTGCTAACATGCACTGATTTTCTGAACCCATTTCTTTCATGGTCCAAAGGCAGCATAGCTTTGTAATGGCTGTGGGATGACACTTTGAGCCATGCACTCTGTGAGAAAGGATCCTTCACTGAATGGAGTGTCTGCAGGAGCAGCTGGCAGCCCAGCCATACAAAGCACAGGGACTTGCTCTTTCATTGACCAGTGTCTTCATTTTGGCTGTGCAGAGTGGGAAAGTGTGGCTCAAAGTGCTGTAGGTGACCGTGCCCAGCACCATCTACCACCTACTAGTGGGAGGCACTGGCAAGGCTGCCCAAAGCAGCTTTTTGTAGCAACAGCCTAAAAATCTTGTCTTTCTGAACCTCAGAAGCCAAGATTTCTTCTCTTTCATCTCTCCCCAGAGGGTGAGGAGGTCTTTAGTACGGGCCCAGCTAGATGCATGAGAAACAACCCTGACAAATGGTTTAAATTATAAAGTACAGCAGCGGTGCCAAGTCCTGCAGTACGAGTGCCAAGATTGGGAACGTGGCTGTTCCCCAGCACTTGGCAAGGTGGTGACATCTCGTCACCGCTCTCCGTGAGCGCGAGGCCCACACAGGTACATGGACCAGTTGGCTGGGGCAGGATGCAAAGCAGTGTGGGAAAGCAGGAGGAAGCCTGCCAAGCTTTTCCCAAGGAAAGTCACAGTCACATTTTTTCAGAGGGTTCTGCTCCAATGTGAAATTACTCCTGGTGGCAGACAGAATGCAGCCTCCAAAGCTCTCTATCAGTTACACTGATGGGTCACGTGGGCTCCATCCCAGTTTGCACTGGTAATGAAGGGTGAACGCACAACTATTTACTTCCAGTGAAGCATGGTCCTGACACAGAAAGCTGTGAGAGTGCTTTTGGAGCAAGTGCTGATTGCTGGAAAAGGCACCTGGAACTGCAGGGAAAAAAGGAACAAAAACAAAAACAAAGCCATACAATAAAGAAGTCTGTTTTTACATTTAATTCCTCCTGGGTCCAAAGCAGAAGGATTTTTCACCTTCACTGTAAATAATGCAGCATCTACATAGCTGTATCCATCACCAGTTCTGTCTCTTGGTGGGAAGAACCTGCAAGTCAGCTACAGCCAACTTTAAAGCATTACCATGCTAGACATGTCAGTCAACTGTTCAAGAATCCTTTTGTCTCACTACACATTATTCACAGCTCAGTGCCATTCTGCTGTCTTCTTTTAGAGATGGCCAGACGTTTAATTTTGAAGGCTGCTACAGGGCATCAGAGCTTTCTATCCAGAAGATCATGCAGATGCATTGTACTGGTTGATTCTCCTTTCCCAGTCAAAAAGATTTTTTCCATTGCCAAAGGCCTCCCAGCTCTTCCCTTCCTTACAAAATGCACGAGTCTGTACTGCTCTGTAGTTGCAGCAAACATTTAACCTGCAGCTTTTATTCAGGTCAGTATTACAGAATGGAGAATTCACTGCAACTTCCTGCATAAGCTGAAGGGTAACATCGTGGCAGGGCTTTCTCCTGAGGTGGGCACTGAGTTTGCCTCAGCTGGATCCTTCTGTATGAAAATATATTTGGATAAAGAGGTTCAAGAGACAATTATTATGGCAGCCACAGAAAAGAAGCAGAATATCGTGTTCCTCTCCAGGACATGGTGCAAGCCTTATGCCCAGCAGCCATCACAGTGGCATTGCTTTCTGCCTTTGTCCATTAGTTTCCAATAAAACACAACTGCAGGCACGTTTCCACCCGAGAATCTTTACCTTCTGCCATTTCCAGGCTCCATGGAAATTTCGGTGGCTGGCACCAGATACGCAAGTGAAAGGAAACTCCAATTTTATGAGCAAGTAGAAACTTAAACCAAGCAAGCTGTTTCTTGTGTTTTATTTGCTCTATTAAAAAGTCTAGGATTAAAAAAAAAAAAGCTGAATATAAAAATGACATTTACTTTACAGGTGTCTGTAGAAATCTGGGTTTATTTTAAAAATAAATATAAAACCTGCAGAAGGTCTTCATTTGTTTTTGCTACAAAATTCTCTCATTATAAAAGGATGAGGAAAAAAGGCCCAACTAGTTCCTCTTCATTTTATGCTCGCTGCTTTAATCCAGTGTTGCAAATGAAGCAACAAACAAAATTCTGAGAAATACAAAGTTCCTACAACTACAAAAGCCTCATAATACAACATTCAGCTGAAGCGCAGCAACACTGACATGAAAGGATTTTCATTTCTAAGAAATACGTGGATAAATTAGAGTTTGAGGGTATATGCATCCTTTTCTCACACTTAATGCACAGTGGCACTTTCACAGGGCACTTTCCAACAACTGGACCTGCTCAGCCCCAATCACCAAAACGCTCTTCCTGACTGGCAGCAGCACTGCAGGTCACCCAGTGGGCTGGAAACTGGGCAGCACGTAGGGCTGGGTGAAAAAGGAGACTTTGGAGGAGAAAAGTCCCCACTGAAGACCATTTGTAATACCCACAGTTAACTGAGGTACAAAACTGCTGCTTGCCAGGTTCTTTATCCCAAGTTCTTTATGTTTTAGACTCTCATCCTTTATCATTTATCTAAACAGCACAATTTGTGCAGAGGGTGAGGTCAGTGCACTCCCAGACGGTGTTCTGCCTGTCCCTCCTGCAGATGCACAGGGATACACAGGGGTTCCACATTCCTGAAAGCTGGGTTTGCTGTGTATCCACAACAACTGTGCAGTGCACCATCACTGCAATCAGCAGAGAATTAGAAACACAAGTAAATTTGTCTGCACTCAAAGTAAAAATAAATGTGAAGTTTCAAAATCTCCTGAGCTGAACACTTTGTAATCAATTAGAACTTTGGCTTCATTTCAACTTAGGCATTTATTTTATGGTACAATGCAAAATATGAACTACATTGTGAATATTATAAAAGCTTTTATTCCAGATGGGAATGCCAGAACATTTCCACTGCTTTTTTTTTTTTTTTTCTCCCTCAAACATATTTCAGCAAGTATGATTTTATGAAAGCAGTTCATCTTCAGCAGAGCTGTGCACTGATAGAAGAGGGAACTGTTGACTTTTGAAAGTAGAAATGATGCAGCCCATTAATTTTCACATTTGAAGGTTCTGCAGTTCTATTTGCATCATCTCAGCTGTTCTTATAAAACGTGCAAGTGTGTCTGTGTAATAATTCACAGTGGATGTGCCCACTCCTATTAAGGCATTGAACTCCGGCCCACTCTACATGGAGTGGTTCAGTTTTATGTTCTTCTTGTCGCTGTGCCCTCGTGTCAGTTCTGAAATAAGGAAAAGTGGTGATGGAAAAGAAAGCACAAACAAAATGACAAAATTGATAAAATCATCACCACTGCAGAGATGTGAAAAAAAGAACTTTCACTCATTATGCCTCACAAAGAAAAGAACTGAAGACACGAAAAAATGATCAGAGGAGGCTTAAGATGAAAAATTCAACCAAAAAACCCATAGTTTCCCACAGAAAGAATAATGAAACTAAAATCATTGTGAAAGTGATGGAATTCAAGATGAAACAAAGTTAAAAATGGATGAGTAGGTGAAGGATAGGTTTGTTTACTTGCCATTAACCATGGGTCTTCTGCTGAAAAGCTTCCCCAAAGCCCCACTGCTGACAGCCAGGAGCACCTGCCAATGAGAAGTGACTTTGCTGGCACCTCTCCCACCTGCTCTGCTTTGGGCAGGAGCACTGGGCTGGAAGGACGCAGAGCTGCTCAGCATCTTCACAGAGTTCTGCCCACACCACGCAGGTGCCTGCCTCCACATACAGGAGCACGGATGTGCGCTCCCAGCTCCACGTATGGAGATTTGGGTTCACAAGCCCACCCAGATACTGCGTGGAATTCAGGTATGCATTCAGCTTGGAAAGGCAGGCTTCAGAAGTCAGCAAGTTAAAAGGTGAGAGTCTCACCATAGACTTTTTTTAAGGCACCTTTCTCAAAAAGATACTGGGCAAAATATTTCTTAAATATGTGTTTTGATTAATAATCTGTTCTGTCTAAGCTATAAAACGTGTTGTGCAACAAGACTGAATGAATATTGCTGTGAGAAACGTTTCCCCTTGTTTGAGTCATTTAAATTTGTAAGCTAATGTAAGTTTTTGTATTAAATAATGTACTGTGTGCAATCTTCTTTCTTGTAAAGCACTTTGAAGCTTTCGAAGGGCACTCTAGGTTAATAAATAATATGGTATTCTTTGCCAGATCTGTAGGGCATTTCCCATAAGTTCTGAATTTTCTTTGCCAGAATTGCAACACGTTGCATGCCAAATCCTGCACACAAATGCTCTGTATGTGGCAAATCCATATTGGTAAAGACCAGAGGCATGGCATTCCTGGATTTCTTAAGGAGGATGGAGGAAGGGAAAAAAGTGGGAGGAAATAATGAGGGAGAGGAAGAAAGAAATTTGTCTGAGCATTAAAAAAACCAACACCACCACAACCAACCCATAACTCATACTTCGTTACTGTCAATGTCATTACTGTCAAAACTGTTTGCTGCATGCAGCACAGACTCATGGGTACCCAGAGCTGGGTCTTCAGCTCCTCCTTCACTTACGGAAACCAGGCCTCCATTTTTGTCCTTGCTTTTGATTCTTCAAAACCATCAGCTTCTGAAGGTCAAAACACCTGAAATCCTTGTTTCTCTGAGCTTATGATAACGTTAGCAGAGAAACTGTGAGACCAGAGAACCACAGCCAGGATTACTACTATTTAACAGGCTGTGAAGACAAATCCTTCTCTTCAGGCAGAGTTGTGGATGCATTTCATGTGTCCTTGGCTACTGAACCCAGACCCATATTTTTGGAAAGAGAACACTTGGCCTTTTCGCAGTCTACCCCACGGATAAGTAGGCTTCTATTTCTGTACCTTGGAAGAAGAGGATTAAAAAGCATAAGACCCAGAAATGAAGTCAGTACGTTTGACTGCATATTGCAGAGGTTACATTAACGAAGGACACCAGGAGTTTAAAATTATTTCAGTTGCCATTTTCTTGATTTAATTTCCTTTTCGCAATAAGCACCAATGAATAATCGCAACATTTCTCACTAGCTGAGACTGAACATCCACAGCAGTTAAAAACGCCAAGGCCTTCTGCCCTTCTCTTTGTTAAAGAAATCAGTGACAAAAGTTTTTAATCACCCAGCAACAAACAGCTCATTCAGAAGGCACTAAAACCTACCTAGAGCAAATCAGGCCTAAGCACCAAGATTCGCCAGACCTTCCAACGATCAACTGAAATTAAAACTGAACTCCACATTCTGCAATATTAAATGAACGTTTTGCACCGTGGCTTTTTTTGAGGTGGCAGGAAACGAGCGTAAAACCTTTACTGTTGCCAGAATTAAATTGCTTGGAAAAAAATATCCTGTGGGTTACCATTTGTTGCCATGATTTACAAAGATAAGGTCGATAGTCTGCATCAATTTCATGCTGAAGTTTTAAAGGAAAGAAGCTTTCAGCAGAGTTTGTAGATTTCTGCATAATGGACTGTGTTGTGGCAAACAGGACTAAGTGATGCTCCCTCACAAGCTTTTCAAGAAAGTTTGCACATTTCTTCAGATTCATCTCCTGCGAGTTAAGACTCTCCCCTCCGTTACTCCTGTCGATCCAATAAAAAGCTGATATGCTATCTAAAATCAAAAGGCAGAGAGAGGGGTGGGTGCAAAACATGTTTTCTAGAGAATGAAGAGTGAGAAGTAACTGGGTGCTACTGTTACAGTTCACAAGAAAAAGCCTTCCCAGGCAGTGCTTCATCATCTCTTCTGTGCTTTGCTCCAGTCTGTGCTCAAGAATGGTAACGAGACGAAGCATATCAAAATGGTAGTCTGTGTCAATGAACATGACTTCGGCTTCCAGTCCCCCTCCTGATTTTGGAATGATGCAGCGGGCTATCAGGTGATAAAGCATTTCAGTTTTTCCTGTTCCTTCTGGACCATGGAATTCAATGACATCTCCTGTTCATAAACAAAGAACAAGCTGTCACACGAGGGCTCCGAGTCAACTCTCAGTGTTCATGAACCAATACTCACTATTCCACTCATTTGAAAAAGCATTTTCGAAAGCTTTGAGAGACATAACAATTGTTTAAATGCTAGTATGCATCTACCAAGAGAAAATCAAACTGTCCTGTGCTTGTCTGCTATCTGCACACATCACAGCATCCCACTGGAACCTGTGACCGTAAGGAGAATGCCTGTATATTTAACACATACTCTTTTCTGTGTTCATCACGTGAAGCTGCTTCTTTCAACAAGAGGAATTCACAGATTACCTTAATTCCAGGCAATGATTCTCCTGTTGGAAGCAGAGGTTCTCTGTTCACAACTTTCTATAGCGGTGATGCAGGAATAGAGAATCAATTGCAACTGCACTTAAACACGTTTGTTCCTGCCTCAGCTAACAGGGGTTTTCAAGTCACTACTTAACTTACAGATGATATCCTTGCTTGCAAGGGCACACAGTGCCAAGATGCAGTTTGGGAAGTGTGGCAGTGAAGAACTAAGCTCCTCACCCACTGCAAATGTTTAAAGCCATTGACACCTGATGTAACAATGCACCCATTTCAATGGCACTCAACTGCCCACCTCTCCCTACTGAAATGCCCTGCTTATCCAACACTGCAACCTCATTTTCCTGAATTTCTGCTACTTCAAAATTTATTTTAAAAGCTGGATTGCCTCCCAAATCCATACTTACCTGTTCTGAATGGCTCTCCCCACTTTTGAGATGAAAGATGACTACACTTCCTATGCCATTAATCTTCACTTTCTCTTCCTGCTCAGAAGTTGCAATATCCAACTCCACCACTTGCAGCCAGTCACCGCTCTGCTGTGCCACATACAGCGTTGCACCGGTGACACAACAGAACCCTGGTGCAATTGTAACACCCAAAAGAAGTCCTAAACACGCTGGGTAGGTCATGCCCCCACAGCTCAGGTCTGTTGAAATCTTCTAGAAGATTGTGTCAGGTATCTGTCATTAAAGAGCAAAGCGTGCATTCTGCTTGCTACTGGCTTCAGCACAAGCTTTCTGCTGCCCCAAATGGCATTGCTGAACCCAGGTCAATGGCCGGCTTAGGCCAACACGCAATGCAGACTGTTAGACCGACCTTCACACAACACACCTTCAAAGAATGCAGCAATTCCATGCCCTTTCAGAAGCAGCAGTGGACAAATCTGATTTGCTATTCGTAGTGATGCAAATCCATCATTCTGTGCAGTAAGCGTTTGACTTCATCCACTTGAAAATGTTTTATCAAAAGCTCTCTACTATTTCCATTAGTGCCATACAAAGAACATTGGTGGGGCCTCTTCTGGGCTGAGCTAACAGACTTAAGTAAAACTTACAGCTCGATGAAGAGCTTTTGTGCTGGCTTATAAATTCTAACAGCAAGACTTAAAGTTTGTTCCATGTTGCTAAACAAGATGTGCACCCAGGTTGGAGTTTGACCAAAACACTTAAGTTATGCTGATGCTCTGAACAGAATAACAGTTTGGGCTATTAGAAAACCTCAAGGGAGCAGGGCACTTCTGTGCCTTCATGATTACTGAAGGGACTGCCCACAAAAAGAACTGATGCAAAGCAGAACCCATTTATAGGAGTAACTATAAATGCAGGGTTTCCTTCAATTAGAGGCCAGGCTGCTACAGTAAGATAAGGAAGGGAAATTCATCCTTCTGGATCAGAGCAGACAAACGATGACACAGCAGTGCAGGAAGTATGGCCAGCAGTGTTTTCAAAAAGCCATTGACACTATCTCTCACATTAGGTCATGGAGGAAAGCGAGGGATCAGGACCAGCATCATCCATTAATGTCAAAGCACTCTGAAGGGAGGATTAGTATAGAGGTACTGCTCAAAGGATGGAAGCAGCCCGAGAGACTGAGTAGGAATAGACACTTTAACATGGAAGAAAGATAATGGGAAATTGTTGTGTTAGAATTCTTGTTGCCTGACATTAACAGTATCAGTAAAGGAATGTTCCATGAGATTGGCAGAACATGCAAAAGACAAACCTACCAGGTTAAGTTAGGCTGGGAAGGTTTGACAGATCAAGGTGGATTATCAGAATTATTTGATAAGAAATTCAGCACTGATAGACTGAAGAAGTATGTTTTGAAGAGCAACCCAACACACCACTGGGCTCTTAACAGCTTGAACTACTGACAAAACAGAACAGGCCCACGACGGGCAGACTGAACAACACCTCTGCTATGCAGGATAAGCTAAATGATGTTCTGTAAACATCAGTATTCATATAACACCAATCTATTTTAAAACAAAATGCTGTGCTCCATCCTAGCCATCAGTTCTGTGTCACTGTTAGAACCACAAGAGTCCTGAGACTTTTCTGTACTCGTTACGCTCCTGAATGTTGGTCAATCTATTTTGTGATGCTGTGTTCAGAAGCGGGCTGTTGGAATCCTCAGCAGCAGCACTGCAGGTTTCGTACCATCAAATACCTTGAAGTTACCAGGCCAGTAATTTATCATACTGTGTAGAAGCTGTCACTGATATTTGTAAGTGGGGTAGAAAGGCATAATATTTATTTCAAATTAATTCTGGGTGTTACACTACTGCTGCGCATCAGAGCTTTGTATGGACACCCACACCTTCTTGCCAATGGCACAGAAGAAATATGACTGGCTATAGAGGAAGCTTATTTAAAGCTCATGTCATTTTTGCTCTATTCCAAAAGAGCTCAAATGGTATGTAATTAACACACGTGTTCTTAAATATACGATTCCATCATAATTGGAAGCAGTGACTGGAATATCACAGCAGGACCTCTATTAACAGTCCCTATTTCATAATATTCTGACACACGTGTTACGAACACTGAACTGTGATGTAACCTTTGTATGGCTTATTGAAGCTTTATATATTCATGCTGCTTTGTTTCAAATACCATCAGGAAAGAAAAATTTAGGTCATTGCATTGCTTTCATCTCACCATTCCTTCATGGGCCATGTAGAAAGACCCACTGAAAATGAGGTTTTTGACAAACTGAGGCAGACATTCAACAGGGACTGGATAATGAGAATGCATGTGAAAAAAACACATGAACTCATAAATAAATATACTGTGGTACTAAAAGACAAAGTAAAAATATAATAAAAGTTGAAGTCCATATATATATATAAAGATTTCTGCTAACATTACACAACTCCATTAGCGTCAGCCAAAAAGCATGAGCAGCACAGATAATAATTCATGCCATTGGTTAAAAGCAAAAGAAAAAGAGAAGTGCTTTATAAGTTCAGTGAATGTATTGGCACAGAGAGAAACCGGTGATGAAATCAAAAAGTTCCCATCCATCTCAGAGCAGAGGTTCTGGAGGAGTGTTTGGACGGCCTTGAACAACCCACAGAGCTCTAAGATCAAGGCAGATATGTTATGAATGGAACTATAAAACCCTGCTGACTGAAGCAGTGAGGGCAATTACTGGCCCCCAAGAGAGGCTTCTCATAGGCTGTTCTACCAGGATGTGCCCCGTTCAGCCTCAATTGTTTCTTATATGTGAAGTACAAAAACAGACCAAAATATAGCATTTTCTAATCCTGCATTTTTAAAAAAGAAAAGTATTTCATCTCAAAAAAGAAATCCTCAATAATAAAACTTCAGGAGGCATTTGAAGCATACACCATTTTCAGGATTCTTCGTGCGGGTAACAAAACAACTCAGAATGGAGAGTATTTAAATCACCTTCTATTCTCTGCTCCATTCACAATGACTTACCAATATCTCTCTGCCCTTTGTCTTTGTTATATCACATTTGAAACTTCTGTGGGTAGGAATCATATATTGCTCAACTCTTAATGTAGTCCCAAGTGCTGCAAAATAATACACAAATGGGCTCACAGAGACTGCGTTTGTAGACTGAGCATCATCCCTCATCCAATTATCTTGATTCTTTTTATTGCTTTTTCTTCTATTTCATCTGAACCTGCTATAATTTGTAGCAATCCAAATTGCAGACATGTTGATAAGTGCTGCAGCCACACACTTCTCATATTAAGTCTATTCATTCATTCACGTACATATAGATAGATAGATAGATATTCAACAACAGTAGTACCTCACAGCATGAGCCTTTCAGTTTCTGATTCATCTGCCTTTGTTATCAGGTATTCCAAGCTTTGTGTACTCAGAACAGCCTTTTCCACTGGAAATCCATGGAATTTCACAACCTGGAAAAGCTGTCCAACAACATCCTGGATTTTCAAGGAATTACTGGATGAGCTCCTTTCCGTTGAGCTCAGTAACTTCTTTCATTACAACTCTTACATTGACAGGTTTGCATAAATATGTTAAAGATACATTTTTACCATGAACAGGAGATCCTTCCTCAGCAAACAGATTAGGTTCAAGGTTTTTCAGAGAACTTCTGCCCTCAAGGCGCGCAAGCAGCTTTAACAAAAAGACAGAAGAGACATGCTGTTACCTCAAAATAATGGAGCTTGGGAATCACTTGCAAAGGATTCCAACAACAGGGAGTTTTCAATGACACTTCTATTTTAAAATGTTTTCATAAATACATATGCAAACCCACAATATGGAGAACAGCAGCAGAAGTCTCCATCCTTACAAAAACGCAGGTCCAATGGCAGTAAGGAACAGATTTACACCAGGAGAAATAAAGGAGAAATAGAAAAACAAACACAAAAGATGCACAGGCAGACTAACAAGAGGGATTATCATAGAATCACAGAATGGCCTGGGTTGAAAAGGACCACAATGCTCATCTACTTTCACCCCTCCTGCTGTGTGCAGGGTCGCCAACCAGCAGACCAGGCTGCCCAGAGCCACATCCAGCCTGGCCTTGAATGCCTGCAGGGATGGGGCATCCACAGCCTCCTTGGGCAACCTGTTCCAGTGTGTCACTACCCTCTGTGTGAAAAACTTCCTCCTAATATCCAACCTAAACCTCCCGTCTCAGTTTAAAACCATTCCCCCTTGTCCTGTCACCATCCACCCTCATAAACAGCCATTCCCATTTCTGTTTATATGCTCCCTTCAGGTACTGAAAGGCCACAATGAGGTCTCCCTGGAGCTTTCTCTTTTCCAAGCTAAACAAGCCCAGTTCCCTCTACCTTTCTTCATAGGAGATAACATCTGGTATAGAGCAGTGCAGGCATCAGACAGAACAAAAGGACAGAAGATTATGTGTAACAATCATCACCTGCACACTACTGGTTGAGGTGAAGCATTACCCACCGCGAGTCTTAGCACACTTATATGTAAAAACATGCACATTAATTTGAAAAGTTGTGCAGAACTCCCATGGGCTACCACTCCTATTGCATTACAGCTACTTGTTCAAACACAGTATAGATTAAAAACAATCCAAAGCAATTAGCCACCAATGGCTTTTCAAGAACCTGTGTAAAGCAAGTCCAGATTTGTAAAGTGAATTCCTCCAAAGTGCACTGCAAAGCGAGCCCATTGTAAAACAAGTTAGCCAAAGTTCATGGACAGTTTCTTAAATTGACAGGTATCCGTGTACCCAGCAGATACTCACCCAACTCTAAAGTGCAGTTTTGGCACAGGAGAATCAGCACTTCACCCAATGCTCTTGTTCCCCATGAGTAGCAACACACGTGGGAAAGGACGCTCTGGGATGCCTGCAGCACTGCCAGAGCCAAGTATTTAATTCTGCAGGACACCCAGCTGTCATCTAAAGATTTCAGCAAAACCAAAAGAAATCTTGTTTGGTTTTATTGCATCCTCCTTAAAGCCAGTCATGGAATGAGCACAAAGCTTTAAATGTACACCATCTTATCTCACTTTCCTCCCTGCTGTATCAAGGAGGAGCTTTTGCTCTGAATTCTCTTAAAAGCTGTTTAAACAGTTGTGCGCCTGTGTTTGCCTTTAATAGCGGAATAAAGCCGCATTAAAGGGCCCTGAATTTACTTGAAGTGATCATGATGGAAATCTAAGTGTGACATTTCCATTGACATTTTAGCATTCCCTTCCATTAAGAAAATGTCAATGTGTTCACCTTTGTTTGCTCATTCCCACATTACCAGGAGAGCTTTCTGACGAGCCCACCGAGGGGCCATGAATCGCTGGGGCTGACCTCGCTGTGGACCTGCAGACTCTCCTGCCACACCACCCGTGTTTGTGCAGCAAACTGAACACGCCAAGAACTCTTGAGTATTTGGGGAACCAGTAGGGTTCTGCGACCTGGGCGAAGCAAACAACTGGATGGACATGTAAAGAGAACATAGAAACATTTCTGAGCCTCTACACACGCACCCAAATTGCAGCTGTGGCCACCCAGACCGCAGCAGCAGCAGCCCCAGTCCATGGCAGGAAAAGCTTCCCCAGCAGCAGGGCAAGGGCTCCTGCCCCCCTCATGTGGCACTGCAAGCTGTCACAGCCAGGAAACCACCACAGGCTGCTGCTCCTGATGCCCTTTAGCTCCCTGCAACAGGACGGGGGCTGGGAGCAGCAGCACTGCCGGACTGCAACACAAGGCCCCAAGGAAACACATCCCTGCAGCCTGCTGCTCCTTCATTTATCTCTACACTAACAAATACACTCCCTGCAGACTTTTTTTTCTGGAAACGAAGAGCCCCTTTCTCTTCTCAGACTATCACCTCTTCAGCTTCCTGCCACAGCACTGGAAACACACAGCAGAGCAGTGCTATTGTTTAAATACGAATCCGTCATTGTTTAAATGAGTTTATGCACTCATTTTAAATAACTACAGGTGCTCACTCTGAGCAGTCCTCCTGTAGGTAATTTATGGTAATTTGCTGATGATAGCACACCTGTGTTTTTATCAAACTCCTATTTACTTCTGAGTTCTGAAGCAGAATCTCCAAAGGCACTTGCCTCATTAGTGTCACACTGTGAGCAGTGGGGTTTCTGGCAGAAGGAATGAACAATTTGCCTTCCCAGCTCACAAGGGTTTGTCCACACGCTGACAGAAGTGACAGCAGCTGAGCTGTACCGTGATGAGACAGCAGACAGGGATCCCTCACCTCTGCAGGCACAGACAGTGACAAGGCGGGTTTTCCCAAACCAGCAGGAGCTGCCTTGGCTGTGTTCCAGGGGAAGCGTTTCCACGTTGCCTACTTACAGAGCCTTCTAGATAATGGGGGAAAGGGAACACCTATGGGGATTAAAGGGTGGCCTCAGTGATGGAAGTCAGGTGTCTCAGAACAGCTATGGGTAAAGCCCTGCCATGCAAAAAGCACGGAGAAAAAAGCACCCATAATTTGAAATCATGTAATTCAGACTTCTGATTCTGTAGTTTAGCCGTAGATGCTCTTCCTTTATAATGCTCTTTCATCATCTTTCATAGAAAACATCACCTTTTAGCAACATCCTGGTGGCAGGTCTTCCCTTGTATGCATTCTTGAGAAGTGCAATTATCCATGAATGAAACTGCACACAGGTGTGCATGCAGGAGTAGGGAATAAGCTATCCAGCATGAGTTAATTGTCATCAATGTCATTAATGACAATGCTCAAATATTTCAGCAATGTTTTTTTATAATTTATCAATGCCATCTTTTTAATAAAGAAACAAGCATTTGAGCAGTCCCATCAAGTAAAACATCACACGCTCGTACCATATAAGTCTCAACAAAGCTGGGCATAAAGGTAAGCATATGTGTAGGCCTTGTCAGAAATGAGATATTACTTAATTAAAATGTTAAAGAAATTCAAATTAAATACTTGAACTCTGCTAAGGGCTGTGAGCTAACCTACAGGCTATTTGTAAGTACAAATCTATTTCATGCATGAGACGAATCTTAATTCTCAACCACCACAACCGCTCCACCTGAACTTCTGTAAACTTTGGGCACAAAGATGTGTGCTAGCAATTCATCACTTATTTGTGATGTACCAATGGCGTTTTATGAGACGTTCTAATTTGTTGCATTAATTTCACTGAAGAATAAAATTGCAAGGCTGTGATCTCCGTATAATCCTCACTGAAATCAGATCTTAAGCACCAGGATGTCGGAGGAAGCTTATTTTCAATGAAATGCTGCTTGAAGGGCTTTACCTGGATGGTGCGCATGGCTCCTATGGAGGCAGTGGGGTCGCTATCCCTGGGGGGTCCCAGAGCCATGCAGATGTGGCAGAGAGCCATGGTCAGTGGGTACAGTGGGGTGGGCTGGGATTGGACCTGGTGATCTGAGAGGTCTTATCCAACCTTCATGATCCTGCGATTGCACTGTAAGACTCCATCAACCCATCGGCTATGGGTTCCTACCTCGCTCAGGTTTGGTCATCAGCGAGCGTTTTAAACGCCAAAAGCCTTTAAGAACAGAAGTCCCTTACAATAAAATGGCGTTTTAATGCACAATAATTAAGACCACTCGTGTTGCTACGCTTTTATGTGCTCCACGCAGCGTTATTGCGACAGGGTAACACACAAACTTCCAGGTAATTAACTTACTGATTACAAGCAGGAATAACAAACGCCTCAGGAAAGGAAAAACCCGAAGAGCCCCCAAACTGAACCCCCTTGCGTCTGAAGATCAGGATTCTACCATCCGCACAGCACGTAAACCACCACCAGCCTTTCCCCCTCCGTTTCACGGCTTTTCTTCCTCACAGCACCCGGAGCGGCAGAGCAAAAAAAACCCTCGTAAAGACATCACCGCCACAGCTCCAAGCGCTCCCGCCTTACGCCGCCACAGGCGCAGCCCCGCAGCCCGCCGCTCCCCTCAGGCGCTGCCCGCCCCCTCCCGGAGCCGCGCTCCAGGGCAGGCGGGGGGAAGGGCGGCGGAGCGGGGGCGGGCGGGTGCGGCTGGGCCGCTGCCCCTCCCCTCGCGCACCGCCCTCGCGGGGCCCGACCGACGCGGGGGCGCCCAGCCCAGCCCAGCCCGCGCGATTACACGGCGCCCGCCCTCAGGGGGCGGGATGAGGCCGGCTGCTCCGTTCCCCGGGCCGAAAGGAGGCGCGGCGCGCAGCCGCTGTCGCCAAGTGGACGCCCCGGGGGTTCTGAGGGGAGCGGGGGCAGCGCCTCACCTGAGTGCCCGACTCCGCCCTCCGGAACGCGTCACCCATGGCGCGGCCGGGAGAGGGGGTGCCGCTCCGCTCCCGATCCCCCTCCGGCCCGGCGGGCTGCGGCAGCTGCGCAGTCGCGTTGCGGCTGGGCGGCAGCTGACGGTGCCGTGCGCGTGCGCGGTTCGAGCCGCGGGGTGGGCGGTTCGGTGGCGGGTTCGAGGTTCGAGTCCGTTGGTGTCTGTGGCGCTTGGTGTTCCCGTGGGCGCAGTGTCTGCGGGGAGGCGGATGCTTGTTTCTTTTTATAAAGAAGGTTTATCTCCGTTGTAGGTCGTTTGTTTTTCTCTTGAGATGGAAGTGGGCGTTTAGGAAGGCCTGCGGGCCCTGGGCAGGGCTGGCAGCATCAGGCGCGGTGCCTGTCAGCACAGGAGGCCGCGGCCCCGCCCTGAGCCACCGCAGAGTGCCGTGCCGGGCTCCGTGTTCGCCGCGGGCATCCCTGTGGCTTCTGGGAAAAGTCCTGCTTCCCAGTTCTACACAGAAACGTGAGGAGAGCAGACTGCTGTGTGCAGAAGTGGCTGCTGGGGCTGAGGTGACTCACAGGAAACTCATCTGCGTGGCAGTCATTGAACGCCAACGCTGGCAAAATTAGCCTTGTAGAAGCCAGCTATCAATTATGGCTTATATTTAAAAAAATTTGGGATGTTTTACATGCATACCTCTGGATGAGCCGCCTCGTGTGGCATGCAGTGCTCCAGGGCAGGATCCCAACGCCCAGCGACACTGGTGGTTGGTCGTGGCCCATTGGTCTCAGCTGTGCTGGGGGAAACGTGGAGAACCTGTTTGTGTTTTCCATAGACTCGGTGCTAGCCAGCAGGGATAAGTATAGCAGTCCCACTCCCTGCATCTGCATATCAAAGGGCAGCAGTGATACCATCCCTTTGGGATGAGGGAGGTTATCAGTGATACTGCACGTTCTTACAGATTGGAGGAGAAACCACCGGTGGAGTTCTTTGTTTCTTCAAAGAGGTGAAGTTTGTCTGCATAAAAAGTCTCTGCTGGAGTGAGATTGAATCTACCACGAATCAGAAAAACCTAACCTCATATGGAAGGCGTAGGCTTTGTTTACTTTTTCAACCTTCTTTCAGCCCCCGAATCACTCCTTCTAATTCAAAACACCCTGTTGTTGCCACCTAGTTCAAGGTTTTTAGCTGAATGCCACTTACTTCCACAAAGACAGGCACATTTAATCTCATTCAAAACAGTACCTTCAGCATCAGGTTCTCAGTGTCCAATGTCTCATTAAATCACAAGAAGTAAGTACTCTTTTGGACAGCTGTTGTAGGCTTTCTTATTCTCTGGGTATAAATACATGTAAAATTATCGAAAGCAAAGGTGATTAGCTCTTTAGTATTAAATCAGTAAGGTTGGAAAAGACTACTATCATCTAGTCCAACCATCACGGCATCCCCACCACGTCCCTCAAAAAGGTAAGAAAGACTTGGATGGCTCCATGGGGACACACAGCATGAAATGCAGTTTTGAAGGTCAGACAACCTTAAGAATTGTGTGCCTGACTGTTCTTACAGTACCACAGAGGTCTGGACTGTGTTCCCTGGAAGTATTTAAAAGGTTTCTTAATTAGAAGTGATTGCCCTTGAAGCTGACTGATGATTGAACCTAACCCGACAGTAGAGCAGACTCTGTGTGTTATGACAAAGACACCACTCATTGCATCAACCATGTGATTTGATTTTTTTTTTAATTATAGCCTCTTTGTTGCTGTTCTCTAATTAAAGCCATTGCACTAATTTAAAAAAGCGATTGCTGTTTGAATTCAGAAACATAAAATACACATAAATGTCAGTTGACTGAAACCCACTCCTACCTCATCACTAATCACTGTCTGTATCCTGGTAGGGTCCTATGGGAACTCTGCGTGGGTGAACACAGTTTTGGTATTACAATCTAATGCAAGATGAAGTATCACAGCTGAGTAGAGATCAAGTGACAAAGATTCCAGAAAGAGAGGCTAAAAACGTTGAACTCACCAGAGCAGTAAAAAAAACCAGATATTTATTGGCCTGATATGTTTAGTACATAACAGAAATGTGTAAAGCAAATAAGTGGTCATCTTGATAGGCAGGTTGCAATAACCACCTCTCTTACGTTACCTTTGCATTCATGTGCTGAATACACTGAGGCTGGCATTATTAATTTGGAAAACTGGTACTTGCTCTGACAGTGCTCTGCCTTAATAAAGAATCACATTTTTGCTTTTTACATTTATTTATCAGTACAGTTACTTTTCTTGGCAGATAGAAAGTGAGGTTTTGGCAACTATACATATTTCAACCTTTAACCAACCCCACGCCCTACACAGATCTTTGTCTACCAAAGTCCCTGCACTTCAGCAGTCAGCACCGTTGGCATCTTATCAAATTCAGTATTTTTTTTCAAACTTGCCAATGTATTTCTCATCCATTTGCCTTTTTTGGTTTTCTATGTGTACAGTAATCTCTGTGTTTACCTTGTTCCTTTAGAGAAAAACATTAACATGGGTAAGCAAGAAGACTCTCTACCGTTGGCTTCATCAAAGATAGATAAGAATCGACTCTCTGTTTCTGCTTTGTTTTGTTCTGTTTACATTCTTTTTTATTTCTCTGCAGCATTCCTGAGCAATAGGGAGCACCAGGAATACAGTATCCTACCTGCACCTTATTCTGTTTTTCTACTACAAAGAAGAATCCTCCTTAAGACAGAATCCTCCTTAATGCAGTATGGCTATAAGTAGATCATTCTATCCAGGGACTCTATGCCCCAGCACTCCTGTTTCTACAGGCAGAAAATTAGTCTTCCTTTGTTTGGCATGTGGGGAGCCTCAGGGTGCCCCTTGAGCCATAGGCACTGTTT
Organism: Lagopus muta; assembly: GCF_023343835.1. Classification (NCBI taxonomy): domain Eukaryota; kingdom Metazoa; phylum Chordata; class Aves; order Galliformes; family Phasianidae; genus Lagopus; species Lagopus muta. The sequence goes on from NC_064439.1 coordinate 6,997,778, forward strand.
ATGTAGCAATTCAGCAGCAAGAGCAATGACTTTTCTAATAGCAGAAAGATCAGGCTCTAGGGGTGTGCATGTCTGTCTGCACAAAGTGCACATTGTGGAGAAAATTCCTCTTTCGCAGTCTATATTTTGAACATCTTCCACAGTGAGAGGTTTTCCCCTGCACGTGTTTAAGACATTCACGGTTGAGAGAGAAAATGATGGTGCTAGAGAGGAAGGCATTTAAAGCGGAGTTGCAGCCTCAAGCAGAATGATCTTTTAATATTATTATTATTATTTTTTGTATTTGCTTATTTATCCATTCGTCATTACTAATTTCAGCCAACAGAAGGAAGCTGGGTTGGGTTCTGGGGAAGGAAGGACTTGCATGAATGCCCTGGGGCTGTAGAGACCTGAGTCGACTGTTTATATAAACATTAGTTAATTTTTTTTTAAGACACAAAGTCCTAACCTTAAATTGCCAGTTGGTCTGCAATACAGAGACAGCCCAGAGACTTAACACCCCATCCTGGAACAAGGCCTGAGGTAAGAGCAAAACAATGGGGAGAAGCACAAAGCAAACCAGTGTGGTGACAAGAAATGTAGACTGTGTGAGGATGTTTGCAAAAAGGTTCAAATACATCAAGTTTTTATATTTAATTAGGTAATAGCTAAATTAGAAACTGGAATTTAAATGTTTCTTCCTTGAAGCAGTGTTTTTTTTTCAATTACAGAGATTTTGTTCCAACATGAGCTTCATTATTTTTGGTGTATTGTCACTTAGTGTTCCTTGCAAGATTTGTGTGGGTGACATTCCAGCACAAACCAGCTCCAAACGGATCTTCTAGGTTGAAAACAGTTTGTATAGTTGAATTAAACTCTTTAGTGAAGTCAGCTGTTGCTTTGCTCGTTAACCTCTAGAACACCTTTGCTCCAAATGTGACAAGTTGGTATCTGAAAACTCACTTAAACAGAAGAGTCACTCTGAAAGACAAAACAGAAAGGTCTCATTTTTTCGGTCTGCCTCATTTACTCCTTTGTCTAGTTATGCTCAACGCCCAAAAGGCTGATGAACTAAAGACCACCTCAGAGTCCTAAATAAGTCTCAGCTAATACTGATAACAACAATAACCATTTTGAAAGTTCTGCCTTCAGGTGGATGTTGAATCTGCAGGTGGCAAAGCAAATGATGGACTGCCTTTCAGATTATGCACAACCTGTCTGTTGTGTGACTCCTCCAGTTTCATGTGGCTGATTTCTGCCCCACTGTTCCAAGTTTCTCTCAATAACTGAAGTGATCTGTCACTGGGCTTTATTAGATTTTCTGAGAGCAGATGGCTGATTCTTTTTACCTGGAGAGCTGCCACTTTCTGTAAATGCATCTCAGTTTTACAGTAGTATAATTTATCTGTTTGCATGACAAATAAGCAGGTTAAATTACAAGGGTGTTATAATTTCAATGGCTTTAGAGAAGGTGATAGATTTGCTGTACAACCTGGGGGAAAAAAAAGAGGAAAGAATTGAGTCCATTGGTGGATGGGCTGCTGGCCATGAAAAAACAACCCGGAACATTACTAAATTCTGGCATCCGTTGTAAAGTTTCAGAGCTGGTTGCTGGATATTCTGCTTTACATTTCGGCTTGCAGAGCTACACCATAAATAAACTTGGTCTGTGCAGCCTTTCACATATACTCATGAGTAGACTTCTTATTTCTGGAGGTTGCCTTTTATCAGCTTGTATTGCTGAGTTTGAATTCCTCTTTGTTTGTTTGCACCAGGTTGCTCTTTTCCTGCTGCTGCTTCCGTCCTCTTTGAATAATCTGTGCTGGCTCACTGTGAAACTGCCAGATATCCCTTATGTAGCAGTTAGCCACACAGATAAGGACTGGTTTTGTATTGGTGATCTGGCGAGGGCTATTTCTTGCTTATACAAAAGCTGTCTTTATTTGGCACCTGATCTGGGTCACAGTTGAAGTTAGCAATAAATTAAAAACTTATTATTTTTATATAAATACAAGGAGAGGAGCATGCAGTTTATAGAGACAGATGAGTAGTCAGTGGTGACTGCAGAGAGAGTTTGGTTCTGAGTTCTCTAGCTCTGACCCCTGAGATCCCCCATCACTGCTTATACCCCACAGATCAGAATAATACTATTCTGCCCCAGCCAAACATGTTTGATAAAATGCTCTCCATTTCTGCTAAGCTGTTTATGAAGTATGGATGATCTTTTAAAATTCTGCTCTTGCAAGTTCTCCTTTACTTAAATGTTGTTGCTGTTACAAGCTTCAAGTCTTACAAATGTGACAAAGAAGCCATACCAGTGGTATGTTATTGCTGGAAAATTAATGCAAATCCTAGGCTTATCAATAGAAATGAATTAGAAGGTTAATTAATTAGCTATGTATACCATTCTGGATATGCTGCTAAAAGGTATCCAGGTAGCTGACAGTGAGCCCAAGCCGACTGGTACTCCTTAATGAAAGCAAACCAGACCTTGCCCCTGTGGTACAGAGAACTAATGGTACAATTCTAATGTGCATTTCAAACCATGAGATAAAGCCCAAGAAGAATACGTGAATAATCCAGGCCATTTTCTTCTTCTTCTTTTTTTTTTTTTTTTTTAATTTTTTAAGAACTGACAAGGGAATCCCCATTTTACCCTTTTTACACAAATTTAGCATTAAAGTTTCTGTTTTCTGTAATCCCCGCGGACCTCCTGTCAGCGTGAAATATACATCTATTTCTTTTCTTTTTGATCTTAACACTTGTAAGTAATAAATAATTGATTGCCAAAGGAATTCTGGGAATATATTCAGCCCTAAATTGAGCACTAAACTATTTGCAAATGTGCTTAGGCACCAGCCCAAAAGATACATCAAAAGAATGTCAATTGGATATTGGGAAGCAAAGTGCCATCATATGTTAGAATTAAGAAGCATAAAATATAAGTAGAGAGATAACAGCTGTCAGAACTTATGGTGGTAGTAATAGGAAAAGGTATGTTTTTATAGAAGGCTATAAACCTTTGTTTAAGCTAGACCACACTTACCTCAGTAATGACTCTCCAGACCGTATTCAGGGAATGCCTCATTTGTTGGCTACTGTCTTGAAAGTGGGGCTTGATGGTGAACTTACTCAAGAGATATCGACAACTTTATCTGAATCATCTTTGAAATAAATCTATTAGAAAAAACTGGGGTGTATCTGGCTGCCTTTAGTATGGATGACAGATCCACTGTTGCAGTCTTACATCACTGTGTCTACAAGCCCCAGCAAGAGCTTGGTCAGTAATGCCAGTCTGCTTCTGTGGCTGTGCTTGCAATGCAGACAAAATCCCAGTACCTGAATGTCTGTTGAACGTATTTAGATGTTATATGATGTTAGTTTTGCCACTGCAACTGAAGCTTAATATACTTTTCACAGGGCATATACTCTTGGAATTCATTTCCAAACACACAAGAACACAATGACAGGGAATGACAAGGATGAATGAACATGGATTTATTTACCAACAGTAAATCACGCTTGACCAACCTGATTGGCAGATATATGGTTAAATAACTGGCTACAAAGATGAGGGAAGACTGATGAATGTAATATATCTCATCTTTAGTAAGGTTTGACAACATAGCATCCTTATCCGGAAGCTGAGAAAGTAATGGTTTGATGAGCAGAATGTTACATTAGTTGAAAATTGCCTGGATTTCAAGATGTGATGAACAGTAATCAGTAGGCCAGTGCCCAGCTGGTGACTGGTAATAGATGAGAGCCCCAGGCTTGGTACTGGGGCTGATACTCCAGTATTTTCATTGTGTTCAGTGAAAATGCACCTTCAGAAAGCATGCGTGTGGTGCTGCAGTGCTGCACTGAGGGAAATGGCTGTCACACTCAACTGCTTCAGTCCAGAAGGGTCCTGAAATACAGCACTGAAATATATTATTTGAAGATGTGGAAGCTTGATCCTTTGAGATTTTCAAGCATCAGCCAGATAAAGCTATGACTGACTTGTTCTAGAGTTGGCGATAGTCTGGGTTTGAGAAGGAGGTTGGTTCAGATGACCTTTGGGACTTCCTGTAGTCAGTGCTTCTCTGATTCTGTAATCTTTGTTTCCACACAGCAGCTAGAAGAGTCACAAGTTGGTTTGCTTGTGACCTGTCCCAAACTTGTTGGGTTTGACTTGTACAGAAGTTTCTTGCATCTGTTTAAATGGGACATCCGTGACCAGGGTATGTATCAAAGATAGCCTTGCACTGGTGTTGTCAGAAGCTGTTCAGAATTGTGGTGCTATGGGAAGCCATTTCCATGTGACACAGATTTCATTCACCTCAGAGATTCTCTGTGTAAAGCAACTTGCAGTAACTCTCAGGAGGTAATTGCACATGTGGAGTGTTGCAAAGACAGCGTGCTTTGTCCATGTTTGTTTGGCATGCTCGTGGTTCTGTCATGAGGATGGAAGATGGACATAGGAGTGGCACAGAGCAGATTCAGCTGAGAGTTCACTGATCCATAGTTTTTCTGTCAGAGAATACAGGCTGGTGGTAAACAAGGGTCCTCGAGGACTCTCTTCTGGAGTCCTTCTGATGGAAGGAAAAGGAGGAAGGATTTTTTGTAAATTTTGCAGACATTATCAGTTAGTGATTTCAGTCTGACAATTGTCTTGTGCAAAAAGGTTTTTTATGCATCTTGAACTTAATTATACTAAAATATCTGAATGACAAAGGCCGTAGCTGAAAGGAAACATTAAAAAAATGTTCTTGTTGGCTCACTAGTGGATTGGAGTACAAGAGTTTGCTCTTTTGGCTTTAGAATTGTGAAGCTCCCCTAGGATGGAAACCTTTTCATACTCTATGTAAAGCTGAATAGACATCTAAGGTTATATTACATTAGGGCAGCATAAAATAGCCCTGCAGCTTGGGAACACCACCCTGTATTCTGATTTCCTGTATTCACTGCATTCAGGCACTAGTGAAAAAAAAACACTTAGAGATAAGCAGCATTTCTCTATTTTTTAAACGTATTCACTTTGCTCTTGTTCATACCTATTTTAATACTTGTTTTTCTGCAAATGACAGTAAGATGCTGATAGAAGTGTTTATTGAGGTTGCGTATTTGTTAGTGAGCATTCAAGTATATTATGAATGAAAGTGAATTCTAAATATATATAAAACATAAGATTTTACATCAGCCATATGATTTGTGCATTCACGTAAGCAGTCACGGCCTGAATTTTCTGGTGGTTCATATTTGTAATAAACTTGCTCAGAGATCTGCGATCTGGTAGTAGTTGTTCATGGAGGAGAAAGTAAGTGACAGCATTCTTTATCTGCAAATGGGGTTTTCTGAAGTACCGAAGTACTGTCTCTGGTTATGTAGATCATAAAAACATGGTCACTTCTTCTGCTACCTTAATTTTTAATAAGCAGTGCAGCAGTGGATTAAGTGATATTTAAACCCTGACTGATAATGAAGCACTTCACTACAACAAATCTGAGTGATTTAAGATTTTCAGTGTGGAGACTAAGGCTGCAGTTGCCTTATGCTTCAAAATTATACAGATTCAGGCTGCTGCAGCAAGACGTGGCTCCTCTCTGGGCAGTAGGTTCATGCTGCCTCTTCGCACTGTTCTATGGTTGGGATCTGAAAGGTGGAATTCTTCTCTGTGAAATTTACTGTCTCAAAACAAAGCTTAACATTCAAAAGCACAAAGTGAAGTGCCCAGAAGGAAACACCCTGTTGCTAGGCCATCTGAAGGTGATATAGAATGTTTTCTGTGTCTGGCCCAAAGCAGGGTAACTTCTACCCTTTAATTTGCCAGGGAATTGCAGTAGGCCTAAAATAGTTTCTGTACAAATCCCCTGACACCACCAGAGTTTCAACGAAAATGATTTTGCTCAGGGTAGCAACTGCAGTAAGAGATGTCATGATGCCTCCCAAAGATGTGCAAGCAAGCACTAGGCTGGACTTACTAAACAGATGGTCCCTAACAAAGAAGATGGTGTAAGTCAGTGTGGTAATGCATCGGAACAGACTGCCCAGGGAGGTGGTGGAGTCACCATGCCTGGAAGTTTTCAAGAAATGTGACCATGGCCCTGAGAGACACGGTTAGCTGGTGTGGGGCTGGGCTGATGGTTGGATGTGATGGTCTTTGAGGTCTTTTCCAACCCTAATGATTCTTTGGATCTGTGGAGGTGTAATAAACTTGTGGGAGCTATGTCTGCAGATTTCTGGGAGGCTCTCCGTGTTCATGTGGCATTTCACAAGTCACCATCCATAATAAAAGCAATTACAAGGATTCCATGCAACAAGAGCAGGGTGTCTGAGGACTTATGGCCATTCATAAAGGTCACGGGATTCACAAAGGCTGCTGTATTTCTAAAAGACCATTGCAGTTGCCAGTGAATCTTACTGTTGCTGCGGTCCAAGATCAGCTTCTAATTGAATGTAACATCACTAACATTGGTGGTAGGTTGGTTTTTTTTCTAATTGCTTTTTTTTTTTCCCCTTTTCTGAATTTAAGGATAACATCATTAAGTTTTTAATTAGATGGCCATGGAGTTATTGTGACCCAGCAGAGCTCTTTTCACCCCGTTCTCTGGAGTCATCAGCTGACTGCAGTATTTCCCTACCCTACCAAAGTGAACCTAATAGTTACTTGAACAACTAAATAAAATACCCAGAATTTGATCTCTACTCCCCTTTCCTTCTTGCTCTTGGCAAACAAAAATCCTGATAAATGAAATTTTTACTAATATAGTCCCCACTAGATTAAATGAAAAGGTAGAGTGGAGGCAAAAAATATTATTATCTGGGTAATTTTATCCATTATTATAATTAAAAGTGTGTATGAGCAAGTGACCTCCAACTTCTCGAGAAATTAGGTGCCTCTGAGGAATTAAACAAAGCTAGATAGATGAGGAGTCTTAGGAATAGTGAAAAGGAAGACAAATAGGTCAGCTAGCTTGCAAGCAGCTCTGCAAATGTTTTAATAGACATAAATTAGGGGCCTGGTGAACCAAGAGGAAGCAGCCCTGATAAGTTTGAGTGATTGTGGAAGAAGCTTTTGGAGGCAGAGCTCCAACTTTGTCTGCATCTTTGATATTTTCCTCTTTCTCTTGGGATCCTGTCTTGGGAAAAATATCACATTTCACAGTCCAAGCTAATTAGCCAACAACTGTGATTTAAATCGTTAATTACAAGCATCTCTGCTGACACATGACTTATGCATTGACCTTTGTATGACTAGATGGACTACTGTACACAGTGTGTGTTGACTACAGCAGTAGGAATTAACTTTGATTTTCTTTTCTCTGGGTTATCTGCTCCCTTTCTGTTAAACAACAGGTGCATCAGGCCCAGCCACTGCTGAGGTGACTGCTGACATTCTCCAGCTGTGCATTTATCCTCTGCTTCCATTCTTCTTTGATTTTTATCCTCCCTTTTGTAGGATGAAAGTAATGACAATATGGGATTCTAAATATACCCGAGCAGCTCACAGGTTCTGTGATTGTGCTGGAGGCTGTGTGAAATCTGCAGGCAACAGCATGCCTGCTTGCAGTTTTGCTTTAGGTGAGAAGCTGTTTAGTGCCTTAAGACAAAGTCAGAGACATAAAATCCCAAAGGCTAATTCACTGGAGGAAATGCTGGCAGTGTTTGCCTGAAACACACCCCTTAGCAGGAAATGTCCCTGCTGGAAAACAGTGAGTGTAGTTCAGTGGTGGATCTCCATTACAATGAATCAGACACCCACAAACAGACAAGTTTGTCAAGTGAAGCACTGCTGAGAGAGGGCAGGGGAACCATCCATCCATCCTCACAGGAGACCCTAGGAATGCCCAGTCCTGGTGAAGGATGTATTCCTTTAGTGCCTCAAGCCTGCTGAAGCAGTCCCTGCTGCTCCCTCACCTCCTACTTCCAGCCTACTTCTCCTGGGTAGCAGTGATGGGTCGAGAGGTAATGGCATCTCTCTTCCTTCTATCACATCAACTCATCATGGTGTGATCTGCAAACTTGCTGTGGGCACTCAATCCCACTGTCTTGTGACTGACTGTTAAAACCTGCTGGTCTCAGACCAGCTGCCACCTGGACATAGAGCCACTGACCACAACCCTTTGGCCATCCAACCAACTCATTATCCATTATCCAGCTGTCAAATCCACATCTCTCCAATGTAGAGATAAGGATGTGGTGCTGGATCATGTCAAAGGTCCCACACAAGTCCAGGTAGATGACATCAATTGCCCTTCCTCTCTCCACTGATGCCATCATTCCCTCATAGAAGGCCATGGGATTGATCAGGCGTGATCTGCCTTTGGTGAAGCTGTGCTACTGTGTCACATCACCTCCTCGTCGCACTCAGCTTTCAGAAGGCTCTGTTCCACAATCTTCCATGTGCAATCATAAAGCTCACTGGCTTGCAGTTCCCCAGGTCTTTCTTTTCCTCTTTTTAAAAAATGGGAGTGAACATATACTAAGGTGATGAGGTGTTTGTTTTTTTCCAGGGAGCTTTGCAGGAAGTACAAAAGTTTCACAGCACTTTTGAGACAATGCTAAGGGCTCATCGTATTTCTTCTGTTCGAGAGCTCTGGTAAGTCTGTATTCCAAAGTGCTGTCACAGCTGATTTATTTTTTTCTACTTTTTAAAATTTAGTTTAGTTTAGTTCTTGTGATAGCTACTTGACATGATAGCAAGTAGTTTGAATCACTATTCGAGGATATCCCTAAATTGGCTAAAGTCAGGATTTGCTCATAAAGCTAGTGGGAAGGCTCTGGCCTTCTGGCTATAAACTTAGGCATGCTTTTTATTTGTTCACTTATTTATTTTAAAATTGACTTGTGTTAGATACAAGTCCCCTGTTTACTTATTTATTAATTTATCATTCCAGGAGGGCTGGCTGGGGGCAGGGAAAGGAGCCATTACTTTGTAAGTACGTGTTTACAAAGTGTTGAGGCAGTGGCTGGGTGGATGTGACTGCTGGGTGATCTTTAAGCAATTGCCCCATCCTCTCTAACTCTGAGCTCCTGAGTTACATTAATCTCATGTTTCATCCCTGAAGCTGTGAAGCAGATACATTTTTCAAACAGTAAGAAACATTTTACTTTCCTATTTTTTTTTTCATGCCAATTCCATACCTTTCCTGAGGGAGCTATAGTGCCTGGCTGAGTGGAAAAATAATTGTGGGTCTGCAATAAGTAGATAAGATGGAAAACTTGTTCTATTGTAAAGGATGCAGCTGCTTGATTGCATCTGCCTGTGTTGTCTGTGTGTGATATCCACTTTCTTGTTGTCAGAGCTTGAGATGATTAATACTGCGTCTTCACATCACTGCTTGCACCTACTGATAGCCTTTCTTATTTTCAACTCCATCATGTGGTAGTCTCAGCTACTGTAATGATAGCTGAATTTATGAAGGGAAAAAAAGGAACAACCCTTAACTGAAACAAGGCATAGCACCCACACAAGTTCCCAAGAAGAGCTTCATCCTTAGCTGCTCTAAAGAGTTGCTACAAGCCTTAACTTATCAGAGTAGGAATATAGGCAGGAGGAGGTTTGGTATGCAGAACGCACACAACAGTGGAGTGGACGTGTATGTCTGCTTCAGCTGAGGGTCTGCTTCTGGCATGGCTGAGTACATTTAACTTTGATCTGCTTTGCTTGGGCAACAAGCAGAGTGAAGAGATCCTGAGATGTGCCACCCACGTGGTTAATCACCTGCAGCCCAATCCACATTGCTGCACTGCCACTGCTACCAGTTGTTCAGATGCAGAGATCAAGAGCAGTTTGCAATTGTTTGCAGTTTTCTCCAGGTGCAGAACAGACCTGTTGTTCCCTGGTGCACATGGAGGTATTGTGTGAAACCAAAGGGCTGTGAGTTTGAAAGTCTTTGTTTTCACAGATGGTGAAGTTGAGATAGAGGAGACTTGAAGTGTGGGGTTTTGGCTTTATACAGTATTAGTATCAAAACATGTTGTAATTCATTAGCAAAATTCTATTACTTATGGAAAAGCCCAACTTTGTTAGTTAATATGTGTTGCAGCCAAGGAAAATAAAAGTGGGGTTAAGTGCAGGGAAGCATTAATGGAGACACAAGAACTGAGGGAGAAGAAACAATGAAGCGTATTTGAGAAAATTATGTTTTTTCTTATAGCTGACGATGAAAACACTCATCTGGGAAGATGGGTTTTCTCTCATATCTCATGTAGACAAATGTTAAGTTTTGATGTCAACTGGGCCTGAACAACTTAGAAAAATATGGAAGGCATGAATCTTTCTGGTGCTTGAAGAACAGAAGCAAAAAAGTGTAAATCAGTGAGCATCTGGCAGCAGAACTACCATAAGTCTGAGTGCTCTGCAGTAGGTGGCAGCTTTAGATGCATGACCTGAGAAATGCAAGTAAACACAACATCTCATAATCTGCAGTTTTACTGCAGAGTGAAAGAAGAGTACTTGCTGTGAGTTAAGTCCAAGTAGAGATTTTTGGGATTCTTCATCAATTTCATCAGCAAATGCCCCTCACCCTCCCTCCCCCCAAATATATTTACTTGAAGTAGAAATCGAGTCTGGCTCAGTTTTTGTGAATCTTTTTGTGGGATAGTCTTTGTTGGAGGAAACAACCCATTCCTCCCTTGGCAGAAAGAATGTGCTGGTATTTTAATGTTACTGAAGAGAATTAGCCCCTGGCTTTTGTGGAAGGCTGGATTTCCACCTCCAAGTACTGTGTGCCAGCAGCAGCCTCACAGCCCTTCTGGTGGGTGACTTGTTGCAACCTGAAGCATGCACAAGATTTTCTCCCAAAGCCTTTTTTTAAAAAACAATTCTGCTGCCTGGGAAAGTTGTTTGGAAAGACTTGGAAAGATATTTGATATAAATACCAGGAATTCTGGAGATGAGGAATGGCACGCTGCTTTTAACAGTGCTTGAGACTGACTACTGCCTTGCTCCTAAGGCAAGGCTTGGTCTGACCCCATTTTGTGTCTCTGGGGTTGATCCTGTCACACGTACTTTGGATCTCCACGATTTTGGACAGCTATGTAGGGCTACAATAAATGTCTTTGTAAACCCTGATTAGATCAAAATGATGTTTGTGTTGTGTGTGACAGTTCTTGTGGTGACTTGGTGAACCAAAGGCTTTGTTTCCACAGACAGGCTCTTTGGTATCTCTGGTTTGGCTGATTAACAAATACATTTAGTAACTGGAAAAATATGTTGCTGCTTTGTTGATGTGTTGATTCATTTGATGTATTTTAAAAACAACAACAACAACAAAACAAACAACAAACTGATCTGCCTGTCCAAACTAGTCTAGCTGATATATCTGCAGAGGTAGGCTGGGCAGGAAGATGTTGAGATTGGCTCTCATCAGACCATGGCAATCTCGTTTGCTTCATGGTCGTAATGAAGAAATCACTTCTGAATTACAAACAACTATCCTGGGCCTCAGATGAGGTATCATATGCTGTTGTTGTAACAAACAGATCTATGCTTTATGAACAAAATATTGTGGGAAACTTACCAAACCACAAAACTTGAGTGTATCTGAGATTTGATTAAAAACTATCTAGATTGCTCTGAAAATAGTGTCTCTTATTAACTTCCATAGAAGGTACAATAGATACAAAAAGCACAATAACACTGTTTGACAGATCAAATTGTCAGCTACAAAATACTGTTTTTCAACATAGGCCTACTGTTAGCTATTCTTTTTCACCAGTGATGAACAAAAGTCTGCATGCTACATTCGTACAAATCTACATGGCTACCTAAAACATAGCTTGTCTTTCATGACATTGTTGCCACTGCAGAAACACACCATCCACCGTCTCACTTTTCTCACATGCACTGTTTGGTCTCCATAAACTTTCAGCAAGGATTGATGAATGTCAATGGATGCCACTTTGTCTGCATGGAGGAATTCGATGACACACCTTTGCTTCATGCCCACTTCCATGTCAGACCGCCCCTCTGCTGCCATCTGTCGCACTGCAACAAAATGTAATGGAATTTTGGTGGGAAGGTTCAGCCGCTCTGCCATACCAGCAACATCCACCTCTGATGTGTGGGCCAACATCATAAAATAGGAGGCACTGCTTTCAGAGCAGCCTTCCTACATTGCATAAAAGTTATGTGACTGACGTTTTAATGGTTCAGACAGTAATGGGAGAAAATATTCTATTCGGTAACAGAAGACAGGATGTACAGTTTCCAAGCCAGTAGGTTAGTTGAATCTGTAGTCACTTTTAAGGGTGGAAACCACTGGATAGGAGGTTTTGCACAAATCTGTGTAATCACCTCTGAATTGATGCACTTCTTGCAGTGGGGTGATTTTATACAGTGTGGAGCTGGGCTGTTGTTTGCATTCTGGAGTACCTCCGGAAGAATGTTAATCCATCTTCTGTGTGTGCGCGTTCATCTAAACATCCTGAGTCACCATTTTTAGAACTGGCTGTAAGGCATCTGTTGCAAAGAAGATAAAGATTTGTGTGGCCGTACGTGTGCCAAGGAAGGCAAATTCATCACTCGTTCCTTGTTCTGTGCTGTTCTGACTCCCTTCTGTAACAGCTTCAGACAGGTTAAGCCCACAGTCCTTTAGATATCGACACTTTGGAAGATGTCTGCCATGTGACTTTGTTGTTAATGATCTAGCTGTGCTGATGCTGTAATCTCTCTATCTGTGAGGGCAATTCTGACCTTTCACCATTAGCTTCTTAGTGATTTTTCTTCATACATCTGCTCGTGATTTTTAAATCTTTGAAGCTTCTACCATTTCTTCAGTCTTGATTGAAGTTGTGCAGTGTGCTTAAAAAGTGAGGGTAGCGACTATTGGTGAGCTTTTTTTCCCTTTGAATGCCACATTGAATACTCAAACAAGGAATTTGAAAACAAATACTAAAATTGATATAAAAACTAGAAACATACAGTTGACCTTACACTATTTCCATGTTCAATATGGGCGTTCTTTTTTTCCCCTTAAATTTGCAATTTGTAAATGTATCAGCAGCATTGTTGAGGAAGGAGTAGTTCAGACCTTCCCTATAACATCATAAAGTATACAGCATTGAGTATATGGAACAAAATATTTGTGTTGTGTTTTAAAAACAGGTAATGCAGTTATGCTATACATATATATTGTATTTGTACATACATTTGTAGTCAGAGCTTTATCATTAATGATAATCAGATTTCAAGGTAGATAAGAGTGTTAAAAGATGTGAGAGTGAGCATGAGAGCTTACTAGAAGACTGCTTGCTTTGCTTGAGTTTGAAGAACTATTGCTTTCATTAATTATGAATGTTCTTTCACAACATTTCTCTTAGAGTAAGAGAAGTAACTAAATAAAAGGGTATTATTAACATAGTTGTCAGAGTTACTGTGGTGGATATTCCCAGCTAAAAGAGAGTCCCAGGTCGTGCTGGATTCGTTTCAAATTTCAGACTGTTATTTATGAAGAGCAGAAGGGTAATTTCTCAGCTGAAGTAAGCTGAAATTGTTAGAACTCAATTTAAAAGGCAAAGAATTGGAGCGGTTTAAAATAAGCTTTGCATAGCCTCTACCTCAAGGACACTATGGCATTCAGCTACCATGGTGATGAATATGGTACAAACACAAAATAGATTAGATAGAATCCAGAATGTTTTGAGTAGATCTAAATTAACAGTATCCACTCAGGAAAGAGAGGTAGAGAGTCATTGGGCACTATTTAAGAAAACATACATCAACAGCCAGTCCAGAGTGGCTTATACAAAGAAGAGGATAGGAAGCAGTTGTTCATACTGTGACTGGTGATGCAATCTCAGTGGGAATATTGGGTTCTGATTCTGTTCAATCCTGTCACACAGAAAAAAAAAAAAAAAAAGTAAAAAAAAAAAGCAGAAACATGATGTTCCAGAAACATGAGAAGCATGGAAAGATTCTACCTGGGGCATAGCCTTTGACACTGTCTCCCACAGCATTCTCCTGCAGAAGCTGGCAGCCAGAGGCTTGGATGGGTACACTCTTGGCTGGGTAAGGAGCTGGCTGGAGGGCCGGGCACAGAGAGTGGTGGTGAATGGAGTCAAATCCAGCTGGCGACCGGTCGTGAGTGGTGTTCCGCAGGGGTCGGTGCTGGGGCCTGTCCTCTTCAATATCTTTATTGATGACCTCGATGAGGGCATCGAGTGCACCCTCAGTAAATTCGCAGATGACACTAAATTGGCTGGAAGTGTGGATCTGCCTGGGGGTAGCGAGGCCCTACAGAGGGATCTGGACAGGCTGGAGAGCTGGGCTGGAGCCAATGGAATGAGTTTCAACAAGGCCAAATGCCGGGTCCTGCACTTCGGCCACAACAACCCCAGGCGACGCTACAGGCTTGGGGCGGTGTGGCTGGAGGACTGCGTAGAGGAAATGGACCTGGGGGTATTGATTGATGCTCGGCTGAACATGAGCCGACAGTGTGCCCAGGTGGCCAAGAAGGCCAATGGCATCCTGGCTTGCATCAGAAACAGTGTTGCAAGCAGGAGCAGAGAGGTGATTGTTCCCCTATATTCAGCACTCGTGAGGCCGCACCTCGAGTACTGTGTCCAGTTTTGGGCCCCTCACTGCAAGAAAGATATTGAGGCCCTGGAACGTGTTCAAAGAAGGGCAACGAAGCTGGTGAGGGGTCTGGAACACAGGCCATATGAGGAGAGGCTGAAGGAGCTGGGAATGTTCAGCCTGGAGAAGAGGAGGCTCAGGGGAGACCTTATTGCTCTCTATAACTTCCTGAAGGGAGGTTGTAGTGAGCTGGGGGTCGGCCTCTTCTCTCGTGTCATTAGGGATAGGACCAGGGGGAATGGTTTCAAGCTACGCCAGGGGAAATTCAGGCTGGACATGAGGAAGTATTACTTTTCAGAAAGGGTGGTCAGGCACTGGAATGGACTGCCCAGGGAGGTGGTGGAATCACCGAGCCTGGGGGTGTTCAAGGAAAGACTGGATGTTGCGTTGAGGGACATGGTTTAGTAGGAGCTATTGGGAATAGGTGAACGGTTGGACTGGGTGATCTTTTAGGTCTTTTCCAACCTTAGTGATTCTATGATTCTATGATTCTATAAAAGCCTCTTTTGAGCAGGCAGTGCTAGAAATGGCAATGTTCCCTCATATATTTATAAGGCAATTAAAGGATCACACAACAGGGGGATACACAGATAGAAAAGACTTTCAGAGATGTCACATTTTCTATAGAAGATGTACAACTCTGTTGCCTTTCAACCAAACCATGGACTGTCTTTTAACTTTCTCATAACAGAAGTCCCCACTATAAAGACAGCAAGTAGTTTTTATTCTGTTTGCATAAGCAGCTTGTGATTTTTCTGCCATGATATCTTAAGTCAACAGTTTGGTAGGAAGTAAAGCTTGTTTAGGCCCCAGTTTGCACTTATATAAATGATATATAAGTTTAGGAGCATGGATAATTGTTTTCAGCATGATTATTCCTGTGCTTTAAATTACAGATGGAGTCTGCTCAGAGTGGTCTTAGAAGTAGCTGTTTAAAGGTCTATAGAAACAAAGAAATAGAATAGGTTAATGTGTGCTCTCCAGATGTATCTTTGTGAGAATAGTTTGCCCTGTGTTGCTGCTTCCCCCCCCCCCCCCCCCCCCCTTTTCTTTTTTTCTTTATCTTTGGCTGTGTCACAGGGAAAAGCCTAGATTCTCCAGCAATTTACTTCCCAGTGACTGAGTAATACTTCTGTGATTTCTAGTGTGTGAACACCAATACTTGGTGACCTTTGCTAGTGATTATAAGATGACAACTGTGTAGCAGCTGCCCTTAAACTCGTCTCATGTTAGAGGTGATCAGGGGATTAAAGACCTGTCTTTCACACTGTTACTTTCTGAGCTTCTGAAGAGAGTCTTTTTTAATGTTGCCATCATTTTTACCACTTAGAAAACAAGGGAAGACTGCAATCATGTATTTGTGACCAATATGTAAGCACAGTTTTTGGCTTGTCAGATGAAAAAATCAGAGGGTGTAGTACTAACTCAAAAACAATTCACAGTATAAGACCTAGTAACAGATTTCCACTACTTGCCAGAAATCAAGGTTTAGAGAAACAGTGCTGACCAGCCATTTATCTACAGATTGAAGCATTAGATTTGAAAGTGTTTTTTTAAAAATACATAGCTCAAATTATTTTGGATGGAGGGTGATGGATGGTGGATAGAACAGAAACTTCAGGACACGTGCCAGTACTGCTCTCTTACCCTCATATTTCTTGATTCGAGATACTACAGGACTCTCTGCAAGAAGGCAGAGGTGCAGGAGAAAGTTCTTGGTGCCTCTGTGAAGGTTTCCTCTAAAGAAAGCAGCGATGGAAGTAAAATATGCTCACTCTATCCCTTTAACTAGAATTCATCACAAACATACAGCCTGAAAGAAAGCTGCTTGGGCAATACAAACTTAAGCGCCAGCAGTATAGCCCTTCAAAAGATCTTTGTTTTTATTGATACCACCAAGTTAGCCTAATACTTTTATAGATCAGCAATGAAAAAGAGCTGGCTGAAGCTGATGCCAAGCAGGGGGAGAGGTTATGTAAGCAAAGGAAATCTTATTTGGAGCCTCATTTATTTGAGGCTAGGCAAAGGCAATTGGTTTACTTGCTAGTTAATTTGGTGGCATCCCCTGGACTCTGAGCTTCTGAATCCATTTGGTTTAGGAACCCGTCTCCTTCTGGCAGATTGCATATGTAACTGAAGCTGGTCTCCCATTCCTAATGCTCCGAAATATCAGTGTGATATATCTAAGTATGACACCATCACCTTTTGAGATGCATAATCTAGAACACAAAGTGCAGTTCATCTTAGGAGGCTGGTTCAAATGCACCAGCATCACTCTTCTCTTCCATACTGACCTTTCTTAGCTGAGCTCACACTCACTGTTTCAGTTATCTAAGAAGTTTTTCTGCTCTGTTGCTGTTGAAAAAGTCTCACAGGAGTTAAGAGTTATCAGAACTCCAGCATCTACTTCTTTGGATTACCTTCTTTATTGTAAACATACAGTGGCATCAACACTTCAAAATAAAAAACTGAAAATAAAACCCAACCCTCTGCTGCCTACACAGTTCTCCCTTTGAGACTAAAATGAAAGAATGGCAGATACTACCCACATCACTTACTACATTCCTCAAAGGCATGTGGATACTGCGGTGAAAAGGGGTGTAGACAAAGCAATGTGAAACAGCAGAGCTTTAATCATGTAACTTATGGTAGGCTCTACAGATATTCAAATTGAGACTACCTAACCTTCTTGGAAGTCGTTTTCCTTTCAGTATAGCTTAAACTTGTTGGACTTTTGTGGTCTGCACTGTACAAAAGGTGAAAGGATGTCATGATCCACATTGGCTGAAAGCACAAAAGTAGAAATAATAACATAACTTCTCCAATAATGAGGGAGAAGCCAAGATGTCCTTCAAACGCTGAAGAAGAATCTATCATTTGCTGAGCTGCATAGATGGGTGTCTTTTACTTCTTCTTCTACCTGAGGAACTATTCACCATTATTTTCATTTAAATAATTGCTAGCTATTAGAGTTCCAATGTATCACCTGGATGTATAAGTGTTTTTACATCATTTCTCATTGCTGCTGGGTAAGACCACCAACTGATGTATATTATCAGAGAATCCTTAGAATTGGAAGGGACATTTAAAGGTCATGTAGTCCAACTCCCCTGCATTGAACAGGGATCCCATGGCTAGATCAAGTTGCCCACGGCCTGACTGAGCCTCATCTTGAAAGTCTCCAAGGATGAGGCATCAACACATCTCTGGGCATCCTGTTCCAGTGCTTCACCACCCTCACTGCAAAAGACTTTTTCCTTACATCCAACCTAAATCTACCCTCTTTAAGCTTGAAACCATTTCCCCTTGTTCTGTCACCACAGACACTACTGAAGAGTCTGTCCCCTTCTTTCCCGTAGCTCCTCTTTAGATACTGAAAGGCTGCTATCAGGTCACCTTGGAGCCTTCTCTTCTCCAGGCTGAACAGCCCTAGCTCTCTCAGCCTGTCCTTGTAGGAGAGGTGTTCAGTCCTTTGAATAATTTCTGTGGATCTCCTCTGGATACACTCCAACAGGTCCATGGCTCTCCTGTACTGAGGACTTAAGGTGAGGCCTTACCAGCACAGAGTGGAGTATCTAGCTATAGTAGTTTCCTGGCTAAAGTTTTATTCCAGGTTCTCTATGCTACTTGATTATGGGCAGATTTCTTCTGGATCTAGCTGGAACAGCTAAAAACATTACAGTAATTGATCCAATCCCATCCCTTCCTCTCTGTTAACAAAGTAATTTGAATGCTCCCTAATCCTCTTCAGGCATAAGTGAGTAAGTTAGTACACAGCACCAACTTAAACTGTTTGAACTATCTCAGCTGATTCTGCTTGAAGTGGGTTGGGGAGCACTCCGACAAACAGCTGGGAGAGCCAGGGGGTAGTAATCAATGCCCCAGGGATGGCAATAAACATCTTGAGAAGAAAAGGGCAGGGCACAAGTGTTTCAAACCTCTGCAGCTGTTTGCAAATTGAATTTCTACATGCAGCCTGCAGGCTATATGTGAACTGTGACAATATCTCCTTTTCCAGATGAAACTTTGTTCTCAGCCATTGCAGCTGGGGGGTGTAGGGGTGGAAAGGGAACTCGAGAATGGTAAGAAATGTTACAGAAATGTGCCCATGTAGCATATGAGTGTGTATTCTCTAAGCATAGCATATTGTGCGACAGCATGCAAGAGGGGAAATTTTGGCCAAGGAAATCAAAGAATTCTTCTTTCTTTCTTTTTTTCCCCTTTCCCCCTGGATCCCAAAGCAGTGCGTGCCTTTAATGTGTCATTCAGAGTTGACTATCTTAAAGAGGAAGCAGATGATTCCCATCCACCTTGAATCTCCAATCCTTGAGCGTGCTTATTGGAGTCTGCCTTTCCAGCTATCTCAGCACACTGATAAGGGAGCCTTTCTAACACACAAATTGGGCTGGCTTCCACCATGCTCTATCTTCCAAAATTTCTATGGGGACTGGTGTGAGCAAACATGTTGAGTGAATGAGCTCGGTGTGGGGTAAATGGCTGAACAAACCCCACAGGCATCTGCAACAGTCTATAGTTATTGCACCAAAGATGTCATTTCTGAGGACCAGGGGATACATTTTCATGGTTTCATATAAAGCCTGTTTCTGCATGAGCTTCTGCACAGCAATGCTCGACTGGGAGAAGGTAATAAAAACTGACACCCCCACGGCTAACAAATGTGTCCCTGTGGTTAGCACTCGGGCCAAAGCATCTGCAAGGCCTATTTCTGGTGCTACCACGCACTCACAGTATGACCATGGCTGAGTCACGTATGAGAAATCATTATCGTATATGTAAATAGGATGTCAACAACTTTGCAGGTGATGTTTGTTGCAGCTTATTATTTTTTTCTCAAAAGCTTTGAGACTCGGGTATTAATTTGGTATTCTGGGTCTGCTTGTGGCCAACTCAGAGGATATGCGGGCTGTGCCGCAGCCACCTGCACCCAGAGGAACACAATTTGTGTTTTCACAAGTGAGTGGTTAAATGCTGGTGGGGCAAAACCTACCACCACTGAGACGTGACTCGTGAAGTGAGCCTTGCTCTGAGGGTAGCATCTGCAGTGCTTGCTGGGGTGTGGTGAACTCTTTCTTTCTCCTCCTTCCCTTACTCTGCTGCATCCTTTGTGGCCATGTGAGGTTTAAAAGAAGTTTGTTAACCTGATGAATGTATATTTTGTTAGCGTGTACTCGTTGGGTGACAGAGTACCCCTCAGAGGGTTGTGATCAATGGTACAGAGTCTGCAACTAGTGGCGTTCCTCAGGGGTCAGTGCTGGTCTGAGTCTTATTCAGTGCCATATTGTTCATCAGTGATCTGGATGAAGGGATAGAGCCACACTCAGCAAGTTTGCTGATGATATGAAGCTGGGATGACAAGCCAGAGGGCTGTGCAGGCACAGCAAGCAGTGTGGCCAGCAGGTGGAGGAAGGTGAGCCTCCCCATCTACTCTGTCCTGGTGAGGCCACAGCTGTAGCACTGTGTCCAGTTCTGCCTTCTCAAGCTCAAGAAAGACAGGGAACTGCTGGAGACAGTCCAGCAAAGGGATACAAAGATGAATGAGGGCCTGGAGCATCTCCCTTATAAGGAAAGGCTGAGAGACCTGGGGCTATTCAATTTGGAAAAGGCTGAGAAGCGATCTCGTCACTGTTAATAAATAGTTAAAGCGCAGGAGTCAAATTGATGAGGGGGGGAGACACTTCTTGGTGGTGTGCAGCAATAGAACAAGGGGCAACAGGCAGAAACTGACACACTGTAAGTTCTAGGCAAACACATGGAAGCACTTCTCAGAGGGACAGAGCACTGGAACAGGCTGCCCAGAAAGATTGTGGAGAGTTCTCCTTTGCTGGAGATATTCAAGACCTGTCGGGACTCTCTCCTGTACAACCTGTTGTAGGGAACTGCTTTAGCAGGGGCTCACTCTGCAAGATCTCCAGGTCCCTTCGAATCCCTACGATTCTGTGATGCCCCTGCTGACATAAACATTGCTCGACAAGTTTATTCACTGTGTTCTGGAGGCTGTGGCAACGGGCAAAAAGAAAGCCTCTCCTGTAACTCCCCGACCTGCCGTCCTCGCAGGCTCGCCGCCCCCTCTTAAGATGGCCGCCCTAGAACGGCGAAGGCGGGCGGAGGTCGCGTCACGTGGTGCCGGCGGGCGGCGCATGCGCCCCAGGGGCGGTGCTGACAGGCGGCTGCATGGTGTCCGCCGCCTCTCCAGCGCTCATGCAGTGAAGCCGCGCCGGGCCGGTCCGGGGGGAGCCGGCGGCGGCCTGGGTGCGGCGTAGGGCCGGCTCCCCAGCATGGCGAGCTACCTGCCGCCCTGCGTGATAGACGGAGGCACCGGGTGAGTGCGGGGAGCGGGGGGGACCGGTGCTGACAGCCTTCTTGGCGACGTGTGTGTGTATGCGCGCGTGGTGGGAGACCCGCCGTGCCGCAGCGCGTTGTCCCTTCCCCTGCGTCCGGAGCCAGCCCGGTCTCTGCCGTGTGTCCCCGTCCCTTTGCTGGCCTGTGGGCCCTGCTGCTGCTGGGCAGGCCGCTGTGCCCGCTGCTTTTCCTCCTGTGCCCGGCAGGCCGTGTCGGCCCGGGGTGCTGTGTCCCAACGCGCCCGTTTCTCCTCTTTTCTGTTCCCTGACTTACCACGATCCAAGGACTTAAATGCTAAACGTGGGGGATGACGTTTGAAACTGCTGCGAGGAGAAAGATCTGTACTTACTCTGCCTGGGCAAGCACAGCTCTGTAACTTATTCTGATTTATTCGATGTTTAGCTGTACCACGAGTTTTGTGACTCCTTGTCACTCCAAGGAGTTAATCTGAACAGCAGAGGCTGTGCTGGGATTTTCACTTTGCAGAGGAACAGTTCTTTCCTACCTGTCTGACAAGTGAGGACTGTCAGCTTCTGATGGGTCCATTGGTGCTGCTGCTGTGCCTCTGGAGCAGGAGGTGTCAGGGAGCTGTGATGGAGATGCTGGAGATGCACTGAGCTCGTTTCTTTGGCCTGGCAGTGATGGAAAGTTCTCAGGAGGAGAAGAGACACTGGTGCATGAGTTCAGCTGATAACTTCACATGTCAGGCTGTGCTTTAGGGTCATCAATTTCGTTTATTTATTGCAAGAATAGCCCTTCCTTCTGCAGGGAATTGGTTGCACTATTTTGGTTTAGGTAATGCCTGGAAATTTCCCTTTAAAATTCCCAAAACTGAGCCATCGTATTAAGACCAAAAGAAAAGAAAGATAATTTAAAAAAGAAGTGATAGGTAACCAGAGCAACCCATTGTGTTGATGGGTTCAGTTTCTTCAGAAAAAGCATTTCATGTTTTAAAGTTTATTAAGCTGTGACAAAACTTTCCCAAGTCTCTTGTGCTGTTTCTGCTTATAATACCTAAAATCAGTTCAGTCTTCTCAGTGGAGTCCACAGCTGAAAGTTCTGGGAGTAGAATAGAGAATGGGTTCCATCTTGTATGTAGTTGTGCCTGTCCATTAGATACTCCATTGGAATATTCCAATGAAGAGATTTTAAGTACCTGTTCTGCAAGGAACTTTGGTGTTACAGGAATGTTAATTCACAGAATTGGAGAGCTTTTCTTGGGGAAAGGGCGACGCTAGGTGGGTCCTTTACAAAAGCTGCAGCATCAACTGCAAAATCCAGAAAATGCACAAAATTTGTCTGTCTCTTGCAGGAGCACTCCTTTGCTTTCAGTTTGTGAAGTGATTCCATTGTTGCATAAGCAGTGGATGTTACTGGCCAACAGTTGTACGAAATAAATAAGGACAAAAAATAACCTGCTGTATGCTTTCAGAGAAATGATAATTGCAGTACAATTTCTGAAATCTGTTCAGTGGTTACACTGCAAAAACTATTGGAATTTGTGTGTATGCAGGTACGATAGCTTGTTTCAGAAAGAGTTCAGGCCGCCCACAAGTGGACTTGTCATTTCCATGCCTCCAAACTATCTTAGTATGTATGAGACGATGTGGTGTCTCTGCTGACGGGACTTTATCTGAAGTAAGTAATCTTGCAGAACAAGAAGACATAAGATTCTGATCCAAGCAGCCAGAAGTAGCTTGACTCACTGATACAGTCTCTGGAATTTTCTTCTGTGTGGGTTGAAAATCTTCTTATTGTTAGAATGAATCTACTTTGGGTTACACGCTTGGAACAATTCATTCAAATGATTCATGAAAAGGCTTTCAGATGAAAAACTCGGAAGAGCATAACGGAAATGGAAAGGTGTGTGCAGATACACAGTGAAATATTTCATACATAAGAAGAAAAATGTATTTTATATCTCTGGTACTGAATGAGGAGCCTTGTCTCAGCACAGATTTGTGTTCATCTAAGTAGATTTAAGTTTATGAAAATACTCCTTCTGTTTTTTGTGCATATGAAGCCTGGATTAAAGTTGTCATTTGCATTGGTAGGCCTCAGTCCTGAGCAGTGCTGGATTTTGGCAGAAAAGCAGCAATGGGTGTGTGAAAATAGGTACAGAGCTTTGGTGAGAAACATATCCTCGTAGCAGGACACATTGACATTTTTTTTCCTCTGTTAGGTAGCTGACTTTGTCTTTATGAATCGAGAATGAACAGTTCATGACATTTTTGCAGAAAGCAGTAGCAGTTATTTGATGTGACTGCTCTTTTTCCATTAGCATTTGCAAGTGAACCATCCTGCTTCAGTTTTGATGCACTACGTCTTCATTTTCTTTGAGTGAGGTTTTTTCTAGTGATCAGCTTTCGTGTTGCTGCCAGTCCTTTTGTGGAGAAGGGCATGCTATTTTTAGGGCCTTCGGACTACCAGGCCTCTCTGGTGTTGTTCCAAGTGGCTTTAAACTTCATGGCTGTTTTTATTAATTGGCATTTAGCTGTGGGACATCAGCACTCCAGTAGGTGGGTGTGCAAAGTGGAGGTGGCTTAAAATACTGCTCTTCATCTTCAGGCATTGAGGAATGCTTCTATTTTGGGTGTATTTTATTCAAGTGTTTTTTATTTTAGTAAGGAAAGCTTACTTTGGCCAAGTGTTACTGATCAGCTTAGAAGTAAATACTTGATTTTTGGGAGAAGTGAGCTCAACTTGTCTTGAAACTTAAGGGGTTGTTGTTGTCGTTGCTTTTGCCATTTAACTTGGCTGTCTTGCATTTCTTCTTGCTATTGTATTTCTGATGTGAAACGAGTTGTTCCATGCAAGTAGTATTATCTCTATTCTTTACACCAGTCGTGCACAGCTAAGTTTCTAATTGCTGTTCTGAGTGTAAGGAGCATGGGTTAATTAGCTGTTGTTTATAATCACAGGCTTCAGTCCTGGTCCTACTTGTCTCTCCCAAAGCTATGGCTCTAATTTGCAGTTTATTAGTATAGTGGTTGGTGGTGCTTCTCTGTACGTAGTGCAGACATAATATTTTATTATTATTATTATTATTATTATTTTCTACTGCATTCTTTCTTTCTTCGTTCCCATTCCCTTCTCACATCCTCCTTCATTCCAAAAGTGCATTTTCACATCTTTATGAGGACCTTACGTTAGGAGTTTCTCAGGCCTATTTGTAATAATGATACGCAGTCTGTTTTTGGCAGTATGTCATCACAGGTGTTGTAACAGTGAAAACTGCTACGTTTTAGCATCATCCATCAGAGGAAGCTTTCTCATTACAGAGGTGATTATTTTATGTTTGTTTGTTTACAGGTCTTTCTTAAGGCCTTCTGGTATTCTCAGTAGTTCTGTCTCTTCAGAGCTCATTTGTGGATCTAATACATTGCTTCTTGGTCTCAATCCTAAAAGAAACAAAGGAAATTTAAAAACGCTCAAACTTAGAATTGTAGAATTACGTAATGGTTCGGGTTAGAAGGACCTTAAAGCTCATCCAGTTCCAGCCCCCAGCCACGGGCAAGGACACCTTTTGCCAGGCCAGGAGCCCTTAGGCTCATCCAGCCTTGAGCACCCCCAGGGTTGGGGCACCCGCAGCTCTCTGGGCAGCTATGCCATGATCTGGCCTCATTGTGAAGAATTTTTCCTAATATCTAATCTAAATCCACCCCCATTCAGGTTAAAATCATTACCCCTTGTCCTATCCCTACACTTCCTGAGGAAAGGTTCCTCCCTGTCTTTCATGTTCTCACCTGGGCTTTGCTTTTCTGCTTGCTTGCTGAGTGACTTCTGCTTTGAAATAGATAAGGCAACTGCCTGAGTAGCCTTGTATGCTTCAACTGTGTTCTTATGCTTTAGTAAGAAATTTCCAGAATATATTCCCCTAAAAGTGACTGAGGGTTCCATATCTGCTTTCAAGTTTGGTCCATTTGTACATCTGTGCAATCGTCTTCATGCACACTGCATTTTTCTTTGGGTTTCATTTTGTCTTTTCATGGTAGGGCCTCAGAAGAAGCAGGACTTACTGTTCTTCATGCAAAAACTGACCAAGCTGAGCGGTGTACTAACGGGTCACCTGGGAAAAGTAGTATATGGTAGAGAACAATAGTAAAAATACCTAAATATGCTTGCTTCAACAACACAACTTTTAGCTGTTTTATTTATTTTTTATGAGTAGTTCCTTCAAATTCCCTTTCATAATACAGCCTTCATCTACTGGATCACATTTCTACTAATCTTTCATGCAATCTTCAATATGCTACATTCTATAGAGTTTCCGGTATGTTCCTATCTCTCTAGCAATAAATCTGCTACTTTTAATGACATTGGAATACTGATTATCTACACGTTCCCTAAAGCCTTCTCTGTAATTTACAGATCATGAGATGTTGCATTACCATTAGTCTGCTAGGCTGTAGCCCAGGAGAAAGAAAAAACATGTTTCAGACCCTTAAATATTCATTGGAAAAAGAGCTGGAGACCAGGTAACCTCCCTAACTATTTACGTCCAGACCTTCAAGGTTGATGAATATTCAAGTGCTTTGTATAAAAGCAAACAATGTCTGTAGCAGGTCCTGAAAGTGGGTCACCCAACCACTCCAATGCACTCTTGGGTACTGCCCTGGAAGATGGAGTGTGCCCAGGTCCTGCTGGGCAAAAGAGAAGGCTGTGGCCACGTGTGCTGTGCTCTGGGTGAGTGGGCTGCTGGGCAAGGAAGGGAAGACACCTGCCTCGTTTCTTTTGTCTTTCTCAGTGGTTTGAGTTTCCCTTTCATTTGGTTTTGTCAAAACATCTGAGATATGCCACAGGAAACTGTCTGTACCTTGTTTGGTCCTAAAAAGGGATTCTGTTTTTTCATTGTTGTTGTTCATTAATGTACATCTTTTCATTTCTTTCAATGTTGAACCGAAAGATGACTTTTTGACAAAGTTCTAGTGTTTATCCTGCATGGATGAATGGCGTACAGGAGAAACCTTTCCAGATGTTATCTTCCACAGAACTATTTTCACTCATACTAAAAAATAGGCTCATCCTGTTGTTTTAACTGAAGCAGAGAAGTTCAGGTAATGATAAAATCAATCAGTCAGATACCAAGTGATCAGCTTCAGCTAATGACAAAACAAATCAGTAAGACGCTGAGCTATCAGCTTTTGGTACCTTTGTAAGTTATCCTAGCACTGGCATCTGATTCCTGGTTGAGTGGTAAGGTAATGCCATGATACACTGATATCCCAAATGGACTCTTCAAGGCTGTTTTCTGTTCAATACCGTGATTGAATTTGAGTTTGGCAAGTGTTTGGAGGGAGAAGAGATGGCAAACTGAACTCAGGGCCACAGCTTAGCTTAGGAAGAAAGTTCTGGCTGTATTTCAGGAACCTTTTACTTTTCATTATACACACATAGAAATTGTATTACAAGTATATATACGTATTTCTATGCTTATGTGTGTACAGTGACTATTTTATCAGTGGATCTCAGAGGACTGAGCAATGAGTACTGCTTTCCTGAGGCTTCTGCCTGTCTTGCTGTTTCTCAGCCTTAGACCTAGGACTTCTGAGTCCAAAAAGGGTTTCGTTGGCTGCCATTATGTGCATGCAAGCAAAACCAGTTTCAGAGGGACAAATGAAAAGTGAGTATCCTGTAATGCATCCCAAGTCCCAGTGTAATGCCTGCTTTGTTGTTTGTTACATTTTAACTGTATTCCCAAGATGGGCTTCATTCTAAAATGTGGAGAAACCAAGCAGTAATTATCATAAAAAGAATTCTTGCTAGTAATGGCCTTCTTTACAAATCAGTCTAATTTAATACCCTGATTATATTTTTCAGAGCCATAGAAAGTATGTACAAACATTCTGGACTATACAGGCATATGCTTTCAGTCTAATGATGATTAAAAATACAACAAACCCTTGCCCTCATAACACAGCCCTTGTCTTTTTAGCCTTGGGGAAAAATCTTTTAAAAGATTCCTTGAAGTCTATTGAAGCTATAGCTTTGAAGAGTTGTTGAAAATACAATATTTAAATTCCAAGGTCATTGCTAATTCAGTTTTAATTTCTTTATTCAGGCAGACTGACTCTCAATGAGTATTTTTATACCAAATACTCCATAAAGGGGCATTTTCTGTTTAAGCTGTTAATGAAGAAACCACCTTCTGTTTTAGGGGTATCATTTGCAAATGTTGACAGCAAACTGTAGACAGAGATCCTGAATAAGCTGTAATTTTGTGATTGGTCTTGTTTAACAATGTTCTGCCTTTGGGTTTTCATGGAAAAACTGAATGTGATTAATGCTGATTTCCCTCATAATCCAGTACTGTAGTATGACAATATCAGAGAAAAAGTTCAGTTTAAAGTCATTCAATTATAACTGATCTTTAAACTCCGTCTGAATGTATTTGTGTATTTTAAGAGATTCTGGGATGTTAATGATTTATAGTTGCTAAAAACCTGAGCTAGCTTGGAGCCAGGAAACAT
Organism: Lagopus muta; assembly: GCF_023343835.1. Taxonomy (NCBI): domain Eukaryota; kingdom Metazoa; phylum Chordata; class Aves; order Galliformes; family Phasianidae; genus Lagopus; species Lagopus muta. The sequence goes on from NC_064439.1 coordinate 7,025,150, forward strand.
CATGCACAGGTATTAGGTTTTGTGTGGACATTCCCTTTTTGATTTCCTGCCCAAGTTACTTATTTCTTTTCTGTCTTGGTATTTTAGTTGATAAATATATATACATGTCTCAATATTGTATATCGAGACAAACAGTCAATGCTTTGTACCATTTGATGGTTTTTTTTTTTTTCCTGTTGGACAACATTAACCAAATTTACAGCATCTTATGGCATCTTGGGGTATGGTAGCTCTTGGAAAGGTAAGATCTGCATCTTTTATCAGTGGAATGTGGCCTACCCCAGCTTTTGCCATAGCTGGTGAGTAAGTGGAAATAAGAGCTGAGTGTACAGGTTTCAGCATTCTGAAATTCCACTCTGAAAAGCTGAAAGTGCCTGAAAAATAAATAGCATCTAAAATATTTACCACTTCTGAGTTTTCTTCTCAGCAGGTTTACACTTGAAAGCATAACCTAGAAAATATAGATGTGGTATTGCTTATTTGGCCTTCAGTGTGAGAAGCGGAGTGGGTTTTTTTTTTTTCCTTAATGTGTATGTGCACATAATGACCTTGTGATCCTTCTTTCTCCAGGTATACCAAACTTGGCTATGCAGGGAATACAGAACCTCAGTTCATTATTCCATCATGTGAGTAAATTTTTTGTCCCTCCAATTTTTAGGGTACACCACTGTTACTGAGCACTATGACAAGCAAATGACTTGCTTTCTAGCTCCCAGCTCGGCCTTCATAGTCTCTCGTCCATCTGGGAAGCAACATTATTTGTGTTGGCATCATTGGCTGGAGTATAGTTCAACAGAACTTGTTTGCAGTTTGCTGGGCCTGGTGCTTATTAAATCACCTCCTGGTTGCCATGATGAATGAAGAGGACTTCAATTCTATTTCCTTTTTACAGTCATTATTTTTTTGCTAGGACTCCTGAGTAGACAGAATGCAACTCACCTCCAGTCTATCTGACACCATGGTTATTACTGCCTGGATAATCTGGGTGAGGCTTCCCACCAAATTAAGTACTGAAGTGCAGGTGGTCTCTGCCTTGCTTACATCTGTCTAGGGCTGCAGGCACTTTAATGGTCAGAAAGATTGTTCCTGTTAGGTAATGTTCATCCAAGGTATATATTTACCCAGTAAAATGTTTGTACCCATTTAACATGGTTTTGGTGAGCAGATTTCCTCTTCTTGTTTTTCCACATTAAAATTGTTTAATTTAAAATGTTATATGTTTTCCAGTGTTTTTAATTGTAACCTTAGTTTGTCTCAAATACTAAGTATGTGTGCAGATTGTAGCACTGACTACCTGTTTAACTCCATAATGGCCTTTATTATGTCGTGGTTATCTCCAATTGCAATAAATGCTACCTTTACTTTTTGGGAACATCATCAATTCACTCCTTATTAAAGCATCCATTCTGCCGTGACTACTTGTAATAGGAGGTATAAAGATAAGAAAATAATCATGGTCATTGGGGCCAAAGAGGTGGAGGGGAACATGTTCTTGACCAGGTGCAGTTGCAGTACTGGTTATAGTCTATAACCATTGTAAGCAATAATTCAAGCCAATAGCACTTGTAAAAATCTTAACATCTTAGTTAAAGAAGTGGGATAGCAAGTGTTTCCTATGAATTTTTTATAAACCTTGCTTTATAGAACTGAGATAACGTGTGGAGACTGGAATGTGTTTCCAAAAGAGCTGTTTGCTTGTCTGTGATTTGTGGTCCTGATGCTGCTCAGTGCTTTTGTGAATGATGCCTCTCTGCTGTGCATTTTCTACTGTATGTTATTGAGAGCCTGATGATGATGTATTTAAAAAACAAACAAACAAACAACCTGCAGATAGATAAGCAGTATTTTACATCATTTCAGACCCTTTTTATTTATAACTTGCCCCAGATGTGTTGTTTTTTTTTTTCTTCTGCTGTCTCCTTGCCTATGGCAGCCATCACCTAATAAGTTTAGTGAGAATAACAGCCTGATAATGGGAATCATGACTCTTCAAAGATGTCTCTGTACCACTGCAAATTGATTTAGCCCCTCCGTGCTTCCTCATTCTCACCAATCAGGATAATCACTCCAATACTTACTTCAGAAGTACGTAGTTTTTCTTGTGCCCTTTTCCTTAATTTTGAGTTGAAACTCAGAAACATTGCTTACTGACAGAGTACCTCTTGGTGGAACATTGCTCATGCAAGTTAAATGACTGCTGTAGCACATATCAGAATGCATTTTAAAGATGGGCTCTGAGCTATCTATTACTTTAATGGGAGATTGGTGACCGAAATCCTTCCTGAGAGAGCATCAGAAATGAATTCTGCTCTCTTGCCTTGTCAGTAGGTATAATTTCTGCTTTCTGACAACTATGATTTCTACATTTCAGTTTTTATTTCTAGGAAAGGCTCCAAATAAATGAATTCCTGTGTATTTAGCTATTTTAATTTGACTTCAATTTGTTTGGATTCTATCTGAAGGTATTGCGATCCGCGAATCAGCCAAAGTAGGTGACCAGGCTCAGAGGAGGGTAATGAAAGGTGTTGATGATCTGGACTTTTTCATAGGAGATGAAGCCATAGATAAACCTACCTATGCTACAAAGGTAAGAAAATAGTGAATGCTTTTTCTGAAAGCTTCTCAAATTTTCATATTTTTATTGCTATTGTGTATCGTTCTGTGTCTTTTTGATAGCTACTTAAAGAAACACATTTGCATTGTTAAAAAGCAATGAAAATACATATTTTCTACAACTACATGCTTTTGGTTTGTTGATATTTTTATTTTTATTTTTTTTAAACCTTGCTTAAGTGCCTGTTTTACTAGTGCTGCCCTGTGTTGGTGTTTGATGACCTCTGTAAATATCCACTGAATCAGTGCAGTCGGTCAGTGTTCAACATTATTAGCTATTAAAGTAGTCACATAATGCTGAATGTTTAAATTCTTGTTAACAATATATCTTTCTAACGTGGCTCATGAATTGGTGAACATATTGGATACTTCTGTTTCATGGATTGTCACAATTGTTTTGTGAAGAGCTGACTTCAGCGTGGCTTCTGTGTGAATCATATTTTCCATACCCTAGTAAGGGACTTATTGTACTTACAAGATGTTAACAGCATCTGAATTATGTGGAAAAAATCATATTTTATACATCCTACTGTATTACTTAAATGTCATCTGTGTTCCTAACACTGAACAAAATGTAAACATATCCCTGTGATAATTTATGCTGAAAAATGTATTGCCTGTATGTTCTTTACTTCTTACAGATTGGAAGACATATTGAAGAGAAGTATGATTCTCAACTTTATAAATGATTAAACTGATACAAAAAGAGATTAAAATATGGAGCTGCAAGAAAATAACAGCAAGATTTAAGAACAAAGAATGCTCTCTGGCTTGCAGTCCTGCAACCCAGAATTGCAATTGGAAATACATGGAAATATGTGATAACTGGAAATAGTAATTCTAAATTAAAGTGAGAATAGAGGATTTGATGGTGTGACAATGAGATGAGAGGTTTCAATTCTTGCAGGAGATGTAAGGATTTGGGTGCTTTCACTGTTTCTATTTTTGGGTGTGCTTATTCTCTTATAATATCAAAGGTTGACATTTCTTGTTTCAGTGGCCTATAAGACATGGTATTGTTGAAGACTGGGACCTCATGGAGAGATTCATGGAGCAGGTCATTTTTAAATACCTACGAGCTGAACCTGAGGATCACTATTTTTTAATGGTGAGTTATTGAGACTGAGAAAGAGAAAACACTTTCTGAGATGAAAACCGCACGTTATTTGGAGAGTATTTATGTAAGAGCAAAAGTACATAATATTCTAAGTTCAAGCTTCCAACATACAAATTCCAAGCTCCGTTAGAGGATTTTTCTCTCAGTATTTCTTCATCAAGTGGAGAAAAATAAATCTGTGAAACTGCATTGCAACCAAATTCTGTTCAGTTTGTGATGCAGGCTGCTGACGGGTTGGATTTTGTTTTTGCAAAGCTTCAATTGCTTTGTTTAAACTGAATTCTGTGTGAAATTCTTGGCTGATTTTGCAGTAGGGGATATTCTTGCTTAGTAGAGCACCATATGTTAGTGGTAAAGGACAAACGTATGAAAAATTTTCTTGAAGATCAAATTAGGTAACTAGTTCTTAGCAAGCAGTTTGCAATAGACTATTTTTATATCCTTTATTCATGTGTCCTTATGTCTGGTTTATCTCCAGATTTTTCATGCAAGGGGCTTTTGGTTAATTCTACTCTGAACGTGACTTAAAATCACACAATTGTCTAGGTTGGAAAAGATCTTTGAGATCTCTAAGTAATCAGCCTGACTCACCATGTTCCTTAGTGCCATGTCCACACAACTCCAGGGAGGAGGACTCCACAACTTCCTTAGGCATCTCATGTTGGAGATGTTACACAAAAACACCACCCACCCTCTGTTATCTTTCAAGATCTGACTGGAACTGATTGCAGGCCACCTATACCCGTTCCACATCCCCAGCATTTTGTAGTACCAGACAAATATCACAGTGCACTGAGCACAGAAGACATCTGAAGGCTGACTCCTGCCACGTTCTCTAATAGTTCTGCATTCTGTTATGTGCACCAAAAGCCTAAAAAGTCAGCACTGCACTGGCAGACTTCTATATGTCTTCAAAACCCAGTGCCATTTTGAGTCTAACTGAATGGATGGTGCCAATAGCTTGAAACTTGTTCATTTCTAAATGCTAAATGATTTGCACAAATTGAGTAAGAGTGCGTGTAAAAGCAATGGTATGAATGTGATTGATGGTGCTATACACTCGTGTAAGAAGAGGCCTTTGCTTACTTGGAATCCTTCAAAATATTTCTGGTTGTTTTCACTAAAATTCAGTCCTTTTCCAGGTAGGACTGTGTGGGACATGAAGAATTTTCAGAGGTTGTCTGCTCCTAGTATATCTTACTAAGCTTTTCACCTTTGTGTTTAAGCATTGAGCATTGTGGTTTTTTCCTATGACTAGTCCTTCTGAAATCAGCTGGGCCACTCTAACACATTACTCTCATTCTTTCTGAACACTTGGGTGTTGAAATAATCTCGTTCCTTGTAGTGGCAATGATACAGTATGATAGGAAACATCTTTTGTTGTAACATCATTGTTCCTTTGCTTTGAGAATTTAATTCAAATCGAACATGTTGCAGAAGATAACCTTCTTGCCACTCTCCCCAGATTGTGTGAATTCTTTATTTTTAGAATTGGAGCTTGTGTGAGATTTAGGAATGCATTAAGAACTCTAGAAGTTTGATTATTACTCTACTGAGCTAATCACTGCGTTAACTGTTAGGACTCTGAGGAGTTGTTTTTGTTTTTGTTTTTTTCCAGACAGAACCTCCCCTGAACACACCTGAAAACAGAGAGTATCTTGCAGAAATCATGTTTGAGTCATTTAACATACCAGGACTTTACATTGCTGTTCAGGTGATCACAGTGATTATATACTTCTAAAGTACAGTGCAGCTGCAGTGTATATTATCTTCCATATGCCTATGTCTAAAATGCTTGAAATGATTGCTTTCTAAGATCGTAAATCAGCACATTCTGCCTAAATAGAAACTGTTTCTCATACAGGCAGTGTTGGCCTTAGCTGCCTCTTGGACATCACGACAGGTTGGAGAACGTACTTTGACTGGAATTGTCATTGATAGTGGTGATGGAGTGACCCATGTAATTCCTGTGGTATGTAGGAGGGTGCATTTCTAAAATACTGGTTGTTTAGACAAGTACAGATTCTGTTTTCTATATATTAAAATAAAAACTGTCAAAGTAAACAGTGTAAACAAAGCAAAAAATTTTATAGTAAAAAATTTTATAGTTACTTGGTTGTTTGGGATTTCCTCCCTTACAGCAGCTTTGCAAAATATGTATTTACTTATGTGACTTTATTTATGAGATTAATTTTAGCTGTCCAGACTATTGCAAAGCTGCGGTGAGGAACCACTAGGGCATCTTTTAAAGGCTGCTTCAATGTAAATCCTTGTCTTGCATTATTGTGATGCTTCAGCTCTGTTCAATATTAATGTATATCACTGTTAAATCTCCTGCATGCTTACGTTACTTCTTGTCATACATACAAACTTTTTTATATCTTGTATTTTATTTATGCTACGTAGCTGTTGTCTCTGTTTTAGAAGTTAGTGAACTCTGTGGAAGCAACTGCAGGCTGGTACAAAGGGATGTTCATATACATGGCTGATTTCAAATGGCTTATTTCTTGAAGGATGTTAAAAATATACAGTTATTCGTGCATACTAACATATATTTTATTGATGACAGTGTACTTCTGAAGCATATAGTATGCTTGAATGATCAGTTATTTTAGGAATGAACATCTGACTCCCTATAATTTCTTGCATTTTGGTATTAATCTGGCTGTATCAGTATTGTCTTCTAATGGTAGAAAAAGAACCATATTTTTTACATACATTTACTATATGAAGCTCTGAAGCATGTAAAAAGCAAGAAAAGAAATAATGTTGGTTCAGCAGTACGACTGCTTTCAATCAATGCATCCTGGAAAAAAATGCTACAAAGATTTCTATTTTTCATTGCACTTATTGTTAGATATGTCTTCATTTGATTTTTTTGTTGTTGTTTTTTATTTGAGCTTTTTAATAATTTTATACTTTTTCCTGTTCATTTTTCATTTTGAAACAGGACGTGGGCAGTCTTTTCATATTCTATTTGTTTTTCAGATTATGCCTAAAAAATGAAAGATTACATCTGATCAGACTTTGTCTATCTTCTAATGTGCAAGATTTTTTTTTGTCTGCTGCTTATGTTTTTCAATTAGATCAGCAGTATCTGTTTATAAGTTGTAATCAAGCTCTTTTAAAAATAATATCCACTTTGCAGGGGCTGCTTGCACATCTTAACACTTCACTGTTTCAATATTTTACTTTCAATTAAAAACGAAAGCAAGCTGTTGTATAAAAGAAAGATAACTTTGCTGTTGATTCTTGATGTTTTGCACAGTATGACTTGTCTAAAGATCATCTTCTTGTTTTCCCTCCTCCTCCCACATAGGCAGAAGGCTACGTAATTGGAAGTTGCATCAAACATATTCCTATTGCAGGTAGGGATATTACTTACTTTATTCAACAACTCCTGAGGGAGAGGGAAGTGGGAATTCCTCCTGAACAATCTCTGGAGACAGCAAAAGCCATAAAGGTACACCCTTCTTTGTCTCCTAATACCTAAATACTTTGAGCAAATGTTCTTTTTTTGCTTTAGCAAGTTGCTTGTGTTCACTTAAAAATGCCAGTAATTACACAAGCTTCTGCTGGCATATCCAATCAAGTGCAGTGTAAGGAGAAAGAGGAAGAAAATCGTCACATTAGACTCCTTGGTAGAGTTGAATATGCTTTGCAGATTGAATTAGCATGTAGGGCTCAAGATTTGTTTAAGATTTGTTTTTTGGTTTGATGAATATGTAATGTCTGTAGGTTGATTTTCATGGATCTGATCTTGCAAAGAGAGCTCACTATTGAACTTTTCTGTAATCTACATGAGTCAGTGTGGAATTTTATTGAAGAGTTAAGCGCGTGCGTTGTCTTGAATGGTTGAGGCTTCAGTAGTTATTGGGCTGTCCAAGAGATATTTGTACCCAAATCTGTAAGAATTCATACATGATTTTATTTTTCTCATTGGAACATACTTTAAGTCAATAATAAAATAATTATTTTGGTATTTTTTTATGCTTGATATCTCTTAACAGGAGAAATATTGTTATATTTGCCCTGACATAGTGAAAGAATTTGCTAAGTATGATGGGGATCCACGAAAATGGATCAAACAGTATACTGGCATCAATGCAATCAACAAAACCAAATTTGTTATAGACGTTGGTTATGAAAGGTTCCTTGGACCTGAAATTTTCTTTCATCCTGAGGTAAGCGTTAAATGCTAACAGTATTAAGTTACAGAAGCTTTACTGTATAAGTAGAGGGGGAGGGATTTACTGTTGTTTTTGATGCGAGTGCGCCATCAAGTGGAAGTAAGCTCTCAGTAGGTCTCCTAACTGCAAGCCTTGTACAGTCTCGGGTAGCTCAAGCACAGAGCAGTGTGAGTGCACTGGGTGATTTTTTTCTTGTATCTCTTGCTATGTTTATAACGTCTCATTTTCTTTCTTTAAAGGCAAGCTAAAGTTCAGAAGAACAAGTTAGAACCTTCAGATTTTATATAGTACTTGTTCTCTTTCTGTAAGCACTGGTGTAAATCAGCACGCTTTAATAATCGTGTTTTTAGTTATGTTACCAATGTGTTTGGGCTATGCTCTGCATGGAATTACTCAATAGCTACTGTTTGAAATCTTGACTTTTGTTGTTGCTTTCTGTTGATGCCATTTTATGGATGCTACTTTTTTTCCCTGAGGGAAGTCTGTTGAAATCTGTGCTGGTAACAAGTAACAGTTTTGGGAGACATTTACAGTGCCTGGTCTGTCTGATTTTTTTTTTTTTTTGGTAGTTCAATTTGAGTGAACTTCAGGATGTTGTAAGATCCTGGGAGAAGATTGAAACATTAAAATTTGATTCTGCATAGCAGAGTATGTCCTGTCTGTTATTTTATGCTCCATTCAGCTTATTTCAGGCAACTGAGTCTGTAATAAAGTATAAAAACTTAATCAGGGTCTATATTGACACTAAAGTTTCATTCTGTCTATCCTCTTCCTATTGGAAGATTGTTTGAAATTTCATTCCTTTGCCTTTAGTCTAAATTCCAACCTTAATCTGTTATCAATTTCTAGGTGTCTAATCTTACATCACCATTAAACCTCCAGGCTAAGTAGCTTCTCCTCCCCACTGTTTACCCACATGATCTTACAGAGGAGCATTGAATCCCATGTCAGACATGGTTTTAATATTTTCCTTTTCCCTAGGCCCTATAAAGACTGTGAGGAATAGGATAAAGGACAATCTTCCTTTTTTTTATTACTTAATGAAGAATTAATGTCTTGGCTCTGCTTTGAAAACACTACCTTTCTATACAAGAGAAGCACAGCAGATGATAGGTACCGCTTCCAAGAAGAATTTCTCTCTGGACTTCATTAACTCCTAACTTTAACAGGTTTTGAGTTAGCTAGGTAAAGCTGTCTTTGGTAAAACCATCTTACAATCTTATTCTGTTTTTGGTTTATCTCTGTCTGACAGAATGTACTCTAAAATCATGTCACGTGCAGCAGTGGGCTTCTAGTGCATAAATTTTGAACGGTGGACTTATGACCAAGGAGGAGAAGCTGAGTTTGCCTGTAGAAAAGAGCGTTTCTTATTTCCCTTGTACAAAAGTGGGCTTGTTATAGGGTAAAATACTTGGTCAGCAGGAGTGATACTGACTTTTATTTCCCTTTTTTTATCTTTCTTTTAAAACTACTGTTACAAATTGTCTCTACAGTCTCACTTCTGCCTTTTCCTTTTTTGGAAGGAAACACACCATGTCTGTTCTATTTCATTCTAGTTTGCTAATCCTGATTTTATGGAATCCATTTCGGATGTAGTTGATGAAGTTATACAGAACTGTCCCATCGATGTCCGGCGTCCATTATATAAGGTATGGCCTTTGTGTTCTAAGATTAACTGAATCTATAAAGATATCTACATAAAGATATATATAAAGATATAAAGATATCTATAACATTATGATGCATTTGTGTATGGTACACGTAGCTGTGATTTCCCCTACTGTGAGGAATGTGAACTTTTGAATAGAAATAAAGTTTAAGATAAAACAAGGGTCAGTTTTTCTGAGTGAGGAATACCTGATCTTTTAATTTTAAACAAAAGATGGTGATTAGCAGTGGCTTGGCATGCAGGTAAGTATTGTTCCCAAGAAACTATTGATATTTGATATTTGTAATATAAATTCTTATGGTGGGATTTTTTGGATTTTGCCCATTTTTAAGGGTTGTCTCATGGTCTCTTCCCCATGTGGATTTTTTTTTTCCTGTAGTCTCAGTGTGTTTACTGCAGTTTTAGCCAGATGTTGAACCTCATGTTGAAGTACATGAAAACTTAATCCTTTAGAAGACAATAATTAAGACTGTTTAAACTTGTTTAGAGCATATAGTCCAGAGAGTTCTTTCAGTCAGTGGTTCATTAAGAACTGAAAAAGAAGGTATTGACAGGCATAGCATATGGCAAACTCTCTTTCTGCATTGGCAGCACATTCTATGCTTCCTAGTTGTTTCTGTTTGTGTAGCAGCAGCAGTGCCCTATTTTTTTTTTTTTTTTTTTTCATTTTTGATTAACAGCATAAGAAGTAACATGAAGAAATAGCCTTGTTCATGTGAAAGGCTGTGGTTTTGTTCTGTTAGAATCTCGAGAATCTCCTCTACAAGAGTTGGCATTTTCTCAGGAACAATTAAGTTGTAACTAAATATATCCTAGAACAGTTTGTGTCTATTAACATTTTGTAGCATATTTTAGTTATTTAGATAACATATTCTGTAATCTAGAATGAAACATAGTAACCTAGAGCAAATCTGCAGTGCAGGTTAAAAGGGGAGGTTCTATTACTTAACAAATTTCTGTACAGAGTGACTTTTGTAGTAGATGGCTACAATGACTTCAAGCTTAGCATTGCTGCAAAAAGTTTTGGTAACTCTTAATGTCTGGCTCTCCTTTGTCCTTTTTCTTTCTGCAAGACCGAAGTTTTCATAGAGGCAAATATCTCCTGTTCTTGCTACTGTGCTGAAGTGCCAGGCTTGCATTGGATACATGTTGGGTGTTTCACAGAATCACACAGAATGGCCAGGGTTGGAAGGGACCTCAAGGATGATGAATCTCCAACCCCCTGCCACATGCAGGGCTGCCAAACTCCCCATTTAATACCAGACCAGGCTGCCCAGGGCCCCATCCAACCTGGCCTTCAACACCTCCAGGGATGGGGCATCCACAGCCTCTCTGGGCAGCTGTTCCAGCACCTCACCACTCTCTCTGTAAAGAACTTCTCCCTGACATCCAACCTAAATCTTCCCTCCCTCAACTTAAAACCATTTCCCCTTGTCCTGCAGTTATCTACCCTTTCCAAGAGTTGATTCCCCTCCTGTTTGTAGGCTCCCTTTAGGTACTGAAAGGCTGCCATGAGGTCACCCCGCAGCCTTCTTTTCTCCATGCTGAACAAGCCCAGCTCCCTCAGCCTGTCCTCATAGGGGAGGTGCTCCAGTCCCCTGATCATCTTCGTGGCTCTCCTCTGGACCCTCTCCAACAGCTCCCTGTCTTTCTTGTATTGGGGGCTCTACACCTGGACACAGTACTGCAGATGGGGCCTCACAAGAGCAGAGTGGAGGGGGACAATCACCTCCCTTTCCCTGCTGCCCACTCCTCTTTTGATAGAGCCCAATGTTTCACCAATGTTCCTCCAGAATATATCCTAAAATACCCTGTTGCAGGTTATATGTGTTTTGTAGCCTTTGAAGAATTGTTCTGTAACCCATCTTCTGATGTTCTATGGTGTTTGTTTTTGTAGTTTTATTCCTGGTATTCCTGTTTCCTGATCTTATTAGCAGTTCTCTTATGAGGCCGGTTGTGTTGCCTTATGTGTTGCCTATATGCAAGCATTCTTCTACAAATTGCAGAAGATAAATTCACAAATTTTTTTTAATTGTGTAAAGGTTAGCAACAATGTACTTTGTTTTTAATTCTGATAGTGATTACACCTTGATGTGATTGCTTGGAAACACTGATTTATATTCTCTGTCTTCCCTGACTGTATCTAATGGGGTTGAGAGTTCCAGATTGCATGGAGTGAGATTCTTTCTGATAAAATAATGAAGGAGTGCTAAGCTGTCAAGTTTGGAACCAGAGACTTGCGCTGGAATTTGAAGAAATAGGATAAACTATGTATTTATTTTTTAAATAAACCAGAAACAACATAAAGTAGAATTAAATTAAACTGAGTGCTTAGGTGATGGAGGAGTAATTTTTTGAGCTTACCGTAGGACTGAAGTAGTCTGGTATCCTGGTTATGTTGCTTATTCCTGTATGCTGAATTCCACTGGAAAATGAAACATTCTGCATGAAGCAGGTAATGTGATCGTGCTTCCTTAGGGCTTGGTGAGGCTGTTAAAGTGCATCACGTTACCTTTGGTGTTCTTTGGGCAGAAAGGTATAGTTTGTTTATACAGCTCTGTTATTTTGGAGAGTTATAACAGAAACATAGAACGGTTTGAGTTGAAAGAGACCTGAACGATCACCTAATTCCAACCCTTTGTTGGGACACCTCCCACCAAACCCAGTTGCCCAGGAACCCATCCAACTCGGCCTCAAGCACCACGAAGGATGGGGCATCCGCAGCTGCTCTGAGCAGCCTGTGCCAGTGCTTCTCCACTCTAGTAGTAAATAATTTATTCCTATTATCTAATATAAGTCTTACCAACTTCTAATTTAAAACTATCAGCTTTTGACTTATCACTGCACTCCTTGATAAAATCCCTCCCCAGCTTTCCTGTAGCCCCCCTTAGGCACTGCAGTGATGTCTCCCCAGAGCCTTCTCAAAGGAGCAGAACAGAGGGGGAGAGTCTCCTCCCTTGCTCTGCTGGCTGCACTTCTTTTGACACAGCCCAGGATATAGTTGGGTTCTTGGGTTCATTGCTGGCTAATGTCCAGCTCTCCATCCAATACCTCCATGTCTGTTTACAGAGGTATTCTCTGTCACGTTCTTTAGCTCCAGTTTTCCCTAGAATATTGTTCCTCTTTTTCCTCTTTCCTTATTTTCATCACAGTTATGTGAATACATGACATATCACAGGAATGCAGAGAGCAGTAGCGTGATGTGGAAGTAGAAGGTGATATTTCCCACTGCTTTTAGGTTACTCTGAGCATATTACTAAACACTGTTATTAATGCACATCCAGCTTGAAATCAGCATGAAATATCTGCTCTGTTGTATATTTACAAGGAATGATAATGTTGCATGGTTTCAGTACTGTTATTTAAAAACCTCTCTAAGTTGGAAACACTCTGTATGACCTTGAAACTTGTCCCAATTTTGTGTCAGTTAGGGTGTATCTTATGACACTTTACCTCAGTGTCAAAACAGAATAGCCAGACATATCAGTTGGCTAGTGGATATAGTTGTAATAACTTTTACAAGTGAATGAAGGACTTTTCAAAGTACTGAAGACTGCTTGATATTCTAGTAAGTTATAATGTTCTTTATATTTTTGTATCGGGTTCAGAAATTGTCATTCTTATTTCTTGCTGTTTCATCTTCCTTTTTTTCTCATCCAGAGTTTCTCCCCAGATACTTCCAGAGTTCTGACAGTAACAGTTGATGAGAACAGTATCAACAGTTCTGAAACCTGTGCCTTCTGCCAGTGGGATATGACCAACAACCTTACACTTGCATGTCTCTATGATTGATTTCTTTCAACTCATTTCCATTTTCTGCAGTGTTTTTGGCACAAATATGTGGTTTAAGGTAAAAGTGATGTCTGACAGAGCATTCAGCTGGTTTCAGAAATCTTTCTGAAAGATTCTAATCAACCAAGTTTAAATATTCAGGGTGGATCGAGTTCTCACATCCTTGGCCTCTTTAATTTTTTTTAAGCTAGTTTTTCCAGCTGGTCATATCACATGAGTTGGGGACTGTGGTGTATTGGTGAATGTGGACGTCTGTTGTAGATGGATTATTTTGGCTTTCAGTGAATTTTAAGGAGACTGCTTCTTTTCCATTGAGAAGATGACTTTTAGCTGGATGTGCAGCTAATGTGAGCAGTAGAGAATTTGAAAGTACTGCTGCAGTTGATGTTTGCAGTAGGCTTATTGTACTTGTGTTCTCTTAGAAAGTCAAACTGTTGGGTACCCAGTTTGCAATGAACCATCACTGAATCCCGGAGAGGTTTGAAATGCAAAAGACTAAAACTATAGCAAATGTCTCCCTAATGTCACTTCTAACTTAAAATACTTTTAGTGTGAAAGCAGCCTCACATACACCGTGTGGTGTGTAGATGGCGCTGTTAGACTGCTTTGCAGCTGTGAGCTGCAGGCAGAAACACCATCCAGTGGGTTCTGGCTCGTTTGCCCTGTCAACTCTTTCCTTATCTCTTTCACTGAAATTGTAGGTGTCCTCGAGCAGAAGCTAGCAAGGATTCAACTGACTTTTGCTTAAGCGTGCTTCAGCAAAATGGCAAAGCTTGCTATTAATTGCTAAGTGCAGAGTAGGCAGGCTCTGCAGGTGAGTTAAGGCTGGAGAGCTTGCCAGGCCATTAGTTCTGCATCCTGTTGGCACTGATGTAAGTCATGGGGAAAGCAAAGGCATTCTTGCGACTTAAAATTGAAGCCCCAAGTGATTCACATTATTAGTGTAGCACAGGAGTGCTGAGAGGAAACCTCCTACCTTCTTATCCACTGCTAATTAGGTTTGTAACATTAGTGTGCTAGCTAGTTTAACAGTGGCTGACTTATGGTTTCTTTTTTGTCTGAGTGCAGAAGTGTTTCAGTGAAACAGCAAGGACCATTCTCAAATAGTAAAATAGACACCAAGTATCATGAATTTAAAGAAACACAAATTGTTTCTTCGTGACTAAAACAAAATTTTATTCCAGAAATAATTTTTTGCAATACATTTCTTATTTGTGGGGATAATATTTGTTGTTTGAGATGAATATTTCTTACACTTTCCATACAGTCTTGGTAAGTGTTTTAACTAAATTAGCAAAAGTGTGCAGCTTTTAGATAAGCTTTACTTAGATAAAGATTTCTGTTATTGTAAGTGGGTTGGTTTTGTTTTGTATCTTTGTAGCATTGTACTACACAGATATAGGATCAGAGGTGGCATGGAATGAAATTCAATATCCTAGAGCTCATAATGGAAGTGAAGGGAATGGATGGGAAGTAAGAAGTTTCCTGCCAGCCCTCTAAGGCGCATGGCATTGACCCCCAGATTCCTCCCAGAATTGGGTTGCTTTGTTATTTACTACTTGTGGTTGTCTTATTCAAGAGTATGGAAGATCTTCAACTCTCTCTTGTAAGAAAATATATTCTTTCAAGCCAATGTAACTTTCAGCCAGGTAGCTATAAAAGCAAAAACTGGAGCTGCTTTCCATCAGGAGGTGTGATCAGTGTCAGCTGTGAAACCTGTGCTCTGCCTAGAACTGTTAAACCAGCTGAAGTGTGTTTAAGCACATAGGTCAGAAGAAGTCTCATTTAAAGGAAGCAGCTGGCAACAGATACTTGAATCCTAACTCTCTTGATCTCTTTTTGTGAGAGGCCAGAGAAATCCCAGGCAGGCTGGAATCCCAAACACCACCAGTAAGCTTTCTCCACAGACATGCGTAGCCTTCCTTGCTGTTTATCTTTCTCATTCCAGTTGTTACTGGAGTTACCGTGTAACACTCAGTAATTTTAGAGAAGGTATTGGCTGTTTGTTTGTTTTAATCCCAACCGTTTTTTGCCACCTTCACTGTTCTGTTTCTGAAGGGTGTTCAGAGGGTGAGGAATGTGTGTGGATTCTGCTTCGGTTGTGAGGCCTGTATTCTGCCCTCCTTATAGAAGATTGACCTGCTGAGTGGCGGTGACTTGTTGAAGCCCAGATGTTGTCAGCAGTCCTTTACAAAAGATTTAGCACGGATTTGGCCCAGTGCTGCCAAGAGCTACAGGGAGCAAGGGAACTGTAACTGTGTAGAATCATGTTATGATGGTAGTTGGTGATACGTACTTGTATCCCGCTTACTGTTTAACTTGACTTTTCCAGGTGTGATGAGATGATGCATCTTTTCAAGCAGTATACTCTAATGTTTCTATTCTTTCTGATTTTATTTTAGCATGTAGAATTACTTAAATAATCGTAATCTCAGGGAGGTGTGACATTCTAGCTCGTATCCCTGGAATGATAAGAGATTCTCCTAGTGTTACCACTAACTGCAGTTGCATAAGGTGGTCTAAGATGTATTCCTACAAATATTCTCAAGAGTATTCTGAAATCTCTTAGTGATATCACTGTCCACTTTGTGATGTATACTGAAAGTTTAATTTGTTTTGAATAGAATTATTGCTTTCGCTCTCTTTGCCAACTTCGTTATCTCCAGGTAATATTTCCCGATGACAATTTTTTAATTGCTGTTTCATCACTCAAGTTAGTCGTTGTCTTTTTTCCCTTTTTTCTTCCCCATTAGCAGTTTCCTCTTACAGAGTGTGTAACCACTTGGAATCAGGGTAAGATATGTTCTTGAAAGCAGAGGGAGCTCTTGTATATGAAGGGGGCAAGTTAATTTTAGGACCAGGTGTGGTTTCTGGATCCTACTTTAGGTATATGGTTACTTATCTCATTATTTTTCATAAATAAGCAAACAGCTTTCTTCTCCGTTAGCAAAGAAAATTTTGTTTGCAGCTTGTACTGTGGTGCTTAAACTCCAAACAGTTACTTCTGCAGCCTGAAAGCTTGAATACTTTTGCACTTCAGGTCTGTATGCAAGTTTTGTGGCTGTGAGCAGTGGTTCAGGGATTCTTTCTTTATGTGCACAATCTGCAGTGTCAAAAGCTATTATGAACAGATAACCATTTGCCCAGTGTAAAACTCTTGATCTCAGCAAAGTTCCTTGCCAATGTGACTCAGGTATACATGTGGTTTTAGTAAGCACTAATTTGGTTTGCAGTGCCACATGCAGGCACTGCGGGGCACACATAGAGTTCATTTCTTTTTGATTATGAAGTCCATTCTTGTTGCCACCATTGTTATTTTCCAGTGTCCCTGTTTTGAAATCAATCCCAGGTCCCCTGCCCCGTTGAAATGACTTCTGCATTGTTCTGGAGCCCTGAGATATTATCAGGAGCGTTAAGGATGTGATGTTTTAGAACCTGTGTTTAGAATGAAAGCACAAATCCAGGGAACAAGGCTTTTAGTTCTGTTTGAGAACTATCACTAGACAAGCAAGTAGAGAAAAGTGGAAGGCACTGTACTTTTCTCAGGACTATTGTCTTTTTTTGATACATCTTTGAATCATTGGATTTGCTGGTGACTGTGTTTAGGAGTCTATCTCTTTTTAAAAGTGAGTTCTAGATAACTTTCCAGCCTATGGTACTATGGAATGGTACTAACATGACCAGGCTAGAGCCATGCAGTTTTAGCACTGATAATTAAGTAAGTTATCAGCATCTCTGAGACTTTTTGACAGTGTCATCTTTCTGCTCCAGTGCATGTATAGATACTTGCTCATTATTTTAATGTAATCCTTCTCTTTTGTGGTAGTATATTCTACACAAAGCTACTATTTAAGGAAAAAGGGTGAACATAAGGAGTTGTGGATGTGCTGTGGAAACTGAGCAACATTAAGGTGCCTTGTGTAGCTTGTCAGCTTCCTAATTCAATTTGGGAAACTTGCTTTGAAGATGGATTTAGAGAGTGTATTTTTACTTTCTCCACAGAATGTGGTGCTCTCAGGAGGATCCACAATGTTCAGGGACTTTGGACGGCGACTGCAAAGGGATTTGAAAAGAGTTGTGGATGCGAGATTGAGGCTTAGTGAGGAACTCAGTGGCGGTCGGATAAAAGTAAGTAAGAATTTCAAGTAGGGTTGATTATGAGAATAGTAGAAAAAATGAAGGTCAGAGCTTTCACCTCACAAGTGAAAACACAGTGCTGTAGTATGAATAGAGTGTGTGAACGTATGTATTATCAGATCTCTTGGTAGCTTGGCAGCATATGACGTATCTTTACAGGAGCTTTGAAGTTACTGTGAGCAATGTGTATGGACTTTTCTGATATCTCTTACTGGGAGAGAAGTGATCTCAGCAGTAGACAAAAGGAATTTAACTGCTGTGTCCTTCAGCCTACTGGTCAGGAATTATTATATGATTCGATCTCCTAGGAAATACAGTGTTCTGAGTAGTTATGAGATAGTGATATGAATGGAGGGGTGAAGACTTCTAGACACTTTGAGTTTAGAAGGAAATGTAAACTAATGATGAACTGTTTTTCTTAGCCCAAGCCAGTTGAAGTTCAAGTGATAACACACCATATGCAGCGTTATGCGGTTTGGTTCGGTGGTTCCATGCTGGCTTCAACAGTAAGTGTTCATGAAAACTATTCTGAATCTTTCTTTTCACATTGTCTGCTGGCTATGTTTGTTCTGAGTACTGCTTTCAAACCTTTTGTGACATCCTGAACTTTGTCACATTCTGCAATCCTATCACAACGTCCGTCTCAGCAAAATTTGTATAGAGCAAGTGGAAGCTTTACTTGAGTGAAGATATGATGTGACATAAATGAAATTTATATGATAGCTGTAGCATAGACCCTTTATTCTTGAAGTTAGCACTTGGGATTAGTCAGGATTTCAGGAGTATAGGATCTAAACAAACGTTCTTTGACGTGAGAGAGAATCAAATGGAGGAAAGCAGGAACAATTCTTGTTTTCAAAGTGAGATTTCTTATGTTGTTTTTGTTTTTTTTTAACCAACTCTATTGTCCATACAGGCTTTCACTGATTGTTTTCGCATCTTAAAAAATTTTAGTTTTATTAAAAAAGAAAGCATTATTTTACTTGTCTGCTTTTCTGCTTTATGTATTCGTATGGTTTTGAGAGGATTTGTTTTATGTTTTCATAGCCGGAGTTCTTCCAAGTATGTCACACAAAAAAAGACTATGAAGAATATGGCCCTAGCATTTGTCGTCATAATCCTGTGTTTGGAGTCATGTCATAATGCTTATCAAATGGAAACAAGGTCTGTGATTTCTTACTCGTGAAGAAGCTCGTGTCAGGCAGAGGAAGGCAGCAGGTACTGTAAATACTGAAAGAAGATGTGGCTATCTCTTGGAAGCATTTGGATCACCGCCGTGTGCTACAGCACAGCTTACAGCCCCAAGTCATTTCAGTGAAAGCCATTTCTCTGCAGACTGCTTTAAAGTCTATCCTTCTTTCTTCCTAAATGTGAGGTAATTGGCAGTAGGTAATTCTCTGTTTAGGAGGTTGTGCAAATACTACTGAAACTGAATCTAGAAGAATGAAGCAGGGTTTTACTGCTTGGGGAAAGATTTAAACCTTTCCCACTTTTGCCCTAATTCTGCAATCAAATCTTTAGCAATGGAGCACTAAATACCACATTGCCTTCAGGGGGTTAAAATGGTGGCAGGTACCTGCCCAAGCAGATTAGATTGCAGGATTGGGACTATACTTTGTAAATGTAAGGTTTTTTTCATATCATTTTGTATTTTATGATATCAGTAGGGTGAATTGATGACGAATTCTAAGCACGAACAGCTATCAATGTCATGGAGCGATGTTACGCATTTCCAGGTGTGAGGCATGTATTGGAGTTGTGCTGGTATGTTTTGTTTTTGGGGAAAAAAATAAAAGCCATGTATGCTAGCAATTGATTTATTCTTGTTTGAATGACACAAATTAAGCGATTTACAGTACTGTATGAAGTTTATTATAGCCACTGTTACTTTGTTTTGGATTTTCTGAAACTGTTTTATAGAAGATGTTTTGTTTTGATGTTGCTGAGTGGTGGGTGACACACGGGCCTTGCACCAGTGAAATAAACGCTGTTAACATCTTTATGAAAGTCTGTGGTAGTTTTGATTTGCATACTCCTTTCTGTTATCTCCCAAGGTTACATTGAGACATAAAGACATTGAGATTTTGGAAAGGGTCCAGAGGAGGGCGACTAAGATGATCAGGGGGCTGGAGCACCTCCCCTATGAGGACAGGCTGAGGGAGTTGGGCTTGTTCAGCCTGGAGAAAAGAAGGCTGCGGGGTGACCTCATTGCAGCCTATCAATACCTGAAGGGAACCTACACCCAGGAGGGGAGTAAACTCTTCAAAAGGGCTGACAACAGCAGGACGAGGGGAAATGGTTTTAAGTTGAAGGAGGGAAGATTTAGGTTGGATGTTAGGGGGAAGTTCTTTACTAGGAGAGTGGTTAGGCCCTGGAACGGGCTGCCCAGGGAGGTTGTGGATGCCCCGTCCTTGGACGTGTTGAAGGCCAGGTTGGACGGGGTCCTGGGCAACCTGATCTAAATGTGTATGTTTGGTGGCCCTGCTAGGCAGGGGGGTTGGAACTACATGATCCTTGGGGTCCCTTCCAACCCGGGTGATTCTGTGATTCTGTGATTCTGTGATTCTGTGATTCTGTGATTCTGTGATTCTGTGATTCTGTGATTCTGTGATTCTGTGATTCTGTGATTCTGTGATTCTGTGATTCTGTGATTCTGTGATTCTGTGATTCTGTGATTCTGTGATTCTGTGATTCTGTGATTCTGTGATTCTGTGATTCTGTGATTCTGTGATTCTGTGATTCTGTGATTCTGTGATTCTGTTACCTTTCCATTTGTAGATCACCGTATGTAGCATCATAGTAAAACTCAAGTTGAAAAGGATCTCTGGGAATCTCTGGTTCAGACTCTTGCTCTGTACGAGGGTCACCCTGAAGTTAGGTCTAGTTGTCCAGGGTCAGTGAAGTTTCACTCAGTAATCTCTAAATGGAGAATCCTCAGCATCTCTGGGCAACCTTTTCCGGGACTCACATGCATTGCATGGGTACATGTTCTTGTGTGCCCATGATTTCAGTCATTGATAGGGTAGGATATCATTTTTCTTTTCATGCTGATATTTATTTGTTCTGTGGCAACAGAGGTTTTCCACGTTTGCTCTTGAAACAGTTTACGTAGCTCAGTAAGGATTTTGCAATACACGTCAATTTGTTTTTAACCAGCATTAGACCAACCAATGCATTAGATGTTAAAGGGGGACTCTGTGACTCTAACCTGTTTCTGAATGTGTTAGAACTTGAAATTCAGCTCAGAATAGACACGTTGAAGCTTACTTCGCTCAAGCCATCCACTAAGAACAAAATAGGAAATCCAACATAACGTGCAGTGTTTCAGCTTGTTCCAGCGTAACGTCACCTTGTCTGCGTTAAAGTATTTTTGTTGAGTCCTGCTGCAATATATTATGAGGTACAGACTTTAAAAATGTTCAGGTTTGTTGAGAATAAATCACTAGGAAAGCATTTTAAACGCTGGACAAGTATTCCTATGCAGCCCTGAACTGAATGAGTTGGGTTTTTTTTTTTTTTTTTTTTTTAGTTCTTCCACCTTCATGTCATTTTTAAGCAGCAGCTTGAGAAACAGGGAAACGTGGGTATAAGCCAGAAGAGTTCTGACATGTTATTTTATCAGAAACGGAGAGGCTGTTAACGCAGGGAGAAGAGATGATCCTGAGAATAGTATGCTTCAAAAATACCCTTCAAAATGAAATCAAGATCCATTAGGACTGAGCACTCAGCTAGTCTCAAAATGATGTTGGATTGTGAAGACTGCAAAATAGAAGTTTGTCACTGCATTGCCAGCTTTTTAGGTTTCTGGTGTACGCAGCAGAATCCAGAACAATGAGCGTGATGTGGCAGGAGTCAGGCTTTAGAGGAAGCCTTGTGCATTCAGACTTATGCATGCACTCTGCGCTGTGACACTTGGTGCTACAAAATAAAGCATGCTGGGAATATGGAATGGTTACCAGTTGCCAGTTTTAGTGAGGCATAGAGTTTCCTTAGAGTTAGCTGTAATTTTGTTCAACAGCTCCAATGGAAGATGTGAGTATCCCTTTTTTTTTCGTGGGGAAAGAAGTTTCAAAGAGCAAGTTTTGGTGTGAATGAAGAAAACCAAAGGCTCACACCACTAATAGTAAAATACTAATATAGGATGTTTGAGCGTTCTGAAGCTGAGTTACCCTCCTCTTCAACTTTGTGGAAGGCTGATCTACCTATCGTGTGAAGGACTACATGACATTAAAACCACCGCTAGGCAGAAAAAGAAGTCTGGATGAGATGTCAGAGGAAAAACTGAAAATGAGTTCTTAGATCCTTTTTACTGAATTGTTGGCAGGTCAGCTTGCTTTTTCAGTTAACTCTGTGGATTTCTTGCCAACAGTTAATGAGGACCCACACTACTCTCTGAAAACAGAGTTGGAAGTTGCTCCCTTAACCTGTTGCTCTGGGCACTCACTTGAGAAGGAACGCATGTGTTGGGCATGATTGCTTTTGGACAGGAAGGAATTGAACCTGAGACAGACCCAGAGGGACAGATACCTCTTTTGCCTTCAGTCACATGCACCAGCACTTATTAGTACTTCTACAAAGCTTGATTTTGTAAGGTGTGTTCTACTAATACCCAGAGCTTTAGGGCAAATTTCTGGAGCCTGGTGAGGCTGGTGGATCTGTTACCCATCCTGCTAAGACAAGTCTGTATATATTTGCAGTAGAAAACAGTATGCTTGGATGGAAAAATGCCTGTTTTTATCTACTTGAAAGTGGTGAGGTGGTGTTGGTATGACAGTATTCAGCAGTGTAATTTTGGATTTAACTATGTGAAAGCTCATACAGCTCTTTAGAGTAAAAGAAGTTGACATTTAGAAGTAGCTCAACCAGGTGTTACATTTGACAGGCTATTTGATTTCATCTGCCACTGCACTCTGAATTTCAGCGTTTGAATCTGGCATGTGAAAAATCATTTATCTGTGAGCTCCGTGTGGCCTAAGCTGGGATTTAAACAGTATCTGAATTGCTGTGATGGAATGCTGCTGTTGAAGGGGTTGTGGTCCTGCTTGGTCTCTGGAGCAAGCTCTGATAATCACAGAACTCTTCTGTGAGGTGATACGATGTGCATGGAGACTGAACACAGGTAAGCTGAAGTGCAGCAGGAGGTTCAGTCTGTTCTGCCTAGTTGTAACTGGGACTTCTGACTTGGAGAGTTTATGATACCACGCACCTGTTAGGAAAGGGGTTCACCTATCCCCAGCAACCAATTACCAAATGATTTATTTTAGCTTTGATTTAACCTTGATTTGAGTCAATACCGTAGAAGTGGAAGGTGTTGCTTCTTGCTGACAATCCCCAGAATTTTTCCTTTTTTAGTAGTATTTAGAAGCTCTCAAGACTCTTATGAACCTGAAGAGTGTTGTGCTTGTGTTCAATGCGATACTTTCAATAAACTACAATTAGTGAAGTCTCGACACAAACTGGAATACCAGTCTCTCTGTAAATAATTCATTCTTTGTGATAAGTAGGTTCCTTCTCATCTGGAAAAATTTCTGTTGTGCCAAATAAGCATTGGAGATGGAACAAGTGTAAAGCTGACTTAAAACCACCAGGGATACTGAACAGAGATATGCAACCTTCTGCTTAATTGAGTAGCTCATGGAATAATGTTAAGACATCCATATAGCAGCTAGAGTGAACAGCTAGAGCAGTTAGAGTGAATGAAAGCTTAGATAAAACTATGGTAAAGAAATAGCCAGATATCTCATTTTCATACACTGGACTTTAGTAAGCGCCTCTTCAAGAGGTAAAGAAATACACTCTGAGGGAAAGCAGCACATGAATGTACATGTAGTTTTTAACATTTGAATTTTCTATCCCACACAACAAGTTGGACGTTGTAGTTCATGAACAGTTGTACATTGCAGAAGATGACAAAGTTGGACATTGTAGTTCATGAACAGTTGTACATTGCAGAAGATGACAAAGAATTGCCTGTATTCACAGCTTGCTTCTGTGGTTTCTTTTGTTCTTGTTGCTTCAGCTATGATGTTCATCCTGTTGGGATTTCTGATCCTGCCATTTTCTAGAGCACTGGCCGTTTCTTACTGCCATCTCCCACTGCCAGTCTTGACTGTTGCATCGTTAGGGGTAAGACACTTCATTTTTGTAAGCTTTTCTTCTTTTCTGATCTTTTCCTAAGGGACTGCCTCTTAGGAAGGTATCCCTTAGCAATTGTCTGCCTTGATAGAACTATCAGAAGGTAGGTGCAGATGTCTGATGTGATCACTGTGGGGGGCAAATAATCTTATCCTAGTATGTGCACCTAAAACAAGTCACTGCCTTTGGTAGTGCTTCCCCCTCTCTGTTGACTATAGAAGGCTATGGTGTCTAGCACAAATGTTGCATCTAATTCTCAGTTGCTCAAGGTAAGAGGAAAAGAATCTCACCCTGGCCTTGGTTTTAATGTCTGGGCACTGCAGATGCTCCAGGTGGTGAGGGAGCATGCTCACTAATGACAAAGGATGACAATTCACTGCACCATACCCATGAAAATTGGTGACTCCGGAAGGATGTTTTAAAGCAACTCCTGTAAGCTGCAGCTTATTCATGTTGGAGGTAAGGGGGTGTTAGTGTATCAAATTTGATGTGCCTCGAGAAACACTGCATGTCTAACAGCTGCCATGCTGTGTTCTCACAGCGTTCGGCACGGAGCTCCTGGGTGGCTGTGGCCTTCTCACGTGCACCAACGCTTATCACATTGTTCAAGAAAAAAATTGCTTCCACTCTGCCTCCATGCAGTGCAGTTCAGGTGACGTTTGTGTCTCATAGCAGTCTCCTGCCAGGTAGATGAAAGGCTGTGGAGCCAGCCTAAGAAAGTCTGCTGCCTTCACCTATTGGAAGGAGAGGTCAAGCTAAATTATGACAATTTGGATTGCTTTTCAACTCTCTGTCTGGTGGAATTCAGAAGAGGAGGGAGAACTGTCTCTTCTCCTGCTTCTCTACATCTATTTCTTTCTAAGTTCTTGTGAATTCAGCTGATGAATATAACTGGATTGTAGTATTAGTCATTGTTTCTTACCTTTGTCTAGTTTGAAGTTTGCTGCTGTTTTGCTCATAGTCTCAGGAGCCTGTCTGATCTTTCCATGGCCATTCTAAAATTAAAGATCTTACTTTTCTCAACAAACACTGCATTATGCTAACACGAAGGAATTTCCCCCTTATTTTATCTTCTTCTGTAATTGGTACAAGGAAGGCAGTGCTATCTGTAATGAGTGATATTTGACCCTTTGACTGCAAGAGAAACAAAATGAACTGGTGTAGACTGGAAAAAACAAAGCAATGGGCAATTTGATGCTCACCAAGTGTCCTAATTTGTGATGCCTTTGCAATCATGGGCATCTCCATTATGCTCTTCAAGTGGTGACCTATCACGTGTATAGTGTATTAATAAAAAAAGATCAGTGTAGTTGGACTAAAAAAAGCTGCATTTGTCTCAACCTTCAGTTGTGTAGGGTGACTTGATGTTAGCTTAGTGAGCAGAGACAGCACCAGCCCCTGGTGAGGTACTAGAAGAACTAGAAATGTCCTGAATCCTGTCTTTTCTCCGGAGCATCTGATTATGTGCTTCAGGGTCACTTTAGATTTTATAGAGATTCTTGAACACTGTGTTGCTTTCCTGAGACAAACAACTAGGCTCAAAATCATGTTTTCTTTTAATCTTTTCCTTTCTGGTCCCATACACTGTATATTCTCTTAGGCACAAATAAGCAGTTTAAACAAATCTCCCTGCTTCATTTGCTTTTATTTTCTGTGACACAGATAAAATTTAGACAATGTAAACATGGAGAATGAGAGGTGACCAGATAAATGCTCCTCATCTGCAGCTGGATGGATGGTCTGTTGTGGCTTCATTGCATTTTGGACTGGGTCAGCACTTACTGGAGGGTAAGTCCTTACAATGTCTTTTCAAAGAATAGCTGTAAGTCTGTTTCTACCCTTTGCTTGATTGTGGATTGACGTGAGTGGCAAGTCATGACAGATTTCTTTCAGTAATTTCAATTTATTCATCCAGCAGGGTACTTTAGAAAACCAGCTGTTGTTGCAGCAAATACACAAATGAGAGCAGAAGTTCTAATGTTTCTAGGCTGTGTATTCTGTTGCTTATTAATTGTGTATCTTGTTTAGTAGCCTGCATCACTATGTATACTTCTGCTTTTACTGTGGCTTGCTTGTAGAATGTTTTAGGACGTCTGTTCATCTAGTCATATTGTATGTCTATTATGCATTAAATGATATTGGCTATTAAAGGATTATAGCCAGGATGTAATTATGGCTCTGTGGAATAAAGTTTTCAAATTACTCTGCCACAGTCTATAATTATACTGAATGTGCCCCAATGCCAAAGATTATTAGGAGGATTATGAACTGCTTTTCCATAACATCTATTTCTTGAGTACACAGTTTACAATTTGCTGGCTTTAAGGAGTTAGTGACCTTTTATGGGAAATGTTGTTACAGGATAATCAAAATGTAATGTTTTTGTGTTATAATATGCTTGTTTTCCTCCCTCACCTGGACTTTATTATGCAGTGACTCGTCAGAATGGCTCATATCTGGAGTATGCAACTCTTAAATTTGAGTATCCACAAAGTGAAATCAATAAAACACCCTTGAAGATGATAAGAAACATCTCAGGAAAGTATTCTAGACCCTCCATTTCTGTGCAATGGAGATGGGAGTCTGCATGAGTATATCTGAAGATGTTTTTACCTGATGACAACTACCTTTGCGGTCTACATTGTTCTAAAGAACTGCAGATACTTAGTTGTAATGAACATGAAATGAATGAGAGTATAACTAAGGATCATCTTTGTAATAGCAGAACAGCATTGAGCTGTTGATTGGATCCCCAAATGGAGATCTTAGGCTTCCTTTTACCAAATTAAAAGTAAACAAATCTCATGTAATTTTCTGAGAACTTGGATGACTCTCTTCAAGGATAATATAGAACCTTTTATTAACTTTGGAATGCAACAGCTTGCATCCCACGTCTGTTCTGAGTGATAGAAATGCTTGTAAATTAAACATGCTCAAAATCATTTTCTGGCATTGAGGCCTACTTGCATGGTGCAGCCTGTTCTTACTCAACTCTCCTGGCTTCCTGATAAAGCGAGCACATGCAAACTACCTTTTAGGATGGTCTCTGGATTGTACTAATTCCTGAGCTGTGCTCTGACATTAGTTGGCTCAGTGATGATGGCTGTGGCCAGAATGGTGCTCTAGGTCATGCTTGTGATTAAACATGTAGTTGATAGTACTCTGATGCCTGGGAATGTTTCCTGACACCATTTAATTTACCAGCATAAATAAAATTTGTGTATTTTCAGTGTCAGAGTGGTGAAAAATATTTTCAATACTGGGCTATTTTGTTTTCTTAAGGCTCTAGGTCTTTGTTATGCTGTTGTCAATTGTGTGTCAGTTGTGTGTAAGATGTAAATGTTGTCAATTGTTTTGTGTGTAAGAAGAATACTTCTGCTATAATTGGTTCTACCATGGAGGAAACTGTATTATAAGCTGTCAGATAACAATGATGAACTCTCCAATGTGTTTTGAAAAGGTGTCAATTTCAAAACCACTGTAGCAGTTCTTAAGGTCAGTAATATTTAAGGGTGTATGTTGTAAATATGTAAGTACACAAGTCAGTTTATACTCTTAACTTTCCACATTGTGGGGTCATAGGTTCTGCAACTTTTCATCAGTAAATCTTTATTTTCTTAATCCTTTTGTGTCACTATTTTGCATGACTTATCATCCTGTCTCCATAAGGCTCTACGATTACAGAGATATATCTAGCATCTAATTTGTCTGAGAAGTTTTCCTCCTGATGGCAACACTCAAGAAGGAAAAAGAAACCAGCTTGACTTCTTCAGTTTTCTGGATGACTTGATAGAATTATATATTGAACAATTTGTTCTGGAGTATTGCCACAAATCAGACCTAGCAGCTGGAAATAGCCTGCTATGCACCTTGCATCAGCACTAAGGCTCACAAGACTTTTTTCTTTAGTAGAAGTTGCTTTGAAATTGTAGTCAAAATTCTGTTTTCTCCTCTCATGTCTGCATGGTGTATTCCCTGTGTTTTCCTCTCAGTTTTCTTCTGTCTTGGATCTAAGAATCTTGTGTATATGTTTCAGTGAGGTGATCAATTTACACGAAGATTGACTATGACAAAATAGTACTTTTCAAAAGAAGGAAAAAGACTTTTTTGGGGTAACTCTGCTAGAAATAATCTCTTTTGTTAGTAATTTCTTTGAAAGAAGGAATACAATTATCAGTATTTGGCAAGATGCAGTCTTTTGAACCAACGCATTCCCAAATGCATAAAAATTGATGGAATTGTAAATTTGCCATGATAATTTGCGTAGCAGCAGAATAACACTGGATAAATTGCCAATGCCAGAGAAATAAAAGTTTTGTAATGGCATAATTTTCCTCAAAACCAAAGGAAAAAGCAAATCTTTCACAGAATGATAATTCAAATCTTCTGTGCTGTGAATTACAGACTGGCCATGAGTACATGGCCTTAGTAACCAAAGGTAGCTGTGAAATTAACTCCCTTTTCTTCTTCTGGGGGTAACTGTAGTCATATAACAGATTAAGAAGTCAGGATGTGTTGATATGAATGTCCAAAAAGGTAGTTACTAAGGACACTGCGGCAAAGCAAGCTCAGTTCTTTCCCAAAGGAAGGTCATGCTTCTTCCAGTCATGATTTGCACCACAGATGTTTTTTAACAAGACTGCACAAATCCTATAAAAACTGTATCAGAGTAGAATCAGCCACCCTTAAAAATACTGGCCTTCCATCTTTGAGAAGATTTATCTTAGAAACCCAATGAATTTTCTACATGGTTCCTAATTTTCTTAAAATCTTTTGGTGATGTGTATTACTAAAGCTGTTTCTTCCTCATAGGTGTGTACAAAGAAATAAGCAGCTCATGAATAAATCCATGTTGGGATACTGCCCGTAGTGCTTGCTAATTCATGAGCCATTGTCTCTTCAGAAGCAAGAAGACAACTATGCTCCAGAGAACACGCTTTAATTGTTCAGATAGGCGCATTAAACTTTTACGCTTGAATAATAAGTCAGGTGGAAGCAGATCTGCCTCTTTGTAGCTGCTCTCTATCTGCTCCAGGCAGGTCAGTATCCCACTGAGATCACTGAGGTCTCTTCTGAATGCATCCAGTGGGTTGGATTCCCAATGCCATACCCAAGCAGCATCAATCCCAAGGAGGAGGATTTTTGGATCAGCAGAACTGGCAGCTAAACTGTGATCAATTAGTTCAAACAAAAAGTAAATAAAATTAAAAAAGAGACAAACCTCGAGTACTGTGTTCACACACCTCAAGTGTTGTGTTCAGTTTTGGTCCCCTCACTATAGAAAACATTGAGGCCTTGGACCATGTCCTCCCTGAGGGTTTACTGGAGAGAAGCTCAAACAAACAGAACCTGAACCTCCTTTGTAGTCACTGGGCTTAGTTCCTGCTCTGTTAACATAGATGTTTTATTTTCGTCAAATTTCCTTGTGAATAAGTTTTTATTTCAATGAGAAATCTAAAAATTACTTGGTTTTAGCTTTTGTGGGCAAAATTCCAATTAATCTGATATTTTGACCAATTCTACTGCCTGTGTCAGAGAAATATTCAGCATGCTACCAGGCAGTCACAGCACTAAGTAGCAGCAGATACTAATTTTCTTCAATATAGATGATCCCTCATATAATCATGAGAAGGGTGGAAGCTAACTAGGAAGGCTAACATAGGGCAAACTGGTATGCCTGGTCTGCACTTGCTTCTCTTGCTCAAAATATCTCTCTTTCTCACTCTTTTTTGGTCTTGCCCTGTCTCCACTTTTTCAGTGGGCAGTCCTTGTGAAGAGCAGTGGAGTGAAGCTAAATGCAAGCAGATCTACTTGGAAAGCAGTCTAGGATGGAGAACTTGTTACTTGGCAGCCTTCTGAAGGTGGCAGCTTTCACGTGTTTGGTATTCTTGATATTTGTGTGCTAGTGGATACAAGTAAATCATGGTTGTGTGCTAAGAAATTGGAACCATAATACTGAGACAGGGCACTATTTTTGAAGATTTTAAGGGTTCTCAGTACCAGATATCTAACTAATCCAAGCTCATCACTTTGGGCTCCCTTTAAATGCAAGGAGAGAGGTATATATCTGTAAGAGCAATTCATAGAGTCTAAATTAGGTCAGACGAATGATTCTGTGGTAGCAGGAGAGCACCATCTATTTTCTTTCAACAAGTTAGATCAAGATGCACAGCTGAACTTAGCTGAGAAGAGATTTCTTTCCAGGAACTCAGATCTGTGTCAGAACCTTAGGCTACTATATCTAGTCCCTAACAAAAAGATATTTGCTAACGCTTCTTCTGAAAATTTCAATATTTTCCTGATTCTCAGTCATGTTTTCATTGTCGCTATAAAAATGAACACAGTTCCTTCATTCCTTGTTCTCAGTTGCCTTATGATATTTGATATTATTCAGTGGTTGTCTGTCATAAAAGCTATTCAGCTGTACAATATCCAGCTATTTTTCTTGCGCCAAAGATTACTGGCAAGAGTCCTGTTGTTTCAGCCATGTTTCTTCTCGTTTGCTGTTACCTGTATGATCCATTTATGTCCTGTAGTGAACAACAGCAATTGCCATTGACATCAGAGTGCTGTAAGTCAGCTCCAAGTTTTGAGGCACACCTCGAGTGCCTCATAACAATGATGTGATTCAAACAAGTAAGGTAGGTTAACTCTTTTTAAGATGAGTCTGAAGGAAGAAAAGGCCACGTGCTGTTACCTATTTGTACTGTTATATCTGCTGCTTCAAGTCACACCATGATTAAAAATGTGTAATTGTAGAAGGGAACAATAGATTCCACATCACAGGTTTTCTGTTTGTAAATCAGGATTTGTGCAAGGCAACTAAATGTTTTTATGGCCCTTTCACAGATGGAAGATCCACGAGGATGGGTACATGATTGGCATTCAAAAAGTCTGTGACTGTGATGAAAACAGTGGTGAGGTATCAGAGGTTTCTCTCCTAACCCAGAATGGAGTTTCCCTGTATTCACTTGCTGTGGGCTGCCGTTGTATGAGCATATTGCTCTGAGGACAGGCTTCTAATTCAATTGTTTACAGATGGATGATTTGCTGGACTACCCACACTGTGTCTTAATAGAACTGGTATCCGGAGGGTGTACAGTGTTGCAGTAAGAGATCAACAGTGCTGAGCAACTCACAGGGCTTTTGAGTTCATTGCAGGACAATTTTCTCTGTGAATGCACCAGGGGAAGTGCAGCGACTCAATTTCTGTCTGACTGACAGGAGCAACACCTACAGCTCAAACGTTGGTTATTGCAATCAGTGTTGATGCTATCCAGGACAGTACCTTTTTCATCATCTGGACTGTCTGTCACATGGATTTTGTATGTGCCATAACAATGGCATTTTCTGAAAGCATACCAACACTTCGGGGTGTTGGCAGCTTTAACAGACCAATGTTTCACGGGTGAAAGTTCTTGAATAATGTTCATTTGTTGTGTTATTTGTTAGCAGCTTCAGAGCAAAGTTTTTAGGACACCAGCGTACAGGGAGTGAATTATCTCTTTCTTCCTCAATTGGGAAGGATCTTGACATTACATATGCATAGCAATTGGGTGAAATTCTATCATATGCATCTTCTTTTGGAGATTACTAGGTTTATCTTAGTATTATATTTTATCCTATTGACTACCACAGTTCTTATGATAATTCTAAGCAGAAGCATGAGTTTCTCTGCAGGTTTATGACATGGGAAAAGATACGATCATTTATCCCATGGGGTCTGTAAGGAAAGTATTTTTATTGCTCTGTAGTTTTCACTAGGGAGGTTGCTAAAAGTTCACATGGTCTTAGAAAACTGACATATCGTTTATTTGTTGTTGTCGTTCTTAACTTGAATAATCATTTAAGAACCTTTCATTTTCTCAATTCTGATGAAAGTATTGTATGAAAAATTTTCCAATTACCATTCATCACCACCATTTTGATCAGTGACCATTTATCTGTCCACTCCTGCTTTCTGGTCATTTTAAAATCCTTCTTGCAGAGTAAAGCTCCTACTATTACTCTTGTAAATTAAAAGAAATCCAAGCTTCATTGCACGATGTTTTAACTGATGTAAGCCTTCATCTTCAGCTATTATCTGTGGAATCAGAAGAGAACTGGATCAGCAGTTAGCCTGCAAGGAGAAGATTTTTAGCTACTGTGCAGCAAATTCTCCCCAGCATTCACCCCAGTGCTCTTTCTTGAGATTTAACTAGGGCACACAACGGAAGCATGGAGGCAGCCCAAGATTTACCTTCTTGGTTTCACATGTGAGAGTGAATCAGCAGAGGAGAGCTTTCAGGCTGATTGGGATTCTGCTGGAGAGATGCTGACATTTGGATATACCCTTCATATGGTGCAAATGTGTCTCTTATCAGTCTTCAGAGGATACCTACCTCTTGGTAATGATTCCATCTGACAGTGTGCAGTCTTTGCTGTCTCATGGTAAGAGATTTGATCAAATACACAATATAGTGTTCAGCAGTGAGTTAAGCTGGGCCTGGGAATGCTGGTTGTTCCTCATCTTCTATTTCTACCAGCTGCAGGAGAGCACAATTTAGGGGAGGTGGTAAAGTTGGAGGATTTGGTATTCTTGGAGATCTTGATAATGTAGGAGAGAAGATTCTGAGTTCTTCCCTCTGCTGCCTGTGAAGGATCATAGAATCATAGAACAGCTTAGGTCGGGAGAGTCCTTAAAGATTATCCAGTTCCAAGGCCTTGCCATGGGCAGGGCTACAAACACCAGGTCTCTGGGCCCCATCCATCCTGGCTTTGAGCACTTCCAGGAATGGGGCACCCACATTCTCTGGGCAGCAGTGCCAGTGTCTCAGCACTCTCTGAGCAA
Organism: Lagopus muta; assembly: GCF_023343835.1. Classification (NCBI taxonomy): domain Eukaryota; kingdom Metazoa; phylum Chordata; class Aves; order Galliformes; family Phasianidae; genus Lagopus; species Lagopus muta. The sequence continues at coordinate 7,057,633 of NC_064439.1, forward strand.
ATAATTTCTTCTTAACATCTAGGAGCTTTCTCTTTTCTAGTTTAGCTCAGTTTCCTCTGCCTTTCTTCGTAGCAGAGGTGCTCCAGCTCTCTGAGCATCTTCACGGCCTCCTCTGGACCCGCTCCAACAGCTCTGCATCCTTGCTGTTACTGGGTGCCCCAGGCCAGGTTGCAGTACTCCAGATGGATCCTTACAAGGGTGGAGTAGAGGGGGACAAATTAGCACAAATTGCTAAATGAAGCTAAGAGTAGAGATACTGATGACAGCCCATCCGAACATTTCACAACAGCCATATTGTTTACAAAACATTTTATCTGTCCTCCACTTCCTCCTCTTCTCCTCTAACCAGAATTACCATGGTCTCCTAGCAGATGTTTGTTGCAGATTTAATTTCATAACAGAATTTCTCCATGTAGCAGTGCAATGCTGTGATTTGCCCAGTAGGACACCTGCTCACTGGGAGATGAGTGTTAGCAACCCTGCGACTGCGTGAATTAAAGTAAACTGACAGCCAGCACTTGTTTGTTAGTTATGGGAAGGCAATTAAGATACTAATTGGAAAGGAGATGCATAAATTTGACTGACGTGAGTAGGAAATGCCTGAGGAAGCTGACAATCCATCTCTACAATGTTGTTCCACAGAATTTCTAATTAGATATAGCAATTTGGTTCTTTTAATTTTCTTCCACATGCACTCCAAGCAACAAGAAGCCAATTAACTTTCTTATTGCATCTGTACATTACTTTATGTACAGAGCACAGTGATAGAAGATGTTTCTGTTTGAATTCTTGGCTTCTGGCCTTTAATAGGAAATCAGATATTTGCAGTTTATTAGACTGTTAGAGAGTAATAGGAACACAAATTTTTATCTTTTATGTCTATCAGAAAGAAAATCCTAGAGCTTTATAGCTCTAGAAATGTTCCATACCATGCTTGTGATTTCTCAGCAATTTTATAAACCCTGATAAGAGTGCACGTTAATTAAGTTTAGATGAGGGAAGCTTCTTTGCAGTTAATCTTTGAAACCCAACAGCTACTGTGCACATACAAATCTCCTTGGCTAGAATTAGGTATTTAACCAGGATTTCATCCTAGGGAAACATGCAAGCTCAAGTTGGAGTACTGTGCATACATACAGAATCTGAATTTTAACTAAAATTAAATGGTTTGGTGTACCTTGGGATGATTGATATATTTAACTTTTCTGATCCTGAATTTCTTGTCTTTAGGTAGGACTCAAGGAAAGTTACACAGAGATATAAGCTAGTCTTATGGGGATTTATTTCTCAGGAAAAGTTGTACTAAGATACAAGCTAAAGTCTTATGGTGATTCTAATCACCTGGTTAAGTGTTGCCCTAATGAAGAGAAATGCTGAATTGAATCTGGAGAGGGGATAGGGAGAAACAAGATGCAGGTCCTGCTTAAAGTGGACATTATTTGACCCTAAGCCCCATTTATACTTCTTTGTTTATCAGTTCTTTCTTCATGGCACCTAGTGCAGGTTGGATATTAGGAAAAACTTCTCAGAAAGAGTGTTATCACTCTTGAAACATGTTGCTCAGGGGAGTTCTGGCATCACCATCCCTGGAGGTGATCAAGAACCGTGGAGGTGTGGCACTGAAAGGACATGGGGCGTTGTGGGGGTAGGCCAATGATTGGACTTGGTGATGATAGTGGTCTTTTCCAACCTTAATGATGCTATGATTCTAAATCAAGAACAAACATGATGGCTTCTGAAGAAGTGTCTATATCTGGAGATACTCAGCAAAGGGTGGAAATTGGCAGAGACTGAAGGATTTGGGATTATTCAGTTTGGAGAAGAGAAAGTTCTGGAGAGAACTCGTTGTGGCTTTCTGGTACTTGAAGGGAGCTTATAAACAGGAGTGGGACTGACTGTGTACAAAGTCTGATAGTAATGGCTTTAAATCAAAAGAGAGGAGATTTAAGTTAGATGTTAGGAGGAAACTCCTTTCTCAGAAGGTGATGAGGCACTGGCACTGCTGCCCAGAGAGGCTGTGGATGTCCCATCCCTGGAGGTGCTCAAGGTCAGGTTGGATGGGGCACTGGGCAGTCTGATCTGATGGGAGGCAACCAGCCCACAGCATGGAGTTGGAACTGGATGATTCTTAAGGTTCCTTTTGACATAACCCATTTTATTATTCTGCTATTCAATGAATCCTGGCACAGTTTGGATGTAAGTTTATGGCGCTACAGACCCCAACAACCATGGCCTCACATGGTGCTGTCTCTGCTCTGCCATGCAGAAGAAGGAGGAGGTTCTCCACCCCCAGCATGGGAGCTGCTTCAAGACCTGTCCCCCACCTCAGCCAGTGACAAGGCAGCAGGCCAGTCAGAAGTACAGCTCATGGACCAGGGGTATGTGCTGACTTGACATCATTCAAGGGGGATTTAAAATAGGTGAAACCAACCTTTTTTGAATTAATTAGCATGACTACAGTGAGCACAGACATCAGTCTCATTAAGTTCCCGGCAATTTATTTTGCTGAAGGAGTGTTTGCCTCTTTCTTGGCTGGTAAGTAGCTGTGTGTTACCTCTGCTTTCAGCATGCTGGTTTTTTGGGGAATGCTTTCTGACAATTTAAACAATCCTCCAGCTAGTGCTGCTAGATGAATTTGAAGAGGTGCTTCAGCACCTGCATAAAACTGCAGCATTTCAGGTGTAATTGAACAATTTCTGCTTAACCACATCCTCCTGATGAACCTAAATAGAAGACCTAGAAACACAGGCTGCATTATGTGGCTTGACGTAACAGTATTGAGTGTTGATGTAATTGCTAACATTGCCCTACAGCTTATTTGTATTTATTGCTATCCTCTAACGAGTGGGATGATGAGAAGTGAACTTTCATACTGTGTATACACGTACTGCAATGCTTTCTGTGCTTTTGAATGCTATCTCGTTAGCTAGAGGGAGCTCTTCGTCTAACACATCTACTTCTTCAGCCCTGTTTTTCCCATTGTTAAACAGACTGATGATATTGAAATTGCTGTCATAACTGTTCTTTTCCAAACTTTAAAATGACATTTAAAGTTATGGCTTTTTGTGTAAGAAACAGATTTTATGCTGATTTTGCTTCTCCGATTTCAAGGAGAAGTTTGGTTGTCTCAGTAGGGGAATCTTTGCACTTCCCTTGAGAAGAATTCTTGCTGCAGGAGATGCTGAGCAGCTGCTGTGTGCTGGCTTCATGTATGGACATGGATTTTAGATCCAAAGGGCCGCTTGCTTAGGTGAGTGCTCTAGGTTTGACACCAGCCTGGCTTACAGGAGAGCTGTTCAGATGTGAAGTTGTTGTCAGCAGTCAGGGAATGGAAACAACGTGCTCTGCTTGCAGGATCCCAACCTCCTTTATAAGCAAACTTAGGAATCAATGTTAATGAGCCAGCTTTAGGAGCTGAAGAAAGGCTGAAAACATGAGGTGCAAAGGCAAAGAACTAAACTGTTTGAAAAAATCTTTTCAGTATCTGATGCCAGCAGATCTGTATGCAAGTGGTGTTTTGTAGCCAGAAGCATGCTTGATTACAGGATAGCTTGCTCCTTAACACCTTGATCTACGGTAGTGACAGCTTGGGTGGACAAAGGAGGGGTGACTTTTGTTGTCTGTGTGGATTTCTGCGAGGCCTTTGACATGGTCCTGCACCATGTCCTTATCTCCAGATTGGAGAAATGTAGATTGGAGCGATGGACTATTCAGTGGATAATGGGGTGGTTGGAAGGTCACAGCCAAAGGCTGTGGTCAGTGGCTCTGTGTTCAGATGGAGACTGGTGATGAGTGGTGTCCCCAGGAGGCCACCTGGGATGTCCCAGCCAGGTGTGTCTGTGCCAGAAGCAGACTTCTGAAGGCAGGGATAGGGCATGTCCCTGCCTTCCTGCAGGGAAGGCTATGTAGCTTCACTGTTGCCATGAACCCTTTTCCTTAGGGTTAGTTCTGGGCAGGACAAAATGTCATTTCTGTGACCACTTCGAACATTTAGTCCAAACACCAACCTACCAGCACCATACCACTAAACAATGTCCCTCAGTGCCACATCTCCATGGTTCTTGAACACCTCCAGGGATGGTGAGTCCACCACCTCCCTGGAAGCCTGTGTCAGTGCATTGCCACTCTTTCTGACAAGAAATTTTTCCTAAGATCCATCCTGAACCTCCCCTGGCACAGCTTAAAGCCATTACCTCTTATCCTATCAATCATTTTGTTCTGTAAGAAAACAAGTTGAAAACAGCATTTCTTACCTGCAGTTAAAGATGCTCCAAGTGGCAATTGCTGCTGAGGTCACTTCCAATCTTGTCCTGCGGAAATGCTCTGCCTGGTAACATGCTCTGACTTTCACTTCTCTCGTTGTGGACACAGCTGCCAGGAGCTATGGGCAAACTGGCAGCAGCCAGAGGAAGCTCTGTGATAGAGAAAACTGTGACAGCATTCATCACAACTGCACCTGCAGACTGTGTATTTAAGCACTCATTTGCAGGAGGCAGGATAAGAAGAATATAGGATCCTGTGATCAGCACCAGACTGATGCACGTTCATCTGATCAGGACTCAGTTCTGAAGCTGCACAGCCAAGTGTTTAGCATGTTAATCAAAGAGCTGAATCTTGGAGCTAGACGGAGTCTTCTGCTTCAGTGTGAGAAATAAAAACTATATGGAGAATTATTTATTATCTGGCTTAGATACCAAAGCTTGTGGGGCTACAATGTATGTGTCTATAGGTGAAGCAGATGTTTGAGCTCTCATAGCTGATGAAAAGGTTGGCAAAATAGTCAGTCGAGTTTGTTTTGCTGTGAATTGATTCATCTCTTGGACTGCTGATGGAATCTGTTGATGGATTCTCTATCAGCTAAATAGAGCGGTCACAGGCATTAGTTGCTTGTTGGACTAGGTGGTCTTAGTGGTCTTCCTAACTTTAATGATGCTATGATTCCATGAATTAAGCCAGGTACTTGGACACCTGGCATTTGTGACTAGAGGTAGTGACTTACGTATAGGTTCCTTTAATTGAGACCTGAATCTTGCCATAAATGAATAGAAAAGATAACCTGGAAAGATTGCGAAAACAGCCTGAAGTTGAAAAGATTAAAGAGGAGTGATGCTCTTCAAATACACAGAGGAATTATTTTCCATGACTCTCGGGAATAGGATGAGAAACATCCTCTTGTTTGCAACAGGGAGGATTTAAAATCAGCATAACAACAACAAGAATAGTAGTAATGAAACACTGAATAGATTTACTGAGAAGGATGTAGAACTGACAGCATTGGAGATTATTAACAAATTATAAACAAATATCTGTCAGAGAAGGTTGGCTTAAACTCCTTTACTCCTTTAGTTCAGTGACTAAAATATAACGTCACTTCACTATTGTAATATAGTTGAATGTCAGTGCATTAAGTACTACACAAATTATGGCTTTATTTAGAGGGACAGTCCCTGCCCTGCTGCTGGGGTTGTCACCTGGCTGGGATGGTCCTCACAACTCACTGACCATGCTTACTTTTTCCCAAAGAGATGCTGATATGACAACAAAAAAGATAAGCTTTCTGGAACAGTGCAAAAGCTTAGACTGCTTAGAAAACAAAGGGTAACTCATCTTTAAAAGCAAGTGGTATGAACATCTCTGGTAGCATTTTGGCTATTACAAGGAATCCCATTTACTATTTTGAAGATGTGGGCTATCGTGTCACTCAGAAGAAGCTTATGAAGCTGCAGGAGTCCTAGCAAAACCTTTGTGATCAGTATGACACACACCTTTTGTGCACCACCTTGGGGCTGAGAATTTGCAATAGTCACATAAGAAATGCTTGGATACCAGATTTTCCTGGCAAAGAAGATAAAGAGAAATGGAATCTTCAAAGGCATTTGACATAAAGTCATTTAAGCCTTGTGAACTGCTGAAACAGCATGTTTGGTTGGGGCTATCTACTGTAGCTATTATAAATATCAAGCAATGCATTACTGTGGCTGTGTTATCTCTGACAAGATTAAGAGCTTTCCTGTCATAGAGAATTTTCCAATAAAGACTTCATTGCCTGTCCTCCACGTACAAAATGATAAGTGACCCTGATATTTTGCAGCTCCACTTTATCAATAAAAATGGTTCTGCTTGGATTATTTCCGTTTGTCTCCAAATGAAGTGACATTTTGTGATGCACCAGTCAATCCTGGAACTGAGAAAGATGTAGAAACTCACATCCACATCCTTAAAGCAGCAGATATGTACCACAGACTGAAATACGCTGTGCTGTGCATTTAATCTGTTTTACTCATAAAAGGATAAATCACCCATTAAAAATAATTACCGAGGTAAGGGAATAGATTATTTGATGAACCACGTTGCTCACTGTGAATCACACCAACACTTGCTGAAACAGGAATATGATGATATGGAATTGGAGGCATCAAAACTGATTTAGGAAGAGACACTGGCAATGTTAAATCAAAATTACTGCTTATAGAGCAGAATGTATGCTCTGCTGGATATAGACATTCTGTAAACCATATTGGGTCCCATGAATACTAAAATATTCAGTGCCACATGTGAAAATTGCAAGAGAAAACTCCAAAATATGCACATTGACCTCAACTGATGGGAACGGCTGCTGCACTGCAGCCTGCCATCGTGATCTTTTCATCATGCAATCAACCTTGTAATGAACCCTCTGTGGTAAATTGGGCCCAACACAACCAGAGCAGTTGTACTTTCTTTGTTAGCACAGGAGAGCAGAATAAATTACCCACTAGCCTCACTGTATCTCAAGTAGATCATGATTGCTGAGGATGCTTCTCAGGGCTTCTAGTGAACTCAGTGTTGTTTTAAGAATACTTTTAGTAACTTGAAAGGTGATAGAAAGAGTCTGTGGCCACAAAAGTAGGAGCTTGGAGTATCTGAGCTTTCCTGGCTTGGACCATTAAGGTGCTGCTCCTGGTGGCTGATGGACACTGCAACCTGGGTCATACCTCCACCAGGAGCAGCCCAAGCTATGCCTTAGTCCCCAAACAGGAGGGGAAGAAGGTGGAAAACTGCATGGGAAAGACTGAGGATGGTATGAGTGTGGTTTAGAGTGTGGAGTTTGCTGTTTAAACTGAGGTGTGGAGTAAAGTGAAGAGACAAGAAAAAGGAACTGAGCTGTGATGGGAGAACTGACACTACAGCAAGAAGTGATTGACTCCCTCTGCCCAAACAAAGACCTACTAGCTCTTAGCCCATTGGCTGTACTTGTGGCTGTGGACTACTCAAACAGCAAGACCAGAGGCTCAGAAAGTCTACATCAGCCTGCAGCCATTGGTGCCACGGTTCCAAAAGAAGTGCATCTGCTTTCATAGGTGACGTAGCTTTCATTGCCCGTTATAATGTCAAGTGTGCTGAATTTATGATGCAATGTGTTTATTTTAATGTGCAGTGTCTACATCTCACCAGCCACATATATTTCAATCTTTAATGTAGCCATCTCATTGTATTATAACACTCTTGCATATTTACTCACAGTCTCTCTGAATGCAGAATTGCACACTATCTCATGGCATTTTACTAATTAAATAAATTGTGCATTTTGCTGGCAGTGTGTTGTGAACATTAACTTCTGAAAGCTTTTTCATTTGTCATTGTCTCATTCCTTGGCATTATGATTACTGCAGTTTTATATGTGATAAGACTTTACAGCAAGTTAGACAGTACATTAGAAATTCCCGCCTGCAGCAATCTGCTGCACAAGATAGAGGTTTAATGGGATTCATGATGTTCACCCACACTCTCTTCATCAGCATTTTCTCTCTCCTCTTCACAAACTGTTTTATTTGCGTTATTCCCTGTCCCATTTGGTCTGAGGGGAGTGAGCGGAGCTCCTTTTTGATTTCCTGCTTTAGCCTTAACTCTGAAGCACTCTTTCTTATCAGGAAGCTGAGGCTTTGGGGTGGTGTTTCAAATGGCCTGGGATGCACATGGCTACAGAGGGGATATGTGCTCCAACAGTGCTATCGGCAGACCTCTGCCTGTTAGAGTGTGGAAAAAACTATTCCATCCACAGAGCTGCAGCCTGATGGCACCACCCTGACAGGGATTGAAGCATGAAAACACCCCGATGGATGCTCCCAGCAACAAGTGAGGTTGATCTAGCTGTTCATGAATCCCACTGTTGGCTTTAGGGTTGATGTTGCTGCTGCCATGCAGTGATGTTGTGTCCCTTTCATACAGCAGGAAAGCTCTGTGCATCAGTCTGAGGGCGTTTATCTCCCCTCTTTTAGGATGTCGATTTTACAGAAATCTGCCTTGACTGTACTCCAGTATGAGATGGAAAAAGCATTCATCTTTAGAAAAACATGTATAATAGTCCTAATTTCAGAAACTACTGTTGGAATTCAGCTTGTGCTCAATTTAGGGAAAGCAAAACTCTTGGATTGTGATGTCTGCATGTGAGCCAGGTGCCTGAGCTCCCATTTCAATCCATGAAGATCCAGTCAATTGAGCCAGCTCTGTTCAACTCTGTGAAAAAGAAGGGTGAGCTGAACGCTCTCTGGATGTCAGTAACTATAAGAACTGTCTCTCAGAACAGTTCTTATAACTCACAGGTGTATATGCCCTGCCAGTTCTGCAGGCTTAGTGCACCTGGGTGACTGCTCTCAGCTGAATCTCCAGTGTTCTCCTGCCCTTCTCCTGTGTTCTGATGAAGATGTCTTTCTTCCTTCTCCTGCTGGCCATGTCACTTGATGATATGCTTGTAAGGGTGCATTTCAGAGCCCCTCTCACCACCCCAGCCTTTGACATTTTAAAATATTCATTAGGTTCTTTTTCTTTAAGGTAGGGTACTGCTCTTTAAGTTATATTATTTGAATTGATTTTTTTCTCAGGCAAAATAAGATCAATCAAATCTTCTGCTTAATAAAATTGATAAAGAAGCAATAAAAGCCCGGTGATGCACCATCTGGTATGCTGAAGAGGAAAGACAAGAAAACCAAACCACTGCTGAAATCTTAACCTCTTTATCACATTAAAAGCTCATTCACACTTCATAATAGCCCAATATTTCATTTCAGCTACTGATATTAATGCCAAAGAATACATAATCACACAGTAATTCTCTGTATCTTTCTATACAGATGCATTGAATGAAGTCATCAAAATAAACAGATCAGCCATTTGTTTCCCCCACCATATTCACTGGCACTGCATCAGCAATAACCAAGACAGAACCTCTGCAGGAATAGAGGATCTTGCTGTTCAACAAGAGGCAGCTGGATTATTTAGGAGCAGAACTTTTATTAAAATCTACAAAAACTCACACAGCATCGTGTTCTTGACCCATCAATGCACTTTTGAATTATTCATGTGACTCTGCCTAAAAAAGGTTGTCACCACAGCGTGTAAAATTGAGACACGGGTGCAGATTTGATGGGATGGCACCTCATCTCAGCCTGTGGAGTTTTATCTTGCCAAAGCCTGCGATGGGATTTTGGTCTCCAGAAGGAAATTGTAAAAGTCACCCAGGGGCTCTTGATGCTCACTGCACTCAGCAGTCACATCTATAACATGAATGACCTTTTGTAAACTGAGTATGAACACATCCTTAGTATGAATCATGACCCTGAAATTGTGGTATTTTCTAGAAAGTATTGATAAGTTGTCCAAGTAATCATCCCAGGCAGAGCCCCAGACTTGACTGCAGATTTATGGATTGTTAAAGGCTCTGTTCTGCCAGCTCTGGTGCTGACCATTCCTTTAGTAATGCAGGATATCATGTAACACCACCTGATGGATTGCGAGCTGCTCACAACCCAGGTGACAGGTTTCAGCTATCTGTCCTCTCAAGTTCTAATCAGGGTGCTGCTCTACTCATGATGTGTTGGTGTAATACATCTGCACAGGTACATGGGTGAGAATTGCATACCGACACGGCCTGCAAATGCACATGCTCTGTGTGTTTATAGATGTGTGGATGTAGACGCAGATAGCTGTGTGCTGTTGTTGTTTTGGCTTTGGATTAAAATTGTATTGATGTTTATGGTGTAGATATTTCTCTCTTGAAATGTCTGATTACAAAGCAACTCTTGATACAGCTGCCCTGAGGAGTTACATGAATTTAGGCCGTTAATTAAACCTCACAATAAATACGAGGTGTCTTAAAAAGATGACTTACCACGAGATCTCAGTGGGTAGATTTACTGGAGGATTTGCTTGAGGTCAAACACTGAGTGCTGCTCTGTGCAATGCATTTGTTGCTGACCTAAAAGAATAGACCAGCTCATTACTAGCAAGGCTGGAGCAATAACCGGCAATGGTGAGTAATGGTAAGGGCAGTTATACATCCTGGAATGATTTAAGTAGCAAGTACTTCTAATGCAACCAATTGCCAGCGTATGCTTCTGGGAAGTGGAGCTGTGCAATGCTTACAGGATATGGAACTGCCTCCTGGAAGCCATTGACAGGATGGGAGGCTGTGGTCAATAAACATGGCGCCATGGCTGTGCAATATGACAGTGTGCTGAGAGGTAATGGGAGCCCCAGATGTGCAGCCAGGGGAAAATTAAGTAAAGGAAGGAAAGTTCTCTTAGACCTGTTTGCTGCATGTCCCTTTGTCTGAACTGATTCTGGAGTCTGAATTACTGCACAATGCTGTAATTGCTGCTGTAATACTTACAAACATTTTTCAAAATTACCTGAGTTTAGAAAAACAGTAAAGGCACAGTGAGACCTGGTGTCTGGAACTTTGAATTGGCATATTTAGGGTAACAATGCAAAGTAACTTTATGGGCTAACAGCTCAGACAATAATGCACTAACAATCTTGCAGTTTCTCTAGCAATGCTGGATTTTCTAGGTAAGTTATGTTCAGTGCAAGCAGAAGTTATGCAGGAATTACCTGGTGAAATGTTACACCCGATGTTATGGTGCTGTCATACTCACAGATCATAATGTCCCCTTCTGGCATTACATATCCATCGTGCATATCCAGAAATGCACGACCAAAGGGCAGATCTGGTACAGAAACTGCATACTTATAAGGAGAAATCTATCTGAGACATCTTCTGGGGAGAGAGGTTGTGTTAGGTTGGGTAGATAGCAGAGGTGAGAGCCGACCTTTGACTTGTTTGCAGTGACTGGAATTGCAAATACATTTTATTTGCAAAACTACATCTGCTCCTGCCAGTGCCAGGAAGCCTTGCTTGTACTAAGTTTTGCTATAGCCAGTGCTAGCACAAGATTGCAGAAGGGCAAGATTTAATGCTAGAGTTGTAGTGCAGGAAGGCTATTTGGATGGCTGCTGAGCAGAACCAGAATGTTCACACCCTATTCAAGCAACATTTCAGCAATCCTGATTCAGCACTGCACCATCCTCTGCTGGCAATACTCCTCTTAAAGCATCCCAGAACACCACTGAACTTCCAGCAGTAAGGGCACATGGCTGGTTCGTGTTCAACTTGGTGTCTGTCAGGTTACTCAGATTTTTTTTCTGCCAAGTTTCTCTCTAGCTGAGTGTCCCCAGCATGTGCTGGTTCCTGGGGCTGCTTCTTCCCAAGTGCAGGGCTTGATGCTTGTCCTCCTTTGGGACACCCTTACAGACCAGGGTTTGTGTGGCATCAGCCCCATTAATTTGCACTGGTAAGTGCTGATCAGGGGGCTAGGGACACAGGTACCTAGCAGAGTTCTTGTGCTTCATGAGGTGTCAAAACCTCTTGCGCTCCTAAGGCAAGGTGAGATTGGAAGACTATTGCTTGGGTTATCCTACCCACATCATATCTACACCTTGCATCTGATTTGAGGCTCACTGAATCACAGCAGCGCTCTGGAACTGAGCAGAGCTGTGTTCTCAGCTTCTCAGAAAGTTAAGGCTGTTATGTTATCAGATAAACAATTGAGCAGGCATTTTTCAGACAAACAATACCAGATCAGGTGGGAAGACTGAAAGGCGTAGTAAATAAAAAGAACAATGCAATGGGAATGGAAAACGGTGGTGCAAACTAATTGCAAAGCTGTGGTAAGAGTAAAGCTCCAGTCAAAAAATCAGGTAGATAGACATGGAAAAAAAATGCAAAGTACAGTAACAAATGCAATTTCAACTAGGAGTTTTATGAGGAGTTATTGCCTTTAGGTAAAGAATCAGAGGCTGTAAGAAACAGCCTATAAAGAGAAAAGAAAGTAGGTTATTATTTGAAGAGTTTTAGGTCTAGGAGAAACGTCTGTGATCGTCCCTCTAATATCAGTACAGATCTGAGTGCTATTATTCCCATGGGTAACCTTGAAGCACCTCTGGGGCTTCTCCAGCCTATAAAATGAAACCAGCAGTAGCCTGCCCTGTTGATGAAATGATTGCAAGTCCTTCTCCGTAATTCAAGAATATGGGACAGTGAGAAACTCAGAGACAGAAATTCTCAACCTGAAGGCTGAATGAATTTGATGAATACTTAACTTGTGAAGTGTATTGCTCTGGGCTGTCATGGTGCCCATCACATTGAAACAAGTGATTGAAAAAATAGTAAAAATGAAAAAGGTTACACTATATAGACAGGTTGACATTAAACTCTGCTTGCCTGGCCTATTGAGCTGCTACAGGCACTGTGTACCAGTATTTTTTCGGCTACTAGGCTCATGAGGGCGTCAATACAGGTAGCATCTCCTGCGGGATTCACTGATAACATTCCTGTCATTGTGACCACTTGACAATTCCCAGTGTTAGAATGTCATATGAAGTTGACATAACTTTTCTAGACTTTAATATTTATAGAGAAATTTTCACTGATGGACAGCTCTGGGAGGATGGGTTGGTGATTTCTCATTTCCTCAGCTTGTATCTCAACTATTCCCAGCTCAGGCATTAACTGGACTGAATGAAGGTGAGAGTAACTTTGGTGAGGTCAGACCAAAAGCTGATCCATGCCTGTGTTTGACACAGTCAGTAAAGGTTGCATGGTAAAAATAGAGAACAAAAGAACAAGCAAACAACATGAACTCTTTACTGTCAGCTGTCTACAGCTCTGCTATAAGTATACACTTCTTTATTTTGAGGTTTATTCTCTTACCTTCACAAGCATAGATCGTGGTGCTGAAATCAGTAGCCATGCTCTAGATTTAGATGAGAAAATCTGATGTTTTCTTTGGAATGGGGTCAGTGAAAACCCCTTTGTAGGCCAGTCTGCCACAGTGGTAAAATGTCCTATCTTCAGAAATAGTCCAGAGTTGGAGGTCATCAGCAGGTCTAGAAACAAAGACTCGACTGGATTGAGTGGCTCTCTAGGAATAGCGAGACATTGATGTCCCATTCTGTAAGAGTGAAGGTGGTCCTGTTTGTCTTTCTAGGAATTATGTTTCACCAGTAAGTCCACTTTGGCACAGAATTCTCTTGAAAAGCTCTAGAAGACACCTGCTGGTGTTTCAGAGAAAGTCAGAATTGATCATATAACAAATCTGATATACTAAAGCAAATGGAATTTTGGCCAGAGAATGCTTGATGCTCGGCTAATCAATTGTTTAAAGCCAAGAGTGTTTATTCTTTCCATTACTGTAAACACTACAAAACTTGCTATAAATTGTGCTGGTTTGTATGGACAGACTATTTATGGGATTGATAGCCACATGGACTGGAATTACATTACTGTAGGATATTGGACTGCATATCATGTCTTGCTGAATTTTAATATAATTTGGTTTAAAAGCAAATACTAAAGTAAGGGATAGTTTTTGCTTTAGGGCTGTGGATTAGTTAGTCAAGATGATTGTACTATTAACTGTGCAGGGAAGATAAATTGGTTATAGGAAAAACTTGACATCTTATCAATTTTTTCTACATAGGGGCGTTAGTGGAAAACAAAAATGCTTGCTACAGCAGTTTCCTTTTGGTTTCTTAATCATGTGTTAAGTAAGTTCATGCTCTGAGATTAATATGGAATTTTAAAGTTCTTAGAGCTGATGAAACTTGAAAAATCTCTGGATTAGGGCAGATGTTTGCACTTGGTTTCCATGCAAAGAGTTGTGCTGAATAACAATGGAGGAGATCATGGGAGGAACACAGCTGGATCCCCTGTAATTCTGTGCCATGCCTGACATGCCTTTGTAAAGAAGCTGCTTCTTGTCCCTGAAGGTAGTGGTATTTGATGGTTCAGAAACTTCTGAGACAGCAAACTGGTGAAACTGGAAAATAGGACAGAGAGAAAAATGAAATGAGAAGAAATTCAGGGAAGGAAATGCTGGCACAAAACATGGATTCGGTGGAGTGACCAAGCACATAAAGAGCAGCAGGAAGGGAGTCAGAGTAAGGCCATGGATGCTGTGTGAGGGAGCCATGGGAGAAGAAGGCATCTCCTCCACCCTCCCCAAGCTGGTGTGCACTGAGTTTTCTGGTCTCCCTGGGCAGCTCGTAGCTGGGAGACGCTAATGGACTACATAGAAGTCAAGCACAGGTAATAATAGGGATTATATGGCAGAATTTATGGAGAAAATTTAATAACCAAATGTGCAGTTTGTCTCTGTGACAGTCTGACATTAGAGCAATGTAAACACAGATGAAAAGGAAGAGATGTCATTTAATATAAAAGGATGTTGTGTGTAAGGGGTTTCCAGCCATTTTATTTATTCTTCAAGAAAGTCTGCATATCAGTTGAGGCTAAACTCAACCTTCACTTCTTCATGCTTGACTGCAACTGAGATGCCCTCCCTCAGCCTAGGCCCTATCTCTCCTCCAGGGAAGTCATTTTGGGCCACAGAGATGAAAGGGCTGGAACATCTCTCATATGAAGAAAGACTAAATAACTTGGGTCTGTTCAGCCTGGGAAAAAAAAAGACTCAAAATGTTTATAAACATCAAAACGGAGGTGCGAGGCAAATGGATGAGACCAGGCTCTTTTCAGAGGTGTGTAGCAACAGGACAAGGAATAATGGCCTAAAACTTGAACATAAGAACTTCTGTACTAACAAGCAGAAGAACTTTACTAGGGGTGATGGATCACTAGAACAGGTTGCCTGGAGAGGTTATGTAGTCTCCTTTTATAGAGGTATTCAAGACACAGTAGGATGCCTACCTATGTGACCTATTGTATGGTACCTGCTTCAGCATGGGATTGAAGTCAATGGTTTCTTGAGATCCCTCCCAACCCCTCTGATTTTGTGAGTCTCAGTCACACCCAGCTTGAATGGAGGGAGTACATCTAGGAGTTAGCAAAACTCCCCATTTCTGAGGTCAATGCTATGCTGTGCTCTGTCCCAGCTACCTTATAGTCCATAACCCAAACAATGTTTAAGTTCTAGCCATTATCTCCAGTGCTTCAAGCAGAAGTTGCTCCTTGGGACAGTGGCACAGGATGACATGGGTACATTTGGTCTGAGCAACCAGCAAAATGGTCGCGGACCTGACAAACATCAGGGGAAACTCTGACCATCATCAAGTAGAAAGAAAAACCTGTCCACTATAGTATGATTGTGCTGCAAGCTGTGCACCCTCCCTGTGCCTGCAGACCTGTTTCCAAATCTTTCTCAGGTATAACATCAGTTTGAAGGATCCTATGGCTCAGAGCAAGGGAGCTGATACTCAGCTATCATGAAAGTATCCAGAAGTAGCAATTTCCCATTATTTCTTAGATTGCATTTTAATTATTGGTAGGAAAACAGCCAGAATTGGATGGTGATAACTGCAGGGGTGCCCAAAGGCATACTGCAGGAGAGGGTTGAATGATCTGAATTTCTGTCAAGCTCATCTCCACATATTATGAGTGTCAGTAACTGAAGTTAGAGACTATTTCAGTGAAGTACTTACACTTTATTTACATGAGATATTTCATATACCGCTGTTCAGAACATACAGAAATGAACAGAGAAGATTTAAGGATGGGTTAGTACTTCTGGATGGTCGACCAATTTCCTTCCTCATGTTGCAGAGTTATTTTTCTGCAGCTGGGTAGGAAATTAACTCTTATATAGTCATAGTTACCTCAGAAAACTCCCCTTTTCATTGCTACCTGTCTTCCTGCCTCCCATTCCAGGAAAGAATTTTACAAGGGAGTTTATAATTTTTTTTTTGCAAAAGGGATGTCAAGATTTTTGTGTTCCTTTCCTAAGTGCTGATGTGCCTGTTTTATTTTTCTGTCACCAGCCCAGAAGTCACAGCATTCACAGAAACAGTTTAAATTCCCAACTTTCCTCAATAAAGTATCTTGTGAGACATCAGCATCCTGTCTTGGTACTAAATCCACCTACCCCCACTCTTTATTACATACCCCAGAGTTATAACTCAGCACATTCATGTTTAAATATTGCTCCTACTACTGGTTTATTAAATTCAGAGCTCCATCTGCCCATTTCAAGTTAATTTTCATCCTTCTTCTACTTTTGGGAAATGCTCTTTCTTTCACTGCTGGGCAGTTTTCAGCCAACTCCTAAACCATCAACCCTTCCCAGAACTCTTGCTAGGCTCCTGTGCCAAAGAGGATGGTGCTACCACTATTTTTTGGCTATGAGGAGGTTTTCCACAGGACTTCCATTTTCTTTTTCACACCTCCTGCATTTGAGAGGATCCAAAATAAATAAATACAGCAGCTACCATATGTTCAGTAGATGAGCTAAAAGCCTGTCGTATCTTGAGTTGCTCAGTAAGTACTGCAACAAGAGATGATGCTGACAAGGTGATCATTTCATTTCTGTGAACAGCTGGCACTGGTTGGCAGAGGAAGCAGGGACAGAACTGTCAGCCATTCAGTGGCTAACAGAATTGTCAGCCATTCAGTATCAGCCTTGCAAGTGGACAGCTTGCCTGGCTCCTGCTCTTGAGTAGTGGGCAATTCTTTGCAAGGTGAATGCATGCAGATTAAAGAGGATCTAAAATACAGGTTTGCTGCATGCATCCATACCGCTTGATTACAAAACCCAATATCTTAAGCAGGATTTAGGGCTGAGAAAAATGAGATAAAAAGTTATGTGGTTCCTTACTTTAAACCAAGAAAATAATCATCTATGATGGCAGTCTATTTTTTCCTCTTTTATCTTCTGAGAAGAAATGCATTGCTGATAAATTCACAGAAGTTATTGTGAACAGGTAATTGCAAAGGAAATACATATCACCCTCACGAAATTCCTTCTACTCATATTTGGCTGCCCACCAAAAGTCTTGCAGAGTGTCCATTGTTGACTCCTTCTGAATCATTTAGTGCCATCTGCAGACTTGTTGAAGGTGCACCCAATCCCACCATCTGTGTCACTGGTAAAGATGTTAAAGTGTACTGGTCTCAGGATGGACTCCTGGGGGACACCATATGTGAGTGACCTCTACCTGAACATAAAGCCACTGGCAACTCTCTGGCTATGACCATCCAATCAATTCTTTATCCACTGGATAGTTTGGCCTGCAAATCCATACTTCTCCAACTTTGAGATAAGGGTGTGGTGCACGACCAGGTTGACAACATCAGTTGATATATCAGTTGATATATCCTCCTCACCTTCAGTGGTGTCTACCATGGTCAGAAGCAGATGATCTATGCTAATGAGCTATACAAAGATGTAGAGTTGGTGCCTGATAGCTCTGCTCTCCTCTACAAGTGTGGAATGTGCATTTCCACTTGGTCAGCCATCTCTGGAATGGTAGTCTCTTTCTCTCTGTTAGAATCATCCATGACCCTCTTGAGTAGGAGCTATAGGAAATATGAGTTTAATCTGTACTTCTAGCTTGAGACAGAGAGCAGGAAAGAGTTGAACAGTCATTCATTTTGGCGAGTTAAGGTAATATGCTGTACATATGTTGCAACTTAGTCTTAATATAACCAGCTATTAATGATCTGTTTTGTTTATTTCCACCAATTCTTGTATAAATAAAAGGCTGAATGCAATGCGCATCATAAGTGATCTAGCTTCATATTAGTTTAGGTCAAGAAGAAGAGGTAAAGTGCTTAATTGAACTACAGGCTTAGTACTAGCATACTGGGAACCAGAAAAAGAAATTCCCAGGAGACTTTGTGCTTTGTGCTCAGCTCACTACTTTATCTAATTCCTTATCGTGGTAATAGACTCCAAATAAAGTAAAATAATGCTTAATAAAACTTAGCTTGGAAAAGTAATTTGCTCAATCTATTGATTTAATTAGCTTGAGTCCATTTATTTAAGCACTACTTTTTGTTTTAAATGCATAGCACAGAAACTACAGAAGAGTGTTCTCACTGCAGTTGAGTAGTATATACTAAGGTTATGGAGAAAAAGTAGATTTTCTCCTTGATTGCTCTCTGCTGAAAATCTAAGCTAGGGCATACTAAAATAACCAATCAATGACTTCTAGATGTGGTTAAAAACTAGGATTGATGTCAAAGCACTGGGAGTCCTTTTCCTGCATGGTTTGCTGGAACTTGTATTTCTAGAAGGGCATCTTTCTTGAAGCCATTATCAGAGAGGAAACAAAAAGGCAACTAGGAGATGGCTGGTGCCATATTTATCGTGTGCAAATATTTCTCAGTGCTGTTGAGAATAAGAATAAATAAAAAGAATTGCTCTTAAATAATTAACAATCATATTAATTAAATATTTTTGAAGTAAGGAAGCGCTAGGGCCTGGAAAGCTTTGTTTTTGTTATTTATTAATTTCAGAAAATAGCCTGAAGTCTAGCCAAGCAAGATTTTTACTGCTGTAATGAAAATAATCACAAAATCCATAATGTGTCCCCTTCCTCCCCACCATCTCTCTGTTGAGCTGTCTAGGATGCACTTGGCCAGTTTCTGCAACACACTGATACTTTTAAATCTAAGCCATCCATTCTGTACTTGGTTGCAATTGGTGAGATCAGGAAAGCTTTGCTGAATCAGCTTTTTAAGACTCAATATAAGTAAGAAAATTAAAAGTCCAAACGTTTGAGCTGAGGAATTAATTCCGCAAATTCTTCCTTTAATCACAATCAAACCAGATTTCTATTAGAACTTTTTCAGCACTTGATTGCTCATGGTATAGGAGCTATACAAAACGATTAGGTGGTAGTTGCCTTTTTTCCTTTCCTTTTCCTATGACCCTTAAATCTGTACAACAACCAATAAGTGCAACTAACCACAATTCCTGTATTTAATCTTAAAATGTAATTAAAACAAAGAAGTGTGAAATGAAAAGCAATCAGACAGAAAATATGGAGCACTTTTTTCCTTTCTTTTGGGAATATCAAATGGGATGACTTGGACACGTACAGTCTAATCAAACTAATACTGGAAACCTAGATGAATTTTTGAGAAGAAAAAAGAGATGCAATCTATAGATTATTCACTGTGTATAGGGAAGGGAAGGGAAGGGAAGGGAAGGGAAGGGAAGGGAAGGGAAGGGAAGGGAAGGGAAGGGAAGGGAAGGGAAGGGAAGGGAAGGGAAGGGAAGGGAAGGGAAGGGAAGGGAAGGGAAGGTGGAGGAAAAAGAGGAGGAAAGAATTCCTAGAATTCCTGCTTTTCAGAATTCTTTTGGCAGAATTTGAAGGCTCTGTATGTGTACAGCTCCCAGCCTAGTGGGAACTTCACCTCTCTTGACTACCTTCATATTACTAGGATGTGAATAATAGATGAACTGTTCATGGCCATGCTGTTTTTATCCTATGATCAGCTCATTTGACTCAAATATTAAGTAATAATAATACGAACATCAGTTACGGATACAGATAATAAAGCTCTCAATCAGCATATCTAAGTGTGCTTTATGGAGGTGGTCAGGTGCAGCAATAACTGTTATGCAGGTGAGGCAAATACATAATATTAAATGTTCTCTTTTTCAAGATAACACATATAGAGGCCCATTTGTCCTCACAGTTGTCCTTCTGTTGCACTGCTCAGGATACAAACTGTTCAAGTGGAAAATTATTCTTTTATCAGTATTATCTACAGTCCCACAGTGGAATAGCGGCTCATGACATTACATAGCTGGTTTTAAAACAAATACAATCTGTGTTCTTTCAAGAACCTTAAAGTGAAAGGAAAGGTCTCCATCATCTTTGGCAAATTTTGTTCTGTTGGTAAATTAATTTCTGCATTTGGCATATAACCTCTATCAGGCCTTCAAAAGAAAAGAAGGAAAGAGACATTTCCTGTCAGTCCCAAGTGATGCAGAGTTTATTGAGCCCCTGAAGTCACTGAGAGTTGTAAGGCTGACATGCAGGTGGAAGCAATAGACTCACTGTATGAGAATGGGCAGATCTATTTATGACACTTTTTACTTTCTGGTCCACCATGCTCATATGTTTGATCCACCTAAAATTTATCTGCACTCAGAATGTGCTCTGACAAAGAGTATCATGTGGGCTTCAAAGACAGGGGAGGTGGAAGAAAAGCCCCTACAAAGCCTAATGCCTTCTGAGAGCATCAGAGAACCCAATTAGGTTTGTCTGAAGGGATCAACAGGGAGTCTCCCCAGCACCAACCTGAGAGCCCCACTGGCAGCCATGCAGTGGAGAAGACCTGCATCTAGTTTTCTCAGGTCACCATGTGCCTGAGAAGGGCTGAGAAATGTCTAGGAGCAGGAAAAAGTTCTGACTACAAAGCAAGACCTTGAGGCCTTGCCCCATAGAACCAATTGGGAGAAAATCCTGAAAATCACCAGTAGTTTTTTCCAGCTGGAATTTTTCCTATTTTAACAGGGAGGATGACTAGTAGTTATAGCACGGATCATGACTTCAGTGCAAAGAGAAGAGAAAAGCAATGGAATACAAGGTTGAATGGAGAGCAGCTCCCCCAAAATAATTCTTCATTGAGAAGACTTGTTGGCCACTGAGTAGAGGAGAGGTGCTAGGATTTCTGCCTATCCATCTCTCCATTTGGTTGGCAGCACAAATTAGTTGGTATTCCTCATTCTTCTCACAGTTGGTAATGCTTTTCTCTCTTCAGTTTTCCTGCTCTCTGATCCTTCTCTTGAACATTTTAGACTTGCCCCTTTCATACACTACCTGCACATAATTTCTCCTTTCATGGCATCTGCCTCTTATCTTCTTTTGAGCCCAAATTACTTTTCTAAAGCACCACCCAGTGTTCTCTTGCCAGCTTTATTCCTCCTCTTTACAACCAAACTGTGTTTTCCCAGGAGGCCTGGCTCATCACAGCTCTTTGAATTCAATTAATTGATCTTCATCAGCCAGATTGCCGTTGGCAAAGAAACCCAGTGCACTGTCTTTGTGTTTTAACTTCTGTTTTATCCTCATTTAATTTGTGCCCTTTGGAGCTTACTGAGCCCTAATTACCTCTGCTACCACCTCACCATATTCAATTACAGCCTTCATCTTGCTGACCTGATGTCTCTGTCCTCATCAAATCTCACCTCTCTGACTTTGCCTATTATTTTTGTGCAAAGTCAATACCCTCCACAGGGACCTCAGCTCTTTCTCTCTCTCCTTTAGCTTCATTTTCTTGACTACTTCCATACACAAAGGACATGCTTGCTTTGTGCTCCCCTGCCTTCACCTCTCCTATATATTTGGAGTATGATAGGATGTTGTAAAGAAGAGACAGAAGCAACAAGACTGTTACCAGAGCCCAGATGGATCCTCAGCAATCAGCAGCTTCAATCAGAACACCTTTTCCTGGTTTCTGAAAACTTGTTCTATACAGCAGCACTTAATAACAGGGGTAAAAGCAATTCCCACACCTATTGCCCAGCTGTGAGGAGCTCTCAGATGCCCACGACAAGCTATTCAATACAATTATTTTAAACACTTTCCTGAGAAAAGCTTTTGCACTGCTTTCTGGGCACCTCCTCTTTCCTGCTCCTTTCATTCCTTTTCCTATTTACACTTCTCCCACTATTCTGTTGCAGAAGGGTCATAATCCTTAGGTATTTCTCTTTCAAATAGCATATTTCCCACCTCCATTTTTCCCTGACCTGTTTTTTTTTGTTATGCCCCTTCCTCTTTTCCTTCTTACAAGGCAATCTAAGTTGATGAAGAGAGCTGCATACTGTCTTAGCATTTTCTTCTCTCATGCCTTCAGTATTCCTCCTCTCCCTCTTTGTTTTGCTCTGTTTATCCCTACTTTTTCTCTTTTCCAGAAAGCTTAGTGATTCATTTGTAGTGAACATCCTTTGCTTTTCTTCTTGTTTAACCTTTTTTTTTTTTTTTAAATTTCCTTTTTCTCTTTATGGTGATTTCTGAGTGATTTATTGGTTGTTACTGGGAACTGGGGATTGCTCACCTCTCAGAAGAATGCTATCTGCTCTGCAGAAATGCCACTGGAGGTTAATCTCTCATGATGCTAATCCTTTGAAGTGCTGGGGTTTACTGTTTCCCCCTCTTCCTCCTTTTTTATCTTCCTACTCTGAAGCCCCTTCCTATGACTGCTGTACCCACAGCTCTGTCCTTCTCTTTTAGCAGGTTTCTGGCCACTGCTTAGATCTCTGTGGGTGACTTGAATATACTGATATATACTTTATATACTGATGCCACAGTCTTTGAGCTCTGGTATCAGTGAATTCCACTTGCCTCATCAGTGCTACTTGAAAAAAAAAGAAATTGGTGGGCAGTGCTACAGTGCCCCACATTTGGGGTGTTATGACAGGAGAAGATCTAAGTGTGAAGATCTAACTGTTCTGGGTGCCCAAGTTTCCTTTTGTGTAACTTCTTTCTGTTTTTGTAATCCATCTGAGAAGAAAGGAGTTCTGGGAAACTGCTGTTTCTACAATGCACAAATTCCAAACTCACCGATCAGGTTTTTCATTCCTCATGAAGGTATTTTTCCCATTTCAGTTTGTTTCTCTTTCAAAAATTGGAATTTGTGATTGATGCCAGCAGCTCCCTTCCTTTGCTTTGGCTGAAGAGCAGAGCCAGTTTATTACCAGTGAGAAGTGGCCATGAAGACATCTGCATTCCAAAGGCTTTGTGTTGTGGATTGTACCTGACTCTTGTCATGGTAAGTATTTTGCTGTGCACTTTAAGACAGGGGCCAACATATTGTAGATGAGCCCTCTATGTGGGAAAGTCTCTGAGGAAGACATTGGGCTGTTCTCTCCTGCAATGATTGCCACCAGCCCCAGTATTAGAGTGACTCCTAAAGTCAATAGCCAATTATCCAGTGCCATCTCAGAACTAAGATTTTTTTCAAGCTTGAAAAGTGAGCCCATGATAATCCTATGAGGTTCAACAAGGCCAAGGGCAAAATGTTGCAGTTGGGTGGAACAATCCCAGATATGAGTATAGCCTGGGAGAAGAACTCCTTGAAAGCAGTCCTTGGGGACTGAAAATTTGACATAAACCAGCAGTGGGTGCTTGCAGCCCAAAAGGCCAGCGGTATCCTGGGTTGCATCAAAAGAGGGGTGGCAGCAGATCAAAAGGGTGATTGTTCTCCTCTGTCGTCATAAGGCTCTGTCTGGAATACTACATCCAGGCCTGGGGCACCCAGCAGAAGAAAGATGAGCTGTTGGAGTGGGTCCAGAGGAAGCCATGAAGATGCTCAGAGAGCTGAAGCATCTCTCTTACAAAGACAAGCTGAGGGAACCTGAAGAAGAGAAGGCTCTGGGAAGACTTCATTACCTCCTTCCAGTATTAAAGAGAGTTTTAAAGCAAGGGGGAGAGTGGCTTTTTATATGCTCTGATAGTGAAAAGACAAAGGAGGATAGTTTTAAACTAAAAGAAGGGAGATTTAGGATGGATATTAGGAAGAAAATTTTTACACTGAGAGTGGTGAGGCACTGACACAGCTGCCCAGAGAAGCTGCGTATGCCTCACCCCTGGAGTTGCTCAAGACCAGATTGCATGGGGTCCTGGGCAGCCTGGTTGGGTGGGTGACAACCAGTCCACAGCAGGGGGTTGAAACTGGATGATCTTTAAGGTCCCTTCCAATCCGAGACATTCTGTATTTCTTTCATGCTATGGAATAGTCATGAGGATTTTCCTGAATTATTTTCTTACTTGGAGCTTGCTCCAGAGGAAATGAATAGTTACTGCTCAGTCTCACAATCATAAACATGGTATGAAGGGTTCCTCATCTTACCCTTTTTTTTTTTTGAAGAAAAAAGTGTATTTTCCTATTTTTGCTTTTTGGCATTACTGCACTCCTTTTTCACATACTTCACAAAAAGCAAGCTCATATCCTAACCTCTTTTGCCAGCCACAGAAGTCTTTCCTTTTTCTCTCTCTTCACACTATAAAGATATTTATATGAGAATAAAACTAAAGAAAGCATGATTTCGGAAAATACATATCTGTTCTGATTACATGGTTGCTTTTGTTCTTTCCTTGTAAATTACCTTTCAGTGTAGGACACTTTTAATCAATGGAGAACTTTCTGCCTCCACTGCTCTTGGAGATGTTTTGTGGCACACACAGGTGCAATAATATGACAGCAGAACTTCAGGTATGCTCAGAATCCAATTTATCCCAAAGCTTTGAGAGAAAGCTAAATATTACGAGGCCATCAAAATATTTTCTTTCCAAGGCTCCCAGAGCAGTTTGAGCCCAATCCCTTCCCAGGGTGCAATGAAATGAGTTCTTCAGTCCTGTTATAGTATTTATCCCAGGGCATCAGAGGAGAATAGTGGGGCTTTGTGTTGTAAGGTATTACAGCAACATTTTTTATCATACCCAGTTCATGTCTCAGCTTTGCTTTAACTTACTGACATTTTAAATTAGTACATTTATGTTTTAGATGTGTAGAGTGGCTAATTATGCCTGATGAAAAATAGATAATGCGAGTGCTTCTATCTTCTCATAAACATGTATAGAAACACTATGGGGCAAAATTTCAGCAGATACTAACAAACCTCATTTATTTGATGTATTTGTCACATCAACTAACTTCCAATTCTTAGAGCTTTATATGGCCATTTCTCCCTTTACACTATGCATGTGTACTGAAGATCCAGTTGCTTGTAAAACTGGAGCTTGGACTGGAATCCATCCTATTGCAGGATAAATAAAGTACATGGAAATGAGGATGGCCCAGTCAACCTATACATTGGTGGATGTCAAAGTGTAGGCTTGGTGTCTGTGTTTTTCTATTGTTGCTGTCAATACTAACTGGACCAACATAGAGGCAAACCTGCAATAAATTAAGATTGCTAAAGAATAATTCAATATCTTCCCAGGATCAGATCTTGATGAGACATTTCTTGTCCTCAGGGAAAGGGAATTCTTATGTTACTGACACTAGACCTGGATACAGGGCAGTCTGCATCTCTTCATCTTCCTGAGGGCTTTCTTCCAGGATCACTGGTAATTTTTCCAAGGCTGATGATGTGGAAAATTAATAATTCCCCAATTGAATTAATTAATGTGTTTCAATTGTCTTAGTATTAGGACTGTAATGAAAAATTTGGATGTGAGGGAGGAAAGCCCATTCAAAATGCAATTGTTTCATGCAATTCACAACACTGCACTTGTGAGTCTATGAAAAGCAGTTCCTGTGGTTAAAAACAAAAGAAGATTTGATGATGATCATGACCACGCTGGGAGTCCACCTACATTGATTTATCAGGGGTGATCTTCAGAACTTGCAGTTAAAAGCAATAAAAAGAAATCCAAGGCATCTGTGCATGGAAAGAGCATACGTTATATACTGCTCCTTTCTGACTTGCTAAGAGAGGATCCAAGTTGAAGGAGGGAAGATTTAGGTTGGATGTTAGGGGGAAGTTCTTTACTAGGAGAGTGGTTAGGCCCTGGAACGGGCTGCCCAGGGAGGTTGTGGATGCCCCGTCCTTGGACGTGTTTAAGGCCAGGTTGGACGGGGTCCTGGGCAACCTGATCTGAATGTGTATGTTTGGTGGCCCTGCTAGGCAGGGGGGTTGGAACTACATGATCCTTGGGGTCCCTTCCAACCCGGGTGATTCTGTGATTCTGTGAAGAGTTTGTTAATCACTATCATGTGAACAGAAAAATCAGATAAAAAGAGGAAAATGTCTCATGTTAGGCAGATACTGAACCACCATTTCTAGTACTGGATGTATGTAATGTATCATGGTGGGAACCTTCCCCCAGCATGATGAGATGTTTAAATTTGATAGAATGAATATCTACTAACTAAATGCAATCTGCTCAGAAGTCTCCGGGAAGCACTGTACTGCACTACATTTTGGCAAACTCTTCTATGAGGCTCAGCCCCATATTAGCATTTTAATTGCTGGCTGATTGCTTTTATGTTGCACAACTCCGTTCACAACAGTATGTAAGTTGCAATTAGTTTTTACTGTGTGATTAATTAGTTCCTATAAAGCATGTTGTGCTGAAACATTTGGAAGGTAATATGTTAGAAACATTAGTGCTTGCATTAAAAATGTAGAATGGCATTGAAAACGTGTGAGAAAACACAACACCATGTGTTGGCAGGACATATTCTCTCAGATGAGATTTAGCTTACAGCTGAAGGTAAAATTCCCATGTAAACATCTTGAACTTGTCCTGTCTGTTCCATATGGGTTTACAGCTGTGTAGGTTTTCACCCAATTGAGTGGAGTGGACACAGGTGTGGAGTTTCCTTCTTGAGGTTGCTGAGCTCAGTTTGGTTTCTGATGATCCCCCAGGAACATATCAGAGAATCATAGCATCATTAAGGCTGGAAAGACCACCAGGATTATCCAACCCAATCCATCCCCTCCGTGCCCACTGACCACATCCCTCAGTGCCACGTCTCCACAGTTCTGGAACACACCTAAGGATGGTAACTCCACCACCTCCCTGGGCAGCCTGTGCCAACACATTGCTACTCTTTCTGAGAAGAAATTTTTCCCAGTATTCAACCTGAATCTCCCCTTGTGCAGTTCAAGGCTACCACTTCT
The DNA here is from genome assembly GCF_023343835.1 of Lagopus muta. Lineage (NCBI taxonomy): Eukaryota > Metazoa > Chordata > Aves > Galliformes > Phasianidae > Lagopus > Lagopus muta. The sequence continues at coordinate 7,084,326 of NC_064439.1, forward strand.
TGTCCTATCAAACATGAAGCTGACATATTTAATGACTGGAGGATCACGTGTTTCTTTTGGAAATGCTGCTTTGTTCACATTGTGATAGTGAGGTGTGTAAGTTAAACTAATCAAACACGCACAGAGGGAAGGGAATAAATTATCAGATGTCATTAAACCTTTCCAGCCCCTACTGTCCTGTATTCCTCAAAGATTGTACATTACCAATGAAGGGGTAAAGCTCAGAATACCGTTCATATTTCTGACAGAGTATTGAGTTTTTCAAGACTGATAATAATAATAAAGAGAAATGTGTAAAGAAACACAGCTGAAAATTTTCCCCTACTGGGTGGTTTCTTGTGGGATTTTTCCACAAAGGTTTATTTCTCCTGTTTTCACAAAAAACCTTGCAGATTTGAAGTCTAACTTTTGTTTCTGTTGGCTTCCAGAAATTTTATGCAGGGACCGTTTGCCCAGAAACATACTTTTGCTAACATGAACTGTTACAGTTGTAATTTCACAGGAAATAAAGGAAAATACAAACTTTCAGGACTTAAACCCAGATTGTATTATATCACTCAATTTTCTGTTGCATGTTCTACATCTGCAGGAGTCAAAGACACCTGCAGCCATTTAGTTTGATTGGAAATAAGTGCAAGCTGTGTGCTAGCCTTCCTTTCAATCCCCCAGCTGAAGCCTCTTGCTGCTCACACCAGGCTGTAATGCTACCTGTGGTCTGTGCTTGGATTACAGCTATGTGCTCCAGTCAGATGGTGATAACTCTGGTTTTGGAATGAAAGTTTCTTCATTTCATTTAGCTTGAATTGTGTAGCACAATCTTCACTGTGTGAAGATGGAATGGCTCCTGGAAGTGTGGATGCAGCAGCCAGACGTGTGGTGCAGCAGGTTGGCAAACAGGTGAGATAAATGCAAAGGTTTTGTGTAAGGTGTGGGAGTCAGAAACCTGGGATTTATGGCTGTTCTTGCTGCATGGAATGTAGAAAACCTTATGAGCTGAACTGACAGAAGAAGAGGTAACAGTGAAATAGGAAGAATGGAAATCTTCCCTGCTGCTTTTTCTTGTTTTTGTAGCTTACAGTGCATAGAGTCTATCTAGTCAAAATCTTTGTTGAAATGTATGCTGTCAATCTGCTGCCCTAGCCGTGCTTGTGAAGCATTTCTGCTTGGTCTGTTAATGGGCTGAGGGCAGCGGATTTCCCTGAATGTGAGTTTGTCTCTCTCAGATAAAGGATCAAAGCCCACCTTGAGTGATGTAAAGCACTCTGTTTGACCTCAGAGTCGTACCAGTTATCTTCTGTGGCTATATCTGGTGTATCTAAGGTCTCACCCCAGGTGTAACAGTGTGTCAAGCAATGTCCAGAGAACCCAGGAGCATCATTTGATTTACCTAAATCCACTCTGTGCTGGTAATGCTATTGGTGAAATAATGAGACCTTATTAAGTTTATTCTTTTGGTGTGAGGGTGGAAATATACAGCTGGGGCAGAGCAGGTAACGTGTACAGGGGAAGGGAAGGTGTTGGTGTTTGTTCCATTCAGATCTCTGCCCATATTCATTTGTTTTCTACTGTTTTCCCAGAGTGGTTTAAGCTGATTAAAATGCCAAGCTGTAAAGAAGGGCTATGTTACTCTAGAGTGGGAGTGTCTATGGTGTACAAGTGCTCTCATTTTATACTGGAGGCAAATCCTTAACTTGGAGTCAGTAACATCTTTGGAGGTGGTGATGGAAACAGGGAATTTTTTTTTCCCCACAAAAATGTTAAGAAAGGAGTTGATTTCTTTGATGAATTTGCATTTAAGAGGTGGGTACTTATACTGAGAATTCCTTCTTTTACCTTTTCCCAAAGTATATTCTTTGACACTGGGAGAGGATTGCCAAAATTTCACTTCAACCCAGCACTGTTTTCTGTGGTAGAACATGGCCATCCTCTGTAATCTGCTATGAATTTACAGTATGCAGCTCCAGATGAGAAATTGCCTCTTAATATGCTAGAATGAGTAGTGACTTGTGTGCTAGGAACCTCTTCATCTCTGTAAACCAAGGAATGTTTACACTCACTGAATTGGCTGAATTAAGAGGGTTTTAGTTTCAGAGGGTTTTAGTTTTCTCCTTCACTGGCTGCATTTAGAGCTGATCTCAGACTATTAGCAGTGCTAGCAGGATTACTAGTGCAACAACACATCATCAGTAGGATAAAACTAACCCGTCTCACAATGGTCTAAAAAAGGCAGTGGAGGTGAGACATTTACTTAGTTCCTTTTTTTCCCCCCCTGGATGTGCAAAAAACACCAACACAGGTCTTCACAAGGGCATTTTAGGAAATATGCAACTGCACGGTGCTGCTCAGATTCTTTTTGCTTCCTTCTCTTACAATGTTTTCTTTTCTTCTTTTTATTTTTCCCCCCAAGTACTTCTGTAAGTGCAGAAAGTTGAATAGACGTGGCAAAGGCATCTTTTGGGAGTCTGTGCTGCTCTTAACGTACATCAGTGGCAGTGCTGCCTCTTTCCGTAGACTTTTGATGTCGAGATAGAGGATTTCTGAAAATTTCCTGGATGCTTTGATGTCCTGTAGGGGGACAGATTTCAATACGTCTTGTGGGATTGTTTTTCTGATGTTAGTGACAAATGAAAAGCTTAACTGCTTTCTGTCTGAATTCTTAAATCATATAACATTGATTTCCAGAGAAGCTGTGGGTGCCCCAACCCTGGAGGTGCTCAAGGTCAGGCTGGGAAGGGGTCCTTGACAGCCTGACTTGGTGGGTGGCAACCAGCCCACGGCGTGAGGCTGGAAAATGGATGGTCTTCAAGGTCCCTTCCAATTCAAGGTATTGTATGAGTCATCCCCAGTGTTCTGGTAAAACAGAGAACTTTGGTGTAATGGGTGGCCTAAATGCGTTAGGGGTTAGCAGCTAAATCCTCTCCAGAAGGAGGAGGGAGCAGAGAGATCTGCACCTGTAAGGGGGCTCTTCATTATAGCAACGTGAGATCCAAGGCAGCATAAAGCAAATGAATAAGGAAAATCCCACACTTCTCACTTTGGGGTCAGACCAGTAACGTGCTCCAAGATGCTCAGGTGCTCTGTGATGATGGCAGCTGAACTCATGGTAAAGACAAAAGGTGGCAGTCACTTTTCACCCAGCAAACTAGCTGATCTCAGCACCGTGGCAGATTGGTTCATGATCAATTTATTTATCTGTATGTTTCTCTGGCACTTTCTGCCTCCATTTTTGGAAGAGTAAAACGTTCGTGTGTTTGCAGTGTGTAGGAGTTGATGTGTCAGTGGTGCTACTCTGAGTGTTAGTTAAATGCAAAATAATTTCGTGTGTTTTGCTAAATGTAATTCATCAGAAGCTGTGCAGATTCTCTGGGTAGAGCTACAGTGAACAGAATGGCATCTGCAGATAAAAAATGACAAATGACAATATTACTCCTGCTCTGTGATTCATTGGGAAGAGCTCAGAAGAAATTATTCAGTGAAGACAGAACAGCAACTATAAAGCAACAAAACCACCTCCTTTATGTGACATTAATTTTTGGGTTTTTTTTACTACAAGTCATCCTTGTAAAATGCTATCTTTTAAATGGTTCATTAGACACATCTCAAACACTTTTACGATTATGAGTAAATGGAATTAGAGCACCTTATATTACATTTTGCACAGCCATAATGGATTATAGGGAGGCTCATACTGCTGCAGCTCAGGCTGTACAGCTTCAGTTTCTTTCTCTAACTGAATCATTCTGGAGAGACTCATCACTCTGCTCTGAAATGATCCATTCTTGATCTCAGCTGGAGGTGGGAGCAGTGGAACTTATCTACCCAGGTTCACAAAGAAAACCCATTAGGTTTCTAAATGTCTGGCCTTTACAAACTGCTTTTGTTTCTTGTTTTATCCAGAAATTAGAAGGGGATCTGCTGCACCCACCTGAGCTGTTAAGAAGTTATAGGACAGGCAGAAGTTCACCTTGGATATTGCTGAGTGTCTGCTGTGTGGGCTTCACAAGGGATCTTGCTCTCTAAGATTCCATGATTCACAGCGGTTCACAGAGGAATTTCAGATCTGTGCTCTCCTTTGATGGCAACTGGGGGCCAGCCATGACAACACATGGTGCCCTTAACGGTGCTTACTTCCTGTCTTTAGGGGCTGTTTCAGGCCCTCTATCTGCACCTAGGCTAGTCAGCATTGGCTACATGTTGTAAAAGTAGGTATGTTTAGGGCATGTCTGGCCTCAGCTTGGTTGTCTGTTCTGGGGCATGTTAGACTGCAACATGGGTGTCTTCATTAAGTGCATACAGACAGTGTTTTGGATAGAAACATCTACCTTTGGTCAGATAAACCCAATCTGTTTAATTTGAAGTAGGTGTGTGGGCTCCTCCAAGAATAACACAGGAAGACAGATTTGTCCTACCTTACTTGGAAACCTTCAGGTGGGATGACTTGGTGTCTGGAGGTCTTTCCAACTGACTACCAGAACTCAGTCACTCTAAAAACTGCTCTGAGCTTCTGATCTGTGTCAGTATTTCTGAAAACATTAGCAAAGAAGTATGGTTTCTTATCCTGGTGGTGGCCTACCCAATAGAGTTGATGGCAACTGTGAAAGCTGTCCCACACTTTTCCCAATTCACAGAAGGACTTACACTTCTGCTTAAGCTGAACACATATCTAGCACACATGTAAGTGCTTTGCTGAATGGAAATTGTTTAAAGTACATGCTTTGGGGCCCTAGTTAATTATATGTTGTATACTGCTTAATGAGCAGTACACTGGAACAAATAATAACTTCTGTTAAATCTTAACACACACACCAATCCTGAACTGTAATTTAACATGATGACATCACTGTCCTAGAAATCGATGGAAAAAGCAGAAAGATGTTTGGATCTCTGCTTCTTTGTGAGCTGGTAGCTTGCGATTGCGGTCTCTGAAGCTGTTTTTGTTTTTTTAATCAGACCAATGTGTTTTTCCACTGAAACAGCTTTTTACTTGAGAGGATCCAAGGCATCCCTGCACAACTGGCAGATGCTTTCTCACGTAGTAGTGTAAAATCTTAGCCACTGGGTGTACATAGAAAGTATGTTTCTTTGGGACCCAGTTCTCTGGATTTTTTTTTTTCCCTTTCTTGTAGTACAGAGGGGGGAAAAAAACAAGTTGCTGTTCTGTCAGAATGCAGATATGGGTCAAGGTGAATACAAGCTAAAAGAGAAAGAAAAGAGACATTTGAGGATGGCATGTGCTGTGATCCAAAGGCAGCATGGGTGAGCTCTCTAAATATGAGACTTGGATGCAACTGCTGATTTGTTATGCCTAACCATGGACATGGCTTACACTTTTCTTCTTTGTTGCTCTCTTTCTTCCATCGGTTTTTCTGTAGGGCAGATCTAACAACTTTTTTTTTCCTCCCCTGTATGCTGGTGTGATCCTAGCTGAAGAAGAGCCAAAGATTTGAAAGATGTGTTGAGAAGAAGTGTTCCAACATTCAGGGCCTTGTTAATGTTTCATTTCTCCTTGTAAAGGGTGGGATGAAAGGAGAGGCTGATGACCTGAGCAGATTTGTCTGTGGGAAAATTGCTGTTCACTTGCAAGAAATGTTGAAAAACAAGTCTTGCTCCTCTAAAGGCTGTAGAACTGAAGTGTGCAATAAGAGGTGGGACTTTTACTACTGGCTACTTCTTGTTTTGCAGCAGTCCATCCATACAATCGTATCTTTCCTCACTCAAGCTTATATGAAAGTAGGTTGCTCCAAAGGCAATGTATTTTATTTATTGTCGTGGGACCTACAACAGATACAAAGAGCACAGTCACACTTTTTGATGAATTCTCAGCTGCTAAATACTATTTTTCAACATAGTTACTGCCATTAGTGGACTCACACGGATGAGCTGACCAGGATGCTCTTCATTCGGTGGTGTGACAGATGTGAATGACTGTCCAGAACACTGCTTGTCTTTCATATCTGTGTTGCCACTGCTGAAATGCACCACCCACTGCCTTGCTGTACTCACATCCACTTTTTGGTCTCCATAAACATTCGTCAAATGTCAATGAATATCAATGGATGCAATTTCTCCCACATGGAGGAATTCAGTCTCACCCCTCTGCTTCATAGGTAATGCCTTTTTGTCAGACTGCCCCTCTGCTGCCATCTGTTACATGGCAACAAAATGTAACATAATATATATGGGACTGCCATCCATCTCTGATGTCATGGGTCAAGATCATAAATAAGAGGCGTTTCTTTTGGAGCAGCCCTCTTATTTAGCTTACATAAAAAAAGCACCCAAAAACAAAACCTGGGGAACATTAAGTAGTGAGAGACTAGGTTTATGTGGGGATCTACATGTTGGTCAAAAATGAGGGGAAAGAGTGAGAATTTTTCTTGCGTGTATCCAAGTCTGATAGTGAGACTATTATTCAGTGAAATCCACAAGCCCCTCTAATTTGATGTGTTTGACCAGGTCTTCCAATATCCAGGGCAAGACTGTCCCTGCTAAGCTGTCAGAACTGGGAAGTCAGCTGGAACGCACCAAACCTCCAATGAGGTGCATGTGCAGCTGTGGTCTGCTTATTCCCTTTTTTTGTGTCTTTACAGTGAGTATCCTTCTTGCTCCTTGCTCAGGCTGAGTGTGGTGGCTTCTGCGGTTTTGGTTCTGTACAAGAGCAGTGGGATGCTAAGGTCTAATGTATTAGAAATCTAGGTTTATACAGAGATTAAAGTACAGCCTTCACTTTAGAAACAATCACTGTTATGACCAGCCATGTTGGTATTGATGCTGACATCTTCTGGATGTGCCAAGAATGTTATATTGGAAAAAAACCAGTAACAAAATCCCCAACACCACCACATTCTTCTCTAAATATTTTGCAGTGTTAAGATTTATTTCTAGCTCTTCCAGCCAAGACTAACCAGGTGAACCGACTGCTTGATGCAATCTGACACACACAGCTGAAGGATAACTACCTACGGACTAATTATGAACAAAAGCACCCTTGGATGCTGCAGACTTTCCCATTTTTCAAGTGTGTGTGTGTGTGTGTGTGTGAGAGAGAGAGAGAGAGAGAGAGAGAGAGAGAGAGAGAGAGAGAGAGAGAGAGAGGGAGAGAGAGAGAAAGGCACAGGTACAGCTAACCTCTGCAAAGCTGTCCAGACCTCTTGCCAGAGGAAGTACTGCACCCATTAATAGGATCACGCAAGATGAATATCAAGCATCTAAATTTAATAAAGGGTTTACTTCAAGCAAAGTAGGAGGAATATTAATTCAGTGATTGTTAAGGAGCTAATGGAGAATCACAAAGCTCCTGGGAAGAGACAGAAATGAGGAGTAGAGAGTTGTGAATTATTAACTTTTTACCATCAGATAATGAGAGGCATAGTGCAACTGATCCCCTCTATGGCTTGTTCCCTGCTATACTTGACTTTGATCCATATTACGTTATGAAATCTGCTATAAAAATTATGTTACTAAGAACATTTCAAAGGCAAAAGAGCACTGAAGGATGCTCTCACCTCTGTGGATAATGGTGCCTCACAAAGGGTGAGAGTTCAATCATCGACTCAAGTTTATTCCCCAGGGACTTCTGCTGTAGGTTGATGATAAATCTTATCCTTTTTTCCCCAGTCCCTGTGTCCCCTTTGCAAGGGTGTCTCTTCGGGTACACTTCTGTGAAGAAAAAAGCAAGTAAATGAGCTCCATTATGGATGTGCTCTACTGTAGTTCATCCATGTGAGATGTTCCCAGCTCCTTTTCAGTCCTGTGGCTCAGTCTCCATTTGTCTCCCATTGAAAATGCCTGCTCCTCCTTCACCAGTCAGATGGATTGTTTTGACTGCCTGCTTTCAAATGGACCCAACCCCTCTTAGCTGTGTGCATCTAGAGGAACCTGAGAGAGAACTTGGGCCTCTCTCCTTACCACGTCCTATGTACCTGCCATAATTATCAGGAGGGTTGTGTCAACACAAAACACAATATTCTTGTTTTCAATTGAACTATTAGTGTAGTTAGTGTTTATTAGTTAGTAATAATGTAGTTAGTATTAGTTATTAGTTAGTGTATGCTGGTGTTATGTGAAAGAAGGGCTTGCATGGCTACTGCCCAGTCTGGCACTGAATTGCTCAGACAAATGGAAAAAGCCAGAGCTATGAGGCCTTGTTTTGAGATTGCATGACTTTGACTCTGCTGCCTTCTCTTCTCCTTCATTCTGCTATTATCAAAAAGCAGAGTTGGGGATTGCACTCACAGCAGATCTCAGGCTGATAACAGCCTGTTGACAGATGATGCTGGGCAACATAGACCTTGTTTATGTTAGCAAAGCTCTGCTATCAGCTACCAATAGGTTTTGGTTTCGTTGTTATCAGGCTTCTACAGAGACCTTAGTGTGAGGTGCAACATAAATTAAAAACAAAGAGATGTATCCAATAATTCATTGCCTTTCTGGCTTCTAATTTGATGTTGGGAGAATACAGTTTACTAACCCAATGCTTGGTTTCTGGCCAAACACTAAACTTGGATATTCTTTTTTCCTGTTTACCATTCACATGTGGAGATGAATATTGCTTGTGTTGAGTTGTTGTTGTTAACTTAGAGATACTTTGCCTGCTCTAAAATCTTGCCCTTTTACAGAAATGGACAAAAGGTGTGTCAGCTACAGAGGGCAGAACAGCTCACAGGTGATGCCACGTCCTTTCCTTGTACATGACTTGATTAATTCTTATTATTTAGCATGAAGGGAGCTGTAGCACATTGCTTCTAGGTAAATATTACAGCACGTGACTTCATTTTTAAGGCTGGAGGCTATGACACTGGGATCCTGGGCTCCATCAGGAGAGGGGTGGCCAGCAGGGACAGGGAGGTGATTGTCCCTCTCTACTCGGCTCTTGTGAGGCCCCACCTGGAGTACTGTGTTCAGGTGTGGAGCCCTCAGTACAAGAAAGACATTGAGATTTTGGAAAGGGTCCAGAGGAGGGCGACTAAGATGATCAGGGGGCTGGAGCACCTCCCCTATGAGGACAGGCTGAGGGAGTTGGGCTTGTTCAGCCTGGAGAAGAGAAGGCTGCGGGGTGACCTCATGGCAGCCTATCAATACCTGAAGGGAACCTACACCCAGGAGGGGAGTAAACTCTTCAAAAGGGCTGACAACAGCAGGACTAGGGGAAATGGTTTTAAGTTGAAGGAGGGAAGATTTAGGTTGGATGTTAGGGGGAAGTTCTTTACTAGGAGAGTGGTTAGGCCCTGGAACGGGCTGCCCAGGGAGGTTGTAGATGCCCCGTCCTTGGACGTGTTTAAGGCCAGGTTGGACGGGGTCCTGGGCAACCTGATCTGAATATGTATGTTTGGTGGCCCTGCTAGGCAGGGGGGTTGGAACTACATGATCCTTGGGGTCCCTTCCAACCCGGGTGATTCTGTGATTCTGTGATTCTGTGACACTGCACTTATTATCAAATTCTTTGCTATTGCAATTTGTTTTCCTGACAGACGTGGATCCCAGCATGGTTTATCTCACAAGGATATTGATAACATGGGAACATATCTCCAGAATAGGAACTTTTCTGTGGGAAGATTAATGCAAGAGCTTCCCCTTACTACTGTTTAATTCTCTCGCTGACTTGATAAGAAAATAGCAGGGGTGGATCTCATCTTGTGCGTTTGAGCTTGTCATCTGCAAAGTTGTGGGGAAGTGTGGGGGCAATGAGACCCGTGGCTCTGGTACGATGCAACCGGAACACACAGGTTTTATGGATAAGACAGGTTAAGATATAATGTATTCTGAATATCTTCATGACAAAATGTCTATATGAGAATGTCCTTAGCCAGTGCTTTACAGCTGACAGTGTAGCATTTTAGTAATGTGTAAATCAGAAATTGGAACAAAGAATTCAACACAGTAGTGACTTTGGTTTATAGTGAGCAGCTACTACCTGTCCTGATGACTCTCACTGGTTCATTTGTATCTTGGACTCAGGTACTTTTACACATGGGGTCAGCTCCTCCTCTGCTCTGTGTGCTGCTTGAAAAGGACTCCTGTTCCCCAGTTCTGTGTTTGTGTTTCACAGAACCATGTCAGTCCACGCTCACTTGTCATACCCCTCAGTGACACATCTCCACATTTCTTGAACACTTCCAGGGACAGCGACTCCACCACTTCCCTGTTCCAATGCCCCACCACTCCTTCTGAGACTAAACTCCAGCAAACTACCTCCAATGTTCCCCATCAGTTGTAACTGTGGGAGCCACCTCCTGGCTGCCCATTAACAGCCTGGGACTAGTGCACCAACTGCCCTGCAGTGAGGCTCTGCCTTAATTCAAGTGAAGGGAAGAAGGTTACCAATTCATTGGCTATAGTTTTACCTGTAATATTTCTCTTTTTAGCTGTTAATGACCAGAAACAGTGCCATGAAGATGCATTCAGTTTTGCTCTGTTTTTTGTTTTTTTTTGTTTTTATTTATTTATTATTATTATTATTAAGGGCTGTTCAGAAGCTGGAAATTGAATTTTGTTTGCAATCAATACCTGCCTCTTTTGGTTGTTCAACTGTCAGATGTGGGGGAGGCACAGGTCGCTTGCTTGCTTCCCAGCTCCAACTTGGGGGCAGTTTGGCATCCTTTCTGCCCAACATTGTGCTGTGCACAGGATGCTGAAACAAGGGTTTTATGACTGCTGTCTCTTTGGGAATCCTAAGGAAATTAGATATCTGTCTCACAAGGCTCTTCCAGGGAGGAAATACATTTAATTAAAGGCACAAGGCTGGAGTGATGCCATTCTTTTCCCATATGATAACAAAACAGATTGGTTTGCTTTTGTCCCTCCGCTTCTGCTGTGTGTATTGTGGATTCACACTCATGCAGATGGTGATTGTGTGCAGAGAGAGTGGCTGGTCCACAGTGCTTTGGCAACCTTTACACCAGTTCACATGTGCCTGTTTTAACACCAAATAAAAGCAGAATATGTCTATATGTGAATTTATATGAGCATCACTGAGAACACTTTTTTTCTGCATCCATCAGTACTACTACATTTATGGTTGTTTGTTAGCTGGTGGCCTCAGTAAGTTACATTTGGCAATTGGCTGCCTGTCCATTAGGAAAGACAGCTCAGAGGATCTGATGCTGAGTCCCTCTACAGCTGTATATTGCAATAGATTTTGCTTAAGGCCAGATTTTTCTGGTGCAAGTAATACTATTTTGCCCTTAGCTTGGATCTCTGCATCCCAGCTGGGAAGAATGAAGACTCCCACTAAAAATTGCTGGACTGTGCTAGAAGCTGTATTTTTGGACGTACTTTGCAATCTCTTTTTCCCTCTTTCCTTTTAATTCACAGTGATTTGAGCTTTTCATTTAAAGTTTGAAATTATCCTAAGAGAACACTTTGAGCTCAATTTTCCGGTATAAGGCTGTTATTACACACTTCTGATCAGCCCTGTTGAGTGCTGAATTTGTAAGGTTTCCTCTTGGCACGGTGATGCAGACTTTATAAAGAAAATGTCTTACAACAAGACTCAGTGGTTGGTTATTTGGGAGGGGAAAAAAGGCAAACAGACGCAGTTAGAAATAAAATCACACTGTGTTGCCTTTTAATTCCATATTAATATATAATTGAGTAATAAAGTAGTAGTCCAATGTTTTTCATAATGCAGCTTTACATACCCATTACTTAGCCTGTAAAGTTACCTTGCTTAATCTCATTATAGTATAAAATTGGAATTTCATTATTTGAGTGAAATAATCTTTCTGCTGTCTTCTGTCTGAGTCTGCCAGGCTGTACTGAAAACCCTCAGGGCAATTTCCTAGGAGCAAAAGATGTTGATTATCTTTCAGTGTAAAGACCACAGAAGACTAAATGATATCTTTCAGTGATGTGGGTGATGATTTAAAAAAAAAACCCACAACTCTGAACTTCTTTTTTTTTTTTTTTTTTTTTTTTTTTTTTTTTTAAAAGAGGAAGAGTGAGCTTAGTTCTAATTCTGACAGAGAATCACTAGGACAATACAGCAAGCATCTAGAGATTATACTGTTATGTTCATGTCACAGATATTCCGTTTTTCAGGAATCTGTAATCTCCCTATAAGCCTGGGAAGAAAATTACCAACATATTTTGAATGAAAATGAAACAGGTTTCATGATAGTGATCTTTTGGCAAAGCTTCTGTCACCTGTAGATCTGTCTCACTCCTATTTCTAAGCATTTCTAATAGCATTCTGGATTTAGTAATATATAGAACATAGAAATAAGCACAAATATATAATTAAGTTGTGACAATTCAGAGTACAGAAAAAATTGAGTTATTTGTTTGAGAGGGGCGTTAGCACAGCCACTGCAACGGCTTCAAGTGCTCTACACACACATTGCTTTTGGCTTCAGCAAGAGAATTAAATTAAATCCACAAAATGGAGCCCATCAAATAACAGAGGGGCTCTTTCATTGTCTGTAAATTGGGTTTTCTACAGATGCTCTGTCTCAATGCAGTGTTTTCAAAATCTTGGAAGATTTTTCTCATTTTGAACTGTACCTTACAAGAAAAAATAGTTCTACTATTACATGGATAGTTAATTTCTGGACCTAGCATGCCATAAACATTGCATTTAAAAGCTAGGGTAGATTCAATTTGTACTGGGAGTGGAAGTTACTCAAAAACCCAGCTGAAAAGTGGGGTTACTTTGTTAATGCACATCCAGTCAAGCATCCTATTCAAGACAGAGAGTTTGGGAAGAGCCTTGTACTCAGGGAGCCTGATCTGATCTGCATTCTGAAAAGCACACTGTGACATCTGGAGACGGTTGGACTAGATGATCTTATAGGTCGTTTCCAACCTTGTGATTCTATGATTCTTTTTGGGAAAAATGAGCTGTTTGTTGCCAGATCGCTGTCATGGGGAGAAAGTCAGGTCCGGGATAGAAGCTTTACTTTAGACAGTGTTCAAGGAAACACTCACTGGAAGCCTCAAGTTTATTTGTTGAAATGGTGTATGTTGTCACTTTTTACATATTTCATTGTTTGTTTTCTTAAACTTACTAAAAAATAATCCATACCTGTTCCACTGACAGTTTTAACAGAAGTTTAGCCTTAGCAGAATCCGTTTTCCAAATCCATCTTAGAAGAGAATTATTCTTTTGGTTGCTGTGTTAGAGGTAGGAAAAGGTGTAATAAATTACATGTTTCAAAAAAAGGTGAGAAAAACAGCATAGGAAATCCTGGAGATCTGTGCATTTGTCATACTGAGTCACTGAACAAAAAAGATTTAGATTTATGATGACTGATCAGTGCTTGGAATAGTCCTAGAAGCCCTGTTTTCCTCCTCTCTCCAGAGGAAATGACTGATTCAGGGTAAGAGCTTTTTTCCTTAAGAAGCTAAGCCAATGTATATCACAATTCTTTCCCATATTTTCCTTTTTTCTTTTTTTTCTCAGACATTAATATAAATTATGATTCTGCTTAAATAATTGATCTTATTTTTGTACTTGTTTTCAGTGAATCTGGTGTCATAAACTTCAGTGCATCCCAGATAAGTCTATTCCACTTCTAAGACAGTACCTTGAAATTTTGGGTTGCTATGATGAAGAGGAAACCATTACATAATTATCTGTATGGATATGTTACTCTCAAAGCCAGAAAATGAATTTCCTATTTTTCTTTTAAAGTCCATTGGTAGGCATGTGTCTAAAAACTGGTTACAAAAACTTTCAGATCAAAGGATGACTCTTTGGTCTTGCTTTCTGCTGCATTACACAGTATGGCAATGAAGCACCTGGTTGGAAGCAAATATTTATTCTTGTTTTCCGTTGAATAGAAGACGTATTAAAATTAGAATTAGCAGCCCCAAATGAGGTTGGATTTTCAAAGTCCCAGCTATTTATTTGATTGCAGTAACCTTTTACATCTACAAGCACTTTAAGTTGCACTGCTGCCTGGCAGATAATCAGACAAGTGGATTATTTCCCTTTGAAGCACAAACTACAAGCAATTTTTGGAGGTATTTTGGTATATTCAAGGCTTCAAGAGTTAATAGAGGAAAATAATATATTTCCAACAATTTAACGTACTGTTTTATCATTTGGAAAAGATGTATCTGTGACATTGGAGGCAGGTGTTCGTGGTGTGGCAGTAGGGGTTGAACCTTCCCACCAATACTCCATTGCATTTTGTTGCTGTGTGACAGCTGGCAGCGGAGGGGCTGTCTGGCAGAATGATATCCCACATGGAAGTCTCAGGATTCGGCCACCTAGCATCAACTGAGCTGTTCTCTGCTATCATGTTACATGGAGCTTGTATTTACTTTTCACTGCCTTCAATTCAGAAGCTAGCTGTTAGCACTGGAAAGAGTAAACATGGGTTTATTGTACTAAAAGAGAAAGTCTTCTTAAAGTGACTTGTGTTAACCATTGCCAAATGCAGTACTTCTAATCTTGAGCAGCCCTGTGAAGTTGCAGAAAGTCACAGATTAATTTTGAATACAGCATTTACAAGGAGATATCAATTAAAGATGTTGTGGAGTGAAATATAGGATTCCACACAAGCATTTATTTCAAGAATGCAGATGCAGGTTAGAAAATCCACTGTATATTCCTATCAGCAAGTCAATCACATACTAATTAGAAAACCATTACATACTAATTAGAAAAACTTGGGGAAAAATGTTACAAAGAGGTACGCAAGTTGTCTGTAGTACTTACAGCCTCTGATTTCAGTTTAAACACTGCAAAGGAAAAAGGCCTTTTCTTGTCTGAGGAGTTGTGCTCCAGTGGTTTTCTGCACACGCTATTTGCATCATGTAATGGGAACAAAACAGTTTTAATTTGAGCTGAAGAAACAGACAATGGGTTCTGTGCACTGCATTCCATATTGGGTACGTACTGCTGGGTACAGAGAAAGTTGTCAAGAGGTTTGGACATCAAGGGTTTTTGACATTAGTGAATTTTAATTTTCCTTTGGAACTGTTGCATGGGAAACACTGATTTTCCTGCTTTAGTTTCCACAGGACTGATGATTGGGACATTGTTACAGATTTTTCTGATAAGAAAAAGCTCAAGAGCCTAAAACCCTTGCGAAGTCAAAATTGGTGAATGCTATTATCAGCTTTCTGTGCCAAAAAGAATGGACGTGACAGTAATCACAGTGTACCTGCTTGTGTCAGGTGCAGACTATTAATGAGGAGATGCTTCTGACAGTGGGAATGTGATGTTAGGAATAAGAACTAAGTTGCTGATGCCAGTGCAATATTTTTAGGTAGATGATAGCAGCTGGATACAAAGCTGCCTAGGAGACAATGAAATACAGTTGTCTTCATTTTTGACAAATCTATGAACATGGGTGCATTAACAGTGCAATCAGGCACAAGTATTACAAATCAAAAGGCTGATACTGAAGAGAAAAATAGAGTGTTAGATAATTTCAGTAAAGATAAGGAAGAGGAAGAGAACAACCAAGTGTGTTCCTTGTGCAAATCCCGTAAAACATGCTATGTATTTGTCAGTAAAACAATGCCACAACATCTTCATACCTCTACTCCTTGATTTTCTTTATGCACACTAGAATGGGACATTAATTTCAAAGTGGAACTACTAGTTGTGCAAGATTTAAGTGTATGTTGGGTGTCTTGCCTATGTCAAGGTTGACTAGAACCTTAGAGGAAACTGGGGAACAGTGGGATCTCTTTTAACACTGTCCAATTTGCCAGGCGATCCCATGGGAAGACAATAGACAGTGATATGGAGCTCTCAGGGGAAACAAATCTTTATGAAAAGGAAGTTGAGTAAATTCCTGAGATCTTACAAGGCTGAGATCATAAAGGCTGAGATCATCCTTGCAAGAGGTGACCTAAAGATAAACCTGGACAAAAGTGCCTTCAGGTTGCAGATGATAAACTCTGAAAGCAGGGTTAGTGACAGAGAACAGAAGCCACATCATGCTGAATGCAGTCTGGGAAGTCTGTTCATCACCATCAGAAATCCCTCTACCTTGGAAGCAATTCAAATTGAGGTTACAGAGCACTTGTATTTTAGTACCTTACAAGACAAGGGTCAGGAGATGCATGATCTTGAAACGATTTCCCTCTATTCAACTGCATTGAGTACAGTGTCCTTTTAGATGATTGCTTCAATGTTTTTAACAGTCAAATGTGTTAAATAACAGCAACGCTGTCTCATATTTGTTGCAACTACTGCTGTGCCCAAGTGCTTCACTTCCTGTACAGTCTGGCATTTTAGATTTTTTTTTATCTCATTTTTCTTTTAAGTGTCCATTTGGTTTGCTATTGAACAGATGAGGAAAGCAATGAGTTGTTACATAGGTTTGGATTCTCATCTTACTTTAGGTTTCCTCATGATTTTTTTGAATGAAACAGTGACAGAAACAAAGCCAGATATTGAGGTCTGAGTTATTACATGGGTTAGCCTAGTGGCAATCTAGTCTTCATTTCATTAATGTGAAAAATGGAATTGGGCTCTTCTCAATCCAGTTAAACCTTTAGATGTGAAGGGCTTTGACTGGGAGCATCATATGACAGATTGTTTAATTAACTAAACTTAACATTTGGAAGACCTTGTTACCATAGGCATGAGCAAGACTGCTCCCTGAATATATGTATCCTTCACTACTGACTGTTAGATTAAGCAAATGACCAGTGTTACATTTTCTGCCAGAACTTTGCTAAGTTAATGTGCTCAGACCTTTGTTTTCATTGTATATTAAGAACGGCTGAACTCTTAAACTCTTGTCATGTTTTTATTAATGATTGTCTTAAACTCAGATCTTGTGGTGCAGTAAGGAGGTGCAATAGTATGAACAAGTGAGATTCTGTCAATGTAGACCATGGCTTAAGAAGTATTTTATGTTATGCCTTAAAGGAATAGATGAACATATTCTATTTATGGTCAGTGAGCTAAATCCCAAATCCAGTTACACATGGATCAAAAATAACTGTTCTTAAAACATTGCTCATTAAATCATTGAGTATATGTTGCTCAAGTGATTCCCATGTTTATCAGGGTGCTGTACAGAACAGCATCTTGCCCACTGAAGCTGTGTAAAGATGAAAAGTTTTCTTTTTTACTTCAGTGTATATATAGGATGTTGTAGTGGAAATGCTAAGTCAGGGCTTGAACCAGTGATGGAGCACCTGGTGGGAAGGCACAGCCAACACAGGGGAGCTCAGCTGCATGCAATGCAACTGAGTGACCAGGAAGGTGAAGCCAGAATCCACCCCTTCCCAGACCTCATTTAAGGGTTGGCAGTGGAGGTAAGGGTATTTCACTGGAGATCCCTGCAAACCTGAAGTCTTCTGAAGGAAAGCAGCTTCTTTCGTATTTCTGTGCCCACAGCTGTTGCATTTGAGTAAATCCTTACTTACTGCAGCCTAAGACCTTGCTACTCTTGTCATTGCTGTGCTTTCCATTGTGTTACATGTTGGAAGAAGGGAGAAGTAATTCTTTTTTTGAGGTGAGGGGGGAGGGGAAGGAAGATGGTGAAGAATGACATCTTCCTGGTGAAGCTTTTGATTGCACAGATGCCATTATTTTCCACGGGAGCTAACATTTTGACTGACGGATCATTCCTCCGACTCTCAGTTGATACTGCAGCTCTGTATATTTGCTTTTGATACAACTTTGCTGTATGATGTTGTGGTTCTGTTCTCTCACTGACTCTGTGTGAATGTGTCAACAGTGACTTACATCTGCTCTACTAAATCAGTGGCCACCTTAATCCCCTTTGTAGTCAAGTTGAGTTTTATGTCTGCAATGAAGAAATCAGTAGACCATGTAAGTCTTGGCAAAGTTGAAAAATGAGATATGGAAAAGCAGAATGAAGTATACACAAATCTGAGGGAAAAAATGGCCTTAGGCAAAACAATTTGATTGGTTTCAATACACCTTTCCTAGGGAACTAGTGACTGCTGCATGTTTGTAAGATCAAGTGATGATTTTTGGTGTTTATGCACTGTTTCTTATGAGTAATTTATGAGTAATATGACAGTACTTGTGTTGCTCTCTTTGCTGATCTGCTTTGTCTCAATTTCTCAATTTGATGCTTTTTTTTTTTTTAATTTCATTTTTTCCTCACTTGCCTGCTATTGAGAGCCGCTGCATTGTTCTGAGCCTGCCAACATTGCCTCCTACCTCGCAACTTTCTCTTTTTATCTTTCTCTTGCTTCTGGCATGCTTCTTCATTTCATGCAGCATTCTACCCCTTTTTGAATTGTTATCTTCTGTGCTAATTGTGATACTTATCCTTCCTTAAATCTCGTTTATTTTCTGAAGCTGTAATGAAAATCCCCTAGGCTCCCACAGAAGCTTTTGAAGCTGGCTGATACTTCTTCCATTGGCACCAGCAGCCCCTGGAAGAGTCTTCTAAGCCGTTTTTCCTTAATATTTTAATTCATTGAACTGCAAGAACTTTCTGGTCTCCTTGTGTTCTAGCCTATAAGCTGTAAATATTACTAATGTTAACTAATGAGTTCAGTAAGAGTTAATGGGCTAATGCTGAGACTGGGAATGGAAAGATGAGTTGCAGAAATAAGACCAGGCAAGTTTAAAAAAAAAAAAAAAAAAAATCACAACAAAACAACCTATAAGCTCTGTGACCAAGGGAACAGAAGTCTTTGTTTCCTGTGGCATTTTGTTGTATGGTTGCATTATCCTTTCTCAAGCTGAGTGCATGCACTAAATTTTGTCCTTAGTTTGTAAGACCATTTTTAACAGTTTGCATTTAGAGGAATTCTCTAACTTTCTTATCAAACTCATGGTCAAAGTTGCTCTGCAACTTCTCTTCAGAAAACTTTTGAGGACTGAATGCATTTAAGACTTCAGTTTCTGTTTTCAAACTTTCACCAAAACTGTTGGAGCAGTTAGATGTTAGAAGGATTTATTAAGGCAGTGACTGCATGACTCTGCTTTGTCTCAAACCAACATTTGAGAAATGATTGCATCAGAACCTATTATCCAAATCTTCTGAAAACTGATGGTGATCTTACCTCCTGGAATGGATGAAGGATTGTCTACAAAATTCCCTTCTTGTCTTTTAGTGTAAGGTGTCAGTAACACTCAATACACACTCTCTGATTTACACGTACACTGTCAGTATCCACTGTTCTTGGGCCTGAACTAAAACCATCTTCATTTGTCAGAAGATACAGAAAACAAGGTTTATTCTTCTTCTATGACAGTTTCACTCTATGCAAACAATGAGAAATAGAACTTCATAAAGTATTAAAGTATCTACCCTTGTAATATAGAAACTTATCTTAGAAGTGTGTTCCCATAGGATTAGGAAGCATGACTGCATTACTGTGTAAACTCTGTAAATTGCAAGAACACTTTGCTTCTTGGAAATGATTAAAGAGAAAAATCCAGGCTTGTAGGCACTCGGAGAGAACTTATTTATCTTTCGAAAGAGATTCTGGTTATGTGAATAGTGTTCCCTCATGACTTCTGCAGTTACTGGACATCTTTTGGTGCATGCTTACCTTGATTTGGGTACTGACTTTTTGAATGATGAAACCACAAAAGAGATTTGGAAGAGTTTGTGTACTGGTAGAGAGTGAGGTGGAGTGGTAGCTGTTGTGTGGAGCTGAAAATGAAATACTGATGCGTATCCACCTGAGAATGCTGTCTGTGAAAACAGAAAGGACTGGCTTCTACGTTCCTGGATTTTCAGTATCTGATGAATGTAGGTAGTTGTACAGTAAGACAGTTGTCCCCATCCCTTGTGCTGCATTTCTATGTGTTGGACTTGAACGCTTTTGGCTGATGAAGATGCTAAATCACTATCCAATGTATTTGGGAAGCTGGGAAGTACAATGAAATGGTCACTGACAGAAAACAAGAATTTTTTTTTTTTTTACATTTTTACAAAGAAAGAATAGGAGAACATGAGGAACTGTAAGTCAATCAGTCTCATTGCTGTGCCTGGCAAGGTCATGGAGCAGATCCTCCGAGAAACTTTTCTAAGGCACATGGGAAAAGAGAGGAGGGGGATTGCTACAAGTGTATTTCTTCTGGTGAATGAGACTTCTGCAGACCTGATAAATGTGCTCTGTGGGCAGCAGTATCCTGAAGTTCCTATAGCAAGGTATTCCTGCTACTCTCAGCTTGTGTTGCTTCCACTATCGAGAGATAAGTTTCTTTTGCTGAAAGATTTTGTAAGCTTCAGGGTTTCAGGAATGTAAGGATTTAAATGGAATCCAGTGAGAAAAGTGGTCTGTTACAACATCGAGACATGTCAGTGTTTCATTTGACCTCTGTTCTGTAGCATACAATGTTTGTTGCTTCTGAGTATGCTGGGGTTGTGATATCTGTGATGAAACAAGCTTCTTCAGTGAGAAATAACCAAGGGCTTGTGTACAGTCTAATAAGCCTTCCCTTCTTTAGAAGAACACAGCACACTCCAAGAAAGCATTTTGGTAGTAGGGGCAGGGTTCAGGGAATTATTGAGTTTCTTCCTCTCTCTGGACAATAAGCAGATTCACTTTCCCATTATGGTGCTTTGTTGTTGTTACATTATTCTGAAACCTGGAAGAAAAGGCCAGCAAATACTAGGGGTGATATGGGAATTGCTGATTTTTCATGAAGGCAGCTAGCTTGCCTCAATCCAGCTGGGAAATAAGAATATTAAAGTGTATTCTAACCTCTGTTTTACCTCGAGTCATAAAATATTACTTCTTTGCTTTAAAGTATTGTGGCACTGCTGTGACTATTCATTTCTTGAGAATGGGTTCCTAAGTTGGGTGCTAAGACTAACTTATCAAACTGAGAGGGAACAAGTTGGTAGTTTTGTTTTTGTTTTTTTTTTAAAGCTCAAATGTAATATTCTAGCCCCGGACTTTAGAGCAGAAATTGAAACTAAATCTTAAACAAAGACTATAAATATAAAACCTTCTAAAACTCTTCAGGAGCTCTCAGTACAAACATATCTTTTAATAGCTTTGTAAATGGAATCTGGGTTATATTTTGTAAGTGGATGCATACAACAGTAGCTATAGAATGCAGCGAACATCAGTTTTTTTGAAAGCCTACATCCCATTGGTACTTGAAATAGTAATGCATGTTGTTGTCTTTTTCACTATGAAACTGGAAATCCATGTTGTTGAACGGTGGCAGCAGAGAGCTGGAATGCAGCCTTTTTCACAGAATATTTTTTTTTCATTTTGAGTTCTTTGTTGTGCTTGTGAAGTTCTGAGTTAAAGTGGGCTACAGAAAAGCTTCTTCCAATGTAACTGTGTCAAAGAAGCAGATTTTTAATTCATGAAAGTAATGATGCTCTGCAGTACAGTTTCCCAGAAGTTAGCAAAGAATTACCTTGGATAACCCCAGAGGAGGGTCTGCTCCATCTGTTCAGCATCAGAAAAACTTAATGTAGGGCTGATATCATTCTTCCTGAGTTCACTTTACTGTGTATTTAAGGGTGACCTCATACCGTTCTGCTCTAGATAGATGTGTGTGATCTAGTCACCCACAGCTGAACCCAGCAAGTCTGTGCTCCTCTTGGTCAATAGGTCAGGTGAATTAGAACCTTCAAGAGTCTGTTCCAGAAAGCTGGCTGAAATACGAAGTAGGGATCTCACCTTTGTGGAAGAAGGCAGACTACACATTAAGTTTTTTAAATGGATATGAGATTGTTTTGTATGAGAACAAAATCTATGGTGCTATGTGTCTTGCAATGATGTGCTGATGGGCAACATCAATACCCATAAATTAGGGTTTACCTGCAGGAGCAGATCCTTGGCAGCTGTTCTTGCAAGAGAATTTAAAGGGGATAATCAGAGCAGCAAATACTCTGGTAAATTAATTTCTGCACAATTGTCCCTTCATGCTCTTCTTCACACAGAATCACAGAATGGTCCGGGTTGGAAGGAATCTCAAGGATCATGAAGCTCCAACTCCCCTGCCACAGGCAGGGCTACCAACCTGTGCATTTAATAGTAGACCAGGCTGCCCAGGGTGCCTTCCAGGGACGGGGCTTCCATAGCCTCTCTGGGCAGCCTGTGTCAGCACCTCACCACTGTTACAGTAAAGAACTTACTCCTGACACCCAACTTATTTGCAACATAGCTCTGAAAAGACAGGAAGGAGAAGCAACAGTTTTCTCTCAGGGACATGAGAGTCCTTGCCAGGGCTGTGAGCTGATGCAGTGGTTCCACTGCTGTAGGAATAAGGTGAGGACACGTTTGCAAGGACAGGTGCCATTAAACTGCAGCGTGTCCTGCACGTGCCATAAGCCATGTCCAGTTCTGGAGTCAGATGTGCCGTGGTGCAACTAATGCAGCCTGTCTTTTCCTCTTGTGTTACAAACTGTTTTTCTGGAGTTAGTTGCTTGAGGGAGATGGAAAAAATTAATTTTTTCATCTGTGTCCAGAGATACAAATTTCATTTGTGAAAACGAGTCTGTCTCAGGAAGCGGGCAATGATCTAAATTAATCCAACACGCAGCAATGAAAAGAATGAATGAAAGCAACAAATGAGCATTTATTTCTGAGCAAAGGCTCATAGATACTGGTAATGCTTAACCTTCTCTCCTCTTCAGTAAATGTCTGTTCCCTGAGAATTCAGGCAATGTTTTAAGTCCAACTGTGCAGTCCTGTGGAGCTCCAGAGACACCCTGCTGTTTTAAAATGATGACTGTGAAACATAATAGCAATATGTCTTATTAGAAAAATTCCCTATGATACATTTGGGAGTGGATTTTGTATGCAAGAAGCGTCTTGGAGCAGGATAGGATCTTGCCCATTTTTCCTCCTCTTTAATATTGTCTGTGTGGGAGATGGCTGTTGGAAGGCTCGTGGGAACTTGGGAGTTTGACTAAAGGCCATAAAGTTGCACAAATGTGTTCAGAAGCTTTGCGCAGTTACCATTGGAATTCGGGCTGTGAGTTTATGATGGGAGCCAGCAAAAAAAAGGATGCTTATCTTTTGATGTGAATGTTTTGGAATATCTAATTTGAAAAGTTAAAATATACCTAGTGTTAAGAAGAAGTGGAAATACATTCCTGGATTTGGCCCCCATGTGAGGAATTAATTACAGAAAAGAATTCTCATCCTCCATCAACAGCTGTCAGCATGTCTGTATCTAAGACTGCTGTTTGTTGCCATTCAGAGACATTTTCAAACCATTTCACACTGCTGTGTTGATTAAGATGTTTTCATTAGTTTCAGCTCGGACATTTTAATCTAGATTTTTAAAGGAAGTGATTTTAGCAGATAATGGAATGTGGGCAGCACAGTGAAGGCTACAGGGAACTCATTACCCTTTTCTCAATTCATCAGTCATTAATTCCACTTCAAGCTTCCCTGTTGCTATAATGTACATTGTCAGTGACTTCATTTTTAATATTCAACAACGTGCCCCTTTCCATACCTAATATAAAGGTAGAATGCAATTATTGGCAGAATTAGAGTACTTCAGAAAGTTTAAATAAGTGGGAAAAGGCTCCCTGAGGAGGGTGTGCTGGAGAGTGTTTGAAACAGCAACACAAATAACCTTGTGAGAGTGAGGAAAAAGAGAAGAAAGGGAATAATATGGAACTTGTTTTCTGTTAAATCCAGAAGTCACAGAGTGAGTTAGATTGGAAGGGACCTCTGGAGATTTCCAGTCCAGGCCCCTACTTTGAGGAGGGCAAAATTTACTGTTGCTCAGGACTATGTATAGTTTTTATTTTGAGCATCTCCAAGGATGGAAATAACCCTTGTGGAGAAAAACTTTTTCTTTATATCTGCTAGGATTTTTTTCTTGTGGCAACTGGCATCTTCCACCCTTTGTTCTGTTGCTGTGCACCTCTGAGGCAAGTTTGATTCTGTCTTCTCCCTATAATACCCACTCCCTCACTACTGAGTAGTTAAAAGCAGTAACAAGATTCCCCTAGATCCTCTCTCTTTGCAGGCTGAGCCAAACCAGCCTTTTCAGCCTCTTTACGTGCTCCAGTCCCTGGAGCATCACAGTGGCCATCTGCTGTGCTAACTCTGGTATGTTTGTGCCATTCTTCTGTATAAGAGGATCAAGTGGGATACAATACTCCATATGCTGTTTTACAAGTGCCAAACAGAGAAAAAATATTCACTTCTTTTGACTTACTGTCTGTGCATTTGCTTTTATTTGCTGTAAAGACTCTCTGCTCACTTGAGTTCAACTGTCTGTCCACCAGAACCCGTGGGTCCTCACCTGTAGAGATTTGAGATCCTTTCCATCTGGTTAAACTCTAGCTTGTGTCCACAGTGCAAGCCATTCCTCACTGTGTACACTTTGTATTTGCTGAACTTCTGGATATTTTTGCTAGCTCATTTCTCCCCTCTATTAAGTTGTCTCAAACAACAGCCTTGCTCTCTAGAGTATTGGTTTCTTCCCCTTTTGGTATAATTTGCAAAACTGCTGATTGCAGCCCTTGCTATTGGTCAGGTAGTTAATACAACATTTAAAAACTACTGGCTCCAAACCTCGATTAATACCATGAGTATTGTGCTTTTGAAGACCAACCTCTAATTCCCTGTGTTTAGCAATTTAGGTAGTCATCCACTTGCCTTTAGGACAGTCCATCTGGTCCACATCTTACCAGCTTGTTTATAAGAATACTAAGGGGCATGCTGACAAAATCTTTGCTAAATCAAGGTGCAACACATACTACTTATTTTCTTGTCCTTTCTTGTATCTTGTAGAATGCAGTCAGGTTTGTCAGACATGACTTTTTCTCGGCAAATCTGTTGTAGCTCTTTTCAATCACTCTCTTGTCCTGCACATATCTGACCTGGTTTCAAGTGGAATATGCTGCATATCTTTCTTAGGACCAGGGAGAATCTGGCTTGTCATTTCCCAAACATCTTTCTTGCAGTTACTGACAGTTCATGTAGCACTTGCCTTTTTCAAGTCATCAGGAACCTTCAAGACCTCTCAAAGATGAGAGGCAGAACTTTGGTAATGACATCAACCAGCACCTTTGGATCTTGCTTGGTCGTTGGATATAGTAGTCACTAACTAGCTCTACTACCATGACTAGTACTTCATCACCCAGACTCTAAGCACAGGGATGTGAGAAGACTGAGAGAAGGCATTGCCAGTAAAGACTAAGGCAATGAAAGCACAGAAATCTTTAGCCGTTTCTATGTGGATAATCAATACTCTCCATACCCAGATACATTTACACTGGTGTACTCATGACCTTGTAATTACCCTTGTAGTGCACACACAAGAACAAAAGGGCACACATGTTTAAAAAAAACAAACAAACACTCAACAACAAAAATCCTGCACTCTTGACAACCCACTCTCCTTGAAACACTGCAAATGGTCAACACACATAGTAAGGCCCTCACTTGGGATCAGCCAAGTTCCCCAGAATGAATTGAGCCTAACTGGCTTATGACTGTGCTATACTTTAAAATGTCACAACCTGATCAGATCTAGAATTGAAGAGTCCCACTAGAGAACTGAAATGAAGGCTACTTATAAGTCAGCACGCAAGCAGATGTGTGCAGAGAAAGGTATGAAAGAGAACTACCAACTATTAGAAAAGCTGAAGTATAATCCTGATGCAGTCCTATAATTCACAGAGCACATTAGGCACTGAAATTCTTATTCCTCATTTCCTTGACAAATGATGCACCAAGAGCAGAAAATAGCTAATATGAATCTTATCTCAAAACTGTGCTTACAACAGTAATAAGAAATGATGTAAATGTAACTCTTTCTTGCCATGGAGGACTAAAGAGGATGACTCGGACTATAGGAGCAGTATGCAGCTAGTGCAGAACTTTGCTATGAAATAACACTGCAATCACAGGTATCTATATATATATTTTTTTGCACAGTTTAATGACCATGGTTATTGTGTGATACTCAAAGTGGCAGAAAAAAAATGTGTCTTGCCTTTACTTCTGACTAGTATAGATAATTTTATATAAATAAATGAAATTTGGTATGGAAATAAGGCAATAAAACGCTTGCTTACAAGCAATGTATTCTGGCTGTGCTTAGTGCTGTTCTGCTCTACTCGAGTGTGGACTATTGCAGAAAGCACATCATATAGAAATCATGGAAAAAGAAAGATTTTTGTTCCTAGGGAACTCTTTTGCTCTTTATTTTCTCTGCCTTTTGAACCCAATTTTCTAATTAAAATGTTATTAAACTAAATAAGCTGTTATTAATCCAATAACTGGCACAACCTTCTAGTTGTCTTTCATGCAACTCTAAAGTGTTTCATTCTCTTGGGAGGGAGTAAAGTCTTTCCAACTATTGCAATCCTCTGTGGTAATGGGGTGTCTAGCTTGTCAGAGTAGGGATTATCTTGCCTATTACTTTTGAAAGGATAGTTACTTGTCTTTTCACTTGTTTCTCTCAAATTCTGAGGACTCCTAAAAGCTAGATATCCTTACAGGTTCTTGTCTTCGACTCTGATTATTGGCTGTGATTGAAAAAGATTCTTACTGGAGCATAGCTTTTTCTGACGCTGTCCATTTGCCAAGTTCTCACCTTTTTCTTTAAAACTGTGGAAATGGTATTCTTTATTCTTTGGAAATGCTTTGTTTTCAGCATCTCTGTTCCTTTGGTGTGCTGGGAATTTCTCAATGCCTCTATTAATCTAGGTTTTCTTATGCTTGTATTCAGTCTGGTACTTGGGTACTTCTGTCTGATGGGTACTTCTTCCCATCATCACAGCAAACAGTTTGTTCATCTCTGAAAACTATCCCCGACAACAGTGTTAGTATTTTGATAGACAGAAGAGAATCAACCAGCATGCATATTCTATTTTCAGTGCTGCTTCTTGAGTGATTTGTTTCTTCTTCATCTTACAGACTTGCAGATTCAGTTTAAACTTCCTAATGTGTTTGCATACACTTTTACAGTTTGTTTCAGGTCATTATCTGCTCTTGGAAGTGGTTGTGCCATTACTGACAGCACCCAAGCTGAATCTCCATTGTGATGAAGTACTCGCACATTTGCAAAATCCTCACTGGAGGTTTGTGCTAAGTTTCTTTTTTTTTGGGGGGTGTTCATTGATTGGTTTCCATTTTGAAGCTGCAACTCCAGGGAAAACTAGGAAATGTTATTCAAAAATCCTACTTAGATCAATGAAGAAAATATACCATCTATTTCACTATGGGAACACATAGTCCAGTAAGCAACCTGCAGTATTGTTCTCTCTTTGCTGCTTCTGGGAAAAGAGTTCGATATCTTTCAATAAGTCAAAAGTTGGTGTGAAGATCTCTTAAGAGTAGAGCTGAAGAAATCTTTTCTGTGTTTAAAACACATCTCACTGTATTCCTGCTTGTTGCTGTGTTGCTGGCATTGCTTCCTGCTTTCCATCCTTTGTGGATAACATCAGACACATCTTTGTTACATTTGCTTCCTAATTTTGCTTGCAGAAGCTTATATCTATTTATTCCAGAACTTTCTCCATGGATCTGCATAACTGTTTCTTTTGCTACTAAATATATGTATATCTGAATATACGATGACGTCAGTAGTGTTAAATCCACCCCAGTAGATCTTATGGACTTGCTTTGTAATAGTTATAACCTGTCTGTTTTTTAATAAGAAAGTCTTTTATGACCCCATCTTCAGAGGAAAGAGTCCTTAAATTTGTCTCTTCATTTTGTTTCCTTCTTCCTGCAGTTCTTAAAATAAGTAATACACAGTGCTCTAGACTTGCATTTCCATCTTTGTTGATGTTCTGTATTAATTTTTGTGGAATACAGTGTATTCACTTGATGAAAAACTAGGTGATGCTTGCTTCAATCAACTGCCTTGTAAAGAAACCTTCTGCAGGGATATAATGAAAGCAGTGAGTGAAATTCTGCTGTTGTTGTCCTTAAAATCCATGAGGACCTTGCATGCCTGCCTTCAGCATTTTGGTGCATCACAGTAATGTTTTTCAAAGCTGCAGATGACTTGTAAAGGAAATGAAGCCCAGATTTTTAAATGTCTTTGAGATTTAAGTATCTCCAAAAATCATATTATATATGGGACTGCCCAGGGCTTCTTCCAGTCCAAAGCTGAATGTTCTTAGAGCAAATACTTTTTTTTTTTTTTTTTTTAACCTTTGTCTATCTTACGTCCTTTCATACTCCAGCTGCTAAGATCATCCTGTCTCCTTCAGCAGCTGATGCTTACCCTGAGTGCTAAAATCAGTTGATCTGCTGAGATCAGCCATGTGCAGACAGCTTTCAATTTCAGTGATCCATTCAGGTCTCCTGTATTGCAGAGCTTCTATTCTATTTATTAAACATTTCTGTACTGCAGGTCAGGGTGATCATATGGCTGCTGGAGAGAGGTAAGGATGAGGGAAACAAGGGCACAGCTGGTGCTGTTACCCACTCAATCTAGGATCAGTGTCCAGGAAGCTGTAATTTGCATCTTGGAAATAAACACATGCCTCCATACCAGGAGACCTCAGTTTTCCTTAGCTAAGAGTGATTGTCTACAGGATTATGAGCAAAATTGAGGTTGGAGGAAATCTTTGATTTTTCCCAGAGGTAGCATAGACAGTGATTACCTGGATGGGCATAAAAACCAGACAGGATTGTTCTACAAGAAGTCATAGCACCAGATAACAACCACCATAACACAGAAAAGACATGGTTTAGTGGGGAAATACTGATGGTATGTGGATAGATGAATAGATGATCTTGGTGGTCTTTTTCCAACCTTGGTGATCCTGTGAATTGTGAAGAATAATCAGAAGGAGCTAAAATTCATAATGCAGGTTGTTGTTTATCACTTTTGTTACAAGGAAAATAAATTTTAGCTATATCTTGCTTGAAACATTCTGTGAATGCACTGCTGATGTACTTTTCTAAAGTAGGATGATCTTTCATTAGATGCTGATCAATCTAAACAAGTTGCTGAGCGTTGTCTAGTCAAGTGGTGGGTTAGGTAAGAATGTTCAGGAAATGATAAGTTCATGATCTATAGGACTTGAACAGCACATAGCAAAACAGTAACAATGAATTTCAAGTGGGAAGACTTCAACAAATATGTAGGTCTTGCCTGGGAGGCAAGCCTAATGTAGTAGGGAATATAAGAATGCTGGCAATTCCTTAAAGGAGAATATTAATAAGGCTCTCTCATTGTAGAGTAGAGATAAGAAGTCAGTAAGATATGAGTTTGGCTACATTACGAGCTTTTTATTGACTTCAAACACAGGAAGAAAGTATAGAGAAAGCAGAAACTGGGTTGGACTGCTAAAAAGTAGAACAAAGACATTGCAAGATCTCTCAGACCAAATCAAAAAGGCCAAGATAAAAAGAAAGAAGATATGGCAAGGTGCATTTGTTATGATCTTAATACATAGTTTGATACTTAATACATAGGTTTGGAAAAACCTGAAGCAATGGATCCTTTATTCTGTTTTGTTCTTCATTTGTAATTGGATGGATAGCACTATGAATATCAGTGCCCAAAGGAGTGAGAAGCCAAGTTAGAGCAGGAGAGGAATGCAGCAGAGGAAGTTTTCAAATCTTCAGGGATATGCAAAGATTTAGTCAATTAAGGGCAGTTCTACCAGCCCCTAATATTTTTCTTCTGAGCGTTGCAGACTAATACCCAGCAGGTGCATGGGTGGTAATGAGTAATGGTCTAGAGGAAATGACTGTAGACTGATCAGTATTCTGAGAACAATGTAGTGAATACTAAGATTTCATATTAAAAAGTAGGATATTGTCAGTGAGGTTTTTTGGGGGTCTGCTCTGAGTTTGGCTCTGCCCATTGTTTTGGTTAGTGATGTGCATGATGGAGAGGATACAGAGATAAGAACCACTGTAAATATGCTGATGCAGATCATAATTTAATTTTGACAGAATGGGGGTATGATATAAAAAAAAATGAGAGCATTAATAAGGAGTGACTATATGCTTATGTATGAATGATCATGTATGTGAATGTAAGATGAAAATTAAACTCTTTGGACATTCAGAGAGGAGTGAATGGGTGGCAGTGAATTGCAAACAACACAAGTGAATGATGCAAGATTGGTAAACCTGTTAGTGTGCCAGGGGAGTGTTCTGTTAGACTCTGAAATGACTTATGTTTAAAAAAGAGCTTGATATGTTCAATGGCACTAAATCCTTCCATGAAGCAGTATGTTTGTGTTCTCTAAAACATTTGTAGATAGAGTTTCCTTGAAAGAAATGCTGCTGTAGATTATCTAATACAGCTGAACTGGAAACCTTCAAACACTGGCAGCTAACCTGCTTACAAGGAAATGAGGAAAAAAGAGAGAAGCTTGTTTCTAATTGCTCTCATGAGCAATAAATAATTCTAATATCTGGGATGATATTGTCAGGACAAAAGCATCAAGTTTCAGTGCTTGGTATTGTTACGCATATCTTGCTTTGTACTGAGAATGTAGCTGTATTAAAGTTAAGAATGCAGACTTGAGTACAATAGGAATGTGTAATCAAATGTTTTTGTGTTTTAATATTTGTTATTACTTGTGGGAAGTTATGAATAATGCAACATATGAGAATACCTTTAACACTGCTGTTAAAGAAAATCCATTTTTTAAAGTCTCAGGATTTAATGAATGCAGGGATGGGTTATTCCTTGCAGTCATTATTTTAAAGATTATGCCGGGTTATTAGATTTGATTAAAGGATTTTATGCTTGGCTTGCTTGAGAGTTGAGGATTAAGCATTAAGGAGCTTTCTCCTGTGCTTTATCTCTGAGCTTATCATTTTGGTACTGCAGGGCTCTGATTACTTACCGATTTTTGTAAAACATACAGATTTTGTTCATTTACAGCTTTTTAGATAAGTCTGAACTATTAAGTCTGCTAGATAATATCCTGCTGACAAGCCCTATTATGGCTAGGCTATCACCTGTTGGCCTGACTAACGTATGTCCTTAGTTGTTACAGAGCACTCTGTAAAGCCTTTGTAGCCTTCATAAGGATTTCAGTGACTGTAAGGATTGAACTCTCCTTTCATTAGTGATTACACAAAAATTTATGGGATCAGAAGGTTTTTTTTTATTTGACATTGTATAACTCCACCCAGAGATTTGGAGAGATAACACCCCAGGCTTGGCTGTGTTGACTTTCTGCCATTCTGTGGAACTATTTCCAATCTACATCTGACAAGATGTATCGCCTCATGCTATTTCCTAAAGATCATGTATCATAGAATCATAGAATCACAAGGTTGGAAACGACCTACAAGATCATCTAGTCCAACCGTCTCCTCATCACCATTGCCACCACTAGCACTAAACCATATCACGCAGCACGTCATCCAGACGCCTCTTGAACACTGCCAGGGACGGCGACTCCACCACCTCTCTGGGCAGCCATTCCAGTGCCTGACCACTCTCTGAGAGAAAAAGTTCTTCCTTATGTCTAATCTAAACCTCCTCTGGTACAACTTGAGGCCATTACCCCGTGTCCTGCTCGTTGCCTGGGAGAAGAGGCCAAATCCCTCTTCACCAGAACCTCCCTTCAGGAGACTGTAGAGTGCAATGAGGTCTCCCCTGAGCCTCCTCTTCTCCAGACTGAACAATCCCAGCTCCCTCAGCCGCTCCTCATAAGACTTGTGTTCCAGATCTCTCACCAGTTTCGTTGCCCTAACGTGGGCAGCGTGGAAGAGGAGAGGAAGAATCCAGTTGCTTACTTTGTTGTTACAGTGCTTTCCAGGCTAGGGACGCATTTCTGCTACATTGGAATGATGGCTGTGAGTGTAGGTCTTTGTGTTCCTTTTCCAACACAGTACAGAGGTAGCCAGAAGATGTGAACAGAGTGAAAATGTTACTGTGAATTACTTTACTGAGGAGGGAAAAACACCCTCTCATGGTCCTGTTTCCCATATATTGTTAATTATGGCTATAAGAGGTCTTCTCCAGGCTAGTGGGTATGCCCAGCTGTTGGGATGCTTTTGACCCCATGCAAAGTGGTCTATATAGCAGAGGTGTTCAGGTAGAAACACTGTTACTGTCATCCCTCCTGGTTAAAACTGCAGTGGTTTCAGTAGATGCTCTGCTGAATGCATCTCTTGTCTTCTCAGATACTTGTGTCAAATTCAAGGATGTCGGATATGTTCTGTGTTGATCTTAAAAGCTGCTGGAAAGTTCTCAGGTAAATATGGATTTTATCCATGGCAAATTACATCCCCTTCAAGATCAGAGTTTGTGGTTCCTGAACACTTTCTTGCATTTGCCCTTCAGCTCGTTTCCAGGGGAGAGATGAGATGAATGGAGGACTTTGGAGTTTAGAACAAAGCAAAACCTCCATTTCTTCAAATTAACCTCCCATGGACAGTTTGCTGACAGAATTAGCCCAGATGGTTACCTAGTATAATTATCTGGTACAGTAAGACCCTGCTTACTTACAGATCCCTTGGTACGTTCTCTTAAGTGCGTGGTCAGGTGCTGACTTCAGTGTTAATTAAGTGTACAGAAGCAGATAAATACAGTTGCTGAGCTTTCACAACTGTTAATGCATTTAATTGTTCCTGTCCCATCTGACTTGATGTTCTTACTTCAGTGGTTTTTTTTTTTCTAGCTTTGACCTCTTTTCTATATCAAAGAGCTAGAGAACAGATACTGTTCTTTGACTTTTTATTCCCTGAGGTCAGCTCATAACATATTCAGCCTATTAATTGTGTGTTGCGTTGTGCTTGGCTTATCTTTCTCCAAACAACTCTTGCAGAAATTGCAGTTCAGTCTTGCTCCTGGTGTACTGATGTTAGTTCTCATTTAAAAGTACTTAAATCCAGATTCAGCAGAAAACTGCTGCTCTTCTGGGAACGCGGAGAAGCTCTGGGCTGCACAGCTAGAGTCAACTTATAATATGTGAGGAGTTATGGGTGATGCAGAGAGATAGGTAACAGTAATTTACAGGAATACCAGTGAAGAGACCTACGAGTGATCCAAGACATTTCTGATGCTGTTAATCATAGATTATGCACCTTCCATTGCTTTTCTTGCCTTTCTTAGCCAAGGTTCTTGAACTTGTTCACAAATCAGCAAGAGTAGTGATATTTTGGACAGGTTAAATTGTACAAGGGTGCACACTTCAACAGGAGCAAAATGCATTGCTCAGATGTTAGATGCTCAGTTGTCCTTTCGTAGGCTCGAGAGAGACCTGAGTAATCTGAGAGAACACTGAAGGACTTACAGTGGCTGATAATGTCTGAGTGATGTGCTTTTCTGGTATGATAGTGAAGATCTGATGATTGGACTTGATATCCTTAGTGGCCTTTTCCAGCATTCATGATTCTATAATTCAGAAACCATTCCTAGTTGAAATACATAATATTTGCTTTCTTTTTCTTTCTTCCTTTATTTATTTTTTCCTTCTGGTATTATTTTAATCAACCAATTAACTTTATTAAAATTAAATGCCTTTCACCTGAATTAACTTTATGCAGAACCATTTTATGAGTGATCTTAGACCTTCAATCAAGAGTAATGATAGTAAATCATCAATATATATTCTGCCATTTTAAAAATTAAATCTGTGCTGTGGTGTCTTTTACTGTTTTATCGCTATTATGTGAAGCCCCTTGGGATGTTCTCATAAAAGGTGCCCCATAAATTTTATATAGCCTTGTACTGCATTTTATTTTACTGCAATATTCCAGGTTTCAAAAAAAACAAAAAAACCTCCAGGGCATCTTTTTTTTTATTCCTTTTTTTTTTTTTTTTCTTTTTTCTTCTGAAAGGTCTCCATGCAAGAAAGACATCAAAATTTGTTGTGGCAATTTCTAATGAGCACACTTACAGTTTGCAATTGTCATCTCTGGTTCTCAGTGATGTATTTCCTTCTGTCATTTTAAATGGAAAAGACTT
Organism: Lagopus muta; assembly: GCF_023343835.1. Classification (NCBI taxonomy): domain Eukaryota; kingdom Metazoa; phylum Chordata; class Aves; order Galliformes; family Phasianidae; genus Lagopus; species Lagopus muta. The sequence continues at coordinate 7,118,071 of NC_064439.1, forward strand.
CTGTCAGAAAGACACTAAGGGAGATAGAGCTGCAAGAATAAGGGGATTCTCTTTTTGTATTTCTTCCATCTCTGTTTACGTATCAATTGGTTTATCTTTCCTTGTTTTGCCTTCCCACTGAGCATTACTGTACCTTCCTGTGGTTTAAAAAGGCAGACATCCAAATTAGTGAGACACTGCACAGGTTGCCCAGAGAGGCAGTGGATGGCCTTATCCCTGGTTGAGAACAAGCAAAGATATTCTGATTGCTCCAATATTCTGAGGGTTCGTAGACCTCAAGGAGGAGAGGAAGAATGGTCTTATAGGTGTTAGCTGGAAGCTTAGTCCATGGGATTAATTTCCATATCTCTCAAAAAAAGACCAATATTGAGATAATACTGGAAAAAACTGAATTTGCAAATATATTTTGATGACTTAATGATGCAAAGCCTCTGTGAGCTTTTAATATGGATATGCTACAATGTTCTGGGGTGCTTAATGATTTAAAATAATACATATGTATAGAAATGGCCATATGGAAGAGTTCCTGGAACAGACATCTTCATATGGCAAGCATACAGCACCCAGGGCAGCAGTACCTGAAGAAAAGGGGGCTCTTCAGGAAAGCAGTTCTGCTGTGGTCTGTGATTCCTGGATTCCAGAAACAGCAGCTGCTCTTGTTGCAAACTCAACCACGTGGGAATGCAGAAACCTCAAAGAAAGCTTAAAATAGCTTTCTGCAAATGGTGGGAAATAGTGTCAAACTTCCTCTATACTGCGAGGACTATTCTGCATGATATCAGCTGTTTCTTAATGTGGAAGTGAATTTATCACTACTACTCTCCTTAAGAACTGGAATTACCCATTGTTGGAATTATTTAGGGGCAGACAGGCAAAGGAGATGCATACCAGGTCTTTTAATTTCTCCAAAAGCCACAGTTGCTTTTCTTTAGAGCTTTACTTGCTGTGATTCCTACTTATCAATTAAAATGCCACCCTGTTTTCCAAGATGTAAGATCATGGAGAATTCTTAAGGGAAAACACATTTTCGAAAGTGTTTCATGAATTTTTGAGCTCCTGGTGTCTCTGAGATCTTGTTGCTTTGCTTCAGTTATTTTTCTGGCAGAACTAGAGATATGTGCAGCAGGGGGATTGGAACTGGATGGTCTTTTGAGGTTTCTTCCAACTCAGGCCATTCTATAATACCATGTCCCGGCTAACCCTATACATCTCAGACCTAAAGGGTCTCTCAGAGCCCTCTCAGCAATATTGCTAGAGAATTAATCTCTCAAGTTTTGCCTTTTCAGTGACGCCCCCTTCCACATCTGCTAAAGCTATGATCTAATTCAAAGAATGAAATAAATTGGGAAAGGATAAATGCCTTTGTTACGCACATCCTTCTTGTAGTTTTGCCTCCTGAATCTTTCCCTTGGCTTCTGGTTCTGCTGTTGTATTAGGTATGCTGCCTTTGCTAATGCATCCATAAGCCCATTTACAGTCATGCTATTTGTTCTGCTTGATTCTGTTCATCATTATTTTCCATCCTTGTCAGCAATTTTAATCAGAGTGAAATCAGATTAAAACTATTTAAGTATGCTAATGTGGTGACAAGCAATTGAATAGCTTCTTATAAATGATTCAGAATCAAACATAGCTTCCTGTGCCTCGCGCAGCTGCACATTATTAGCTTTGATATTTCTGCTTGTCAAGTACATTATATTGCCACTTACTTTCTTTGCCGTCTGACTCACCTTTCTCATTGCCCTAGGTTTATTTCATATACTTCCCAAATTGCATTCCTGTTTTTGTCATCACAAAGATAGCTTTGTAAAACTGCACCACAAATTGCACCTAATTGCTTTTCTTATGCATCATAACCTACCAGAAAAGCAGGTGATTGGCTATGAACAGTTGAACAATAACTGAAAGATTTGTACTGGGGATCCTTGGCATCCGTTTTACATCAGCAAGATGGGAGGTTTCAATTCAAACTTCAGAAACCACGAACTAGCAAGATGTAAGGATGCAAGGGAAGCACAGAACTTCCAGATCTCCCAACGAGGTGTTTCAGCACTGGAATAGTTACAGATTTCATTTTATTGGTCAACTAGAAGTATGACTTCATTTCATGTTCCCTGACTAAGCTAATTATGGGAGCAAAACATTGCGCATTAGCAGTCTCCAGTGGAAGCCTAAATGAGAGAGACAGCACTGATCCCAACAGAGAGTCTGGCCTTTTTCGTAATTCTGGCAGAGTCAGAGGGAGTGGGAATAGATAAGCAGCATGTATGTTTTGTGCTTGCAGCAGAATTGCTTCTCCTACATGGGATGACGTAGGGGATGCAGAGGGTGATGAAAGATAAGGCCTCTCAACAGTCTTTGCACATTCAAGGAAACCTTTGGAAACTTGTAACAAGAAAATTGCAAATATTGGATTATTTTTGTATGTCAAAATTGCAATGTTTAAAGAAAACTAATATGTCAAATCCCAGAGGAAAAGTTCTGTTCACCAGGTATTAGCACTTCTGAAAAAGTAAAGAGTTTGTAATGTTAAGTATCATTACCTTCTTGTTAAATCTGTATCACCCTTGGTTTACTGTCACACACTGTTGCAAACCCATGTATTAGGTTTGGAAATGAATATGGAAATCCTTATTTGCAAAGTCTTTAAATAATTCATGCACATTGTGGTCAGAGGTGGTTAGATCTCAGCTGGAGTGTTACAAACATATTTTGCTGAGCTATGAAAACAATGAGCAATCTAAGAGACCGTGGAAGATGAACTATAGAAAGAGAGGCCTGGGAAATGTGAAAATAGGGAGTATGAATTTCATCTCTAAGAGGTGATCAAGAAGTAATCAGCATAACCCACAGAAAGCGAGATGCAGGCTAAGATGACATACTTTCAGGTTAGGAAAAAGTTGTCTTGGAAGAGTTCTAGAGCTTGGAACCAGTAGATCTTTAAGGTCTGCTCCAACCTAAGCTACTCTGTGATTCTATGTAATGTGCAGCATTTGTCACTGAATGTCTTTGACCTGTGCTTGCCTGAGTGTTCCTTTGGAACACTCCTTAAGGTGCCACAGATCCTCAGCTGGAACGTAGCCTGTAGGTTTGTCAGAGTCCCCTGTTCTGAGTACTGTATTAAATGAGATAATTACAAAATAGGGTCCCAAGGAGGTGGTTGAGTCACCATCCTTGGGTGTGATTAAAAACCATTTAGATGTGGTGCTCAGGGATGTGATTTAGTGGGGGGGTTGTTAGGCTAGCGTGGTTTGGTTGCGGTTGGATTTGATGATCTTAAGGTCTTTTCCAACCTGAGCGATTCTATGATTCTATAACAAATCACAACTTATTTCAAATAAAACACTACTTCAAGAAGTAAAACTCTTCTTCCAATCAATTCCTGATTCTAGGTTCTGGATAAATGAATGGCAGCTGAATTCCAAAATAAACGTGGAAAATATTGGACAGAATATATAATGTATCTAATCCTTTTCTAAATAGCTTGCCACCTTTTATGTTTCACATAAAAACAAATACTATAAAACTGGAGTGGTCTGCACCTCCTGAAAAATTTTAAGTCTGTCTTCACTCAAGCAAAAATGTCTCTTACTCTCATGTACGTCAGATGCAGTTTCCTTGAAGGTGATCTCCAGACAGAGTGACCTTTGGCAGCAAGAAGAACATGTATTGAGAAAACCTTATGATGCTTTATCTGGTTACATCAGTGTTGCATGCATGCATGCATTAAAAAAAAAAAGAAAAAAAAAAGAGGTAAATCATACATGTTATGCAGGTATGGGAATAGTCTTGATGGCATTGCTATACTCATGAAATCAGGAACTTGCTTAATGTTAAGTGTGAATGTAAAACTGGACAAAAACCTTTGCCATTTTCTACCCTGGTATGTGTGGGTTTACAGCAAACAAATGCACATTGCAAAAATACATTTTCATCTGCATTTAAAAACTAAAGTAACATATCAGTGTATAGGAACAGTAGAGGAATGTAATCAATGCCTGTTAGTGAGCACTTAAAGTAAGAAACCTCTGACAAAAACCACACCTGCAAGCTAGTAGGTAATGTGAAGGGTCACTGACTGCTTTAGCTAATGGAGCTCTCAGTACATAAAAGGTTGAGGCCATGCAGTTTGTTTAAAACATTGAATAGTTCAATACATGAAAACACAAGCTGAGCTGAACTTGCTGGTCAGCTTTGCCAAGCCATCCGCAAAGGAAAGATGGTAGGAGATGGTAGATGGGAGATGGTAGGAATCATCTGGCCTGAGTCCTATTACATCCCCCAACCCAGGACTAGACTCTGTTCTAGAGCATGTTTCCTAATTCCTTGTCATACGTTATCAGTGATTGAAAGGGACAGATATGAAGATATCATAGAATCATTAAGGTTGGAAAAGACTTTTGGAGGAAGGTCACTTTTCTATGAATGAGCAGCATTAATCAAAACAGCATCTCAGTCTTGACTCCCAACTTTAGGGTCTCTCTCTTTAAAAAAAAAAAAAAAGTGAAAATAAGTAAGTGGTAGGAAGAATGTAGTTGCAGAGCCATTACTCAGCATCCATGATCAAGTATTTTCCCTGCCACCATTACTAATAGAGTTCAGCCAATCCTTTGAAAGTGTTTTCACTCCTTTTACTCAATTCTTTTTTTTTTTTTTTTTTTTTTTACTCTCTTTGTAACAATGTAAGTCTGGTTTTAGCATGATCCATTTAAAAAAAAACATTTTAATCTGATTATACAGCTTAGGATATTAACACAGTAAAATGTGAGTAGAAAGACACTTTTTGACTTTTTGTTGGGTGGGAGATTTTTTTCAGGTGGGATTTTTATTTTTGTAAAGAAAACAAATGAAATGACAATTGTGGGGAAGAATGTATGAGACGATTAAGTACGTGGTTGAAAATGGATTAATAACAGCCAGGCAGTATAGCTGCGTGGGAGCTTATCAGCATTGCCTCCCTCCTTGAATACAGGAAAGAGCCTGGATGCTGTAACTATTCAGGTAGGGATGACTCCCCGGTACTCTAACGATTCATTTTTACTGGCTTTTAATTAAACTATGGAACCGTTAGAAACTTCAGAAGACAAGGGTAGTGCTATCAAAAGCAATAAGAAACACAGGAGACCAGCCCAGTTTTTGATGTCAGAAATATAATCTGAAGCTGATGGCTTTCAAGAAGATTAAGACCTGAAGGATGGTGGTTGTTGGCTGAGGGTGTTGCATTTATATATTTTTAACTGGCAACAGGCTGGCAACTTACAGTGGCCAGGAGAAGACTGTGCAATCACAGAATGGCTTGGGTTGGAAGGGACCCTAAGAATCATCAAGTTCCAACCCCTTGGGGCAGGCAGGGCAACCAACCTCCAGATCTGATACAAGACCAGGCTGCCCTGCACCCCATCCAACCTATCCTTGAACACCTCCAGGGACAGATCTTTAGGCAGCCTGTGCCAGCATCTCACCACTCTCTTGGTAAAGAAATTCCCCCTGACATCCAATCTAAACCTTCCCTGCTTGAGACTAAAACCATTCCTCCTTGTCCTATCACTATCTACCCTGGTAAAAAAGGCTGCAGTAAGATCTCCTTGCAGCCTTCTCTTCTACAGGCTGAAAATGCCCAGCTCCCTCAGCCTGTCTTTGTAGGAGAGGTGCTCCAGCCCTCTGAGTATCTTCATGGCCCTCCAAAAGAATCAATTGTTCCTCCCCAGGTGCAAGACTCTGCACTTGCTCTTGCTAAACCTCATCAGGTTCCTCTGTCTGACTCTCCAGTGTATCCAGGTCTCATTGAATGGCAGCACAGCCTTCTGGTGTGTCAGCCACTCCTCCCATAGATGTTTACCAGAACAATATTTCGCAACAGAATAACAATACAGATAATGCTAACAAGGTGAGAATAATCAGTTGCAATATGTGGAAATTAAAATGATGGACGTTTTCTTGTAAAGAGTTTAGTAACTTCAATGCAGCGTTATTGTAGTCATCCCAAAGAGCCGCTTTTTCTGTGCTACAGTACATTTGCTTCAAGACATTTATGGTACCAAGGCCTCACATTCATTTCTGATTTTTCACTATTGTTACTCCTATGTCTGCAGTAAAACTTATGCCCTACCACAGAGATGTGGAAAACATACAGATTAACTGGAAGGTGATGGTGAGAACCCATCTCAAAGTCAGCTAACACGTTCCAAGTCTGGCTCAAATGTGAGGGGAATAATTTAGCTTTGTTTCTCCCTCTGCAAGTCAGACTAACTTGCTACTGCTTGTGAGCTGCCTATTCAGAGACAGGAAGTCTAGGAACCTGTCCATGTCTTCAAATCCTCCTGTCAGAATCAAGATCAGTTTAGGCATGGCAAAGACAGAGAAATTAGTAAATTCCATATGACAAAGAAAAAGGATGAGGAAAAGAAAGCGCTAGTAAGTTCACGGGTGTATCTGTGGGGCAAGAAGTTGCTCTGAACGTAGAAGCAGCTTGAATGGATTTGGTGTGGTGAGGCAGCAGAAATTAATCAGAAATCTGTGGGGATGAAAGCTGGCTGGAGTGAGCATAAAGGAAGCAGCACAAAGGAAGAGATCACATTGTAGGCAGACTGATGTAGGGCCTTGAAAGAAAAATGTGGGAGATCTGTACTTGATCTAGTTGAAAAGAATGCATGCATTCAGTTGGAGAAATAGTAGAAATGGGATTTATGGGCCGCTTTGGGCAAGACTGGGGCTTGCTGTGTGTCACTCCAGCTTGCCTTTTTACCCATACTGAAATTTGGATCTGTTTGTAACGTAGTGGAGGCAAGCTAGAGAACAGAGGAGATGTGTGCAGGGCAGCTGGGGTAAGACTGATATAAGTGAGGGCAATGAAAAAGACAGTAAAAGAACTGTTAAGATTTCTGAGCTGATTTACTGGCTTTTTTTTTCTTTTTTAATCAAATATTCTGAAAGAACAGTTTCCATTCGATGGAGAAGAGAACCCTGCAAACTAATTCTCTTTCCAGAAGAAAAGCTCATGCAAAGGCAGAAATATATTGCAGCTGTTCTGTCACAAGCTGTTGAACTTAAAGTGAAATATGAAAGCGCCATTTTTGGCCAGATTGAATTAGTGGATCAACTACATCTATTAGTTAAACTTAAGGCAGTATAAAATAGTTACCACGTGGAAAATAATGTGCTGCTATATAAGAGGTAGGTGTAATTGGCACTTTTGATAGCTAATGGTTTTGAAACTTTTTGTTACAGCAGAGAGAAAGACTATGAGTAGGATCAAGATTTCTTATGTGTATGTAGTAACTTCAAAATGATTTAGGGATCATGAAGAAAACACTTTTCCCTTGGTAGGAAGTTCTTCCTATCCTGTGCTGGATTCTTTCTCCACTACTGTCCCATCTTAAATAGAAATGAAAACTTGTGTGAAGTGAACAGACAGAGCTTGCATTACAGCTCCATCACATTTTATCTTGTGGTGTCAACTTTCTGTCTGGGAGATGACAGAGGACACAAATTTTCAGAGTTGTTTTGTTCAACTGGAGAAGAGTTTTTCATAAGTAATGTTTTTATAGTCTGATATTGTTTCCATACAGATGGAGCAAAGTGCTTTCATTCATTTATTAGAGATTTGTGTCCAGCTCTGTATCCAAGTTTGCTGCCTTGGGTGGCATACTGTGGTAGGGCAGGAAAAGCTGCCTTAGATGGGAAGAGAGGCTGATCTGTGTGGAATTGTAGCTATCACTTGTGGAAGTGTTGTGATTACTGTGTATGGCTCTGACTTCCTATAGTTCCTGGAATTTCCATGATTATTAGGTTTGAAGACCTGGCTTACTGACTCCTTAAATGATTAACGTAGTGAGAATTTATAGTACGTTTATATTTCAGAGGTATGCTGCTGTTCCCTGTAGGAATGCTTTTCACAGCATAGACCATAGAAAGAGCTTGATTGGTTTTTCTCTTGTTTCTGCCTTGTTTCAATATCAGATTCTTCACTGTAATGTGCTGTTGAGAGCCCTGTAGTGGGACATTTATCAAATTGCAAAGACTGCTTCTACTGGATAAAAAAAAAAAATTAATAGAGACATTAGCCTCTAGACTAAAAGTGAAATTCAGTGTAAATGTTGACCTTCAATGAATAGTTTCTGTGATGCTTGGGAAGGGGGTCTTAGCAAAGCTCACAACATGTGAGCATTGCATTTGCCCAGTCATACTGCAGTGCAGTTATATGATTGCAATGCAAAGCCTGTAGGAAGGAAGCAAGGAAGTATCCAACCTTGTAAGCAAAGAGACATCTCTGTAGCTTGTGTTAAATGAATTGGAAATAACTGGTGTCTTCTGGACTATGAGTATGAAGAAATATTAACAGTCACCTGGACTGAGTGGTTTTGCGGTATCTTTATTGGCGTATCACAATGAATCTTGAAAATGATACTTAATTACTTTGCTTACTTTCAAGTTTGAATGATTAATTTAGCAAACAGAATGACAACTCCCTTCTGGGGATCTGCAGAGGAGTAGCATGATTTCCTTTTCAGTAGAGCTGGAGGCCGGCCATTTATATGTCTTTTTTCCTGATAGTGCCTGTTTGATCTGTTTAATACGAAACAGTGCATGCAGAATTCATGATGCTGGGGACCTGGGTGACCTCTGCCATCTGATATTTCCATTGGATATTGGAGATGGGACTGGGATTACAGTCTCAGGATACCGTTTGCTGCATCCTTCTCTGGAGCAAATGGTCTTGCTCAGAAGTTCCTGTATCACCCTTCATAATTTGGGCTTTTTTGGGGGGGCTTTTTTTTTTTTGCAACATTCAGTATGTTATTCAGCCTTTACTCAGCTCTCTCTTGAGATGGAAAGTCAAGCAGTCTTCTATCATGTTGAGTTGATGTACACAACATATCTTCAAGTGTTTGGTTCCTTTTGCTCTTCAGAGTTGGTTACCTTAACTTCCCTGTTGCTTTTACTAGGTGGTAAAGTCAAGTTTTCTTCCAGAAACCTAATTTAGAGTCCTATTTCCTTCTGCCTTTGACTTTGCTTTCCTGTAGCACCACCTTCATGGAGATGCTCTCTGTGCCAGTCTGTTGGGACTACTGTCTCTTCCCAAGAACCACAACCTCATTTGGACCACTTCTCTCCATCTCTGCTTACTGACTCAGGGACCCCAGACTCTTACAAATTTTGAAGTAGTCTGAATGCTATCATCCTCTAGCTCTATTATGTAATTGAGTTGCGTAACAACATGATTTTGGGGCAGCTGCTTTTCTTGTTGCTTTCATCCCCTCTTCAACATTACTGGAACTTTCAGAAAATCGTGTCTTGATATAGAAATTATAAACGCTAATGTGGCACTTAGATTCCAAGAGCAACAATGAAAGTGGTTGTGTTTCAGACACTTGTGATGGTTCTGCACTTAGCATAGAAATGAGGATGCAGCAATGTGTATGCTTTACCTTTCCGGAAGGAGAGGAGGATGTCAGTGTGCATTTTGGCAGAAACAGGTTCAAATCCCAGCCTTGCCACATTGTTTAACAACACTTTCATGTCCTTGTCATCCTGGTGGAACGAGGGCAGAGTTTATCTCTTCAGGCACTCAGCTGCACAAATGTAAACATTTTCTACCTGCAGCCACTGATGTGAGCTGCTGGAAATGACAGAACCATTGCCAAAATCTTTCTAATCTGTCTTGCATAGAGGAGATATTATAAACAGTTCATTTCCCAGACATGTAGATTAGTGGAAGTAGTACTTTCTAATTAGAGATGGAGTTACCACTCAGGTAGCAGACAGACATTAAGCCACCTTCTGAACTGAAGGAAATGGCTCCATGTCACAAAACCGGCATAAACTAACTGGAAATATAAGCCTGGAGAAATGGTTTGGTGGGCTGTTTTTATATAGAACAGCTCTTAGAGTTTTTCTGGATGGGCTGTATTTACTTAGAAATAATATGAAATAGTGAAGGGATAAGCTTTAGGCAAACACTAGTCATTCGGTTTGGTGCAGGAGTATTTGCAATAAAGGCAAGACATTCTGTGGCAGGGTAATATAAGAGGTAAGAGCTGATATTATAATCGGGTTCTTCTGATGTTACAATCCACAGATACTGCAGAAGGAGTGAGAGGGATCTGATGTGAAATTTACTTTGGGAAACAGCTGAACCTGTGAATGTCAAAGCTTAAGGAAAACAGTCGATTTAATTCAAAATGGGAAAAGCTTTTTCATTTAAAGTATGGAGCCCTTTTCATCCTTCTCCCTCTCCTGTTACCTGCCTTCAGCTTACTGAAAAATTTAGAAATACAAAGAGGCATTTACTGTAGGTCATATCTCTACCACTTTGCTAGTAAAAGGTTATTTCTTCCAGAAATGTCACTACTGTAAGCCACTGCTTCACTGTTTTACCCTGTGCATAAGTCCCAGAAATGAGAATATATCAGTGGTAGGAGGTAAAAAATGGAAGGTGGATGGAATTGGTCCCAGAAATTGGAGAATTAAAATAACTCTCTGATTAGAAATATGTTACTCATGGCCTTAATTCTCTCACCGTCGTCTGTGGTGAGAAATGCCTCCCATATGTCTTCCTAATAAAACCAAAGGTGTAATAAGGATAGCAGTGCTGTCTGAGGGGCTGAAATAGCTCATGGTCTCTCCTGTGAGTGGGCAGAGATAGGAAAGAGTAGCTCTGGTGTGGTTTTTTTTTGTTTGTTTTTTTTTTTTTTTTTTTTTTTTCCAATGCTCACTGGCAGAAAGTACCTGCTTGGAAACTGGAGTCATTAGAATTTCAATTGTATTAGTATGCTTCCTCCACGCATGTAATGACAGCCGTTGCCACAGCTCCTCTTAGACTTAGTGAGAGGAAATAATTATCAAAGGGGAAAAGGAGACCTCAAGGTCAGGTTTCTATTTGAGTGCTTCATATTCCAGACATCAGCAGTGACACAAGCTCTGGGACCTTCCCTGTGAGCCTCGCCTGTCTAAAAATAAGTGCCTTGCTGATAAAGAGCAGCATGTCTATCTGTGTCCTCCATGTAAGTGTAGGGGAGTTAGGCATTTGCCTAGGTCTTGTCACTTCCAGATGGTTCTTTAGGGATGAACAATCCCTTTTTTTGCTGATCAAAAGTGATTTTCTCTCAAAAAATGTGGCTTTCCAAATATTGGAGGGTTTGATGCCAATGAGACTTCTCTATGCCCAACACAAGACAGCAAGACTAGAACTTGCAGTTTTATAGCAGACTGATATTTTACACAAGATTTATAGCTGTGTAAATTATTTAGGAAGGCAATAAGACCCAGGGCTCTATTTTTCTGTTTGGGCCTTTGTCCAGTATTTAAATCTGAGAAAGTGGTAACAAACCTTGATACTTGATACTCTGAAGCACGTTCAGCTTCTGTATTTCAGCAAATAGAAAAATGCCATATAGAGTAGGGGAGAGGCCATTAGTGTGTTGTATAGACATGAAATTGTTTCCTGTTCTCATACGGCTCCAGGTCAAGAGCTATACTGCACAAAAGGTTATGATGGCCTATTTTTCCTGATGCAGTTTAAACCTCCTCTCTTTCCTACAGTATTTCAAACTACTATTTCCCCAGTGATTGCTTGGCTGGAAGCAGGTACTTTTCACTTTATGTATCAGTCAGAGGGTAAGGAATTTTTAGGAGAAACAAATGCCAAACAGAGTTTTTGGTAGTTTTTTGTGGATTTCTTCACACTATGTCTTTGTTGCCATCCTTTTGTCTGAGGAGTGGTGGTTACTGCCTTGAAGATCTGGTATTGTTTATACTTATCCATGTGGAATAGCAGGGCTCAAAACATCACTGATTTTACCATTGTGCTCTGAGAGATGCGCTCTGAGGATTGGGACTTGACATAACATTTCTTTTCCTGTCATCTCTGATGATGCAGATGCACAAACGAGGTACTAGCTGTTTACTCGCATGTTAATTTTAAGCATAATTAGTAACATAAGGGGCGCGGGGAATTAGTGTTTGACAAATGGTAGAAGATGCATTTGGTAGGAAAACGAAGCTGTTCCAAACTATGAAGAGAAAAAGAAAACCGAGTTGAACTTGCAGAAAAAGTACTTGAGAGTGTGTCCTTTCAAGTACTCCCTCCTCTAATTTAAAAGGCTAATGACTGCAAATATAAAGAATACTGAACACTCATCCTGTATTTCATTTACTAGAAAAACAAGAGCAGGCTTGAACTGAACCGTGCTTTCCCCCAGGGAAGCCATGGGACTAAATTACAGAAGAAGAAACGTTGTCTGTGACTTCTGTGCTGATTACTTCTCCCTCCTGAAAGCAGTGACGGTACCTATCTAGTCAAGTTGGTCGATGGACAGAGAGATTGACATTTTAAAAGATGTTACTCCATTTATGCTCTTCCTAGAAGTTTTCCCACTTTTATTTCAGGACCTTACTTCTTTTGTCAGCCATATGGAACCATTGTGAGGTGCCTGACGTATTTTCTTTTAGAGGCCATGTTTGGGTACTTTCCTGCTTGTGGGAACTTATGGCTTTCTCATATTCTTCTTTTGGTGCTATCTAGTCATGCAGGACTATTGCACATGAAATATATTTTGTAAAATAAGATTAATATTTAAGAGCTTAATGATTACTTTAAAAAAATCTGGAGCTCCACCGGTCTGAATCTACGTGTCCTACTTTGTTTGCTCTCTCTTACATCATTAGTGAAGTGCAAACCAAAGCCAAGTCTTGGCAATTCAGAGAAGTGCATTTCCATTGAAGGATTTACAAAGCTGGCCACCATCTCACCCCACTGGCCTGTGTGTAGGGTGAAGCAATAAGCCAGAAATCTTGTGTTGGGATTTAAGTCTGGAATTAACTGAAAAATGCATCCCATTTTATTTTATCCACCAGCCCCTCCGTGATTCCTGCTAATGAAATTAATGGCTTTGTTTTAGCCTCATGTTGATTAAACAATGAACAGCAGAGGTTTTCTCATCCCTATCTAGCAGCTTCTGGGGTACAGGATAAATGGCTTTAAGGACCTCTGCCAATCTGCTTCACCCTAATCTTTTCCCTTCTTAATTTAAAGAAAGACTTTGTGAAGGGTTTTGTCTGATGTTATTTCTGAATTCAGATTGCAAAATAGGGCCAAGAAGGGCATATTAAAAACTGATGGAGAAAGTAAGTGCTGGTATGAGGAGTAAGGCTCGGGTACAAGCTCTAAGCAATTGCATCAGAGGACAATACCTAATAGTGGCTCATGTTGCACCACTCATGCACATGGAGGTGATATTGTATCCCTTTGTGCTGAACTTGGAAAAGGGGAGCTGCAATCAGAGTGCATGAAGCAGCGCCTTGCACTTGCAAAGTACTTTAAAGTTTCACGTATCTGTTCCTGGGAAGACTGCAAGCTGCCAGCTGTACAACCTCAGTAAAACACAATGGCTTTTCTCAGCAGCTTGCCTTTGATTTCTGAGTAACTCTGGAGGGCAAGCACTTCATTTACTATTGGAGGAAAATGCTGCAGAAGTTAAATGGGATCAGGTGAAGGTTGGGAGTTACTGTGCAGCTCATGTACGGAAGCTAAGAGGTCTCAGTTTCTGAAGAACTGAAGCTTTGAATGATTATCTTTTGTCTCAGTACTTTTTACATGAAGCTTCTCTGCTTCATCTTGGGATTTTGAGATTTTTGCTGGTTTTATTTTTATTAAAATATTATTCAGCAATGCTGAGGAATGAAGGCATGTGGATAAGACACAGTTACCATGCTGAGAGTCATGAGAAGCAACTCCATGCTTCTCATCACTGGAAAGGGCTCCTTCAACCATCATCTTCCAAAACAATTTTCTTCTTGGTGCATCTGTACCATTGTGGGAGCACTGTGCAGTGCAGCCCTGTGAAGTTTGCTTTCTTATTTATTGCCTGGATTATTCATGGTTGTTCCCCTCACCTGCAGGAAATAGGAAACAAACCAGCATCTTCTGGTTATGCTGGTCCCTACCTCTTGTAGGGTCAAGAGGAACTTCATCCATTTCTCCTGCACTACAGGAGCATTCTGTAGCTATTTATTTATAAGCGCAGTATATGGCATGTAGGGGGGAAAAAGCATTCTACAGCAACTCTTTCCTGAGCTGCTTAAAAGCAAAAAGGCTGCTCTGTGTTTTGAATGTACCAGCTTTATTAAAATTAAAAGGCATAGAGAAATTTCTCTTTCATACTGAACTGAAGACAAATATTTTCTGCATTCTACCAATTCTACCAAACATCTTTGTGCAAAGAGTGCAAAGATGCCCATGGCTTCCTCAGAAAGGTTTCCTGAAAGCACAGGGAGTCTCTCCTTGTCATTAATCCAGAAGATGTCAGTACAGATCCTGATTCTCAAACCAGATCTCACTGATACTTCTATCCCCTTATCAATGCAACTTTCCCTAGATCAAAGAGGCAACTTTCTAGATCTAAGGCATTATATGTTCTGGTGATATTCTCTGTGTTCAGTGTATGCCATGGTGTTCCAAAAAGTTTCTGGACTACTGCTGCAATATTTTTGTGGCAGTATTTTTTTCTTCCACTTCTTAACACTTAATCCAGATCTTGTAACTGACCTAATTCAATGAAATGTTGAGATGAAAATTGCAGACCTGTTTTATTCCACAGAATCAATGGCAGTTTTTAAAAATTTCATTTTATTATTATTATTATACTGTTTTTTATGTTTGTTCTGCAGTCTGCGCATGAGTTTTGTATATTCTACACAGGTGATTGAAATCATTAGTACAAAGCTGCTCTGTTCAAGTTTTCCTGCATTTTTCTGAGTTCATTTTATTCCCCTCAGACAGAATTACCCCTTTTCCTGCAATGACTTTCCCGTGCATTATATTTTCCCTTCAGGTAAGGAGTTTGTATCCTTTCTTAAGCTATATGTTGGGATCTGTCCTATCCATTTTGTTTCAGAGAATGAGGATGAACGTTTCAGCTTGTCTCCTCCACATAGATGCATAGATGATGCTACAGTGCTGCTGATCAAAATGATAGGTGCACTGAAGGATTCAGACTATATGAGGTTCTGCCTGTTAGAAGGTTGTGAGGCTCCCTGTGATGAGTGGGCTGACTTTCTGAGCCTGTGTGTATGTAATTGTGAGGGAGAAACGGTTGTCAGTAGATCAGGCTAACAAAGCCTTCTGTTGGTGTCTGCTCTTTTGGGAGGGAATGACTAAAATAACAGAGCTGAAACTATAATTTTGGCAGAGTAGGAAACGATCTGAAAGAACCATCTGTTAATGCTGAACACTCCATAGACCAATGTTAGAGCACGCTGATCTTTCTAATTACATCCTCCCCTGAGCCCCAGTCTTACTTCTGACAGGGCTGCTGGACCTATATAGCTCACAGCTAATGGTCCTTCATATGAGCTCACAGAGGCTGTGTTATCAGCTGTTATCTTGCCTTCCCTGGGGCAAGGTTAATTTGCATTCAAATTCGTGCTTTTTGTACTGCTGTCTTTCCTTATTGTCTCTTATCTAGGTATAACAAGGAGACCTAAGCAATATATTTTCTTCCTAAGTCTTCTGCTTTTACTGGTAGTGCTCCAGAGGTGGAAATAAATCAGGCCTAACAACTTTTCTATCTCTGTTGTAATACACCTGGCTCCCTTCTGCTAAGAGACCTCATCTTACAAAAAGCATCACTATATTGGTATGTTTGAGGCCTTATGTGAAAGGTTTGGTGATGAGGGAGGAAGGAGAAGTTGCACATCCCACCTAACCTTCACGTTCTTTTCTCTGAAAATATTTGGGTTTGCTGATACTGATGAGCATAGAGCAACTCCAGACTAGAAACTCAGCATGTCCTTTGAAATAGGAATTTTAAGTGAGAGACAACTGCCTGCAATCAACAGTAGCTGTAATAGAAAAGTCAAGGAGATACTGATCTCCTTCCTTAGCAGTGAAGACAGAAAGCATGCAGAGTGCCAAAATACAAACAGGGGGTCAAACTGTCTCCTTCATGACTGCTTCTGCCTTTCCTAGAGTACAACCAGCCTCAAAGCTCACTTGGCCCTGCAGAAGTCTCTTTCCCTCTCCTCCCCATTTTATAGCAAGAACAAATCCTGAAAATCTTGATAGATCAGTGTGGGCCTCGAAAATGGCTATGGATTTTACTGGGCTGTTGTCTTTTCTTGTTTTTCTCCAGATATTGGGATTAATTTCTTTTTAGAAGGGACTCAGTAAACAACCATTAAAGAATGAAAAACATATCAGTATCTTGATTTATAGTGAGGGACACAAACAGCACAGTACTTCCTTCTCTTGTCCCAATTCTGTTTTCTGCAAATATTACTGCAAAAAAGTTCAGAGTCTAGGACATGCTTTGCAAAATATAGTCAATCTTGCAGTGGTGCTATGAACTGTTTTCTTTGGAAGGAGATATTTCCTTGGGACCTCTCATCTCATTTCAGCCTTCAGCTTTTGTTCTTCTAAGCTTAGGGATGGACTGGATGCCTGAGCAGTGAGCAGTCCCTTACTCACAGACCCTTAAGTCCTTAAGCCAACATCAGAAAGCATATTTGTCTCTCTAGAGGTAAAATTCTGTTTATGTTTCTATGTGTTCTCTCATCACTCATCTGGTATTGCAACAACAGTAAATATTTTCACAGTAAAATCTTTTAGCTGTCACTTACTGGTGAACACATACCCAAATAACCAGGATAGGGCACTTGTCTGTGTGCCTTCTAGCAGCTTGATTTGGGCTTACTACAGGCACTGGGTGTCCCCATGGTAATGTGGAGCATGATTATGACAGGGAGGATGTTATCTGCTGTTGTGCAAGGACTAGGAAGTGTCAGTTAATATCCCAGATGCCTCTTGTAAACCAAAATGTCAGCATTGGAAATGACATCTCTCCATGTCTCTCCAAAATCATTGATGATAAAGTCATCTAATTTTAGCTGACTACCAGAAGAACATCTCCAGAAGTACTCTCAGCACTTATGTCAGAGAAATGATGGGAGTTACACAATGTGAGTTATTTCTAAACTCAAAAAAAAAAAAAAAAAAAAAAAAAAAAAAAAAAAAAATCAGTAATAAAATGGGTGGGTAACAGTGATAGATTAAAAAGTGAGTCTCATAAAAGTGAACTGAGTTCAGTAAAGCCAAATGAAATACTACAGTCTCTTTTTATTTGATCTATTTATTTTAGATCCTGATTGTTCAGAAGCTTTATATAATGAGATTACTTAGATAATTAGGTATGTGATGCTGATGTAAAGGAAATTCCAGCAGATATCATATATAAATTGATAAAGAATTGCTGTGGGTACAATTCTTGGAAATTGGAGTTGGGAAGAGCATAATTATTGTAGAAATCTTGTTGGTGTTAGATGGTAGTTATATAAAACTGCCCTGGTCTGTTAAAGTCAAACCTTTCCTCAGAAATTAGACAGCATTCTCCTAACAAACATATCACTTGGCATTTTTGCTGCTGTGAATCTAAAAATTATTCCATCCTCTTCAGAGAAGAAGAAAAATAACATGTGTCCATATACATGGAGCTACAATTGGGATAGGACTCTGTTTCAGATGAGAAGGCAACAGATGTAAATAATCTAAGTCTGACTCAGAGTTTGGGGCATAGGGTTTTTTTCCTGCAGTTTTCCCTTTAAGGCGACTGAGGGTTTGGGGAATGTGAGGCAGCGATGGATGGAGGTACAAGTGGCATTACAGGAGACTTTAGTACATGCAGGACTTGCCTTTGGAACTGATGGATGTGGAAGTAAAGCCAGAGCTATGAAGAGCCCTGGAGGATGGCCTCTTGTAGCCCCAGAACCAGTTACCCATGGTGCTCAGCTTGGAGGTACTTCTAACAAAAAGCAGAAAAAGTCAAAAGGGATTTTCCCTGCTAAACTTTTTCAAAACAGTTGCTTGAGAGGATCATTTTCTCATAGGTTGAATTGTTTTGCTGCTGTTTTGCTGCTCCCTGTGCTGAGGTGCCAGGAATGCTTCAGGCTTGAGGGCATTCTGCTGGGATGAACAATGAATTTGAATAGTCATCTTTGGATTTTTGATGGCATTTTCAAAGTAAGGCACAGCAGTTCTGCCTCTGCTGAGGTGTTGGACAATAACAACCCTGAAGAAAGTGTTTTCTTTTTATGTATGTATTTATTTATTTATTGCTGGAGAACACTTGCACAAACTTCAGTGTTCTACAAAGGAGGGGTCAGTGAGGTAGACTTCTTCACACAGCTAACACAAACCTCTGACACAAGTGGCCTTTGGCTTTCCTTGTAGCAGCCTCCAGAACTATTTTAGGAAACTTTCTTAACTTTCTACAAATCATGCTCTAAGCAGCATAGAAAACCAAGACGTGGTGAAAACCAGGAGACTCCATGGGCAGGAATTTTCTCATGGCAAACGCTGCCTCCTTGCAAGCGAATTCCTCCTCTTTGCACCTCTGCTCTTGGCTGCTGCTTAAGAACTACTGGTGGGGCTTTGTGATTATTTGTAAGATCAAAGCTGCTAGCCTTGTTGTTTTTCTTGTCTCATATAACATTGAAACCCATTGCCCCATAGGTATGTAACAGATGATCAAAAGCTTTCAAGATTTTTCTGACTACATTAGCTCGTCTAATAACAGTCACCTTCCTCTATACTTCTCTAGTATCCTTGAAACTATAGCACTGTCACATTTTTAATGTGTTAAGTATAGGGAAATATATGAGAGGGAGAATTAACCCCCTACCATTCTGGTCTGAGAGAGAATAACCACCCTGCAAGGGCAGTCAACTAATGATACAGCATTTATTTCAGTGTTAAGAGTATTCAAGTTTAATTTGATAAAATATTTCCTTTCTGTTATCTCTTCTTTGGCTTTTGCAGCTTCCTTCTTGGCTTTATCTAGCTCCAGGTGAAAACCATTCATAGGTAGTAGAACCTGTCCTGAACTTCCTTCAGTTCAGTTGGGAGATGCTCATATCTTTAAAAATTGACTGGCCAATCCTTCCTGCTTTGTACCTTGCTGCAACTGGCTTTTATTGCTCTCTTTTATCTCTATAAAGCTTGGCTTCTAACACAGGGGGTGATCAACATCATCTTGACTCCTATTACTAAGCCAATGACTCCTGTTGCATTATTGAACCAGTTTATCTGTAGTCTATTCATGGTAAGCTACACCATTCAATAGGTAAGGGCTAGGGTTAAATAACTGAGTACATGCTAGCAGAGCAATTAAATACTGTGAACTGAGGGGATGAAATCTAGTAATCTGGAGAGAACTTCAAACCCTTAAAAAAGAAAAAACATCAACAAAACACCTCCCGAGAATTGCTTCTTTTTGATGTAGGGACAGCTATGTGCTAACCAGTCTGCCAATACTGTGCAGGTTTGGAGGAAAATGCTGATACAACCAATACTGAATATGTACCAGAGTCTAAATCATTCAGTTAATAAAACTTCCAAACATCTTCACGTTTTCTGCACAGCTGTTTCCAGCTGCCATGGGAGCAAACCATGCCATGCTACAAACCTCAGCTTATTGTTGATTAAAAAAAACCACACAACAATGGTAATCGATGTCCCAAAAGATTTTTCTCAGACTATGTTGAAGGGAAAGGGTTCAGACCATGAATATTCCTTACTTCTGATGTGTTTAAAATACTTATTCATATATGATCACTTTTTTGCAGATTCCAAAAAATTAGGGCTGGGATATAAATTCCCCTCATAGTTATACAGATTTGTTGAAAATAAAGCTTCGGATTTCATGAAAGCTGATGTTGTTAATTTGAGAATTTTCAAGAAAATATTGAGGAGTTTTGTAAATAAATGTTTTTTTTTTGTATTCCCTCCTGACATTTGCTTGTAAGAGTTCAGTCAGTTTGCATTGCACTGTTGAAATTGCCAACAGTTTATAGCAATTGCTCAAACTGCTTGTGAACAGTGTTTCAATGTGATTAAGTCAAGACCATGTCTTACTGAATGAAAGTGCTTGGAACTCAAAAGAACTGCTTGGGTTCTTAGAATTAAAGACCCAAATTATTTCTAAAAATGACAGCATCTGGATTTTACGATTAGTTTATTATCCCAATAATTTTGGGATATAGGGCATATAACCAGATAAGCTGCTGTGGACGTCTCCAGGAAGGCGGGTTTGAGTCTGTCAGCACTTTATTTAAAAAAAAATAATTAAAAAACTATAAAAATGGAGTATTTACTGCACCCAAATAGAGCAGTTTTTCTTTCTGAGCTCTCAGTCTTCCAGAGGATGGAAACTCTTACAAGCAGTTGAATTACTGACAACTATATTTGGACCAGCCCTCGTATACATCTGCCCTACTGACTGAACTGAGATGTGCTGAATATGTTGGTGATTGAGCCTACTTTGAGTATTTGACTTGCCACATAAACTCTTTCCTCCTTTTTCCCAGCTGTGTCCAGAGAATATAAGCTTGTACTGTTTGCAATGAGAAGCAAAGGAGGATTCATGCTCATACCCTTTTCTGCTCTTCTACATTTCTGCATTTCTATTCAAAGCCCAGTTTGAAAATATACTTCTTCATATACTCTTCATCTTTACTAAAGAAAACAGAATCAAATGACAACACAGCAGCTCTTCTAGTTCATGTAGGCCATTTGGGTAAATGCTTTATTTGTTGCCTATTCGTGAGTACCTAATAACCTTGAAAGAAATGCTAAGACTCCTGGGTTGCACCCAAGGTAAAATCTCTTTTATTAAGTTAATTCTATTCAAGGCTTCCTCTGGAGTGCAAAGTAAAATCTGAATGCTGCCAGTGTCCCTGGAAAGCATGGAGAGACAGCTTTAGAGGTAAACTCAGCAGCTTCGGTGCTCATTCATTATGTGATAATACCCTATGTGTCTCTTGCAATGTTATTCTGGAAATACACCAAAGGAAATTCTTCAGAAGAGGGAGCATAGATGCTGTTTACAGATGAAAACAAAGTTAGAAGTAGGTCAGTATGTGGAAAATTTTAGCTTTTCAGAGGAGCTCTTTTAAACCAGTTCTTATCCCTTGATTAACAAGGAAGAGGAGAAACTGAGAGACAAGGGTTTTTATTTTGGATTCTATTGGGAGAATTTATAATCTTCTGCAAAGAAAATTTAGGGATTATATCTGAAAGGCTTTAAGGTACTCAGGAGTAGAATTTCCCAGATTCATTGTATATTTCACAGCTTTCTTCAGAAAGATTTAAATGCAGTTCACTTGTGGTTATTTTATTTTCGGGCAATATTAAGTGCCTATATAGAGGACTCACTGTCTTTTCCTCAATGTATTTTGCAAAGCTATTAAATATATTTTCTTTCTTTTTTTACAGTGCTTTTGTATCACTTGTCTGTTATTCCCATTACATTTTTTATTTGTCAGATGAAGGAACTTTGTAAACGTTCATAAAATGTTAAAGTAATTCAAATGCAGTGCTGTGCATGATAGGAAAATTATAGACAGACATTCAAGATGTCATTTCTTGTGACTGCCAATACGGCTTTTAAACTTGGAAGAAATCATGTATTCCATAATGATCTTTGTGCAGTCTGTAAACTGTCTTAATTTGTCACATCAGGGTCAATGGAAATGAACGGGTCCCCAGATGTCAAAGCCATTTAAAAGACTCTTTCTTGCTACTTCAGTGTCTTAATCTTGTCTTTTTATTAGTGGGAGTAAGTGGATTAATGTAAGCCACTTGCTGAATTAGACTCTGAGCTCACTCCTTGATCACATTCTCTCTGAATCTGGTCAGAACAAGACAGTCATACAATCATAAAATCGTAAAATGTCTTGGAATAGCTGTTTAGGTTGGAAGAGGCCTTATGGATCATTGAGCTCCAGACTCTGGGAGGGAGGAAGGATTGTTCTCCTGGGCATGATGCTGGGACAACCAGTGTCCCTTCTGGTTAGGAGTGTGTGGTTATTTTCTTTGAGTGGTACTGAAAAAACAAATAATTTCTTCCTGAACTTGGCTGACCTGCAGCATTGTACTTGGAAACAACAGAGGGGCAGCTTTGAGTTTATTCTTTCACAGAGTGCGGATTCAATGAAAGGGTCTTGCTTCTGTGCTGGCATGCAACTGTCTTTGGTGTGATCTAGATTCGCTGTAAACAGACTCTGGAGATAGTTTTTTTGGAAACAGATGAGTTCTTAAGGCTCAGCCTTGTCACTGTGTGCCCTCTGGGACTCTGCTGCTCATAACGCTAGTGATGCCGAGGGAGCAGTTAAGTGAGGAAAGAAGAATCAAACTCTTCTATTTCAATTAAGATAATGGTTAGTAGATCAGGGGCTGTAACTGCTAAGTGTTGTTATTGCCCTAAGTGATCTGCAGAGACTTCGGAGACTCATTTTCCTTCATTACAGGAGATACAGCTATGAAACTGTTCCTCTGAAACAGCCGTGCATGTTGGGCTGTAGTGAAGCTGCCTGCATTACTCCAGTTCCAGTGGAACATCCAACTGATTGATTTACGAACACAAAGGAGAATAAAACGGTGATAAGAAATGCATGGAATTAGTACAGTCAGGTGCACAAGGGCTTCCTTTACAATACCTACGTGTCCAGTCTGCAGAGGACCTAAGCACAAGAGTCATCTTATTACAGAAGTTAACTATGAATTGCAAAATGTAAGCAGTATGGTAGAGGTACAGCTGCGGTAGCATGGCACAGGTTTAGCACATCAAGCAGGAGCCACATGGATCTACCCTAAAATATACGGAGCTCCATAGTAAAACCCCTCTGGACATGTTTCGTTGGAGAAGCTGTAGCAGAAATGCCTTGACTTCTGAGAGGAGTTTTGCTGAAGCTCATCGAATTGCAACAGAAGGCCAGTATCTGGTAACTGTCCAAAGCTACAAATCCATCAGGGAACATTCAGGAACTCAGGATAACAAAATTTGTCCTCTTACTTAAGACTCTAAATACCCAATTTCAAACTTGTTAAATGTGATCTATCTTGTTGGCAATTCAGAGCTGAGACATTGAAAAGCAGATAATGATCTAGATTCCGCTTTCTCTTGAGTATAATTAATAGCCTAGATTATGAAATTCAAGTCAGTTACAACTTTGTAACAACCAATAACAAGGATAATAAAGGTTTATTCATCTTGCAGAAACTGTGCAGTAGGAAGTGATTTTGTTTTTCCAAGTCCAGGACCTTGTTTATTTGTGATGCTAGTGTGGCTTTCCATACTTGGTAGCTGAAAAGCCATATCATATGAGTTTTTGAATCAGGATGAATGTTGACCTGTGCTTTTGGATATATGTAAGTATTTGTTAGTGTCATTGTGTGTTCTGATATAAAAAGAGAACAATGTGTGCAGTGTCATGATGAGTATTAGCTAAACGTATCCACATTTCTAAAGGCAGTAGATTAATATGGAAATTTAAAAAAAAGTGATAAAAATATATTCCCTAATTCTGATTGTAGTACTACTGAAAAGCATTCGATTAGCAAGGCCCCTTTCATTAGGAAAAGATCTTCAGATGCTTGTCTTCCTTACAGCCACATATTGTAACATGGGTTCCTTGGTTGTAAATCAAAGCAGACTCTGTATTACTGATCTCATCTATTTCTAGCCATAAGAAGAAAGGTCAAGGAATGGGCTGATATGCATATTGAGGTTAACTTCCCAACAAATGGTTGAGCATCACTTGCTAATGGAAAGTAGAGAATGATTTTCTTTCTTTGGTTCCATGTAAGTTTGCTTTTTTTTTTCCCCTCCCTTTATTGAATTACTCATTATCTCATGCCATGAGCTTTTCTCTTCTTCATTGTTTTCTCCTGCTGGCCACTTAAGGTGTGGACTAAGAGAGCAGCATGTTGGCTTGATGCTTAGATTCCCACTGGTTGTAAAACTAACACCATAAAGTAAAGCACACAAGAAAAATATTGTGCCATTAATGCTGGAATATGCTTAACACACACATACTCTATAATTTCCTCTAAAAATTCCATATTGAATAAAAAGCTTGGAGAAAAAATTCTTCCTTTCAAAACTGAAAATTTTCTAAGTTGTTTGGTGACTTAATCACTATTCAAAGCCTGAACTTACAAATTCAGTGAAATCTTCATGTCAGAGGAAACTTCAGTGATGAGAAGTCTCTGAACATGAGAGCTATTATGATGAAGTGTTTGAAGACAGACTTTCTGGTGGTTTTTGAAGTCATAGGAGACAGAAATTACTAATTGCTAGGGAATTTCCCTTTAATCAGACTATTAGCAGAAGTTTTGATATTACTAAGGCTATTGTAAAAGATGTAAATGTGCACCCTGGTTGTCCTACAGCACAATGAGAAACTATTGCATTATTATATGTTTGCAAGAATTCCCTCAATTTTCCTCCTGACTGGATTGTCCACATTGGATTCTCGTCTTGACTGGTGATCAATCATTTCAAATTATCATTTGCTTCCATGGTTGTTGATGTTTATTTATGAGAGTTGCAGTAAAGTGGTTGGGTTTATGTACTACTACTCATGTGTGGTGCTCCCTAGAAAATAAAAAGGACTTGGACAGCAAAGTAGAACAGCTGAAACCATTGGTAAATAGTTTGATGTCTTCACCTTTCCTCTAAACGGTTCAGTAGTGTTTCTGAATTTAACTCATGGACATATGAGCATGTTTGGCATGGCTATTGTTTACAGTCTCATAAAGAATAAGTTGGCATCAGTATGGATTAAAGCTCTTCAAAGGTGCTTCCCAATTGTGTTTTTATGCCTTTAATGTTAAAATAATAAAAATTTAAAAATCTGTCAAAGTTAATTGCTTACAGTACTTCGAAACTGAGTCTGAAACAAATGAGATTCCTGGAGTCCTTGATGTGAATGGTGCTTCTTCTTTCACTTGCAAGATGGGCAGATTTTTTTGTCTTATATGGCAGGTCTCCAGCCAAAGCTGTCTGGTGCAAGAAAATATTTTCTGAACATATAGTCAAGTGCTGTAGATGCAGTTCTCTGGGAAATGTAGTGGGTGATAAATGTTTTTAAAGCGTAATAAAACCAACACTCAGCTCTGGCATAATGTTTCAATTTTCAGATTGTTCTTAAATCTGAGCTAACCTACAATTTCCCTTGAAGTAATATAACAGTTATTACTTGTATTTTACAGATGGGGAAGGCGTTTAAAAACAAAACAAAACATTGTTTGAAATTAGTAGTTTTAGCATTTGCGAAAATTTTATGCAAAATCACAGGTGTGCCTGGAATCTGATATCCATCTTGTTCACTGTGATTTCAGAAATATCTTTAATAGAGCTTAAGGCCTATGACCTCTTTTGGGAAACCATGTAAGAAACATGCTCAGAATTTCATTACTAAACATTTGCTTTTGAAAATGCACAAATATTTGTTTTTCTCATCAGATGTGTTTACTAAGGCTTACCTTTCATGAGGGACTGCTCTTTGTAAACGAGTTTTTCCTTAAAATATCAGTGTCTAAGCACTGTATTGGCTGTTCCTTACCTGTGCTAAAAGGAAGAACTTGTATGTTTTAAAACCAAATTTTCATTGTTTTGGTGCTTTCAAGCTTGTGATGAAAACAGAAAAAATGCACTCTTTCAGCAGTAAATCAGAGCACTGAAAAAAAAGACTGCCCCAAATTGACTGCCAGACAAGTCCTAATGGTGGGTGCTGTGTTTTTTTAATTTGTTTTTATTTCACTGTAACATCACCATTCTCTGCTACAAGATAGGATTTCCTATCATCCCCAGTCTTCTCTTCGTGAAACTCATGAGAGCCAGGAACTTTACACAGACCATTTTCTTTCCCATAATGAAAAGTACTTCATAAGAAATCTAGGACCGAGAGCATCTCATCTTATCTTGGATTATGCAGGTGATCTTCAGAAAAGTGGGGTAGCAATTTGGAAAACTGCAGTTTTTCAAAACCAGAAGCATTTGCTGGAAACGTGTCTGTCTCCTGGAAGGATTATTTTCCTGGAGTGTAAAAAGAGAAACGTTTTTACTGTAGAATAGCCAGCAGGTAGTCTACACTCATACGAACAAAATCTGCTGAAGAATATTTTAATTTTTCAGTGAAACCTCTAAAAATGAGACAGCTGTAATGCCAATGTCCCAGTCAAAGTTAGTAACCACAAAGAATTTTGACTTGGCAAATTCCAGATTGGATGTCAATAAATGTGTACTTATTTCTCAGTTTGTAATGTATTCTTGCATTTGCACAGTCCAAGTTGGAAAGCTTAGCCCTTTACTTCATACAGCATAATGATAGATATAGGCTGCATATATTTTAGTTTTAATGCTGACTGTACAGGTTATTTTCATGTGTAAATGTCTAATCTTTTAATGACTATAATTAATTGGATATTAGGTGAGCCAGAATTCTCTGATCTTTTGATTTATTAGGAATTTAAAGTAAAATAATTAGTAGGAGAGCAATTCTTTCTTTGGTATTCAGAGGAATGCAAATGAACCGAAGTATCAGCAGCTCCTCTGATGCAATTATGGCCTCCAAGAACTTTTAACACATGTACCTTCTAATATGAAAAACAATTCTGCATCAGATAGCGATGTGGCAGAGACCATTCTTGAGAAGAAGCTTTCAGGGATGAGCATATGATCTATACTGAACATAATGTTCTTTTGGTTCTAATGTTCTAATTGGTTCTTTTTCAGTTATAAGAAATAGTACAGAACTCACCCATGCATACACATTTAAAGATGGTCAAGTTGCAGTATCGGTATCTTAAAAGGTTAGCAAGTGTCAGTATGAGAGCCCAGCATTCTCAATTTAGTATAGGTCAAATTTGGGGCTGTGCAGAATTACAGTCCTTGGAAATTATGAGTTCTCCAACATGTGGGTAGCTGTGGTTGCAAAAGCAGTCACTTACCAGACTGGGTGCAAATGATTCAGGCTAACAAACAGTCAGGCTTAAGTGCATGCTCCTACCACTCTGCCTTATTTCTGTTGAAATTTTCTGAACACTACAGCAAAAAATGTGCATTTTAATGAATGGTTATATGCTAGCAAATTATTAAGGGAATTTCTTTCAACAAGTTATGATCTTGTATAAATATTCTTGAGAATGAGTAAGCCTTCTAAAGGGGAAGCTGTAAAGCAGAGTGAAAATTAGAAGCATTTTTTGCTTAGGTTTGAAGATTACTTTCTGTTTTTAGAAAGCAGGATTCAGTGTGCCTTAGTTGCTGCCTGGGTTTTACTTCAGCTGATGTCTATATAAATAAACAATAAACATCAATATTTAAAAGCAAGGAAGCCTGCATTATTAATTAATTGATTTATTAATTATTTCAGTTTAATACATGCTTAAGTAAACTGTGCTTTCAGCAGAAGGGTATGGCAGAGCTAATCTCCAGGATAACATAACTCAACATGGGATTCATCATACCTTCTTATTGCTTTATAAAAGCAAGGTGTTTCACCTGATCTTGTTGCCTGGGAGGGATGGTTACAGACCTTCATGTGCTGTAATCTCAAACTGGATCCAAAAGTCTCTTAATCGTTAGGCATTGGAAGTCCCTTATTCAACTGGGTTGGAGTCAGTGAAGTGAGTTTTGCTCTTACTGACTACAATGGAAGCCTGTGAGAAATGTGTGCCTTATGTGGGTACTGTAGGCTGAAACCTGAATTTCCGTTCAGCAGTATTTAGCAAAGGAGCAGATGTGAATCATGAGGATAGCAGTAATGCACAATACTAAGTGCAGTCTTGTATGACTAGTTTCAAAGACACAGTGTTGTTCCTGATTCAAATGTGATTGCTAGTCAGCAGAATGCATGGTGAATGCTTTTAATGACATATATTGTACAACCTTCTCTCAATTTCTTCCCAACAGTTTGCATGAACTCTTTAATAATGGGTGCAGGTGTATTCTTATTTGTAAAATAATAGCTCCGTATTCATCATGTCACTAAAAGCACATACATTTTCTGTGTGGCTCATTAGTCAGGAGGAGAGTGGGAAATAATGTGACTTCAGCCTCATCTGATGACATTTTCTGTGAGTGCCTGGGTGTGCTGGCAGCTGCCTGATCATGTATACCTGTAGCAGTTGTACAAATGGGAACCTTAGAGAGTATCTGTGAATCCTGACACAGACCCACATGAAGGGAACTGTGAAGGGGCTTGTGAGTTATTAAGGCCAATTATCTTTGCACAGGTATTAGGAGGGAAAGAAGGTTTTAAGGATTAAAAGTTCACAGAAAGAGCAGGGTCTGACAGATTAGGGCATCAAGTGGAAGGAGGTCTAGATTGTACTGCACGAGTAACCAGAAAATCAATGGACCAGGATGATATCAATATTGACATGATGAAAGAATATGATGGGGTTCTCCTTCATTTAAGAAAGAGAAATGAAACTGCATAAGATTTGTACCCTGAAATAGTCTGATACATATGAAAAGTAGACTGAAAAAGATGCCTCATCAGACAACCCAAAATAGCTGCAGCAGCCAGTTGTCTTCATTTCATAGAATTATAGAATGATTTAGGTTAGAAGGGACTTGAAAGGTCATTAAGCTCCAAACCCCTGCCATGAGCTGATTGCTACCCACCAGATGAATATGCCCATGCCCCATCCAACCTGACCTTGAACACCTCCAGAGATGGGGCACCCATAGCTTCTCTGGGCAAATTTGGCCTTGAAGAAACTTACATTAGAAAGTATATAATCTATTTTGGATGCAGATTGAATCTCTTGTTAAAATAGTAGTCTTGTTTCCAATTCTGTGCCCTGCTGTAGTGTAGCAGCATTCTTCTCATGGAGATCAGTGATCAGACTATGCATCAGAAAGATTGTGAATTCCACTAGATGGAGATGTGATACTGAGGCTCTTTTCTCTTCACATGTGATATTTCTCTTGTCCTGTAAGGAATTTGATTGGGAAAGAATTGCAGGGGAGTTGGACAAGATGGCCTTCAGAGATCCCTTCCAAATCTAAGGTTTCTATGGTTCTAACAATAGATGGATGACAAGGGTGTAAGTGGTACCTTTTTCGAGTCTGTGCATCAGAAGAGGTGAATTTTTGTAGTTAGATGCACTTAATGTGAACCCCAAAAAAGCTGTCTTGGATTTCTATCATGAATCAAACGGAACTTGATCTACTCTCTTCTTGTTCTTGTTTTAATTTGCCTTTGTCCTACTTCCTCTCATCTATGCTCCAAATCCACCCTCATCTTTGAGGTTATCTTAAGAAATTTCACATGTATTGATTTATTAAAAACTCCTGAGCAACTCTTAGAATGTTACATAAAGAAGGCTAGTCACTTGAAGATTAAAATTATTTGCTCTATTTGTTTTAAATCTGAAATATGAAGTCCATCTGCTGGGAAACAAAGGGTATGTGCTTAATAAATCTGACACCAATGGTTATTTTTGCTCTGGTGTAGATGAAGTTTATCTGCTGTGCTTGTAGTAGACTCTACCTATGGCAGTCTACGCCCTCCTCCATACTGCTTATTCTAGGCTTTCAATATCCATACAGTTAGTGAGTTTTCCCAGTATCTAAACATCCATTAATGTAACATAAGCCAGACGTGAAAAATGGTTCATTTGTCTATTTTCTGTATGTATCTTTTATGATGTTTAAGTTTGTTGTCTCAGTCTCCTTCTCCCAAACTGAATTGGCCCCATGCTTTTCTTATGAATTTTGTCTTCAAGAGCTCCTGTTTTTCACTGTTATTCTGCTCCCTCTGGTTCATGTATTCCTTGAGCTGTAATGCTCAAAGTAAAGATGGTGCTTTCTTAAGGATTTGATTGGTTCAGAGTTGCAAAGGGGGAGCTCTGTACTTAAATTTATTCTGTATGTTTCATTTTTAAAATGTTTTCAAAACAAATTAACTTATATTTGTTTACAGTGTAATTCTCTAGAAACTCTATATGCTTTCTGTAGAGTAGCTGCATAACCAGTGAAATCCCAGATTTTAGGCAGCTGAGACCTTGCTGTGCCCTTTCAACATATGAAGGCAACAAGAAAGATGGAGAAAGACTTTTGATCAGGATTTGCAATTACAGTATGACAGGCAACGGGCTTTAAACAGAAAGATGGTTAATTTGAATTGCATATAAGGGAGAAATATCTTGTGGTGGTGGTACGCTGGCACTAGCTACCCAAAGAAGTTGTGGATGCCTCATTCCTGGAGGTGCTCAAGGCCTAGTTGGATGAGGCAATGTGTTCTGGTGGGGTGTTTCTCTACCCAGGGCAAGGGGTTGGACAAGTCGACCTTTGAGCATCCCTTCCATCCCAAACCATTCTATGTTTCTATTACAGTATGATTATTCTGCAGTTTGCAGTTGTGCTCTTCATCCTTTCGTTACTGCCCATTTTGCCAAGGGAGGAATTTTATTAATTCACTATGCAAAGATGCACAATTTACTAGCATTAGTTCAGAGATGTGTTAACCATAGTCACCACCCTGCTGGCTAGTTTTGTGGCCAGGAAGAACACACCTTTATTTGTAGGAAATTTGGAAAAATATGTATAATTTTGGTTTTAATTGAAGTATTTTTTGTCTTGTACAACATATGCGCATAGTTAAACACTGACTTGGAGCCATTTTGCAGAAAAGTTCAAATCTAAAAGGATAATGGAAATTTTTGGTGGCTTTTTTTTTTTTTCCAGTGGCATTTTATCAAAACCTACGGAAACAGTCAGAATGGGGTGTCCTGGTATTTTCTGCAGCAGAAGTAGCAGACTATGGTGTTGCTCCCCACCTCTAGGTCAGAGATGCATTACCAGCTGGGTTCTTTTCACATGCCAAGTTATTCGTGAGATTTAGGAACATTTTGCCATCTCTTTTTCTACGAGCCTGAGGATGTAACTACTGGTAATCAGTACGGTGTGGAAAATAATACATGACTAATATAGGAAATTAACTTAAGTCCTGTTTATGTTCTACTGTGATGAACAGTATTTGCACTTTCATCTTTACTATATTGTAGTGTGAGCTCTTAAAAAAATAAGAGAATTGGGAACATAGATCAATTTGCAATCAAAAGAAAACCAAAATTCAATCTGGAAGAAACTGGTTCAGTAATTAAAGTGTCCTAAAACTTTTATTCAAAAGGGCAGTATTGTTCCCTCAGTATTTATGCCACGTGTTGTTGCTGTAGATGCCTTAGCATGATAGCTGTCATTCAGCTTTCAGTGGGACAAGAATCCTACAACTGAACTTGGTCTTCTGCAATCTCCACCTTCATTTCTGTCCAAATTCTCACTTGCTTTTATCCTCTTTCCTGGATGATACTACTAGCTTAAGGGAGCAAATGCAACTTTATTCTTGAAGGACCTAGGGTACTCCATGGGGTATACTGGCTAGAAGCAGTTTCAATTACCATCCCTACAGTGCTCTCACAGGTGTCAATTAAAAATGATCCAAAAATATGTTGTGCACAGCCTGAGAAATCTGACAGCTGTGCTATGAAAAGTAGGAGGATTAGCCTTCTCCCATAATCATTTAGAAATCCCTGGTAACACAGCATTTTTAAAGAATGATGTGAATGGATAAAAATAACATGCATTTTGTACACATTTGAAAACATACAAAGTAGTTAGGAGATGAAATTACATCTCTAAAATCCATGTGAACTTTGTTTCACTTCCTCCCATCTCAGTAACATAAATCTTACTGAGGGGAGCTATTTGCAAACCCAAGCAGGGAATTTGAAGCCTATGTGAGCACCTCCTGCCCATTTTGCTGTGAATCAGTCAATACCACAGCAGCATGATGATGTTCTGCATCAAAAATTCCGCAGAAGCCTTATCAAGGCCTACCAGGGAATGAAGTCATAAAGTGTTATTCTGAGTGCAAAGGCCGGCCACACGTTTTGAGAGGGAGGTTGTTAATCTCAGCACTGTCACTAAGTGTTGTGCCCAGGGAAAAAAAAAAAGAAGTAATATCACCTTGCTTTTGTTCTTGCATCTGTGGCTCGGGAATGCAGAGTTTGCTTTTCTTCATACTGCTTCTGCCCTCCTCAACATATTTTCCATCAACATAGTGCAACAGATCAAATTAATCACTGATAGTGCTGCTTTGTTTGACCAATGTTTTGGCACATACATTTTTTGTCCATATATACCTTATGGGGTTCATGTTTGACAGATTACCCTGCAGAGCTTGGCTCCTAAGGCAGAAGAAGAAAAACATTTGTATGGAATATTCAAAGCAGTTATGAATATTTTAAATCTGACTCTCCATTATCTTGTTGCAATGCAGACAGTTTTCCCCTAAAATCTAGGCACTTCATAAAAAGCCTTCTGCAAGTGGAAATACCTGTAAAAATATGCAAAATTATATTTTACCTAGCACCGTGACTCTGAAATTTTGGGGAGGAAAGAATACTATGTTTCAAACTACAGTGCACGACTGACTTATTCTGGCTTATGATGGTCAAGATATCATCATCATCACTTTCAGTAGCATTCATCCCAGTTTTTTTGGTATCTGTATTAGTCAAGGCCATATATCTGACATAGCACAATTTGGGTAGAAATCAAGAGCATACTGTGTCTCTTATCACAGCATCAGTGTGCCGGGTAATCAAATACTAATCAAGCCATCTCCTAAGGCTCTGGACTATAGCTTACTGCTGCGGACAATGTGATGGATTCAAGCAGTAATTCTGCCAAATAAGATAAACTCCATGATATTTTTCCTCATTTTAATTCAAATGATAGAATTTTCTCTTTTAGCTAATACAGTTCATGATGTTGTATGTATGTAGGTAGCCTTAAGAGGGGAGGATATGACAGTAGGCCAAAGGAAAAAGAGAAAATGATTGTTGATAGGGCAGTGAAATACAGGTGGCACAACAAGGTGGGCAAAAAGCAATCTTAGAGCCTCTTCTGTAGAAGAAATGCAGTATTTCCTGCTTGTCTCTTTTGAGAGAATCTTGTTCACTTGGAAAGCAGAAGTCCTGAACTTCTGTCTAACAATAAGTGTAAATCATCAGAGTAACTCTGCAGACTTTGTTTGGTGAGAATCTACTCTGTGATTGATGATTGATGGAGATGCCCAGGAAAGTTTGCATTGATTATCTTCTTGCCTTAGCTTGAATTTGGATTTACAGCTCAAGAGCTGCCAGTCCCAGCTTTTAGGCGCCTTGAACTGTTCTCTAGAAACACAAACGGAAACACAGAGCTAAACCCTTGACATTTGCTATGTTCACAAATTGTCTACAGGAGCTAGGGTGAAAACCACACAGCATAGATTAATCATGATAGAAAGTGAATTATTAAAAATCCAGAATTTTCTGCTCATTTACCCTTACTGTTAAATTTTCTAGAGTTCTTCCTAGAATACATTACCCCAAAAATACATCGTTATACTCAATCTTTTAAAAGCATTTTAACTACTACAGAATAAAGAATACAAAGAACACAGTTAGCATAGATTGCACCAGAAAATGATGAATTATTAAGGAAGTCCTTGGTTTTAATACTGAAGTTACTATATTAAGAAATGCTTTGTACAGCACTCTAGAGTGTTGGCATCCTAGATTCAAATTGCCAAGCATAAATAACAGTTCGCATTGTCTGGCCAGATAGCATTGGATGCTGACATCAGTGCCATATGTCTCAGTGTGAAGCACGACTCTCTTGTTTGGAGGGATGTAACAGGGAACTAGGACATTGGCTATGTCAGATTTTACTTCTGTAGTTGTGAATTTTGGGATGTGTATTGAAGCAGCCCTTCTCCATTGCTGTGCTGGCTCTGGGCAGCTTTGTGTGGTGGCTGCAAGTGACCGAGTATTCTCATGCCCCCCCGGCTTTCACCTTTACTGAGAAAGATATTATGATGAACCTCTGTTTTGTTTCAACAAATTTAGTACTCCTATCTCAATTTCTTTCCCCCCTTCTTTTTCAATGCTCCTCTGTTTCTGCAATGTAGTTGATTTTCTGCACTTACAAAGCAATGACTGGTCTCTTAATGGACAGTAATAAATCCATAGATTACTGTTCTTCCAAAAATAGTTATTATACTTCAATGTGGAAAGAAATGCTCTTATAGCAAACAATATTTTTTTCTCAAAATAAGAAGAAAGTAAAATAAATAGAGGAGGAATAGGAAGAAAACAAAGCTTATTCTGCTCCCCATGACCTGACAATAATTTATGTGCAATATAAAGTAAAAGAAAAGTTACCATAAAGTTGTATATTGTCTTCCTCTTGAGGGAATAATAATTGTAAAATGCAAAAAACCAGATCTAGTCTACTGTTATAAATGGATTGTATATATGAATAGCTTTTGGAGATAAGTGGTGAAACTACTGCTTATGAAGGTGTTTATTTTATATTGCTTTTGCATTCAGGGCAATCATTCTCCACTTGTTTGTGATTTTTATTAAATATGATGCCAACTCATATTTTATGAGAAATGCTTATGCAAAGTAATCTATTTGATTCAGTCTCTCAATACTTACCTAATGAATAAATATTGCGTATGATTAATCTTCTATTTTACTGTGCCAAGCATTTTAAAAAAGAATAGAACCAGAGTGGGCAGCTTCATGCTATACAATAAACTGCAAATGAATAGAAGCTTTGATCAAAGGCAGCTGAACTTACAGTTCATGTTTGCCTTGCAATGTGTTCTCTTAAGACTAAATGATGTTCTTCACGTAACTCTTCTATTTTTTTCTCCTTCAGAACTAAACTAAACAGAAATGCCTAACTTGTTCTTCATATGATTTAAGAATTTGAACTCTGTGATTGGATGGACTCTGCAGTTTGAATCCATCATGTGATTGTGTTTGTTTATTATTGCTTAATGATATGGTTAAAGCCATGTGGTGAATCTCTACTGACAAGCAGGACATTTTTTGTTCATGATTGAGGAACATGATATTTGTTCATGATACTGCCATGCAAATTTTACATTTGTCTCCACAAGTTCCTTTGGGAACGAGTTCCACAATTTAATTACGAATTGTATGAAAAATAATTTCTATTAATTTTATTAATTTGTCTTTCTGATTATTTTACTTCAGGCTGTCTATTTCTGGGCAGTAAGACATACAATTGCAAATAATTATTTGCAATTTTTCTTACTTGTTCAGTGCCAAGCTATACCCTTTTCTTCCCTCTCTATAATTCCTATAGTCTATAATTTTGAATGTGTGGTTATAGTCTTGCTTTTTTGTTGTTGTTTTTTTTTCCCCCCTAAATGCATTACTTCGTACTCATCAGTATTTAAATTCAATTACAATCTTATAACGCTGTCACTCAGCATTGTGAGGTCCTTTTGTGAGTCTTTGAAATCAACACAGAACTGACAATTCTGAATAACTCTGTTATTTTCTCCCATTTCCACACCACTTATGAATGTGCTGAGTATAACAAACTCCGGGACAGGTCCTTGAGGGCTTCTATGGCAACTTTTCTTCATTCTGAGTTATCTGCTATACTTCTTGTTTCCTTAATTCTAAGTGCATATTGTTCTGTAAGGAGTTTATCTTATCTGACCTACATTCTCTTAAAGCTTTTGAGAAGCAATTCTATCCAAAACTTTTAAAAATCTTAAGTAGGGTGTATTGACTCAATAATATTCTCTTCATTTTTTGCTGACTTCTTCCAGACCTCTAAGAAAAGATGCATGAACCACATTGGTTCTTCCTCGGGTATATAGTAGACCTGGTCTATATAATAATTTTCCACATTACATGGTGCAGGAGTCAACTCGTTGATTCACTGCTCCAGTCTTTGGTGGCCTCAGTCACATTTGTCATCAACTGCTGCCATGCTTTGGTGGATCTTTTCCTCAAGTATATCCCCCATAAAGCACAGTTCTGAGATGGGAAACCCTCAGCTTTTCTCCTTGCAGACTATCATCTCGTGGGGCCCATTCAGCTTTTCTGCAATGGCTGTCATTTCTGGAGTACCACTTCTTTCAGTCTCAAACATATCTGAAGCTTTCCTCAATTCATTGATTTGATATTAAATCACAATTATGACCACAGCACTTCTCAAAAAGAATGTTAACATGTAAATGTATATTAGAAATACTTTACTGCCTGTGCCAGTGTCAATTGGGCAGAAGATAAATTATTTATTTACCAAAGGAGAATGGAATGTAGAATTGAAACAAGGCTTAGGTAAGCTCTGACTTTGATATTTATTCTTTTTAAATGGAAAAGTTCTGTTTAAAATGAAATCGTAATTTACAAAAGTGTAAATAATGTTGAATGTGACAGACCATTAGACTTTGACACAGACTCTGAGAGGTACTCAAAATGTAACTTCATTGCCTTCCAAGCCATAGATTTGTCCTCCAGGGCAGTTCTGTTTGGTTGATCTGACCATGCCTGAGTTCACATATTTTGTTGTTTCTCATGCATGTTTCTGTTTTCCAGCTGAGTGATAATATAAAATTACTCTGATAAAAAACATCAGAGAAACTGACTCCTTCAAATATCTACTCTTGAACCTTTATCTTTTGGGAAGATTGAAGCTTTTAAAAAGGAGCTCCCAACCAGTTTTACTGATATGCTGTGTGTCTGAATTCTCATCCACGTGTGCTGTAACTACTGTCTTATCATATGATCATAGAATGGCTTGGGTTGGAAGGGACCTTAAAGACCATTATGTTCCAACCCCCTCCAGTGGACAGGATTGCCACCTACCAGATCAGGCTGCCCAAGGTCCTGACCAGCCTGGCCTTGAACACCTCCAGGGAAGGAGCATCCACAGCTTTTCCAGATAGCCTTTGCCAGTGTATGTATACCCTCAAGTAAAAAATTTCCACACAACATCTACACACAACATTTTTCTTGTTTATTTATACAGCAAATGATAAGAAATGACATGTACACAAAACATAAATGCATAAATGCTGTAGAGGGCCTTCTGAGTAATATCACTTCCCCTCATTTACATACCTCATTCATAATGGTTTTTACTCAATGCTTGAGTTCAACACTTAAGTCAAGATCACCAGAAAAACACTAGGATGCCTCTGCATGTTAGTTGCTTTGCCAGGAATAATTGCTTGAGACTTAAGGGACATGATTTTGTTATTTATGGCACTAGGGGACATTTAGATTGGATGTTGGGAAGTCCAAAATGAGCAGAGTTCTTCAGGAATCCATTGAGAGCACAAAGGAGTGCTGCCAGATAGGTATAATGGAGACAGTCATCAAAAAAGTACACAATGCCTTGAAAGCCATCTAACAAATAAAACCAAAGTTCAGGTCTTTGGTAAATGAAGAAATTGGAGGTTTTTTACTATCAAAGCTCTCATTTGTATGGAATTGTAGAATGGCTTGAGTTGGAAAGGACCTTTAAAGTTCGTCTTGTCCAACTCCACTGTGATGAGCAGGGTCATCTGCTAAAGCAGGTTGCTCAGAGCCCCATTCATTCTGTTCTTTCCACTAGTTTGAAGTCTGTCTTGTGCATCATAGAAATAAATTGTTTAAAAGACAGGTCTATACAAACGGACTTGAAAAGCAATATTCTTTATATCTGTAAAGACTCATATTAACCATTACATAGCAGTACTTTCATCTGATTGGTCAGAGGCTCTGGGGGAAACCCTGGAGCTCTCTCAACCTTCCCACCATGGTCTCTTTTCACAGCTCTCACAATAACTTCCTATGAACAATTTAGATTTCCTTCTCTTCCCTAGGTAATGGCTGACTGGCGAGCATTTCTAGAGTCCACATCACTAATCCTCTTCTGGAAAGCTAAATGAGCTATCTGAGAGACAGGCAGGAGCTGGAGTTACCTGTCTGTCTCATCCATCAGCACAAGGACCCTTTCTGTCTTTCACTCTTCTATTAGTTCTACAAAAACCTCTGTATGAAGGTTATGGGTTCTGTAGCTCTATAAATTTTCTTGGCAAGAAATCAATAAAGACTAAATCCTAATAAATTAGGATTCCACAAGTGATTTCAAGAAAAAAACTCAAATCAGTCAGGTACTTGGATGTATTTACCTGTAAGCACCTGATCAGTCTTACTTCAATCAGCACACTGCTGCCTTAGCTCCAGGCATGTTTGAGTAAAGCTGGCTTGATGAAATAAGTTTATTTGCATGATAAACCATGATTAACATGCGCTTTGTGCTTTCCTGAGTACAGTCCTAACTAGAAAAAGAAGATTACTTGCTTTGTTTTTTAATTCCTCTGTGTGTCATGTCGACTACTTACTTTAGGTGTGTCTAAAGGGCATCAGGACAGTACCCCCACCCTTGGGTCAGCCCTGCAGTGCAGCATACAGCTGCTGCACGGCTAAGGGGAGCAGTCCAGTGTTTGTTAAAGCAACACAGTCAGCTCTCCTGAGCTGAGCAATGGCAGAGTTCTGCCTGGAGAAACAGTTAGCTGAGTCCCCCTGAATATCAGCTGTTTGTAATGGAAATGTTGATATCTGTGGCGACAATAATGGAGGAACCAGGAAAGGGAGCCCCTTTGCTGGTTTTAAAGTAAAAATAGAGGCACATTTGCGATTGTAATCAGTTCAGGACAGGAATTTGGTTCTTGTTATCAGCGGGTCCAAATATAATGTGTTTTTAATTGCCTATTCAAGGCATCTAGCAATTAAGGCAAAATTATCTCTCTTCTTTTGAAAAATGTATGAGCTTTACAATTAGAAGTAATTGTCCTCGTTAATTGAAAGTGCAGCTTTGTTTTCTGTTGATTGTATTTTTTTTTTAAAGGATTCCAAAGAGTTTTGGATCCCATTGAAGAGCAAATGCTATCAAGTGCTTTTGCTGCAGCCACAAAGAGTGTACTGGAGGGTTGTCTGGTGGTGCTTTTTAATCCCCCTATTTATTCAGCTTAAAGTTAGTGATGTTTCAACATGCTAAGCTGTGCTAGACTGTAACTTTCACTCTAGACATCTCTTTCTCTTATCAGTCAGTATCACATCCTTATCTCTTTGTGCAAGGGCCATTGCTGCATTGTGTACACGTACTGTTCCAAGCAAAACAGTGCCAAGGTCCTGTGTGCTGCCATTTCTTAAAAGCAAATGCACTGCACGAAGGAGAAGATACCTGGAGACCGCAAAAAGTTTTTGTCCAGAACAAATACTGGACAGAGGTCCACAAATCTACAGCTGGATCAGGGAACAAGCCAAAACAGGTATGGCGCATATGCACTGTGAGTGGTACCTCACGTCAAAGTTGTAAGAGATTTGTTAACCAAGCTGTTTTTCAGACATCCAGTGTATCAGGAGGCACTTGATCTCTTGCACTCATGTCACATGTTGGGAATGTTTAAAAGACAGGAAAAATGGTGAGATAAGATGTTGGCCAAATACACTTCACATATGGAAATACCAGGCTAGACTTTGCATGTGCTGAATATCTTGGTATAAAAGATATATACCAGTATCAGGGCTGCAGTGCAGAAACTGGGGCACCTTCATCATCCGGGCTACTTTGCTTAGCAGTGGTTGCCAGAATCAAACCTCAGTGCGTGCAGTCAAGCCTTACTGCTGTGCAAAGATCCTGCACAAGTCCCTCAGAATCCCTATTCACCCTTCAGCAGAGCTGGAGCACACACAAAAAGCCTTTCATCCTTTTTTTGTCCATGGCATTGCAAAAGGAGTCAAATGTACATATGCAGGCTTTTCTTCCTAAAACTCTTCACCTTATTCTTCATTTCACCTTTAAATTACTAAGTGCTGTGTTTCATAGAGCAACTCTGAAGAAAGACACAGAATCACAGAATGGCCAGGGTTGGAAGGGACCTCAAGGTCATGAATCTCCAACCCCCACGCACATACAGGGCCACCAACTTCCACATTCAATACCAGACCAGGCTGCCCAGGGCCCCATCCAACCTGGCCTTGAACACCTCCAGGGACGGGGCATCCACAGCCTCTCTGGGCAGCTGTTCCAGCACCTCATCACTCTCTCTGTAAAGAATTTCCCCCTGACATCCAACCTAAATCTTCCCACCCTCAACTTAAAACCATTTCCCATTGTCCTGCTGTTATCTACCCTTTCAAAGAGTTGATTCGAGGCAACTGCATCATTTTACACTGCTTGACAAAGTGATCTCGCATGACCTCCCAGCAGCAGCCTGCTTACTCACTTTAAGTGCAGTGTAATTGCTGAATATCTGACTCATCTCTCTATCTTTCAAGTGCATTTCAATGCCTACATTTTTAGGTATGACTTTAAAATATAACACTATCTGCTCATGTTTCCTTATTTCTGTACTGTTCTTGTGAGGATGTCTGTCAATCAAATGGATGCTCAACCTTTTCTCCTGAGAAGAGAAAATAACGTGGGACAATGTTCATTGGTCTGTGAGAATTCAGTTCTTGAAAACTGCATGCTTCTGTGTTCTTGTTTGAGTGTAATTAGATTTAATGTGACAATGTTTTGGTTCCTTCTCCCCATACATAACAAACATTTGATTTATGAATATTTTAGGAGTGGCAGCCAGAGTGCAGTTCAGCTTTTGAGTTGTTCAATGCTTCTCTGACAGGACAGTGTACTCATGGCAAAATTCTGGAGGATCCAGGCCTGCTGTGGCTGGTTAGATGCAGCAGTTTTCCATTGGAGATACCACCCAGGTAAAATGCATCTGTCTAAGGGCTTACCCTGGAGGGTCTGAGTGCCTTATGAAAGTCAAATAAAGAAGATCCAACTTCAGTGATCTGCCATAAACATTGGGAATGTTGAGTCCCTTCCAGCAGAATGCTTTTAAATAGCAGAGCTTGCCCAGTTCCATAAATCCTTTTTGATCTTGTTTTCTTTAGCTTTCCTTTCTTGTATAAATATAACTTGATACCTCAAGCCAGAAGCCAGCCTTGGAAGAAAGTGATTGCACAAGGTGGTGTTTGCATTAAAGATTATTGAAGTAAGATGAGAATCTGGGGTGAAGCTATTTTGCTACCTGCTATGTCTTAAATGATATCTCGGATGAATTTATAGTAGCTCATTCTTATGTTCTATAATTCATACAGATTATTAATTCTTCTTCAAGAAACATTCTGCCTACAGTGATGTGCATTTTTTACCTTATTTTTTTTCTCCTTCCATTCCCAAGTTGACAACTGAGGAAAGGGGATATTTGAGGCATAGGATAGAAATTACTATGTCTGTGTGTAATTTAGCCATGAGAAATACAGTGTGACTCAGTGTAGAAACTGCAATGTGGATTGACTGAAGTTACCCAGACAAGTGTTGTGAACATAATACAGGGTATGATTTCTTCTTTCTTCCTAAGATATGCATCCAAAATAAATCAGCTGCAACATTTTTCTCTCCGTCTGTTAGGACAGTAGCTAAGGGAGTACAGTTCAGCTTTACTGTTTTATGTCTATAATATAGATGTCTAAAGTTGGCGGAGATAACACTCTTCACTACCTATATCTCATTGGAAGGTCCCATGTAATCAATATTTACAGGATTATGTCCAGACATCATCTTGGCTCTTGTTAGGACTCTGTCTCTTGTGGTTTTATGTTTGCTAATAGCATCTGACAGCTCCAGAAACTATAGCATAGCTGCCGGTGGGAAAGTTTTATATGGACACTCATTCTCTAGCTTGCAAGTCGGAAGAAAATTCTTGAGTTTTCATTCAGTCTGAGTGAGCTATAGCTTACTCTTAGGGTGACAAAAGCACAGATTATTGGGTCTGTTCACTTTTGCTAGGAGAGCACAGTGTACTGTAGAAATTAGTTTACTTTGTCACTACGACGATGCCGTGGGGCAGCTTTGAGTACTGAAGAACAGCTGTGAACTCATCTCACTGTGAGGATAGGTGGCAGACATGGCTGGGAGAGATAACCAGGGAGTTCCCATTTCCAGACTGGCATCACTCCAGTTTTTCTTTACTTGAGTGGGACACAGCTGTTAATCTTGAAAAAAAAACATAAAAAAAACCTATCTCGTGCTTATTCATGGTTTAAATTGTTTTCAGAGCCAGTTGCTTATTATGTACTATTTAGTACTTTAGCATGTATTTTATAATCCATCTGTGCTTTCAGGTAAACACTAATCAAGTTGGGCAGATGGCATGGAGAGAACAGGAACAGTATGTTCCAAAAGGGGCAGTTGTCAGTGATCAAATGGGATCTTAGAAGAAGGACTTGAATAATCACAGAAATAAATCTATATAATATAGATTATATGGATTATATAATACATAATATATATATATATATACACATTATATATATAATTATATAATATATATATCTAACAATATATATAATTATATAATACAAACAGCTGCTGAGGTCTATGAGCACCAATGCCTCTTCATGCACTGATGGGAGCTAGGTGCAGTGGTAGTGGAAAGTTATTTTTTCAGGTAAAAGAACTGTAATTTTCATCTAGGTTTGGCTTTCCTTGACAAAAGACAGACAAGACTATCCTGAATGTGGGAAACAAATGGAAGCAAATGCCAAAAATAAGATTAAATAGCAGAACCTTCAAATTCACATCTTACATACTCAGCAGCTTTCATGTTTTCCATTCGTTCATACTTCCTCAACAGATAGTGATGCTGTATCTCACTGCTGTTCTGTGATCTCTTCCCTTACTGGAATAGGGTTTTTAATGGTTTCTGAATACATGATTGTAATGATCACAGCACAGTCCAAGGTGAGAAAGCACACCTGAGCTGAATGATCGATGCTTTAGCTAATCATGACCTGAATCACATCAAGCATTTTCAGAAAAAAAAATCAGCGTGGCTCCAGACAAAGGTATTTTCTTGGTAGAAAGGGAGTGTTTAATCTGGAATTTGACTGTCTTGTTTCATTGGTTTGAGACTGCTCACCATGTGCAATAACATAACAGCCATACATAAAATGCTTTCTCCTGGCAGACATTCCACTTTTCTGTCATTTGACAGTGCTGTCAGGCTTCCCAAGCACATTATTGGAGTGAATTAATGTGCAGCTATTCTCTGTGATCATTATGCTAAATTAGCATTTTACCCAAACTATGGTTATTTTGTTCACAGAGAACAGGAGGGATGGTCCCAGATTTCAGGCAGTATTATAGAGCTGGAAAAACAAGCAGTTATCAGACATCACTAGTGATCTCCCTTATTAATGACTCACAATTTCTGTGGGCAGTTTTTTCATAGGATTGAAGGTGTTTGGGATGAATTTCTTTGTGGTGGGGTGGAAAAAGTAGGTAAAAGTGTTTTAAAGATAGGGATGGAAACATCACCATTCTTGTGGCTTTTCCAGAAGGGTCACGGAGGCTAAAAATGTATGTCCATTTCTTTTTAAACTATGTGTTTGGCAAAGCTGCTTCTTGCCCACATTCTTACTCATTCCCATTTTCTTTTATCCTTGAAACTTCTCACACCCTGTCCCACATTTGCTTTCTCTGTTTCTTTTATCTGTTCTAAACATCCGTTATTTTGTTTTTCTCTATTTATTTCCTCCTTTTACTTTATAAGATCAGCTGAAATCTTCCCTCCACCCTATCTTCTCTAACAGCAACTCTCAGGCTTCCCATCTCTTAACCAACCTGTTTCCCCACATTTTTTTTTTCATTAGTATGATGTGGACAAGTTTTACTGTAATTCTCCTCTGTAATGTGCATATGTATAGGCAAGGTAGAAATATAAATGCTACAAATCACGATTTTTT
Organism: Lagopus muta; assembly: GCF_023343835.1. Classification (NCBI taxonomy): domain Eukaryota; kingdom Metazoa; phylum Chordata; class Aves; order Galliformes; family Phasianidae; genus Lagopus; species Lagopus muta. The sequence goes on from NC_064439.1 coordinate 7,161,539, forward strand.
TTATTATGTTATTGCAGCAATAACTTTAATATTTTTTTAGACAGTATCACAGGATCAAAGAATGGCTTGGGTTGTAAAAGACCTTACAGATAACCTAGTTCCAATTCTGTGTTCTTTTTGTGTGTAATGTGAGAAAAGAAGTTAATAAAAGAAGTTCCTGACAGAGATTGCCTTTTACCTCACTCTACCCTTACCAGAAGCACCATCAGAAAATTCAACACGTGGTTATTTTTAATCACAAATTTGTGAGGTCATTACTGCGCAGCATGTCCCAAGGCATATGTAGCCTTGTTATAATACAAAATCTGGCAGGTTATCAATTGAAAAAAAAGACTTTTTTTTTTTTTTTTTAAAATGTGATTACTATGTTGTATGTTGAAGCTCTAAAGATTTTGCAATGTTTTTTCTCTTACATGTGCATGCTGATCAGCAATGAACAGACCCTATATTGTCCAGATTATTGGGAAATCACGGAATCACAGAATGTTAAGGTTGGAAAAGAACTCTAAGATCATCTAATCCAACAAACCACTTACCACCAACCCCGTCCACTAAACCATGTTGCTAAGTACCACATCTACGCATTTCTTGAACACCTCATGGGACAGCGACTCCTTCCTTCATGGTGGAGTGGCCAAGTGATGTGTTAATAATGGTGGCATGCCATTAACAATTTTCAAATTGTTAAATTTCAAAATTAGTCAAAATAAGTCAAACTGAGATTTTCAAATATGCCTCGGGAGTAAATCTTTACATAAAGGAGATGCTTAAGCATTCAGCCTCTGCTAACATCAATGAAATTCCAAAGGGAAATTCCTGAAGGTACTATAGAAAGCAAAGGCATCAGATTATATGAATGTGTTTTATTGCCACTTGAACATAAAAACAGATAATTGAGATGTTCATGCTAGCAAGTTTCTTTCAGCAGAAATAGCACTTACATGTAAAAGTACACGTGTATGCCCACACTAACATGCACACATGCAGCTCCAAGCATGCATGTGGGGAGAGAGAGAAATTTTAGAGCAAATTCAGGGAGTAGTTAAATTTTGACTGCCACATCATGTCAGTGTGTATTAAAGGTGCAATAAAGATGCAAAGACGTAAATGAGCGCAACACCCGGTGCAGTCAGAATCAACAGGCTGAGATCTCTGGAATATGTAATGTCTTCCTTTTCTCTTCAGAGCTTTTTTTCCAAAGTAGCAGTGAACATAATTTATTGTCCTAGCAAGAAATAAATTGTTTTCTGAGAACAGCACTGGGCTTCTGCCTGCATATTTCATGCAGCTGTGATTATGGAAAAAAAGGTTTTAGAAAATGAGCCATCCCCAATTGCATCCTTGTTATGAATACATTTGTTTCCATTTCCCTGTTTGGTTACAACTACAGAGACATTTTGTGTTCTATTTTAATTTATTTATTTCAGTTAATGTTTATTTTTTAATCAAAATGAATATGTTACAGGGGAGTACATCCTTTTAAATGAGGTTCTTTACCCAACATTTAAGTTTCTTTTAATTATTTGTTTTCTTTCTCAGCACTGAGTTTTCTCCCAAAGCTCTTAGATAGAGATCAAGTCTTTGAGGGGAGAATCATCACTGCCGGATTTCTTTAACAAAAGATACACTTACATCAGGAAAGGTACAAAAAGTACACTTATATCAGGAACAGCCAAAGTGCTTCCAGTTGTGTCTAAGAGTCTTGCTTTCTATGATTCCTTGATAAAGCTTCACATAATAACAGAAATTTCTGAACAAGTGCTGTGCAAGCAGAGGAAATGTGAAATGATGCATTAGAGATGTACTCTGCTCTGACATGCTGTACATAATCTATGAAGTTCTGATTGTTCAGAAAGCTTACAGAGCTAAGCTTTGACAACCTTGTTCGAAACAGTCCATGCTCAGGAAAATATCTGGGTAAGGGCAAAACATCAGTCATATTCATGTTATCTTCTGTGCAAACGGAGTGGAGCCTCACTGTGCTCTTTTTTAAATACTTTCCAATGTCTGAGTACAAATACTAGATCCAGAAAGACCCCAAAGACTATCAGAAAGATGTAAGTACTTGAGATTTCTCCTTGACTTCTGATAGAGCAGAATGGGGTGATAACATCTTCACACCTATCAGTCAAACACATGGCAAATTCAATCCTCCCCACCAGCATAACTAGCTACTACAGAAAATACAGAAAATACCAATTACATCAGTTGTTATTTAAAAAAAACAACTGTAATTCTTATTAAAAAAGGAATTGGAGCAGTGCCCACCTACCTATCTACTAACCTTGTATCATTACTTGTTCTCCATTCTCATGATATTGATTCTATGATTCTTTGTAGTGTGCCTACACTATACAACAAGGTAGGAGGTGCTGCAGAAATATGTTCCTGATAGGAGGGTTGAATGTAAATGAGGGTAAAATTAGGCCTTCTGTCTGTCCCGTGTAGAGGCAAGACTGAAAGAGATGTGTGTCATGATATGTGTGTTGTTTCAATGCATGAAACTCTTGCTTTCAGGTCACAGTGGCAAAGATCAGAAATTCAGCTTACAGCTTGTATTTGCTATAAAATTCTCTCCTGGTCCCTAAAACTATTACAACAGTTATTACTACAGAGATGAAATGCTGCTGAAGAACTCAGAAATTCTTACCTCTCTAGGACAGCTTTGGGCATGTTCAGTTCTGCAATTACCTGCATCTGCAATTGCTGCTTAGGAATATTAGAAACCTGTTTAATCCTCCTTCCCCTTTTTAATCTAACAAATGGGCGGTGACATTTACCTGTATTCTCTGCAGGTAGTGATGCTTTCTGGTAATTTACCAGAAATTTACCTTTTATTGCTAAACATGCACTCAAAATGAGGACTTCTCTTCTACCTAGTAAGATTTTCATAACAGTGCCCTACGGTGGGGAACTTAGACCTGAAAATGGGTATACCTTTGGTTGTTTTACTAATGGATTGGGTATTTTATGACAGTAACAGATTCAGGAAACTTTTCTTAGGATGCCGCCAATAAGGAACACATCAAATACATTTTTTTTACTATCCCTTAACAATGGAGTGTCTTGGGGCCTTGCAAATCAATTCTTATTAAAAGAAAAACCCGTGGTATGGAATCCACGTTCTTAATAGAATTCATATAAATCTTTCATTACCTAGAGGGATGTTCAGAAAAACACAACAAATCAAACTCTCATTCCTGACAACCACAAAGCCATTCATACCTCACTCTGCCTGGACAAATTAGGGCATATGGTAAATGGTCTTCTTGCAAGAGCTTCCCAGAGGCAAGACATCTCCACAGTAACAACATGGCTTTTCTTCAGTACTCTTGCATACAGAAAAGTCATCAATGTGGGCATAAAAGATTCTTTTAGTGGCTCTTACAGTAAGAACTGAGGAAGCTGTGTCTGTGCCAGGTAACTAAGCAAATAATTAATCGTTGTTTGACACATAATGAAAATTAGAACAGATTGAACTTGGGACTTGAGGGATGCTCTTAGCTATTTCTGGGTCTGAGAAGTAACTATCTTCAAGCTCTTAAACAGAAAATAAAAATCCTTTATTTCATTAGGAATGCTCTGCTGTCTCAAGAGTTTTGTTTGGGTTTTTCTATAAATGCCAGAGAGGAAAGCTGTGCTGAGAAAGGCATGAAAAGAATCACGTTCTGCCTAGTTACAGTACTTAAAGAATCTGTTCTATTTTTAAGCTGAACAGTTGATTCATCACAAATATAAGGAAAATACGATTACAAGGTGTGTGCTTCTGGCATCGTATTTTGCACAGTACACAGCCACACTTTTGGGAAATGTTATGAGGAGGGTTCGTTCATGTTCCACGTACTGGCTTTTCCACCTTGGAAATATTCTTTGATGATAAAAGTGTTTAAAAATCCATTACAACTGGTACATTGGGTTGCTTTGAATTGGAGTGTGGGAAAATGCAGAATAAGCAATTTTCTATTTCAGATGCAATTCATACTGAAACACTCTGCTGAAGCACAATTTATGCTGCAGACACATTGGAACAAATAATGTGTAAGTGCTTTGTTTTAAAATATTGGTGTGGATAAGAATGTATTATTCAAGAGAACTCCTTGGGATAGTTCTGAAATAGAAAATAATGTATGCAGATGGTCTTATATACATGCGTAAGTGAGAAACTTGAAGAAGCAGTAGCAAATGAGACCAAGCTGTGATTCCATCAGGTGCTCTACAGGGATGCTTTCTAACTTGCAGAATTTATTTTCCCTTCCTCTTATTTTCCTTCATTTATTCTCTTCTCTGCCTACCTTATTTGACTTTCTCTTGCATCTCCCTTCTTAGACATCCTTGGTAAGAGTTTGATTGTTACTCAACCTGTTTACACTATTATTTTTCCTGTTTGATGTTACTGATTTTGAGCTCTTCATCCTCACTTCTTCAGTGGTGAGAAGGAAGATGTCTTTATCTATGCTCTGACATTTCTGTGCCTCATTTGGGTGTTGATGCTCTGAGCCCTCTGAGGCACACTCACACTACGGCTTGCTCACAAAGGAGCCAATGTGCATCTTTTCCTGTAACACACTGGAGACTGCTTCTCACGAGAAATACCCTCTCGGCTTCCTCTGTATTGCTGCCCATGCACCTACCAGAGCTTATGCTACTTTTTAAGCCTTGAATTGAACTGCTGCTGTGACCTGAACCCCTCCCTTGTAAGCCTCACAAAAGATCTTTCAGTTTCCATTACCAGCTCTGTGGCCCCCAACATAAAAAAGACGTTGCCCTTTTGGAGTGAATCCAGAGAAGGTCCATGAGGATGCTCAGAGGAGCACATCCCCTATAGAGACAGGCTGAAAGCTGAGTTTCCAGTACATAAAGGAAGCAACAGAAAAGATGAGGGAAAGATTCTTGGTCAAGGAGTGTGGTTGTCCCCCTCCACGGAGGTGCTCATAGCTGGGTTGGATGGGATCCTGGGCAACCTGATCTACTCAGAGGTTCCACGGCAAGGGATTAGAACTAGATGGTCTTGACCCCTTTGAACATAAACCATTCTGCGATTCTACGATATGGCATTAAAAGAAGCTGGGATTTATTTCTGCCATCACAAGCATCAGGAATGGTGCTAGCGAACTGTCAGGTCTCACGTCAGCTTAACTTACTCTAGGCTGGCATGAGTAAAGCACAAATTTGCCTGAGAGAGAGTTGCCATGAGAGACTGAAAACCTTGTGGGCAAGGGGTCAATACTGTAGTTTTTACTGATAACTGAGGAACTTGTGTTAGCCTTTCTTATGGTGTGTGCATAAAAGCTGGTGTGGATTAAAATACTGGAGAAAAAGTCTATAGGCAACACCACAGATAGTAGAGAGCATATTTAATAGCTGCCCCTGAGAGAGCTGGTCACAGGACAGACATTTCAAAGCAAGAATTATTATAGGTGCCACGTTATTTCAACTTCTTGGTGTGCATTGCTGCACATTTTACTTCTGTCTGTTAAGCCAAAGAAAATGTACTTCAGGTGACATTTTATATAAAAAGTAACCAGATCAGGTTAAGAGACGTCTTTGATACTAAAAATGTACATTAGTGGCTTTAGTAGGCATAGAATGAGCTGTAAAAGTGCGTGCTCTTTACACATACCTCAATTTAGTGTATTCTGTAGAATCTTTTTGATGCGTGGATATTATTTGTCTTTGAGCAGTAATCATGAAAGCTCACACAACAGCAGTAGCACGTAGACCATGCATTTCAGCTCTCTAAATGCATTCTGCTGCAGCAGGTGGAATAGCAGCTTTGCTTTAAAACGGAGCAGAAACACAAAAGAACCAGCTGCTTTTTTTTTTTTTTTTTCTTTTTAGGAAGGGGTACTGATACTAATTATGGAAGACCTCATGACAGCAAGATCAAACACTTGGAACCTTCTTTCATTAAAACTTTTATCACCATGAGATAAAAATACCAATTCATTCTTTAAAATATCAGGGCTTAAATTTTCAGAACAACCAGGTATTTCAGTTACCCCAGTTTATAGTTTCCTTGTTTTTTTTAACTATACTTATGAGTGCTATTTTTGCAGACAGGCCCTTCAGAAATCAAACCTCCAACGAAGTTTAAATTGGATAGGCATAATCCCTTCTTATCTGTGAATAATTCAGGTCTTGATGATTTTAATGTAAATACTTACCATTTATCCACATCAGAGTCAGTTAATATTAGGGAAACAGTTTGAAATGCAATCACTTTTCATTAATGTTTTATGTGTATGTGAAAGGAAAGAATAAACTATTCATAACATCCAGATTGGACAGGGCAGAGTGATGGGGGTTAGTCCCATGGTTTATCTTAGCTATGAAGAGCAGCTTTCTAGAAGTAAGATAGCACTAAAATAGTTTAGTGCTGAGCTTGAGCAATCTGTATTATTTGAGATTTTTCTGAAAAGCTTAGGAATAATCAGTAACAGCTGATCTAGTTTTGCAGAAGAGTGTCTATGTGAGTTCACATTGTTTTTTCAGCCTCAATTTCTATAATTCCTTGCATGTATATGTTGCACATTATGGTGTACAGATATTCTCAACATCATGTATATGATTTAATACATGTAAATGATCTTATTTTCTTGTAAGTATATACTGCACGCATACATTGCTCATAGACCAACTTATACTAGTAGTTTAGAGGCATGGCCTGCTGGAAGAGTAGTTTCATCTTTGGATTTCTAATTTTTCACACTGCAGAATGAAAAGCTGATCAGGCTAAAAATAATTGCTGTATTTGCAAGGTAGGCAAGAGCACAGGAAATGCAAAGGTTTTGCTAAACAATTCATTCTTCCTTTTTAGCTCCAGGACAAGTCTGCAATGGGGCCACAAGGTGGCAGATGAGCTGCAAAGATTATGGATTAATAGCTGTAAAATAGAATAGACTATGACAATTATATATATATATAAAGGCATAAATGATTGAGTGTTGTGCTTTTCAGTACTTTAAAAACAAACAAAACAAAAGGAGAACAAACACAACCCAGATATGTTTCCTATCACATAACAAAGTAAATCAAGCATCAGCTGCCTTGATCATCTTATTGCAACAGGCTGGGGATCTAATTGTATTCAGTGGTAACTAAATCAACCATGGACAGTTTTTTATAGGCTCCTTATCTTGGGCATTGTTCAAATAAATTTGCTATGACTGACATTTCATCAATATTCAAGCTGAATCTGTTCAATCATGAATTAATTTTTATTTGATGCTTTGGTACTGTTGAGAACAACAATAATTTCCCTTAGACTGGAGCGTAGCATCTACAGTGTATGTTTGTCCCGGAGTCCACAGCTGCCTATAAATACCTTTGCATATCTGCTGCATGTGGAAGAAATCACAAAAATTTGGCAATACCTGTTTTCCACAGTATAGAACTGATAATCAGAAAAGGCAAATCCATATTGTACTTCTGGTCTGAGAGATTCATCCGATGTTTTGTAGACTCATTTTCCATCTGAAGGCTCAAACCTTCCGTCTGAAGGTTTGTTCGGTATGGCTTGCAATCAAGCTTAACAAATCCTCCTAAACTACTATTTTTTCCCTCTTCCGTTGGACTCAATTACAGGCACTGTCCAAACCACTGCCCAGGCACCAAGACAGGAAACATCCACAATAAGTTCTAGTTCATAGAATCGTAGAACATAGAATCAGTAAGGTTGGAAAAGACTGCTAAGATCATTTACTCCAACCATCAAATTATTCCCACCATGCCCACTGAATCATGTCCCTCAGTGCCACATCTCCAGAGTTCTTACAGAGTTCTCAGTCCCTCCAGAGTTCTTACAGAAGGTTAGGAACTGGGACTCTACCACATGCCCAGGCAGGCTGTTCCAATGCATTACCACTCCTTCTGGAAGAAGTTTTTCCTAACCTCTAACTTGAATCTCTCCTGGTGCAACTTAAAGTCATTAATTCTTGTCATATCAGCCATTACCTCTTGTCCTGTTGACAAGTTGATGTCATATTTTTCTAAACTACATGAGTTAAGCCTCATTCTGCAACTTCAATGCACTTAAGGGAAATGAGGAAGCTTCCAGAATATTTTTTGCTGCTTCAAATTATTGCTCCAGTTTACAGGTGCTATAAAAGCTCCATCCCTTATAGGTCTCCATCAGTACCTGCCTGGCTGGCGTCATCTGTCTGTATCACACCAGATCAGTTCAGCCTCAGGGTGGGAAGGCTAATAAACCTGAGCATCTGTGGAGCAGGTAATACCTCAGTTATCCTGTCCTCTTGAGACTACCGTGTTGAACTCCTTGATTTGCAGGTCTTTATTAACTTGGTTGCTTCAAAGTAGACTTGAGTTTTCTTTCAGTTTCTCAGAAACTGAGCTGATCCTGTTCTTGTAAGATCCATTCAAGCACAGAGTAACTTTTAGACAGAGACAGCCCCTCACTAGCAGTGATAAATCTAATCTGAATGAAGACATGCTGCGTGCTAATGGAAACACTAATAATGGTTCCATTGCTTTGAATTGTATTGAATAATTAAATGATAATTTATTCTTTTTGTTTTCAAAGCATTCTTCTCACACTTCAGCTTGTTTTGTTTTGTTGTTGTTGATTTTCCTTATATTTGCTATTAGAAGAATATACACCAAATTACTTTTAAAACGTAATACAGAAAGAAATGCTCTGCCTGTGGTCTTGTGAAAGGCATTGTAATTATAATTTGGTCAATATTAATTACATATTCTTGTTTAGTAATCCATGAATTCCGTATCTTCTGTTCATTAGTTTTCTTTTTATTACAATAGTATCTCATAAGCTATTGTTGTATATTCCAGAAGGACTCTGTTATAGTAGGAGGAGGTGACTGAAAAAACATTTCTGTCAATGTTTTTTTAAAGGTTTGTCCTGTTTCTGTTCTTTTCTTGCTTCATGGTCGTAAGAACAGGAACAGCCAAATTTTCATAGGAGAGAAATGTTCATAGTGCTTTTTGTTTTTGATAGTTTATGGTGGTTAATCATAATAAATTATTATCATTTCATGATTATTCAGAATTCAACAAAGTCAAAAATGCTTTTACGCTGCACGTGTTTCAAAAGGAGAGTATGAATTTGTAGCTTATACAAGTCTGCAAATGCAGCTTGTTATAGTGAGAGAAGGAAGAAGAAATTTTTATTATGAAATGCACATTCCTACAGTATCAAACTGAAAAATGAGAATGATAACTTCCTGTTCCCATTATGATGTGAGCATCCATAGCTTTGTTTGTTTTTGGAGGAGTCAAAGGCATTTCATATGTCCCAGATGTGGGCATCAAATCAGTTTAATGGCCCCTTGCCAGACTGGCGCAGCAGACACTGGAAGTGCTGATTTTCTCTAAATACTGCAGTGCTTACAACATAAAATAATTTGATTCAAGTAGTACTTAGCTATTCTTCTCCTTTGTACTTCCTGATTTACCTTGGTTAGCCATTCCTGTCCTTAAACAGCAGCTTCAACAAAGTCTCATCTCTCTGGAGAATGTGGTTTTAACCATTATCACAAAGCTTACAAAAACTGCCTGCTCCTTTTTGATCAACTCTTTTGATATTACTCTTCAAAAATGAAGATATTAGGATGAGTCATTTTCTGTGGACGTCTCAAGTGAGCTGAAATCCCAACCACGCAGTAACTGTGAGAAAAGATGGTAAAACTGTGTATATGGCAATAGGATGCTGTATTGTCAGATTGTTTTTTTTTTTTTTGTATGAGTCAGTGATGCTAAATCAACATCACAATGGCAATATCAATCATTTTGCATATTTCTAGTTACAATACTGTGATTAGCTATAATATCATGTCACCGTTACAATAATACTATGGTTATGAGTTATTATGCTATGATGTATTTATTTGCCAGGTCAGAAAAAGAAAGAGAAGCTATCCCTAGAAGACTGAATCAAAATCATTATGACTTTAAAGACTACATGCCTTCTGCATGGATCAGATTTAAAAAAGCATTTATAATTAAAATGAGTATCTGTGAGTTTTTCCTCAGAGTTCTTTCTGGAGGATCCCAGGTATTTCATATACTTGTTATAAAGTTCTAATGTGATTGTCCACTTGAGAACTAAAGTAGATACATACTGGCTTGATAATACGTGAACATTATCTTCATTTTTCAGCCTACTGTATTTTAGCTACACATCAGAGTAAATGGATATACTGTTTTGAACAGAAGTTCTTAGTTATCTCTTAGTAATTTTGGCAGTAAACATGCTGATAATTATAGATATAATAATATAATAGATTATATAATATATATATATATAATAGATATTATTATTATTATATAATATATATATGATAGATAATATAACAGATAATTGCTAAGACTAAGTAAGAAATGCATTCCTACAAAGACCAACATAGGAATGAAAGCACAAATGCAGAACTCAGCGGAAGGAATAGCATATTACAGCCTTGGAAACTATTACAAGTGGAGCTTCAAAGAGAGCAAAGTGAAGGAGATGACAGGTTGGGAATTTTTTTACACTTATTACAGAAACAAGTATGCACAAGAGTCCAACAATAAGAAACATTTCTTGACAAGAACTCCCATTTATCTTTCCTGTAACGAACATTTAAGTGGATATGTGTGAACTATCTTAGCAGATGAAAGATTGCCAAACTTGATTAGCTCAAGTTAACAGGCACTATGAAGGTTTTGAAAGAGTCTTGAAATTAATTTCATGTCCTTCAGTTATACTATTTCTATTTCTTTGAGTGAGGAAATACAAAAAGGGCCTTCCACAGATGTAAGATAGTTATTCTTTGCTCTCTTCTCTGTGGATATTTCCTTTTTGCAATCAATGTTCCGCCGAGGTAGGAGCTGAAAAATCTCTGCACAATGACTCAAAAAGTCCTTGTACAACACCAATAAAATGTCATCAGCAGCTGAATCTGGAGCAAACTACTTTTTTTCTTTTCAAATTCTACTTACATTACAAACCAAAAATGCCTGTCTGTTGAAAATACATCAATTTAGTGGAGATGTTCTTACACAAAGCTTTGTTATCTTTTTTTCCCCCTCCAATATTTTCATCTAACTAATTCCCTTGGTCAAAACCTCCTCAGGAGTCTCTGTTTATCTATGTATTTCCTCCAATAGAAATATAGACAAAGAGTTATAATATTCTTCATTCCAGCATAGCTGGCCACTCTTCAAAATGCAGTAATACCACTTGTAACAGACATCTACAGCAGGAATCTTACTCTGAAATGATTGCTAGGTGAAGATGCCAGTAGATAGAGTGTTCAGCTGCAACTATTCTAAGGAATTAAACATGCCTGGGAACAGCACTAAGTTCAAGTGGCACCAAACAAGCCATGTCAGTAATTGCCAAATTCTCTTTCTCTCCAAAGCAAGCTACTAGGAATGACAAACTGCCCACAAACATTGTGAGATATGTTGGCCAAATTTGCTCTTGGAAGGACTCTGCTTGCTGGCATTTAAAACCAATTCAAAGGCTGGGAGTCAGTGCCTCGTACCTTTTTTAATTATTATTTTAGTAGTATAGATACAGCTTCTACAATAACCAGAGTTACACATGGATTTTGATATCATGATTATCAATACTCAACAATCTGCTTCTACCAATAAAGCTTAAAGAGATATGTAGCAGTTACATATAATGCCAGTAAAAGTCAAGGTTTTAGCATCTTTGAGGCTGGATTTAGAGGAGGAAGAACACATAATTCAGTAACTCAGGAACTAGATTGTTCTGTTAAATACTATTCTTTTTAAACAAATGCTTCTAAAAGCCAAAATATTCACTTAATTTTTCAGCTGCCTCAATACTCTGCTATGACTTCCTCCCTTCAGCCATCATGGCTATTGGTGGTAAGTGAATCCATGAACTTCAGTATCAAAAGAGCAAAACTTTATTACCTAAGCCAAAAACGATATCTTTTATCTGTAAGAAGCCAGTGGACTATTGCAGACTCTGGGGCTAGCTGTTAGATGAAAGCATGGTTATACACTGAGCCAGTGTATTATTACACTTTCACTTCCTCTGCTGAAAGGTCTATTATCCTCTTTGTGAACATGATCTAATGTCTGTTGAAGTCAGCACGAGCTTTTCATTGAGTTTAATTGACTTTGAATCACAACCTAAATGTGAAGCCTCCTTTTACCAGCTAGAATTAAACAGAGTATGAGAAATATGAAGAGGAGATCTTTAAATATATCTACCCATTTATCTCAATGTATATAATATAGCATCTTAATATTTATCTATCTTCCACATAAACACAGGCTTGAACATACCTAGAATAGCTGTCTGAAGGGAATAATACAATATGTGCAGGAATGTGGTTTACATTTAATCTAGGGGATATAAAGAGCAATTTAGATAGAAAGATGAAGAAGCTTTGTGAGTGAAAGGAAAAGAGGAGTAGGAGCTCTCAAAAATAACTTTTCCAAAGGGAAACTGATAAGCTGTTTCATGGTGTGTCATTTTTCCTCTTCCTACTCTGAATAACTCTACTATCTTAGTTCTGATTAATACATTTTTAGTATGCTGATTATTTTTTAATTAAAACTGTCCCAAAACCCCATCCAGAATGGCCTTAACACTTCCAGGGATAGGGCATCCAAAATTTCTCTGCACAATCCGTTCCAGTGACTCATCCCTCTCATAGTCAAGAATTTCTTCCAAAGTAAAGAATTTCTTCAACAAGGTAGAAGATTTTCTAATGTACTTATTTCTTGAAAACTCCAGGATATTACTATATATTCTCACATCTACTTATTGATGAGCAACTAAGACACTAAAAGGAATTGTTCATATTGTAGTTCTGCATAAATCCTGGATTTCCTCATTTTCTGCCAGTGATATAAGGGCACAATTACAAATCTTGTTGTGACAACCAAAGCTCCCATTTACACAAGCAAAAATCACTCCTGATGGAAGGCAAGTAAAGATATTATTCCTGCAAATTGTGGTTGATTACCACAAAGAGCCTTACACAAATGGAACTGCAGTAGAGCAGCTATAGCGATAGATGGAACGGTTTAAATCCATAGTATGGACAAGTACAGACTATAAATCAGTAAACATTCTCAGTAGACTAGCTATTTCAGCCACAATTATTTATTGTAGTGAAGATTAACATACATTTGATGGATATATAAAAGGCTATAGAATATAGCAACTGAGAGAGCATTACCTGGCATAGAGCTGGGATCAAATTATCCTTGTACTTAATTCAGAAATACTGACACAACTGGAATTTTGCATAGTTTGTCACTGCCAACAGTGAAATCACCTAGCCACTATTATGCTGTCTGTAAGTGTACTATCATAAATCAGCTACTTATGTACTTTTACAGGAAAAAAAATGTATTTTAATAGTAACACAATGCTGACAACTTTGAGCTATTGTATCCAAAACCCTTTGCAGAGAGCAGTCTGTACTTTCAAGGATTTGGAACCAGCTTTTCTAAATTTTCCTATCTTCTCCTACATCTTCTAGTCAGCTGGCATCAACAATTATTATGCATATTACAGGAAATCATAGAATCATAGAATCATTAAGGTTGGGAAAGACCATTAAGATCATCTAATCCAACCATCAAATCATCCCCACCATACCTACCAAGCCACGTCCCTCAGTGGCACTTTTCCATGCTTCTGAACACCTCCAGGGATGGTGACTCTACCACCTCCCAGGGCAGCCTGTGCCAATGCCTCACCACTCCTTCTGAGAAGAAATTTTCTCTCATCTCCAGCCTGAAGCTCCCTTGGTGCAATTTAAAGCAATTACCTCCTGTCCAATACTGTATTATTAGTCTATAAATCACACTTTGATCAATCAAACCCAAAAACTTGAAGCAGAGTTTTGGGCTGTGACATGGGTAACACCAAAGCTGTGAATGAACACTGGTCTTTTGTGAATAGCATTACATTTCTTCTACATGGAGCCAACCTCTGAATTAAAATTTCTCCAGTAACAGCGCAGCATCCCTAGAGAGCTGTTTTTGACAGGAAGCGAGGGTAAAAGGAAGGGAAATATAATTTAAAGAAACAGTAATTTTTTTTGACATTACTATTTTTGTGTACTTAACAAGGGTGATCACACTGTCTTATCCAATATTCATTTGACCTATTGACCTTGGTTTCCTTAATACCAGTGGAGACAAGTAGGCACAGCTAAGGCGTGACTCATCTCCTAAAAGCAGACAACAGCCAGATGAAACTCCCAGATGAGCTTATTTCTTTCCAGTGATTATACAGCTCACATATAAGTGCTCACATTACAGACATGTAATGTTAGGAGGGATGAAGCCTCCTATAAAGTCACTGCATTAAATGCAGAAGAGTACTTTCTATCTCTCCATCCACCAAGCACTAAAGGATCCAATCAATTACATGCCTCAATCTTGACCAAGGAATACTTCCTGATATGCTGGTTCAGGTACAAGTCCCAGAATAGCAGTAAAAACTCTCAGTAATATTATGGGGGAAATATGTAATAATCATTTATATATCTTACTGTCTTTGGGCTGGTGTCTGATTTCTACTCAGTTGTAGATGATCAGCATTTTACAGCCTGGAAATTCAATGTCAGCATTGGGACCTATCATAAAAACTTTGAAATATAACTGATGTTAAAGGATGTTTCATTTTATTCATCAATTTTGTCAGTTTATGTGATAAAGAAGGTTAATTTCAGTGTCCTGTTAACTCTTCTGGGTTAAATTAGTTTTTAGTAGCTCTGAGGATTATGTTTCCACATAAACTTTTATTGGCTACAACATGCTTATCGAGTAGGGCCTGGTTTTCTGGACATTATTTTGATCCTGTTAAGTGATTTAATTTTATTAGATTGTTTGATCTTGTCAAAGTGCAGCTGTTAATCTGTGCTTTTCCACAAGCTCTTCTTTCTTCTGAAAAATCAGTTCTGTCATTATGACAAAACTGCTGGTCTTAAGAAAAACCATCTTGCCCTTTCATACAATAGAAAAACTTCACATACTTTCCAGAATCCCAGATGTTTTCTAGAGGGCTCTCATTCATTGGATACCTGAATGAAGGTCTTAGTGAGCTGGGGGCAGACATATTACATTGTCTCTATGAGTTGTTTTAGGTTCACTGCTCACCAGCCCTGTAGTTTTGCTTTTTTTTAAGAGATGACTTAGGTTTCAGATATTCCTGCTTTAATTACATCTATAAAATGTACAGCTATCATGATTTCTCTGGAGCTGTGAAAATACAGGGGTTAATTCAGACCATTTTAAACAAGACCCAGAACAGATGATAGCTGTCATTTTGTTTTTGTTTTTTTTTTTCTTTGTTAGGTTAACACTTAAATTGAGATAAGTGCAGTAAACAGTGGCAATAACAGGCAGACAACTTCCATTTTGTGTTTCAGTTCCTATGCAGTATCTTTTATGTTTAATCTAGTTGCATACTTCCTGAATCTCAGATTTACTAGATATTCTTTCTGTCTTTGTTTATGCAAAGACAAAAATAACCCACTGCAGAAAAACAGTATTTATTCTTTAATAATAAATAGAAAGTCTGTTTATTTTTCTCAGGTTGCTTGCTGTTCTTTGCTACGCAGTGTAGAAATATGTCACCAATCTATGCAGAAAATCAGGGAAAGCAGATCAACAAGGAAGATGAAAAAGAAGCTGTTGTTGGACTGATCTGTTCTTCCAGCTTCTGTAACTGGACATTACAAAAATTCCTGTTAATGCTTACACCACCAAGGGTACAACACAGCTAAACCTTTGCCATTGTATACATATACTACGTATATATATACATACGCTATATGCATGTGTGGTTTCTAAGAAGACAGCAATATCCAAAATATACAAAGGGATTAAAAGATAAAGTTGAGAGACTGCTGTCCTGAATAGGATTCGAATCAAAGGAGATAATGAGGTCATACTAAGGACACTTTAAAACTGTTCACTACTCCCTACTTATTGCAGACCTCAAAGTACACCCAAAGGGGGCTGTTAGTGGGTAGGAAGTCAATCCATGTTGTCATCAAGTTATAATTTTGTCCTTTGCATTGGCCACACATTGTAAATCCCCAAAGAGACTGCAACTGTGTAGAAGATTCATAGCAGTTGGAATTTTGTTATGCTGTCATTTCAGCAGCCAGAATGTAAATAGTCAGACTTTCTAGATTGCTCCCCACATGAACCAACTGTCTTCCCTATCACTTTTTTTTTTTAAACGATATCAAAATTCCCTATGTATACGTGGCTGTTTTGCATTCACTATTTCTGGAAGATCATGTTAAGCAATTTCAGATGAAGTAATGCACTTCAAAATGATAAAACTACGAGTGTCATATTAATGACCGTACCTTAACCACTCTCATAGTGTTAACACAAGCTAATACATGGAGGCAATGGAGAAATTACAGCCTCAGGATATCACCTCCCTGCTCCAGGTCTACTTCATATTTATCCCCTGTCTGCAGAGCAGCATTACCCCAGTGCAGCAAACCTTCTGCATGGCACTGGGTACAAAGACAAACCCTGTACAGCTCAGTGCACGTTAACCTAAGTGAAGCACCAGGCTCACAAAAAGACAGTGATCCTCTTAGTTTGGTTCGTTTAGACTTGTGCACACTTGAGTCCACTCTGTACCTGGGGCAGTGACTTTTCACTGATTTGGGTTGTTTGCAGCACATGGACTGGTGGGGTGGGTGAAGGACTGTGGTGTTCAGCTGCAATATCCCAGCAGTGTGTGCTCCTCTGCCAGGATACCAGCAAATACATCAACACATACCATGTCTTCCTTTCAGAGTAGATCCAAAAGCTGATCATCAGCCCATAGGCTCTTGCACCCCCTGTATCACATGCTTTGTGTGCTTAAAATGCTCTTTGCTGCTAAGAATTGGCTCTATAAGAAAAAATCACCTGCTCAGTGACATTGCTTTTCCTGCAAATATATTATCCTTGTCTTCAACAGTTCTTTCCCCTCAGGAAGCTGCACAGCATGAGCAGATCTTTGAGATGAAAATCAGGATAGTGCAAAATATAGTTTAGCAAACTGGAATATTCCACAGTACAGAAACCATATTAACAGCAGTTGACGATTAGAGCTATTAAAGCCTGATTGTTAATTGGATTGTTACAAATGAAACACATGGAGCATTAAAAGGACATCAAACTTGGTGGTTTGCAGTAGGGACAGCAGGCTTTGGCAAAGACAGATTATTCATTAAGGCCATATGATGACGGTAAGTAGTGGTCGTTAACACCAAATTTCACTCTAATGGAAGGCTCTTTGGTGCCTGGCTAATTTCCCTTTTCATCTTCTTGTGCTGCTTTAATGGGCTTTTTCTTTTTTGTGTTTTCTTTGGATTTATCACTGTCAGCTGCATACACTCTTGCCCCAACAGTCTCCTTACAGGTTTCCTGCTTGCCTGCTTGTTTGTGCAGCCATTTCTTCACCAAGTCACTGACAAACACCAGGGACACATTAGTCCTTTTTAGCACAGCGGGAACGCTCCAATGCACATGAGAGCCCTCTACTACTCTTTATTATCCAGCTTGCTTTTCTTTTCTGTTCCACTGAGTTCCTGGGCTTCCTGCAGTTATCCCTCTTATTGACAAAGCCACAGATCCACACCTAGAAATACCCGTGGTTCTGCACCAAGACTGCTTCTTTTCTCAATCACCAAGTGTAGATCAGAAGCCAAAATGACAGTGTAATACCAGCGTAAGCAAAATCAGGATCAAAACCTGTGTAAAGAGATCCTCAGTAAAGAGTCCCCCTAGCACCAATCTCAAAGAACCCAAGCTGCATTTCCTCATTTTGTATATTTGACCAAACCCTTATACATCATTTAGTAATGAGAAAATTACCTCAACAGTTTTCATTAAGCATCTGTTGTGCCTGTTTTTATTGCTTAACTACTTTACCCATACTCCTAGCACATACACTAGCTTCAGTCTTAACCATGCATAGTATTCACAGTGTATGTCTTTAAATCTTGTATTAGAGTATTTTCTCACTCTGCTCATCCTTTTCCCTACAAATACCACATGTATCCCATGTAGACCTTCATTAATTCTCTGATGGACAGCAGGCAGACTGCTCATTAGTGTTGTATTTAATTGCTTATCAGTCACACTCTGAAGCTTTCCAACCTTTGAGCTGCATATCTACTGTTATTAAAACTGCCCCTTTTTAGGCCACTCCAGCTTTTCTTTAGCCCTTTCTTGGGTAGAGGAGAACTCAAATGATCTTTTAAGGGCATCGAGGGAATAGCGAAGAGGGAAAGGAAGCTGTATTTCAGATTTGTCCCAAATGGGATAGAGGCCTCCAGGGCTGATGACAAAATTGTTTTAGCTTGAGCTGCCCCTCTTCAGCAGTTTATGCTATGTTTTATATCCAAAGTTACCAGAACGCTGTCTGCATGTAATCCTGTGCTGACCCAATGCAGATAGCATTGTGAACAGACCAGTCGCTTAGAAATGTTTGAGCAATTTATGGGAAGTTAAATAAACAGATACTGCTCTGGAAGAATAGGCTGTCAGTTTATCATGCAGTTTACTTGACAAATTAAGGTGAATAAATTCATATGGACACTCTGTCATGCAGTTGCTGCAGCTGTGTGTGCTTGAGAAGTTTAGCCATTGCTGCCTTTCAGAGGCAAGCCTATACCTGACACCTGGTGTAAAAAAAACATTCAGCTCCTCACAGACCTCGATTCCGCAGCTGATAATTTGAGCAGAAGCCTTTTCCCATGAGGAAAACCTCTGATATTAAGATTTCCAGGCTGGACAGGAACAACTGAAGCCAGGTGAGAATATTTGTGATATGGTGGTTGGAGCTCTGCAGGGATAGAAATGGCTTTGATAACAGACTTGATAAAGTCTGAGCAGAGCTTCTCTCAGATGAATGCATTCTGTCAACTCAAAATAATGATTCTCAACTGTGTGGCTTGAATTTTGGGTAATGGAAATGGGATATTTTTCCTTCTTCCTGCTCATAGTAATCTTTGGTTGTTGAAAAAATGGCTTTTAACAGGAGCGATCAATCTTTGGAATGCTTTAATCATTGTAAACTCTGAAATCTGATGTTTGTAATTACTTGCAATTATTTCTTATAGCTGGTCTTTCTAGCCCCAGGAAAACACTGATGTCATTGTGTTTGCTCCTTGTTAGGCAGATGATATCCTGTAAAATTTCTTTAGCAAAATTAATTGCTCCATCTTGTATTGATCTGTTTGGCTCATGTAATCGATTTACCTTTTATTGCTGATTGGCTGATGATGTTCACAATACAAGCTGATGGATAAATCCTTCCCTTGTGAATAGTATCACAAGAGAAATTGCCCACCAATATCTTTTTCTCTGCAGTAAAAGTTTTACTGATAGAGAGAGGAGATCTGTCACAATGAATAAAAAGCTAAGGTAATTTTTGGCTGGGAAAACATTTCTTGTAATAACTCTTGACAGTTGAAAGTGTTTTCTCTACTCACGGGAAGACTATTAGCCATGAAATTACTCTTGTCCCTAAACTTGTGTTGTAAATTAAACAGAATCATCTAACAACTAAACCTGCCATTGAGACTGGATGACGGACTGGATGTAGACTGATAAAGGATTTGAAGCTTCTCACTTCTCTGTGAAATTAGCTTGCTTAATGCTTGTTCTTGAACATATTCAAGTTAATAATGAGTTGTGTATTTTATTATGGAAAGAAACAATTGAATGTTGGAGACCTGTGGCTACTACATTGCCCTGCTCTTTTCCAAGCTATCTGGGTGGAGTAAATGCGATGAGAACCAAGCCAGTCACCCAGGACATGTCAAGGCAGCTCTTCTTTAATCTAAATACAGTACATGCCAGACTGTGATGCCTTCAGTCTGTTACTTACTATAGTACTATATGATTCATTTGTAGATCATCATAAATATAAGGGGATTTCTGGTCTAGTCTGATGGCATTTAGCTCCAGTTGTCTTGCAGTAGTATGAAGGAGGATGTGGATGTCAGGTCCACACAGACACACCCTGGTGGTTTTCAGAACATGGGCCTCAGATTCATGGGAAATATATGTATGAGCTACAGCTCATAACCATGGCTAGAATAATCAGAACTGGATCCTTTGATTTCTTTCTGTTGTTCTGTTCTATTTTTCTAATCTGCTGCTTCTTTCAGTCAGAAAGTGCAGAAAAATATTAATTTGTCTGTAGCAAACCACATATTCTTATGTTCTTATTAAACAATCTCCCATGCCTCAATTGCCTCACCTTGAGAATACTTTTGCATATCCATTCTCTAATTGCTAGGCACAACCTTCAATCACTTTGTGCAGAAAGCTGAAAAATGACTAAGAGCATCTTTTAATAACTTTGCTAAAATGTTCAAAAATGGGAAAAGTGCTACTTTATTGTGTGGAGCAGCTGGTACTCATTCCAACAGGATTTACTGAAAAACATTTTTGCTTCTGGCTTTAGGATGAGTCATAATTGGTCCCGAGAGGATAGCTCTCAGGACAAAACATCATTATGATAAGTATTTTGGAAAATTTAATTATTCTGCCTCTGGGAACTTCCAGCCTTTAGAAGAGATCAGCTTCTTACCAGATTTATTTTGGACTAGTGATTTCTAATGATGAATAGTGTTTAACTTTTATCATAAAACAACCTTAATTTCAGTCTCGTTAAATAAAATTAATCCAGGGACATATTCCTTACTCTGAATGACAACAGTGTGTGGGCCAAAACCCAAGTCTTTATTGGTATGAATTGTACATATTGATATCTGACACTCATTAATTTTGATGGAATTATTTACTACACTGCCTTTGTGGATTTGGGAGTAAATCCGAGCAAGGACCAAAGCTTTGAAGAGACCCTTACAAGTAGCAGCTGGCATACAAAGTGCTGTGTGAATGCTGATGTTACACTGCAGACAGTGAAATGCTGAGAGTGGTTCTGACATAGTTGTCTGTGATTGGTTTAGCATTGAATTATTTGAGCTGGAAGAGACCTTTAAATGTCATCTAGTCCAGATCTCCTGCAGTGAACAGGGACACATGCAGCTCCATCAGGAGTTCAGAGCCCCATCCAGCCTGATCTTGAGGGTCTCCAGGGATGGGACATCCACCACCTCTCTGGGCAAGATGTGCCAGTGCCTCACTGTTTTAAGCTGAGGTCAAATAGTTTGGGCAGCAAAGACAGAAAGCACTCATTGCAGTCATACAGAGGAAGGTAATGGTTTCTTACACAAGAGAAAAGACCGTATCTTAACTTAGAAGAAATTGACCATAGTCCACCTATTGTTCAAGTCTATTCACAAGCATTTAAAGGACATCTGTTTATTGAGGATTCAGATAATTTCTAGTGCGACTAACAAAAATATATTGTGGCTGATATCAGATCCAGAGGGCTCATGTATTAGTATAAGAACAAATCTTGTTTGATAGGCAGGTAACATCTGGGTTGTGTTTCCAGAACTATTGTTGGAGGTATGATCCTACAAAAAAGAATTCATTCTCTTGGTGAATGCTGACTGGAACAATATATTCATGGTTGCTTTAAGAGAGAGATCTTAGTGGTAAATCTGGTTTTTGCCTCTAGTCTCTATGAAAGATGGTGTAGAACTATATCCAGAAAAAGAAAACCAGTTGTTTATATATAGTACAAGAAAAGTTTCTCCAATAAAAACAAACAAAAACACCTGAAAGGAGAAAACAGAATTTTTTTTTACTGATTTCAAATGAGCATTCACTTTTTTTTTTTTTTTCTGAGCTAACATAGTCTAGTTGAAGGAAACTATCTTAGTTTGTCCCACAGAAAAAATTGTTTTCTTTACTTAAACAGTGTACATATATTTTTATTTGCTAGAAAGAATATATATTAACTCTAAATTATTTTTCTCAGTTTTCTGAGATAGCATTAATTGGGGACCCTGAAGCTAAGCAAATACTTTTGCATACTAAGTGATTTTCCACTACATACCTGTCATAGGAATGCTTAAAAATAGGAACAGGTTGGTGGGCATGAGTTCTCTCAGTCCGCTGTGAAGTGCAGATCTAAAGATTGTACCACTAATTTCCATCATGCAAAAACTCAGGTACTTATATCAAATAATAATGTTGTCACCAAAGAAAGCTGTGGAGTCAGGCTGTGGTCCATATAAAGCACCAGTACTACATGGGGTGCTGCTCAAGAGCTGTCACCTGCTAATGTTTTGATCACGAGAGTGATGAAAAAAAAGACACATCTCTGCTGTACAGTGATGTCAGCTCCACTTAGGAGATATAGGTGCAGAAACAAGGAATTATTTTCCTTCTGCATGGAACTACAGGAAAGTGCTCCTTGCAAGAATTTTTCTCTAAGTCAGATGTGCCTCACATCCCAGTGATGATAGAGGGATGGTCTTCTGTACAAACCCTGTGCTTTTAACTGTGGAGTTAAAAATGAAGTTGCTACATTCATACCAGGGTGATAAGTCTGTCAGTCAGTCTCAGCAGCTGCCCAACATTACAATACTTTAGCACTCTCCATGTAGAAATATTGACGATAATATTTTCTACCTCTGTTTCATTATCAATCATTTCAATATCAGGCTTTATAAAAGAATGTGGCTAAGAGACTTAGTGAGAATTAAAGGAGCCCTTTCACTGTAAAATAACTGGTGAATTTTGGATGTGTTGACTGTTTTGGTGTATCTGATATGCAAGACTCAATATACTGTTTCTGATTACATTGATTTATCAAATCAAGAGATGTGTGGTCACTAGCAGAAGCTCCAAATATTTATGTGACTGTATGTGGAAAACCAAAACCAGAAGGAGTTTCTGGCTGTGGTTCCATTTGTCAGATACATTTTTGTTGAAAGCATTGATGTGCAGCAAGTAGGATTTTCCAAAGATAAAGTAACATTGCACAGAGTCCAGTGCTCTAGAGATTTCTACTTCTCAGCATTGTGTAATACATTTCCACAAGACAGTGCTTTGGCTTGCAGAAGGAACAAATAGGACTGTAAGGATTCATTTTTCTCTCAGACAGCAGTGTGTGCTGCTTTGTGGGCACGTTTGTAGTCCTCCACAGCAGCAGTCTTTATTACTTCTTTGGCTACTCTGTATGTACTCAGTATGGCTGCCTTCCTTAAAGTAACGTGGATTTTTGTTCTGTGAATGATCTGTGCTGCAGTGAGAAGCAGCTATGGTTGTCACTGCTGCAGAGAAGACACAGCTCAGTGGAGGACAAACCCAGAGAAATGCTTTGTCTTTCCTACAGCCAAACTAAAAATATTTGTGTTTGAATTTTCATACAGTGACTTTGTGTCTCTTGATTTGATGAATCAATACAAGCAGAAACAATCTGGCTGGACCTGGATGTCAAGCATGCCCAAACAGTAACTAATTCAGAGCTGTGCTGTGCAGCAGGGAGGAGTGGAGAGGTCATTTATCCACATCTCTGAGTTCACAAGGAGATGTCCAGTAGCAGTGCTGAAGCTCTCAGCATGCATCAGCTCTTTACCATTCAGCTGCTCCTTGTTTACTGGTGTCATCAGTGGCACTACAGAATCTTCAGGCAAGCTTTTTTTCTTGCAGTGTGTAGGGAGAATAAAATATTGTTTTAATTTTTCAGATAATTGCTTCTCAGACTGTTCACCTGACTATTTCATTTTGGTGTATTTTAAACAGAGTTTGTGATACTTCACTATTGCTATTTTTATTAAATTAAATTTGGGTAGACTTTCAGTATCTTGAGTGATGCTTTCTTAATTCTGATATCTTTTTCTTTGCTGTGTCATCACAGGTTTTCTTTTATCCTTTCTCAAACTATTCTAATGCATGATAGTCACAGGTGCTGTACTTCCATTTGGCATCCTAAGGTAGTCTATATAGTGTAAAAGGATTTAATTCCTTTAGCTGCATGTTTTAGTTTCCTAATAAGCTCTCTCATTTTTTTCTGAAGCCGTATTCGGAGTTTAGCCCTGCTGTGGTGGATTTTTGTTGCTCCTGTAAGGAGTGAATCTAAGTGCATTTTAGTCTGTTAAAACATACAGCTTTCACTGTGCAAATTTGAACCAGATCCAGTGCATTGCTCAGTATAAATGTATGGTTTGCTTTTCATCTCACTGTTTGCTCCAATAAACTACTGCTGTTAATTGAAATCTGTGATATAATTCCCCTTTCACTGAATTCAATGAAATCACAGTTTTAGCAGATTGACTCAGGGAAGCTGAAGTTCAAACCCATTTATAGCAGCCTTGAACAGTGGAGCGAAGGATAGCTTGAGAAATGGGAAATTCTCCGCATTCTGGAATGCAATCACTCTTTTCATAAATCTTAGTTCATGAGCAACTTTGCTTGGAAAGCTCATGAGTTGGGAATGTACTGTTTAGTCTGGAGTAGAGGGGGCTCAGGGGAGACCTTACTGCTCTCTGTAACTGCCTGAAGGGAGGTTGTAGTGAGGTGATGGTTGTCCTCTTCTCTCGTGTAACTAGTGATAGGAGGCAATGGCCTCAAGCTGCACCAGGGGAGATTCAGGTTGGATGTTAGGAAATACTACTTTTCTGAAAGAGTGGTCAGGTGCTGGAATGGACTGCCCAGGGAGGTGGTGGAGTCACCGACCCTGGAGGTGTTCAAGGAATGTTTAGACGTTGTGTTGAGGGACATGGATTAGTGAGAACTATTGGTGACGGGTGGATGGTTGGACCGGATGATCTCAAAGGTCTTTTCCAACCTTGGTGATTCTATGAATCTATGATTCTGTGAAAGATATTGCTATCTAATTCATGTCGATCAGATTATTTGTCAGTCTCAGACATCTCCTACCTGCACGGGGGCTGTAGGATGAGAGAGGAGATCTGAACAACTACTCACCCTCCAACTGCAAATCAGCCACAACCTTTGGTACTTGTACCATATAGCATTGTAAAGCTATAAAAAAACAGACCAGAAAGATTTTTTTTTGCAGATAAACTATCATCTTGTGTCTTGCTGTCACTTCATGCTTCTCAGGTACAGCTGTGGGGAATCTTCAGTACACACCAGCATACATGTATTCTACATTTTTTCCTTCATTTTTTGGATTCAGTAGTACTAGGAAGAATCTTCAGAGCAAGAAAAAAAGTGACATCAAATTAAACTCATCCTGCAATAGGAGAAGGTAATATATTAATTCCATTTACATGTCATATTCCCTGTTATATTTGCATGGATGTACGCAACAAAATTGCAAGTGTTTTTAGGGGAAAAACAGTTAGGTGACAGGAATGGAGTAGTTTTCCCAGAAGAGAAAGCCACGTCTCTAGTTCATAAATGCAAGAAGTGAATCATCAGAGACCATTGGCTCTGTGCTACAAAGCTATGAAACTGGTGCAGATGAAGCGGATGTAGACTCATGCTTCCTGAACTTCATTTTTGTTATTGCATTGTGAAAATGCTCATATTAGGTGAAAAATTATCAAGGACTAAAGCAATGCCGATGCCATTGAGGCAAAACCCATGGCAAGAGAAAGCTATCATGGAAGTAAGGGATAGCAGCTGAGGGAAAAGATTATCTTTCTCCTGAAGGCTGTAACTTTTTGTTGGAATAAAAGAAAATAAGTAAAATTCCATAACCCAAAAACAATACAAAAAATGATGCAGCACAAGAATTTACCTCTGCTCCTCATTCTGACTGTGCAGGGACAAGTTCCCTCACTAGGCTGCACTAACACTGTTTTTTGATTATAAATTAGAGACAGCATCATACTAATTGCAAGAACTCAACTGAATAGAAACCCATGAAGATATTTAATGACATATTTTCTGAGTGTGTTTGTCTAGTGGCTTCTTCATTCTTCATTATTTATCTTGGTAACCAGCTCTCAGCACTGTCAGCCCTTGTTGTAGGCTTTGCCACTCAATGGAGCATAAAAGAGAGCCAAAAACAGAAGTAAAACACATATTTGGAATTCCCACTCTATTTCCCTGGGCTGTCAGATGACAAATATTTGATCAGCTGTAGATCAGTAAATTACATATCCCACTTGCTAAGATCTTAATTTGGGAACAAAGCCTTAAGAAGTAAGAGTATAATTGTGCAAACCTCATTAAGAGTGTTTAGGGTAGGAACAATGTGGTTCTTGTTGGAAGTTTTATTTGCAGTCTTTTGTAATTTCATTAGGATTTAGTTATTTCTCCATGAGTTCTCTTTCATGAGTTCTCTTTTGTTGCCATAAAGTGTTAGAGAAGATGACACTGTTCTGTTAAGTCTCACAGCGAGTGAGTGATGTTATGAACTCTGGATGCTATCTACACTGTTGGAAGATTTTCCCTTTTATGGTGAATTGCAATGCTAAAATGAGAAAAAAACAAGTTTGTGCCTTTTATTGGTTCTTTATGATGCAGAAAGACAGTTTTAGAGCCTGTGCTTCCACCAGCCTTTCAACAGAAATATAAAGCTCTGAATGCCTGGTTTTCTTCATGAGTTCTGTGGACTATAGGTTCAATGGAACAGAAATATCACAACAAATAGAAGTTGAGACTGTGTTTTATACCTCATTCAGGCTCTGAACCGCTGTGTTTAGTTTTCCCAAAATACTATTTTGCTTTCTTTCCTAGGATTGATTTCACCTAACTTCAGGTGTCACTTCAGGTGCTCACCTAACTTTAGGTGTTAATCAAGGGAAAGAAATAGGTGTTTTTAGGGAGAGTCTCACCTGCCCTATTTTAAACGTCAGTTTAGCTTGAGAAGAATCACACTATTGATCATGACGTGCTTCACCTGATGATAAAGAAGATCTCCAGGATAGGTCAGATAAATCACTTACTATGGATGAAAAATCATAGATGGAGGAACGCAGTGCCTCCTCAGCCTCATTTTTATAAACAACTGTACAACAGACAGAGTCATGAAGGCCACAGAGGCCTTCGTTTGTTTCCTGGGTTTGCATATAGAGAAACACTATCTGATTGCCAGGGCACAGTTCTTTATTTATGAGTCTAATTATTTTAAGGCAGAAAAACAACAGTTCTTCTGAAGGAATACTTCAGCTTTTCACCCAAGGTTAAGGAGATGCTTGGAGCCTATAAAAGAAATGAATATGACAGTATCTTCCAAGTATTTTTAAGCATAAAAAAAGCAATTTCATATGTCATGTGGATGGAACTGGCTGAAGACAAAGAACATGGTGAACTGGAGCCCTTACGTGAACACAGACAGTGAAAATAGTCTAGAAATAGATGCTGAGTCTCACAATTTGTATTTCAGTCTAACTTGATTTCCAACAAACAATCCTCTGGGGGAAAAAAAAAAAAAAGATAAAAGCTAGCTTGCTTATTATTGACAGATCACAGGAAGAACCCCATTCTGATAAAAGGATGTGAAAAGATGTACTGACAGGCATGTGAAAGATTCACCTAACACACAGGGTTCCTTATTCCTGCTGCACACTGGTGCTAATACACCATTTGAACACACAACAAAGACCAGGCTTGAATGTTAATGTGTGCTGGGGAAGCTCTACTTTGAATAAAGGACACTTGCTCAGTATAATTTTCTCACATGCTTTTGCTAGTGGCAATCTCTTATAGATAATGTAAATATATGCCTTTAACACACTGTTAACTATAGCTATGTCCCCATCAGTATTCTATATTCCCGTATTTCTGACACAGAGATAGGGAAGAAGGACAGGGAAGTGAATCTAAATTTGTATGTTATAGTCACCTTTGTCAGGTATCAAATGGCTGTCCAATGTCTCATGGCTGTTTAAGCTGCCAGTGGGTATCTGCAAAGGAGAATTGATTCCACCCGCAGATATATTATATCTGTGAATGTGAGGGAAGCATTGGAACCTGTTTAATTTAAACAGGAATGGAGTGGAATTAATCTAAATACCTGAGCTAATCCTTACGAAGGCAGGACGTTTTTTGTCTTACTTTATCTCCTTTTTCAGTCAGTTAACAATGAGGGGCAATTTAGAGGATGATATATGTGATTACTTAGACATCTGCTTTGGAACGATATAAATTGTAACACAGATTCCTTTGAGCATAAAGACAAACGTTGAGTGATGTCTTAGTGAATGTGAGCCATACCTTTCTAAATCTTTTTTTCCCTGATTATCTTTTTTTTTCTGCTCTGAATATTCCTTTTTGCTGTTTCAAGGGCAGTGGTTGATGAAGTAGTGTCAAAACATTAAACCTGGCAGTATCAGGGCATTAACTTTTTCTAACAGGAAATTGGCAAGCAAGTCCGAGGCATGGGACTGTGTGAAAGATGGCTATTACACTATGTTTTGGAAGCAGCATTGGAGCACAACTTTTGTGGAAATATAAAATAAATGTACTTCAAATCTTACGATTGAAAACTCAACATATGTAGCTGCCTGGAATGAGTGGCTTCAGTTTGCTATGTGCATCCCTGGAAAATTGTTGCAACTGTGAATATCTGACAGAGAGCCAGACACCCTTGAGGGCACCACAGAAACTGGCAGCTTCAATGGCTGCTGGTGTTATTATCAGGGTAACACACCTAGCAAAATTGTGCTGGTGAGACCTGTTCCCAAATTACAGCAAGTAAATTGGAAGTAATATTCTAGGAAAAAGATTACTTCTCAGGATGTTGTTGTAGTGTAATTAAATGGGCAGATAAGACTAAAGAACCACTTGCAGCATTAACAACTGAAAATAGACCTGGGAGCAAGGCATTAATTACAGGTTCATGGATCCTGAGGGAACTGAGCCTCAGCTAAGGCCTCTCGTTCTTGTGCAGCAAGAAAAAGAACTGCAAGTTGACTCAGCAGGATCAGACCAGCACTATTTGTGTGGAGTATTCCAGGGAAATGATGGTCCCCGTTTAGTTTGATGGGGTATTTCTGCTTTTGGGCAGAGGGTTAGTTAAGACTTATTCCAACAGGGAAATGCCAGTGTATAAACCTGAAACCTATTACCTGGTTTCTAAGGATAATAAAATATTCATAAATTGAGCCGTGTCAGCTAGTGTGTGGGGAGTACTAGAGACCAGCAGGCTTTAAGGACAAGCCACAATTTCGGGGTGAATAGCAGAGCTTAGCTGGAGTCAAGCCAGTTAGAGTCAGAGGGCATTTTATTTACCAGTGTACTACTTAGAACTCAGGTTGGATGTACAAGGGAATAGTTAATGAGCCTAATTATCCTTCTGAGATGGTCTGAAAATACCAATGGACATTTTTTCTTCCAAATTTGACAAGATTTGGATGTTTCCATGGAGATCACCTATTCTGCTGAAACTCCAGTGAAAATGACCACCGTGAACTTTCCTGAACCTTCCAGTGACCTCCTTGGCCTGTCACAGACATATTCTTTGCTGTGGTACTTTTCTATGACACAGCCAGCCTGCCAGACGGCAAGGTGCCACTTCACCAATACCCTTACGGTGGCTGGTTCTTTCTGTCCTTTCCGTTGTATTGCTGTTGTTCTTCACCAGATCCTACTAGAAAATGTTTCTTCCTCAATTTGCTTTCACAGGCCTGTTTTCAATTCTGTTTGTCTCTGTGTAAGTCTGAGACTCATTCTAGAGACCATCTTAAATTCTTGCTCAGATACGTATGTATTTTTCCCATAATTATGTTTCCAGTAGAGGAATGGTGATGGAGGTAAAGGTTGTAACTTGAGACGATTTAGTTTTTGTGTTTAGATGTCATCAAGAGGAAGAGAGCTGGTGGTGACAGCAAGGCTGGGATGGGACATAGGTGGAGGCTCTGGAAGCTTCTTGCATTTCTTTCTCAAACTCTGTTGATTTCTGGATGCAGTAGAAGTTGTATTACATGGGAGCCAACCTTCAAAACATGCAATCAAACCTACAGGATGGGAATATGAAAAGAGGTTACACAGGAAGATTATGCAGCAAGACAGCTACAGGCTGCCCAGGAGTTTCAGAGCTTGTCTGTGGACTCAGGGTACAACTCTACATTTTACTCTCACAGACTTCATTAGTACTTAAGGTGTTTTTTTGGGACCATATTGATAAGAAATAAGAAAGGTGACCAAAGATGTCAAGGATTCTGAAATTTTGCTCTTCCATGGCTTGGTTTCTTTACTTCAGAATGGTGGTAGGTATGTTTTCTTACTCTCTATCAGAATCAATATGGGGCACTATGGAGTTATCAGTTCCCAACATGACAGAATTTGTTAGTAGGAGTGTATTTGCAAGCAAAAAGAGCACAGCTGTACCTTTAAAAATAGAGTTATGTTTTAGAACATTCTTCATGATGTCTCCCCCAAGCCAATACTGCTATTTTGTATCTCCTAGCAGAACTCAAACAGAACTATTTGTGTTGTTCCACAGAGGGAAGAATTCGCATTTTCTTGTACTTAAGTCAGCATGAGGTTCTTAATGTGATGGTTTAGAGAGTCTTTTGGGGGGGAAGTGAATCAAGGGCTCTGCTATCACAGTGTTTTCCAGTTGCAAATCTCACTGCAACTTATGTGTGAGAAACAGCTTTGGGGTAGCCCACATTCCTGTTTCTCTTCCTTTTCTGCATCAAAATCTGTCACAGTGAAATGTCATACAGGTTTCTATTAATGGGATTTATTTTAAGATCATTGCAGCAGAAAAAGTGACTAATGCTGCCCCATGATATCTTTACTTCTGAGGTGAAGAGGGTGCTTCCAAGCTGTCAATGAGGCCAAAGTGCTTGTTTCTAAAACCATGTGAAGTATGTGCAGCAATTTGTTTACACCAAAAATAGACCCTGTCTTGCCACTGAGAGGGTATCTGAGAGCACAATCCAGTTTCTGACAGGATTTTGCTTTTCATTCTTATCTCAATAGATCTGGAGTATGAAGAGTTAGTTTTTGGAACTGAATGCTGAGTTCTTTCAGTCATTTGAAAGCACTTCTCATTCGGCAGCTGAAGATCCCCTGAGTCTGTCGCAGTTTGGTGACTGTTGGAGAGCCACGTCAATGATGTGCTGCCCAGGAACTCCTGCAGCACACAGCCTTCCTCCCCATGCCCAAACCACAAATCCTGCCACAGTGCCCCAACACGGTGGGGCTGGTGGACTGAGTTCCCAATCCTTGCTAATGCTCTTGATACCTGATACTTCCTTCTCCACCCTCTTTTCACAGCAGAGTTCTGAAGAACCACAGCTGATCCCACTCTCTGCTATATTTGAGCAAATCAAATCCTAGTAAAGAAGCAGTCAAATTCATTTGCAAGTGAGCTGTATATCTAAACACGTGCAGAAGAGTATGAGCAGGAAGGACAAGAAAATAGCCTCCATATGGCCTCACCAGGTTTCTGCCCACAATGAGTTGTCTTCAGCGAGTAAAACCAGATCTAAAATTTATGTGAATCCAATAGGCTAAGCTATAAAATTGATAGTATGATATGGAGGTGTTAGTCAGATGTAATAGGCCATTTAGAAAAAAATAGATATAGATTTTCTGTCTTTTCCCTGATCCATTTCCTTTCTCACAAAGGAACAGCTAAGAAGGGAAGTGCTGCGCTTTTGTTTCATAACCATTGCTCTGATGCTTATGGTGATGCTTTAATGGAGATGCTTTGAATTTCTTACTTTAAATTGCTGTTACCTATTACTTTCATATCCGCTTTCAGTTACAGTTAAATGAAGCGCCTATTTAGTAATTCTTACCTAAGGACACAAGAAAACAATAGGAAGATGCTTAGTGCTGCTAAGAAGCCTCAGGAATGTAGTGTGTGTGTGTATTCATAAACTGCATGAATATTTCCGTGGACAAAATGAGCTTGCACACATGGTTGGGATTTGTGCTCAGGGTTATAGCAGCTAGTTGTGCAGGAATCTTCTTCCGTGATTCTGTGAATGTTGGCATCTATGCTCCAGGACGAGGCAATTTCAGTATATTATTAGAAAATGCTGCATTGCAAAAGATGTGAGCCCTTTTTTTAATGCAAAGCATTCAGTATATGTTACATATCCCTCTTCAGTACCTTGTCTGCAGGGTACTTAGGCTAACAGCAGTTGAAAGCCAAAGCAAAACCATAGATGAAGCATTAAAACTCCTGGATTTGCTCTGAGGGCCCTATATACCATCAGAAAAGATGAGTGATGGGGCCACTTCAAATTTCCTAGTACTGTGATTTCTGTTTAAAAAAAAAAATAAATGGTGGTTTTACCCAAATGGAGAAGAAAAATAAGATCAACAGGAATCTATCAGTTTCAACAGCATTTCACTCAAAGCAAATAAAATGCTCTAAGCCACCCTGTGTCTTCCTATCACACATGGCCACCCCCTGCACATCTCAGGAGGTACTTTGAGGGTAGCAAACATTCTGCTTTGACATTTTCTGAATGCATCATTTTTCACTGCAAAGTCATCTCATACTTCAATATTTCCTAAACCTTTGTGAATTATATTAAAAAAAAAAAACCACAACACACCACAAACAAAAGAAAATGACAACAGCAAGAAAACAACACATATATCACTGAAAACTTTATCCAAAGTTGTTGTTTCTGTTATATTTTACAGACAAGAAGTCCACTGAGCTGATTTCATAGGATTATAGAATGGCTTGGGTTGTAAGGGACCTCAGGGATCATCATGTTCCAACCCCCTGCCACAGGTAGGGCTGCCAGCCATTAGATCGTGTACTAGATCAGATTGCCCAGGTCACCATCCAACCTGACCTTAAACACCTCCAGTGCTGAGGAATATGGGAAGTCTGGAATTTGGGAGAAGGGTTCTGTTGGAAACACCTCAAGCAATCCTTCACTGATCAGCCTCTGGCAAAGGTGCTTTATGTACTATCCTGTTCCTCCCAAGTGCTGTGGGAATGGATAGGCTGCATCTCATGGCAAAGCAATATCTGGTATATCTGCCTGTACCTCTTCTCTTAATTTAAATTAGTGCCAAACACAGATACCTTTCCAAGTTTAGAAATAATTGGTTGGATGCAACCAAATGCAATCTGTGCAGGGCCAAGAGAATTAATGATTTGTCAACTCTGTGTTTAGTAAATAACAAAACAAATTATGAGACTTTCAAAAAGATTCGTTTCTTTTAATGTGATCTTTTATTAAAAAGTGTAAATCAAACCATTTACATTTTTCTAATTCATACTGTCATGCTAAGTATTTATTATCTATCCTGTGGTTTTCAAACAATCTTGCTCTTACTTCAGGGAGATAAATTTAGTAGGTGACTGATTCAGTAGTAATGTAATTAAAACTTCAAACACCCCATTGGCCTCATCTTTGATAGTGTTTGGCTTTCAGTTCTTTTTGAAGATTTGCTCCTGAAGAATTAGGAATTGGTGTGGTGGAGAAAAGGGATTAGTATTCCTTTGATTTTCTTGTTGATTGACAGACTGTTTCAAAAAAAAAAACAATCCAACCACAAAAACAACAACAAAAAAGACTATGTGTCTCACATGGTGCTAATACATAAATAAACCAAATAAACTAAATGCAAAGCAAGCAAGAAATAACCAAAAACAAAAACACCACAAAAGAAATGATTCTTAGCATGATTACTGATAAAACTCCAGTGCCTGGTGCCACCCTGTTTATCACCTGGTAAGAAAACCGTGCCAGATACAAACTGCTTCCCTTGGGGAATGACAGACTTTTCGCTTCCTGAGTAGTCCTACAGAGATTTGTCTGCCTCATCCTGCAGTAATCCCAAATTACACAACCTGGATTTAAGAGAATCATCAGACATTTCCATATCAGCTAGATTTTCCAGAGGACGTGTAAGATGTGCCTTTCTCAGGAGCTCAAACATTGTTCTTTATATATCAAACTGATCATAGAAGTTGGCCCATGTTGAGAAAGGCTCTTTCTGTGGAGAACCCTGGTACCAGTGGCAGCTCTGGACTCTGCTGGGACATTCTTGTACATGGGACCTCGAGCAGGCAGACTGCTGGGGTTGCTGGTACTCAGTTGCTTGCTCTCTTGCTGGAGGAGTCTTATTCATCTTACTGCACATACATGTGCTCTCATGTTTCTTGCATCTGCTAAGGCAGTTCTAAAAGTTAAAGCATCATTAAAGTACAGAGGTGGATAATTTTCCCCCAGGAATTTATTTTATTTATGTTACTCTCTGATTTGTTAAAACTGACTGATAGCAAGGCCAGGAATTTGCAGGAAGGTGGATATGCCAACATTTTTGAAGGATAAATAGGAAGAACTGGATAATTACAACTCTTTCAACATGACACTGATCCCAGAGTGGATAATGGAATGTTCAATCTGGGATTTGGCTGATAAAGAATTAAAAGACAGTAATGCAATTAATGCTAATCTACCTAGGATCATGGGCAATAGATCTTGTCAAACTAAAGAGGCTAACTGTACTTGATAGCTTTACAAGCTGTGTTGACAAGGGAAATGCTATCAGTTTAATGGATTCAGACTTTCCTAAAACATTTGCCTTAGTTCCATATAGAAAAATAGAAAATCAACACAGGTACATTGAATTGATTAAAAGCTCCTAATGAGCAGAACTCAAAACATTCCTGTAAATTGAGGATCATTACTAGGCAAGTGAAATGCTAGTGAAGACTGCTGTTTAACAGCTCTGTCAATGCTTTGAAAGAAAGCATAACAATCTTTCTGATAAAGATTAGTGATGACAATAACAGTGGGGAGTGATAAATAATGTGAAGAGAAGTGATGGACATGGAGTGGTCTGAAACAGTTGGTCCAGCTGCACGTCTTTTATAATAGCAAATGTGAAATTGGATACTGAACCAAGAACAAATGAAGACAGTTGCTGGAGAAACTGGTTCCCCAGAAAGCCTGCTCAGGGTGGGTAAAACAGACTCAACATGGCCTCCTGGTTTGGGGTCTCAGCAGATGAGCTGAGGGGCTCCTTGTTATCAAATCGGGAAATGTCAGATTGGCACAGTGAGATTTTTAACATCTCACACTGTGACCCTTTTAGAATACATCTTGTAGCCCTCACTTTGCAAAGTGTGTAGGAGCATACTGAGTCCTTTTTTCCATTGAGGATATACTTTAAGAGTTTGCTGAGCTGGGGAACTTCACTACAAGATACTCTCCCATTATCTTGTGGTTGGATTTTTTTTTCCTGCTGGTTTCACAAACTCATTTGGATGCAGTGGTTTTCTGTGCTTTAATTTACTTTCTCTGTTTGTCTCTAAACTTTGTATATTCA
Source organism: Lagopus muta (assembly GCF_023343835.1). Taxonomy (NCBI): domain Eukaryota; kingdom Metazoa; phylum Chordata; class Aves; order Galliformes; family Phasianidae; genus Lagopus; species Lagopus muta. The sequence continues at coordinate 7,196,621 of NC_064439.1, forward strand.
CAAAAGGAGTTAAATGAATGCTATTTATTGTACAGCCTGTAATGATCCTTTTGGAGAGCACCCATTATGTAGATACTCACAATGTACATCTTTTCCTGATAGGGAGCTCTCATGACATAAACACAACAAAACAAATATCAGGTTCAGTTCTGTGAACAATTTCATGTAGAACATGCTTTATTTCCAAGAACATCTCAGCACAGACACTGAAGTATTCATTCAGTTTAATGGAAGCTGGAATGTCTCCTGAGTTCATCCCATTATAACAGATGTTTCATTATCGATGTCTGGGTAAAAGTGTCATTCAAAGATCAGTGTGTTTGTGTGTGATTAAGTGCATGTGCAAAAATCTCAACCAGTTTAACAGAAGAGTTACTGCGGCTCCAAGTTTCAATTAGGATAGGATGTCCCCTGAAATAGCCTCAGGCAGTAACCCACTGACTTCTGGCCACCAGATGAAATATAACCCATTAACTATGATACTCAATCATCCAACCAGGTTTTTATCCAGCTGGTTGACTACCCATTCAGACCCTAACGTTCTAACTTGACTACAAGAATATGGTGGGAGATGGTATTGAAAACCATCTGAGGCAAATGGCATCTACTCCTCTCACCTTGTCCACAAATCCATCTGTTTTATCATAGAAGGCAATTGGATGAATCAGGCATGATCCATCTCTGATCCATCTGACTAGTTCCAGTCATCTTCTTTCACTTGTATTGAGGAATGGTTCCACATTTTTCTCAGGAGCTGGAGTGAGAGTGACTAGCTTGTTGTTTTGATTGCTTTTGAAGATGAAATGAAGGTTTTCTTTCTACAGTCACTGGTTACCTCTTATGATCTGTGGCTTTTCAATGGCTGTAGAAAGTGGACTGTAATGAAATTGGTCAAGTATTTTGACACAAAATAATTGACATAAAATAATTGGACACAAAATAATTTTGGACATCTGGTCCCATGAAATTGTATAAAATTCAGGGTGTGTAATGTAACTTCTTTGAGCTGCCTACACAAATGTTTCATCCTCATTCACATCCTGTTTGACAACATGCTCTCACCCTTATATCAACCCACTCTAAATCACTACTTCCTCCTCTTATACAGACCCCAAGAAGTCACCCTCCCCATCGAGTCTCATACTAAAGCTCAGTACCTGAGCTCCTGCTTCATGTAGAAGGCAATACCTTTCATCTTCTCCATGAGTGCCTCCTGAAGACTTTACATCCATCTGTAACAGAACTTCAGGCATTTAAGCTATCCCACTTAATTTCAGATATTCCAGTGATATTATAGCGTACTGATGATAATGAAAGATATTTAAAGTTATTTAAATATCTATTATATTCCTCCTGAAAGCACCTACAGCCTCTCAAGTTTGAGACAGCATCCCATAGGGTAAAATGCCATACAGAGAGGAAAAAGTAGTCTGGCTTGAAAATGTGAAGCAGCAGGTTGTTTGCAAGACCTTCACGTGTAATTTACAGCTGCAGGAACCAATTTAGCAGGAGAAAAAATATGAGATTGCCTTCAGCAGAAATCTTGCTCCATTGCTTTGTGTTAGGGCCCTTTCACAAGCCACATTTTGACTGGGGGTTGTATTAACTTCCTTGGTCAAAAATACACTGATCTGCTTCAGCCTGGATGAAATGATGCTATTTCAAAAATGTCTATACTAGGGAAGCCTTGTGGAGTGAGTGTGATATCTTCTGCCTACAGACAGTTTTGAGAGTAATTGGCACAGGCTTAAATGAAATTGGTCTACCACGGATAAAGCAAAAGGCTATTATATTAAGCATAAAAATTGTCTAGATGTATTGACCTTAATAGAGAAACAGTGATTTACCCTAGCTGAGAAACTGGCTCTGCATGACTATTTATTTATTTTGTTTTCCTTTTCTTACTGTTCCTATATTTTTCTTCTCTCATCCTTCCCTGTTCCCTTTGTACATAGGCATATATAAACACCCAGACTTGTTACTTACTCTAGATTTATCATTTTGCAATCAGGCTTCAGGCCAATATCATAACAGAGAAAGGAGTACTTAGGTTTTGAGCTCAAGAAATTTTCACACTCTCACCATGTTCCTCAACCGAATAATTTTTATGGAACAAAGGTAAGTTGTGAACTAGCCAGGCTGAGGGATTATTTATTATTTCAAAGCCAGAAATCTTGATTGGTTTTTCCTGGTCTTTGCTGATATATGGACACAACTTTTCTAAATTCTTTTGTGTTCTTTTTATATGTCCTGAAAAGTCAATGTCACTTCTTTGCAAACCCCTCTTGCCAGAATTTATCCTTCTGATGCAAAGTCTGATATTTTGATATTATGCCTAGCTCAATGATTTTTTCTGGAATGAGGAGTCCCAGAGAAGGTTGAAGAAGAATGTAGTCTAAGTAATGCAAAACCTTCTTGCAAATACAAGTTAAAATAAAATAAGCCCCTTTATATTTTTTCCCTCTTGCATTTACTAGATCATCTCTCTCCCTTGACAATGTCTTCAGGCATTCTCAATTTGTTGTGATCTAGCTGTTCAGGTCCTTTGATGTTCATTGCAAGGAATAGGTATGGAGAACACTTTTCTGCTACTGTCTTAGTTTGAATAGATAAAAAAATTGAATTCCTTCACCCCTTGGACACCAGGTCAGTTCAGCTAGGAGATCCAGCTTGGTCTTAGCCACCTGTAACAAAACCAAGCACTTGACACTGGAGCATAAGAAATAGAAGGCAAAGCAATGCAGGCAGTGCCTAACTTCATATTCTGGCATTTTCCCATTCTAACTGCTGGTTTTGCTCCTCAGTAAATTTTTTGAACTTTAACTGTCTCTAAGCCAGGTGGCCAGACGTCATTTCAGGCAGATGGTTTTTTGTTTTTGTTTTTTGTAAATTTCAACTAAACTCCCACTTACTATGCACTGGATCCATAGTACACTAAATGTTTCTTTTAACAATGCTGTTAATTCAGGACTGGTTTGTTTCATGCCCTTTCAGAATGGGGAGGATGGGTAGATGTAACCCTTGTAAAGCCAGGAAGTTTTTAGGCAGGATATGGTCTTGGAGGCTAGGGAGTGATAAAAGCTTCTGAAAGACACAGCTGTCACTTTCACTTAAAAACTCCTATAACATAGAATTTCCAGTATGGGTAGATATTGCTGGGCTTTTTTTTATTTATTTATTTTTTTTTGCAAACAGCACTGGCACTCCAGCAAGAGCTGCCCTCATGGCCAACCAGTAGGCAGACTAGAAAATGGGGAGTGAAGAAAGCAAAACATTTCACAAATTAACAGATGTGGCTTTGCTTTCTCCCGCAGCCTTCAAATTAAGACTGGATGCCTCTCTGGAAGGCAGGCTTTAGTCAGACACTAATTATTGGAATATGCAGAAGAGCAACCAGATGGAACGGAATGACTTTTGTTCTGCTAGAGGGTCAGGTGGTCCCTGCTGACCTTAAGATCTGTAACTATCTAACAAGAAGACATAAAGAGACAGTCAAGCCATGTGCTGTTGTCAACACTTTGCTAAAGTGGTGTAATTATGGAGAGCAGGAACTCTTCTTGCTCTCCCAAACATAAATCTCATCATTGCTTTGGCAAAGAACATTCGTAAGAGTTTCTGTACATTTAAAAGTGGTTAAGTTTAACCATGAACACAATAATTGTGTGGCTGCAGTAGTGACACTTTTTGTCCATACTCCTGAAGTTCATGGAAATCCTGAGTTATTGACTCAAGAGGGATTTGGATAAGAGCTGATGACTTTCTGCTTCCATTATCACAGTCTGTAATGAGATTTCACTGACCATAATGGGGATAGAATGAAGCTGTGTTCATTCGTCAGGAACGTGTTTAGTTTTGAATAATCTGTCTTTAAATGATTTCCACTCTGCAGGGTAGCAGGCCACAGAGCTATCTTATGAAAATGGCTTCACCCTGCAAAAAATGAGTGCAACTATTTTCCCTACACACTACTTATTGGTATAAAGGAAGAAGAATGCTCTGAACCAAACTTATTTTGCTCCATGGGTTGACTGACGTTTTAGTCAATAAAAGAGGGTATTGCATTTCTCACACTTCATTTTAGGAGCTGGTGGTAATCTACCTAGGAAAGAGTTGCAGGACTCCCTAATATGTCTCCTTATATTACACTCTGCTCAGAGCAATGGAGGAGGGTGTCTCTTAGACACAGGGATTAGGCTGTGTACTTAACAGGGAAGTAGAAGAATGGTCAAATCTAGGGAGAAGATTTGGCATGAACATGGTTAATATGCCCATTCTGTCTTGTTTTTGTATGTGAAGTCAAAGCTCAGGGTATAGCTGTTTTATAATGCTTAACAGTTAAAAGATATGTTACATTTATAAATGCCTGATAGAAATTCAGTAGTTACAGCTTAGGTTCAGGGTTATGGGCCTGGGAAATTGGAGCAAACCCACAGCCAGAAATGTGCTCTTGATTGAGGTAGCTTGAAAAGCTTTCAAGGAGAGAGTGGACCACGTTTTGTAAAGTCTTCTGGTGAAGCAGCTGATCTCAGAGCATTTGCAAGGAATATATTTGTTGGTTTGTTTTTGCTTTCTTTAATAGGTGCACTGCAAAACACCACAGCCTCTTTCAGAGGAAGAAAAAGTTATTAAGCTGTAAACATTCCACATTCGTAGGATGGTTCACTGGCAGTACTTTCTCTAATTGATCCAGTCAGGAGAGTTATGTTGGTAGTGTGAATATAATCGAACAGCAAAAGATTATTATTTCTGTCACGCAGCTCCTCTGCAGATGTGGTAGAAAATAACTTTGGTAGGGGTTTACGGGCTTTGGAGAATCTCATCAACATAGAGCAGTACACATACTTGTGTGTTACTGAGATAAACGTGAAATACAACATTCATAAACACCAGACCCATGGGCTGAGAGCACCTAACGAATGTGGAATGTGCTTCTTATGTTTAAGTAGTTGTGAGGGAATGTTATATATTGACTGAAAATAAAGCTCTATTCACAAAATATTTTTTGTTAAAAAAAACCAAGTACTTATGTTTAAATGATACATAGGAATATCATCTGTTCCTATTAACTTAGGAAAATTATTGACTCAAAATACAAGTTATGTGAGCAAGCACAAGTGTCTGAATGACAGCTTACTGGAAATATTTGCATTTGATATCTGTACCATGACAGATCTGCCAAATTGCACCTTGCTAAGTCCATTAATATTCAGAAAAGTATTGATAATACTTTTGTTGCAAGAGATTAATTTGTTTTTTTCATCTATCATACAGAAGCCAAAAACAAAAGTAGGTAAGTTGTCTCAGATTACCATGGAAATGCTTTACATATAAATAACAAACAGTGACTGAACCGTGCTGAGAAGATTTATTGAAGAATATATATTGGTTTGGGACTTAATGCTTTAATCAAGTTCCTTCTGAAATCATGGCATGAATGTAATCCTGCATTTATGGTGGTGGTGAGGAAATAGCTTCACTCTTCCACTACTAATATGTTTTATAGAAGCTGTGATTTGGCAACAGCTTCCAAAATCTTGACTGTACTCTCTGCCTACCCACTATCAGTACATTTGCCAGTAAGTTTTTTTAGTATTTAAATTAAAAATGAAAATACAGCTTGAGCAAACACTGGAGTAAGCCAGTATATGAATCATTTAAATTGTAATGTATATCACTCAAGAAAAGAGTTTGGAGTGCATATCTGAAAATGGTGTAAAAGAATGGTACCTTCTTATCCACAGATTTCTGGCTTCCTATTTTTATTTCAGTAAGATCGCTTTCTTTTAGTGACAAAGGCACTTTATTACTGTCGTAGCCAAGACAATTGCACAGCAAACAGACAATGAATGGTTCATTGCATTCTTTGCACCGATTACCATTGGAGTATCTTTCCTGTCTCTACAATGGTTTTGAAAATAGTTAAGGCTACAAACTGTTTTCCTTTGCTGCAAAATTACTTCAGATTTGCAGCTAAAGTCCTGCCCACACAAAATAATCTATGATCTGAAATGAAATGGTACTTTTACTTTGCAGAGTAGACTTGTCTTGTAGATCACATAAACCAGAGGCTGTTTGTGCAGCCCATCAGATTTTGAACCGTCATTTTGTAGTTCCATGCAAATCTTACAAGCCTGTCAGTGACTTGCTAAAATCTCTGTCTGTTCCCTTTTCTAGGGGAGCAGTGTTTTCCCCTCAAAAAGGAAAGACAAGGTCTCCTACAACGCCAAGAGTTTGGCACTGGAAAACTGAGACCAGAATCAGAGTTCAGGATCAGTCCCTGATAACCCACAAAGTAGTGCTTGCTCAAGACGAATATTGGCACATTGTGGCTGGCTGATGGGCTCTGAGCAATACTCAATCTCTGATGTAGGATATGGATATTAAAGCATTGACCAGGCTGGATCTATACTAAATTTATCACCCTTTTCTCCTCCTTGGCACCTCAACTGCTTCTGCACCATCCTGTGCTCACCTGTGTTCTCCTTGTACTTTTCATCATGGACCCCTTCTTGCTGATATCTCATTGCAACTCATTTCAGAAACACTGTAGGCAGTGAGTGTGGAAGCAACATATAGATGTATGAAGTTTTGCCACTGGCAAAATATTTAGGAACCAGGCTGTGATGTGGGATGTGATCCATAACGAATTCCAGGAGGAAAGGGAGATGAAAAGGGGAAAAAGAAAGGGAAACATGAATACAAGGTACAAAATTTTAAACATGCATACCTGCATGGCTGGAAGCAAGAAACTGGAAGCTTTTGTATTTGCTTGCATGTGAGATGAATGTGATTTTCCACAGCCAGGCCACCTTGCTCAACACTCCCTGGCCCCTATGGGACTCCAAGGGATAGACCAAAGCCATCCAGCACCACATGGTATTTTGCAATGAGGATGTTTGGCTTTGAAAAATAAGTTCTCCAGCAAGAATGATATTTAAATTTATCTGGTCTCTAGAATACCATGTTGGCTCATGCGAGGACTGTGTAACCTCTCTTGAACTACCACAGGAAGGATTATGGAAGTGAAAAGAACTCATGTAAGTCTGTAGAATGGTTTGTGGCCACACTGGCTGCACGCTGTTTTTTCTGTTTTTCTTTTGTCTCCTTCAAAAGTTTCTTTGAGACTGGAGTAGCCACATACGACAATGACTCAATACCTGAGTCCATTTCAGTTGGAAACCATGGAGAAGTAATAAACACAGAATCACACACTGGCATTAAAGCAAACCCACTTTTTAGAGCAGAAGCTGACATTACCAGGCTCCAAGTGATGCCTTTTTGAGCCACTGACAAGTTTTATTTTTGGAGACAATTCAGCTTAGTAACTGCGTGGAAGAAGTGAGAAACAGGATTGCTTTGTTTTTATTACATTGTTTAGCATAAAAACATCACTTTTTCTTCTCAAATGTTGACTTATTCCTCTTGCTATTGATTTACTTGGACACATGAAACTAAATTTATCCAGAGTGATTTTGACTCGAATGGAGATAAAAGCCACCTTTAATTACGTATCTCATTCTCTGTTCTTTCCCAGTCATTCCTGCTCTCCTACTTGAACACATCACCTACTTCTTTGCTATTTTAATTTTGTGCCAATTGCCAAGGTTGGTTGTTACTGTCTAGCTTGAATATCATATAGCCATCAAAATTGATTTGGGATGGCCAGACTTTTCCAATAAAGAAGTCAGAGCTTTAGAAATATCTGTTAGGGTTTAAATTGGCCCCTAGAGCTTTCCTTTTCCTTTTCCTTTTCCTTTTCCTTTTCCTTTTCCTTTTCCTTTTCCTTTTCCTTTTCCTTTTCCTTTTCCTTTTCCTTTTCCTTTTCCTTTTCCTTTTCCTTTCCCTTTCCCTTTCCCTTTCCCTTTCCCTTTCCCTTCCCTTCCCTTCCCTTCCCTCCCTTCCCCTCCCCTCCCCTCCCCTCACCTTTTTGACAGTTCCCCAGTTTTTTAGTGCCTTCTCTACTTCCATACAAGTTAAACAATTTGTCTGAAAAAGAGGCATTAAGGCATTATGGAAATATTTCTCTGAGACAGATATTTTCTCTCCTTGTATCCATGCTGCTGGCAGGAGAGACTGCTGCTTTGAGTGGCAGAGGGAAGCTCCTAGGGAAGTACATATGGCTGGGTTTTGAGCTTTCGATGTTGAGGGAGGCTTCAGCACTATGGCTCTCACTTATAAGGTTTGCAGTAAAAAGACTTGCAAGGTCTCTAAAGCAGGATGTTGGACTTGTCACAAAATCAAAAGCTCCAGCTTATCTGGGATAATTACTTTTTCTGGCTGAACAGTACTAAAAGCTTTGTTAGCATTTACTTTTGTACAGTACACTGGGACAGGTCCATTGGCAGCTGTATGAGGAATAATGCTTGTACAATTTGTACCATCCAAATAGGGACTTTAAAGAACTTGGTGGCATCAGGATATTCCTTATTTCAGAATCCAAGCTGGACTGTGCTTCAGAGAGAAATAATCCAATGTGACACTCTGATCTGATGTTTCAAGTTGTGCAGTTGGTGAAAGATACCTCTAGAATCAATAAAACTTTAGAAAGCGCAGGGGAATGGCTGAAAGTGCTGCTCGTCACTAGAAGCCTCACTGCCTCTACTCACGTTGTATTGGCCCTCATCTTTCATGAGATATGTTGGGAAATGTGAGAGTGAGGTTAACAACACAAGCAAACACAAATTTACTGTCCTGACCAGTTCATGAGGTGTGCTGACAATAGAGTTCTGCTCTTTGTTAGATTTACAAATCAGAGAACAAAACAGAGTTTCTGGGTCGTGATTTGGATAGTGTAGATCTGTTGGTAGAAGCTGGACTATTCCAGATAATACCCAAATATTTGAAGTTCAGTCTTCAGAGTACATGGGTTAATCGAAAATAGGAATGAGAGAAAAAAATTGTCCAAACATCAGGTATTTGAAAAATTAAAAAGGAACAGCTTCGGGCTATTAAATGTTGAAAGAAAATCTTAATAAATGGGATATTTCTGACCTTGGTGCACAGTATTCAAACTTTATGAGCCCCAGGATGTTACTTTAAGAGCTTGCTTTTTTCTGGGCAGCCTCGTCTGGTGGTTGGTGACCCTGTGTGTGGACGGGGTTTGAAACTAGATGATCATTGTGATCCTTCTCAACCCAGGCCATTCTATGACTCTGTGATTCTTGACTGTTTTTCAGTACATTTGGAGAACGCTTCAAAAATGGGAGGGCATGCATAAAGAAAAAGAAAAATTCATGTAGGTTTGTTTTCAACTTATGGTCTGTGGTTCCTTGGAGGGAGGTTGAGGGCAGGGGGCAAAAAGGGGCTGTTCTTATTTCTTAGGGATCCTCGAGAAGTAATTAGGAAAAAAAAACCTCAGGCTAATTTTGCTGTCCAGGAGTTCCTGGGAAATATATGCAAATAGGAAAAAAAGAGCTGAAAACCATTAATCTGTAGCAACACTGGAACATCAGACTTTGCAATGAACTCACTTGCTTCCACGAGATGTAGTGTGAATAATGTTTAACAAACAATTTATTTGACCTGCTGGGTTGTTTTTTTTTTTTTCCTTCTTTCATTTTGTGTGTATATTGATCACAGTTTTCAATTCTGCCTCTAGGCTTGTTTGTAAAAGGAGAGCTCTAATGCTCAGGTATCACAGATGGGTCTTATGAGCATAGCTGGGCAAACCCCAGCATCTGATGGTGCAGCCCAGTGCTGCAGGCACTTTCAAAGTTCAGTGAACTTCACTGTTCAAAAAGCCAGGTGGGATTTGTCTCATAAAGCTGTGCAGACAGTCTCACTATAGACTGCAGAGGCTTTGAGAACATTACACTGGGCTCTGTGAATGTAGCTCCAGCTTGAACAGATTCAAGACTCTAAGCAAATACACTGAGCAGCCTTGGTTGCTAGGCTTTGGGCATTCACTCCATGAAGTTCTCATGAAGGATAAAAAGTAGTTATTGGAGTGTGTGATGAATTATTAATTGTTACTAAACCTACCTAATTTTAAGTATGTCTATTTCTTATAGACATAAGAAAGCCACCTGACCATTAAAGAACAAACTACCATGGTATTTTTTTAAACAATGGAACATCTATGGAGTGTAGATAATTACCGTGTCATGCAAAGAAACATCTAAAGGTTTGATTTTTTGTCTTCTATAAACAGAAGTCCTGGGATAAATGTATTCTGCCAGCCTGTAGGATAACAATAGTCATAGCCCCAGAATCAATTGCATAGCTCTTGGACAACCTCAGTGTGTGCTTATTTTAATAAGCAGAACTATTCTTCATGGGAATCTTCTGGGAAGAGGTATGAGCTCTAGATACTACAGTGATTTAAAGAGGAGCATCCCAGAGATCCTTGTTCTATGTTGGATTGGAGCCTCCTACATTTTTTTGTGTGAATGTAACAGGGAAAATGCAGTCTCATAGCTAATTCTAGTCAACCTTCTAAGGCTTCCTTATTGAAATACGATGTGATTTCTTTTTCTGCTTATAACTGATTTTATACAAGCGATGTCTATGTTATTGTCCTCAAGAAACAACATCAGAAACTTCTGAGAAACAGATCTTTTCTGAGATTTTTTGTTACATTTCGGATTTTACTAAGCTGGAAACATCGTAGGAAAATCAAGAGCTACAACTAATAATTGTAATAATTTTAAAAGAATGATTGCAATATTTTTTGTTTCTGCCATCATTTTATCAGCTGGATATAGGTTTATGTGACCTCTTAGCTCTAACATGAGCTGCTGATCATTACAAGCCAGCAGAAATGATGGAGATCTACATTTGAACCTGAATGTCGCAAGTTTAACTCCTTTTGACAATCATACAAGTTAGCACTAAATTAGTTTATGCAATTTGTCCATGATTCCTAAGAGCTAGTGTGCCAGGTCTGGTCAACATGTCTATCTCTTTGAGGAAAACTTTGCTGTGAAAGACATCTTGATACTACTTTCTTTAAATAGAGAAAGAAAAAAAAGACCTGCATCAAATAATATGATTTATCCAGGAGCTATGATGAAGATGTTATTTTTAATGATAGCTCAGCTAAAATAAAATGTGCAACAACTTTAGGAGGTCATCATCTGAAACTTAGAATCCCATAAGACAGAAGAAAAAAAAGACCAGCATGAAAAATTGATCACAGGGATGCCTATCTCACACAGATGACATTTTTCAAGGAGGAACACCTTTCATGCTTTCAGAAGGAGCTCTACCATTCAAAAAGGCATTTATCAGGCAGAAAAACAGCTATGAAACTTGCAGCCTGAAACTCAAACCTGAAGAAACATGTTCCTGGTTTTGTTGCAAGTTTGGAACTTTGAAAACGTTCACTGAAAGCTCTGTGTAAATTTCTACTGTTTTTTGAATGATGCTTGGCAGGTTTGTGAGTGCTTCTGAGACCTACATGAAGAAAAGAGCACCGGAGGCCTTGCTTGGGCAGAGCACAGTACGGATAACACTCATTGTCTCATTAGGACTGATAATCACCAGTATAATGTCTCAATTGGGTGCTGAGAGAGCTGATAGCAGACACCTGGTTCAGCAGTAGGGAGTCAGCTGAGCACGTGCCAAATCTATGACTTTGAGTCAACCATCTTAACCCATAAATAGTGAGCAGCCCACTGCCCCTGGAGTTCTTCTGGATGGTAGTTGACTGTGTGATGGGATTTCGCTTTGGGAAAGGAATACCTTTTGAGGTTGTGTCTGCTGTAAAAATCTCTTAAACTTTGATGGAGAGAGATGCCTTGCAGGTACAGGATTTTAGTAAGTGATTGATAGTTTGCTTAAGCTTGGCTAGCCTTGCTAACATTTATATATTAGGTTGATTGTGCCCTTAGGTATAAGCAGTAGACAAAGACTGGGAGTAGCAGTGGATTCGGCTACACCTAGGTTCCTTACCTCTTTTGTTCAAGGAATTTAGAGAGCAAAGATGTGTGCTCTGAACATTGTGATTTACTTAGCGGACCTCCTGGATAAGTGTGTTTGACTACTTGCTATGCAGATGATGGGTGACTGCTGTATAGATGGTCCTTGCTATCCCAAATCTTCAGCTCATTCTGAATGATTTCTTTTACAACATGTTTCTGTTTTCTCTAGGTTTTAGTTTGCACTCATAACAATGTTTGTTGATTCTAGTAGTAGTGTCTTGTGTCAGATTGGAGGTACTGGAACTTGAATGTTTTTTGCATCATAGATCAATACTGTCTCAGCAAGAACCTGAACTATCTTTTCTCTGTGAAGAGAATAAGCACTTTTTGGGCAAACCTCCTGTTCTGACAGTCAACGAGATTAATGCTTTTGTTTTGCACTCTACTGCCAGAGTAACTGATGCAGCATAAAACATTGATCTGTAACTTGTCCATTTGTCAAAACTTGAACAAAACAGTTTTGTAATATTTTCTACATGACTGGATGAATGACTTAATCTAAATCCACTAGAATCAGTGAATAGATGTTGGGGTGTTTTTTTTGTTTGTTTGTTTGTTTTCCTCTGGACTTTAGGCAGAACCCATGGAAATGAGGCTTTATTGGAGGGTGAGTATTTTTATGGCTTTTTTTTTTTTTTTCTATACTTTCAAGCAGGATAAGCAGTATAAAGGTTGTAACAGTCCAAACATCGCCACTTGTTGGGGTCCTAACATGACAATTCATGAATTCTGTATGATTTGTGAAGCAGAACTAGGTATTTTATGGTTTCCAGTCTCCTAAAATATCTTTCACAGGTTGATAATGTTACTTTTGTATTTCAAAAATGCCTTCACAACACAGAGATCAATGTTCAGCCCACGCTGCTTGCTGCTCACTAATGCATTTAGCTTTGAAAGTAATAGTTCCTTTACTATCATACGTAAATAGAAGATTATACTGCGAGTATGCACTTCACAGAATAATCAGAGCAGGCAAGTGTTCAGCAGTCAACGACTCCTGTCTTGGGTACTTGGTTTCTCTCTTTTAAAAATGTATTCTTCCTGTCTCCAGTACTTTATTTGATATCATGTTCGAGTTTATGTGCTTCCTTACCTGTAGTGTGCCTTTGTGTGCCTTTCAGCAAGACTGGTGTCCTAATGTTTCAAAACAGTTTCAAAACTGTTGGGAAAGATAAAGAAAAGCATAGAGAGAAAAAGACAAAAGTTCCTGACTCACTACAGGAGACTTTATTAAAAATCTGAGAAAGTTCTGGCTGATTTTTGAAAGTGAACTATCTCCTTTGGGATTGTAGGACAATGGAGCTACTAACCAAGAGCTGTTTACAAGGGTGGACAGTGATAGGACAAGGGGAGTGTTTTTAAACTGAGACAGGGGAGGTTTAGGTTAGATATTAGGAGGAGGTTTTTCACACAGAGGGTGGTGACACACTGGAACAGGTTGCCCAAGGAGGCTGTGGATGCCCCATCCCTGGAGGCATTCAAGGCCAGGCTGGATGTGGCTCTGGGCAGCCTGGTCTGCTGGTTGGTGACCCTGCACACAGCAGGGGGTTGGAACTGGATGAGCACTGTGGTCCTTTTCAACCCAGGCCATTCTGTGATTCTATGACACTGGATGCATACGTAACACTGAACTAGATGAGAGAAGGATGAATTTTAATAGCCTCTAACAAGCATTAGAGAAGAAAAATGTTTTGCACTTTTTAAAATAGTTGCTTTTTATCTGTGTACTGAACAGAGATGTATAAGATTAGCTAAATAGTGTTTTTAAATAAAAATTAGGAAAATGTTCATGTTTTCAGGCTGAAAAAATAAATGTTTTCTCCTCTTTTTCTCTTCTGGGGAAAAGTCAGACTTTCCTGTTGTGGGCTTCCAGAAATACTGTGAAAGTTGTTGCAGGTACACAAACAGGAAGAACAGCTTTGTCCAAAGATTAGGGGTGGAAGAACTGAAAATCACTGGAAGTTTTACATTAACGAATCTAGAATGGATTACTCCAATAAACAAAACTGCCTCTCAATTAATTTAACAAGGGTAAAGCAGCATGCCAAATCTTAAAGTAGAACTCAGAAAGTTTATGTGACAAACTATGTGATGTGATAACCGCAATAGCGGAGTGTGGGACTCGGTGAGCATGGAATTCTCTGAGAAGCTTGGTGAGGTAGGAGAACTCCTTTTCCTGGACACATGTTCAGTGTCATTATCTTACTGCTGCCACCACTAAAGATGGTGTGGAGATATCTGCTCATCTCTTGAGGTCACCTATTTTTTTTTTCCTGCATGTAGTGTGGGTAAGTTCAGTTGTACACAGACCTGGGACCACTGGAGATGTCTAATGGTCCTCAACTCAGGAGTGGGGCTGGAGACGAGACCCCTGTAGATCCTGCATCTTGCCTGAAAAACACAATTGGATTTCCCAGATACCCGTGGTTAATTTGCATGGAACCTATGTTTAGGAAACTAATTTTATTCCTACAGAGTAAATCTAAACATCTACAATGCAGACACTTGTATGAGCTGGTCAATAAGCCCACTGAACACAGCATGACTAAATCAATAGCGATTTAGTCAGAATCACTGAGATCTATGGTACAGATCACCTCCTCCTGAAGCATACATCTCAAAAGGTTGCTTGGCTGACAACCCAGAAATGTCTATTTCTCTCCAGTGACTATAATGAGAGCCTCATGTGAGATGCTCTGCTGTTATTCTCCATATTTTTCAGATGTGAAATGAGATTGATTCATCTCTTATTGTACTGGTCGTGTGAACACTGACAAAGCTCCTCAAATACAACAGATTCTGGTAGGAAGAAAACAAAGCATAGTTCTAGTAACTTATGAGTCAAAGATTTGTCTTGAGATGTGATCAGCTGCTATCCACAGTGCAGGGAAGTAGCTCAGCTCAACTACTTGGGGTATTTGGTGTAGACCAGGTCAACTGCCTGAGATTGACCGTTTAAAACGCCAAATGAAGCTGCTCACTTAAACAACTATGGGTGAGGTGTCACTGTCCAGCTCAGAAATCAGTGTAAAGAATTCAATTTGCTAAATTGTGCAGATTCATTATCCAGTCTTCCAGTCTGTTACAAACATTTGCTGTATTTACACAAAATACTTTTTTTTTTTTATTTAGCCTTCACTCTTTGGTTTCAATCCAGAGCAGAGCAGCTCTGTAGACAGTGCTTTGCATGTTTCCATCAGTATATCTCAAGACATAATTAACTGATATCAATTAGCAATTATAAGACTACAAGATTCATAATTGATCTCCTTTGGAATGACTATGTAGGATAAATAGATGTGATGTCACTAAACTGCTCTCTGATGATCCCTTAAAATCATGAGCATTTTTGCAGGTAATGCTGTTATGATGTTATGTAGGAATGTAAATACAAAATTTATTGATGCAAAATTGATTTTATACAGTGACTCAAGCATTTATCTTAGCTCTACTTATTGCTTGATCCCAATGATAGTAGCAGAATCAGATTCTCACTAATGGAAATGAGTTTCAGGTTTCTCTGAAGTGACACAAATTGTTTGGTAATAATATTTTGCATAATCACCTGCTTAAATAATTATTCAACATCATCTTCCTGCTGATGTTCTCTAACAAACATAATGATTTCTAAAAACACTGCACAACTTCTAGCAGGCTCAGGCATATCAAGATTTTCTGGTCTAACACTCTGCAAGGTGGAAGAAATCGTGCTTAGCGTGCGTAAAACATGCTCTACTGTCAAAGCTAATATTTTGCCAAATGGATTGTGGTGTTGTCTGTACATATCCAGCTGATGCTGCCCTGTATCAAAGAGCATTTGGCTTACTCTCTGTATCAAGAAGAGGGAAAATCATTTCGTATTGAAATTAGGCTGGTGATTAATCTTTCGAGCTCTTGCTTAGAGAGAGATCTATATATATTTTTAATAGAATAGCTATGGTTAACTTGACAGCACTGTTTAAAAAAATTATGATATTTATGTAGTCTCTTCCTGTAGTGGAACTGGGAAATTGACTCCAACAGAGTTGAAAGAGTGCTTAAATAACCAGCATATAAAATACAGAGCACGTTGTAATGTTTTACCCCAAATTCTGTCTTTTGTCTAAGTGAAAGAAAATTTTGAGAGTGTGTTTTAGTTGAAAACTTATTTCGCTTTAATTGTGGTGGCACTTAAACCTGCTGAGAGCCAGTGAGTTTTCTACAACGGTATACTGAATGCTCAGGGTAGACAGACATGGTGGAATTCAATATAGACGTATACAACTCTTCTGCTGATTTTAGAGTTGTGTTCACTGGATGGGTTCCTTCTGTACCTTGTGGGTGCTTAGTTCAGGACAGTCAAGTATTTGTCCCTGCCCCATCCCTGGAGATGTTCAAGGTCAAGATGAATCAGGCTCTGAGCAACCTGATCTAGCTGTAGATGTCCCTTCTCACTGCAGGAGAGTTGGATTAGGTGGCCTTTAAGGGTTCCTTCCAACTCAGTTCTATGGTTCTAATCAGCAAGACCATCTGTCAGAAGGAGAGAGGTTCTCATTTTAAGAAAAAAAAAAATTTCTGGAAAGAATAATCCTTAGAGTTGAAAGGTTGAGATTTGTTTTTTGTTTTTGCTGATGATATCATGAAATGCACTTCACTTAAAATTATCATTCTCAGAAATTAAGTCTTAAAAAAGAATGACACAATTTCAGTTTCTGAGAGGTTCTGTTAAACTACCAAGTGAAGTTACCATTCCCAATATATGATCATTAAAGTTGGAAAAGACTCTAAGATCGTCTAGTCCAGCCATCTCTACTATGCCCACTGACCACATCCCTCAGTGCTACATCTCCATGGTTCTGGAACACCTCCAGGGACAGTGACTCCTCCCCTTCACAGGGCAGCCTGTTTCAGTGCATCACCATACTTCTTAAAAATAAAATTTTCCAGGTTTTGTAAAGCAAAGTACTTCATGCTAAAAGCAACAGGGATGGTGGGTGCTTAGGCCTCCTTTTTAAAGATGCATTGATCTTTGTGCACAGTTAATGTAGACTGTTTTCTTCTAGGTTGTAATTTGTTGTTGGCTGTCTACTGTCTAATGAAGTGTGTTCATAATGCATCTTTTACTGCTTTGCAAGCATTTCTTGTTAGCCAATTTTCATGCAACATCTGTGAGACTTCTGCTTGAGTTGAATGTGGCCTCATCACAGCTGGACAGTCACACAGTTATAGAATCATCGTGGTGGGAAAAGACTACTGAAGTCATCTAGTCCAACTATCAACCTATCACTACTGTGGCCACTGAAATACTGTTGCAGCCTCTCTCACTCACATCCACAAAACCTCTATATCCTTAGAAAAAGAGGTTAAAAACTCCTCCAAATAGTTGGCTCCAAATAGTTAATCTTATTCTGAATGTGCTTGCTGGGTGTGCAAATCATCGTTATAACGGCCAGCTGTTTATTTCATGAGTCTACACTTCAACCTTCCCGTGATGTTCTTGAAGACAAAAGTTGCCTTTGTGTTCTTTGCATCAGGTAGGTCTGAGTGCTGTGACTCTTACTGGAAAGGATTTGCTAGCTCAGAGGGCTTGCATTTGTCAGATGAATGGTTGGGGTAACGTTTTGTTTTGTAGCTTAGCCTGATTATTGCGGTGAAGTTACAGACTGTGGAAGAAACAGATGATGGTTCTCTCTGTACTGCTCAAAAATCTGAGTGAGGTTTTAATGAGGTAACATACTGTTACTGGCTCTAGACCCAATAGCTTGTCATCTAGTTGTGAGCAGAATAATTACCAGTGTTAAGGAGTCATTAAAAAGGCAACTTGCCTTTTGAAAGGAACTACTGTCTGAAGCTCAACGTTTGTGCTAACAAGCCTCTGAGAGGGACATGGAGGGAAGCAGCAAGATGGTAGACAGTATGAGGATGGGGTTGAAGCAGAAGGCTTTGAAATGATACCTTCCATTTGCTAAAAATAAAAAGCTCTTCTGAGCTCAGTGATTTTATTATTTCTTTCTGTCTGCATCTGGGAAGACTTCTAATGGGCTGGTGCAGAAATCAGCTGTCTGCAGTTTCTTCTAGCATGAGATGTGGTGTTACACGAGGGTGCAGAACTCCCCTCTAAGCCTAGACCAGTCTGGAGATCACTAGGAGCAAGGATGTCAGAATTTCACTGCTGGGTGGAAGGCCTGAGATTGGTGGCTGGACTGTACTTCCTGAGAGTGCTCAGTGTGTTTTAGTTCTTTTACTCAACCATTTTGCCATTTAGGTTGACCAATAATTCTGAAGTACCACTTCTCTCTTTACTCTTATGGTACTGGAAAATGCATTTTTAAGGTGTATTTTTGTGCTCTGCCTTAAGAGTACAACAATGACCAGAGGTCAATGGTCCCTGTATGTCTATTAATGTTAAATGAGGCTTTTAATAAATCCTGACTTAATTTCTTATGTTATGCCAGAGATTATTATCTTAGTGCTCCATGAAATTAAAATAGCAAGCAGGAGTTAGTTGATATTAAAGTTGTGTATCTACCTAAATACATATTACAAACTCCATTAAAGATTTGTAGATAATTTAAATGCATTAATTTACATTAATTCCATTAAGTGGAGATAGTATTTCCCAGCATTAAAAATAAACTTGTCTGGCAGCTTAATTAAATATTTGGAACAAACAGAAACAGCCGAGATCTAATATTCAGTGTTATTCCGTCATGTTTGGAGAGGGCTAAATACATCTGCACCAATCTGCCTTTCTAAACAAAGAGGTTGCTAGTTACAAGGTATTGCTAAAAGATTTATGTACCTCTTTTTGCCTTTCATCTAAAACAAATAACACACTATAGCTGTAATGATGAATGTAACAAGGAAAAAAGTAATCAAGCAGAATTTAGTGCTCTGAAATTGTCTAGAATAGAATTACTTCAAATGGATGTTTAAATTGTGTAATTTTATAGTGAGATTAGAAAACCAGAATTCATCAGATACTGGAAAAGGACAGGTGAAGAGGTAGAAGTCATTGATTGCCATGAGTTTAATCCTTGCCAATGAACACAGTCCTTCCACCAGTTGCTCTAAATAGCAGCGCTCATTCTGCTTTTCTCCAAGGCTTGAGTCCTATTGAAGTCTTTACGCTGGAGGCTTTACTGTGTTTGTTCCACACTGAGCATGACCAAAGCACAGCATTTTCCTTTCACTTCAACTACTGTGTTCACTAAAACTGGTGTGGTGGTTCTGTGCTGCCCAGTTCATATCCCATTTTGTGTGCAGACCTCAATGCCTCTGCAGTGGGAAGGCAGCATGCAGATGAGTACTGGGACTATTTACAGTTTTCATTTGCTTGGCCCAGTTGAAAAGTTTTCCAAAGCTGAAGATACCTGTGTTGCTGAATGAACCAGAGCCATCTGATTGAAAGGAAAAAAAGCAGTGCCTTGATTGACAATTACAGTTTACAGCCATTCGCCTACTCACTATGGTAGTTCTTCATCTTCACTGAGTAGCAAAAATCACAGCATGAGATACAGGAGAATCCCAGCTTGGAATTCTTTAATGTCTCTGGGCTGCAAATAGGTGGAGCAGGAATGAGTTGCTCCCTTGGCTAAACCTTGCATCACTCCAGCTTGTGCCAGACTGATAGAAACATAGCTGGGCATTGAGGTATGAGATGAATAGAAATGTTGCCCAAAGCATGGGCATTCATGCCCACAAATTGCTCTGTAGGAATTTATTTTGTTAAAAGAAGTGTTTAAATCATATTTCAAAAATGTATATTGTTATTAGTAATGTTGGTAAGCAAAAGTGGATACTGTACTGTGAGATGTTCTGCACTGGTCAAGCTGGCCCATTATTTTTTTTCTTTTCTTTGTGTGCCATTTTCTGAGAGCACTGAAGAACTTTCCCTGATGGGAAACTTCTACAGAAGAGCACGGCTCATTTTGGCAGCCCTTTCCCTGTGGCAGCCAAGATGACTACTCAGGAGCAGAGGGCAATCGATGGTGTCCAAATCCTGCTGTGGCCACGTGGATCCACATGATATAACCAAGAACACTGGTAAGGCTGTTCTAATTTATGGTCCTGAGGGCTCATTTGTCTTAGATCACCAAAGATCTCTCAGATAACATCTGCACTAGGCTGGCAGGTATTTTGTATATGATAACAAAGACCTTTGCTGTTTTAGACAACAGCCTGCACATAAATCTAAAAAAATATATATATATATATATATATATATATATATATATATATATATAAAATTTTTTTTTTTTTTTTTCCAGGAGTACTGGCTCTAAAAAAGAGGTTCATCTGTATGCTTGTATCTGCAGAGTTTACCAACACACCTGCTCCCCACAGCAGCATCCCTGGCCATGCAGTGGCTATGTGTTTCTCTATTTTGAAGCAGGAAATTACTGCTTGAAAAAGGTCAGTGATCTTGTAAAGAAATATTTCAACTGGGTAAAACCCCTGTTATACACTGATACAGAATTGTTCTGAGTCATGAAGCTCATGGCTTATTTCCTTTTTTATCTCTTTTTTTTTTTTTGGGGGGGGGGGGGGGGATTATGAAGGATATAGAAGGAATATGGAGGAATATGGAATATTCATGTGGATATATGAACTATGAATATTCATATGGATATATGAAGGAATATAGAAGGATATGAAGGAATATGAAGGATTATAGGCTGAGTTCAGTTTCAGTTCAACCTTCATCAATCAGTATTATTAAAAGCAAAAATTTGCCAAAGCAAACTTATTCTGTCAGTGCTGCTCGGATGAGGGGAGCACTACGTGATCGACTTCAGAAGGGTTGCTGCACTAAGTGTCGCGACTGCTTGAATTTAAAATGCCAAAGAATTGCTCCAGTTATAGCTCCTGCTGGGCACCAAAGCCTGTTGGAAAAATCCTAAAAGACATCTGGAAAGGGAATATTGTACGAAATGTCAGAGTGTTGTAATTGACTGGTCTGAGCATGGAAATCCACAAAATACTGAGAGGCCAAATCCTTGTCCTCAGATAGTTGGCTTCAGGAGAACTTGCAGGTGCCTTCAAAGTGTATTTTATGCATCCCTATTGTCTGTGAGGATAAGAGTCTAATGCAGCTGCTGAAGTTCAGCTTTGAGTTTAAGAGATATAGATCAGTGCTCAGCTCTGCAGGTCAGGGCTTTAAACCTGCTAATGACTTTTGAGGAATCTTACGCGTCTATGGCAGAAATCAGCCCCAGAAATTTAATATTGGAGAATTCTCAGTGATCTATTGGAAAGAAATTGGGAAGAAGTTGGGAAGAAGGAAAACTTTTTTGCCTTTGAAAATACAATCTCTATATCCTGCTGTATCTGAAAATGTGCTTTTGCAGTGGTGAAAATGGTGAAAATGTCATGTGATCTCTATGGCTGATCTCACTGCATTGGACAAACCTGTTTAGAGCCAATAGAACCATTTGACACTCCAAGTGTTCATAGTTGGTTATGCAGGACTACTGCAATGGGGAGAATTTCTCAGCATTCAGTGCATTTGAGGATTCTAGCTCAGTTAGACTTGAACCAACTCCATAGAGGATTGCTTGTATTTTCCTTGGTTGTTTGCCTCTTCAGACTTGTCTGTGACTGTCCGCCAGGGAAAGGAAAGATAGCTATGAGGTGGATTGCTCTGCAAGGAGAAGGCAGGAAAGCTGCTACATATCTCAAATATGAAGATGTGGCTGGGGAGCTAAGACCACAGATATGGGCAGTACAATGCAAGTTAATGTATTTTGACTCCCCTTTCAGTCAAGGAAGTGTGAAAGCTTCTGGGAAAAAATGCTTTCTTGGGAATTGCTTTCTAAGCAGATGTTGTGATGCTTGGTATACGTAACAAAATAAAAATAAGGACAGTTTCCTTATTCCTTTTCCCATTTCACTCATGCTGAGTTTTTGACTCATTGAAGACCCAACATATCAGGTTGCACGCTAAGAAGAATTTCTTTTCAGAAGGAGTGGTGATGCATTGGCACAATCTGCCCAAGGGTGGGGTCACCATCCCTGGAGGTGTTCAAGAACCGTGGAGATGTGGCATGGAGAACATGGTCAGTGGGTATGGTGAGGGTGAGTCAACTCGGTGATCTTAGTGAATCCAACTTGAATGACTCTATGATTCACTGAATATTATTTGCAGTAATACTTTGTGAAGGAATTCCAATATATTACAGGACTCCAAAAACTGCTGGAGGATGAACTAAGAAACAGCAGCATAGATGTACCTTCTCATCACCTGGGACATGTGCAGCATGTTGTGGTGTTCATATTGACACTATGGGAGAGAGCAGCCACAGCCAAGGGAAGTTAGTAGCAGGCAGAAAGTACTTAAGCAATATAGGACAGTGACGTGAGTACCTGCTCATAAAAGAATGAGGAAAAATCTGTTCTACTGTAAAACCTCTGGCACAATGCAGAAATAAATGAGTGTTGTTCTTTGTGGCATAGCCCTTTAAAGACTGAAAAACGTGTCCTTGCTCTCCTGAGGTTCACTTCAAATAGAGCTTTGTATTCGGCTCACGAAGAGGCCAACCACCTTGCTCCTTGGCAACCCTGCTCCTTGAGCATACCCACACCTTGTGCACAGAGAAGAAGGCTCATACTCCCTAGAATTTCATCTGCTCATGAAAACACCCACTGCAAGAAAGAAGAGTTTAGTTTCCAAGAGGGAGTGGAGCATTAAAATAGAATCATAACCTGAGGGGATTGGTATTATTTTTGTATTGCGAGCAGGATCAGACACCAAAATGAAGTGAAAGAAAAATCTTCTGACCCCAGAGATCTAGCAGTCTAAACAGATAAGTGAATGAATGGTAGGAGAGGAAAGGGATGCTTGGAGAGGTGAAGCATCAGTAGAAGGTTGCAGGGGTACGGCAGTGTGAAAAGAAAAGATTTTCTAGTTGCAGCCTACCCTTTTTCTACTTATTGGACTTTCCTGACTTAAGATGGCAGTTTTCAGGTTAGCAAATATAATTGCACTCCAGTCATGTTTATTGCTTCCTTATAGCTTACTCAGACAGCCTTACAGGTGCAGCACTTTGTGGACCTCTGAAACGGCAGGTATCTGTTGTGAGGAGCTCAGTTTAGATAGTGCTTAGCACTACTGAAAAGTAAGGGTAGACAATAAACTAAAGAAGACAGGTGGGAGGGTTGTAACATTGAATGTGCTGATATATCAAAGAAAAGGTAATGAAATCCTACGTCTCTAGTACATCCTTCATCCATAAAACAGGACAGTTCATAGCAAGGGAGGACTGCATATAAATGCAGCTCTGCCTTACTAAGTTTTTTTGGCTATCTTCCTTTCTTGCCTGTACTCCAATAACCACGAGGCTTTTCCTACAGAACTTTCCCTTTAATCTCAAGTTTGGTGTGTGACCAAGGGAAGAAGATGGCTTTTATAGTCTTTAAGGATAAACCAAGTGTAAGTCATAAGCCAATTGTTCAATTATTCTTTTTTTAGAAAATTGAAGTTGAGGCTGAAACTGGAAGCGAAGGTCTATTGGTCAGTGAGGATGTCTGTGTGAACAAAAAGACACTGCTAGATGTAAAGCAGTAATGATCACAAAGTAATTGGTGTGCTTTGTTCAGAGAGGCTGGAGAATGACTGTCCTGCAATACCAAAAGCCAAGAGAGTGAAATTAAATTCACAGTTGCAGTTTTATAAGTGTACGCTACAACTGTTGGAGAATGCACAATTGGCATTTAAACGAAGCAGAAAAAGTGGCAAACACAACAAAATGCCTATAATCTGACTAATTGCTGCAAGTGTTTTAGAATCAGTGTTAAGGCAGGGAAAAATTGAAGAGAGGGAGGTGAGCAGAAAATAGAAAGAACAACACAGATTTAATGATGAGAGGGCTTCATGCTGCCTGATATCTCCCTTTGATATGAAATTGCGTCTCTGGGATTTTCCTTGTTTAGAAAATCAAAAGTTTGAGGCAGAGCCTTGAGGGAAACTATCAGTAAAATCAGAAAATACGGGGAGCAGTGCAAGAGTTGTAAGGTGAATAAGGAAGTGACCAATCAGGAGGTTTTAGCAGTTGCACCAAAAGGAGCTGTGTCAGTCGCAGAGAAATTATGGATGATTCTTGGATTGGTCAATAGACAAAAAAGGAAATAAGAAAGAAATGCCTTCCTTTAGTAGGTGGCTAGGAGTAACAGATGTGACAGCTATGTAAAGGCAGATACTGTAGCAGGCTGTACTGGGAGCAGCACATCCAGGTAAACAAATAGTGATGCCAATATGTAAGGCACTGGTCATGCATCAGAAATTGTATCTGTAAATGCAATATTCTGGTCAACCTCATTCAAGTGAGATGGATCACAGGCCAACAAGAGCAGGGAAGTACAGTGGACAGGAGCAAGTGAGGCTATTTACAAAAAGAAACTAGTAGAGTATGACCCTTATAGTCTACCAAAAGAGGTAGTGTATGAGTACTGACATCAAAATACGTGACAGAGAAAGTCAGGTTAGCAAATGTAATTGTGCAAGATACACTCAGCACAAAAGAAGGAAACATTAATAATACAGGTGAAAGAACAGGCAAACACAGACTAGCGAGGGACACACTTGAGCTAGAAATTTGTAACCAGCAGAGGGACGAGGCTCTGGAAGAGGTCATCGTACAAGGGACAAACTGTTTTGGAGATGACGCAGTTTGGGCTGCTTGCAATCGCAGGAACTGAACTCCTCCATCTAGGAGCCCTCCTATGGTAAGGAGGAATGGGGGTGTGTCCTAGGTGGGGACATGATCTCTGTAGGAACTGTTCTTCACTGCCCTCTGCTGTGGGTATATATATATATTTACGTCAGTAGTGTTGGAGCAGAATCTGACTGATTCTTAGATCTGATAGCTTTGGAAGTAATTGACAATCCTTTCACCCCAGACTTGTCACCCAGCAGAATATGTCCTGGAGGATGCTGCCCTGTGAGGATGTTCCAAAAGAGCTGGGAGAAGGCAATGCATCAGTTGCAGGAAGGTAGATAAGCAGTTGAAAGAGATTCTCTGTTTTACGTATCTGTTGTGGGGAAGGAGTAGCATGCGAAGTACAGAATATAAACTGTGGGTCAAGCATGAATTCTACAGTTACTAAGACATTTCACATTCCATCAATTCTAAGAAGACCTTTGGTCTTTAATCCAATGACTGAGGCTTACAAGCAGCTTGCTACCATAACTCACTAAATCTTCATGACTCCGTAGGTCAGAAACACAGCCCTGGTTATTAGAATTCAATAGGTCTCCACCTTCTTACACAGAGATTAGGTCTGGTCATCCTGATGGCCTTTGCCATAGATTGTGTTAATTTGGATGCAGCATTTATCTATGCAGTTCGACAGTAAAGTTATCAGTTATCTGAATAATGTAATATGAAAAGGAAATGCAATTTCATTTAGAGATCAACAGGAATGATTTAGCATTCCAAATAGCCTCTTGACAGATACCTGCAAATTAAAGGTTACTTTCTTCCTCCATTTAATAACAGGGCTCTCCTAAATGCATCCATCTTAGTAAAAAAAAATAAATTCAAAATCTAATTTATCAACTCCCCACATAGTACTAGGATATTTATAAGCAATCAACAACTGAATTAGTTCAGCCTTTACTAAGCCTATAAATATCACTTAAAGGAATAGATATTGAGAATTCTTTTGTGAGCTCAGATCAGTGAGCTACAGTTGAAATCCTCCCAAACCTCCCCTTTTGTTCTTTGTTCCACAGGCAGCTACTAAAGACAGTCAAAACCAAGCTCATGATTTTGATTTACAGTAGTTGTTTTCAGGGCCTGATGGCACATTTAAAGAAGTATCTCATGATATTTGCAGTTAAAAGGATTATTTTCATGTGGAATAGGGCCATCCCTTCTGCGATGTGCTGCAAAGAACTGTTACACCTGTCTGAGGCCTCAGAAACAGGAGATTTGCTCTCCCTTGCTCTGCCAGTGTCATCACTCATGCCCTGTTAGTCACACTAGGGCAAGGGTTTGTTCCCCAGAGCTCTCCCTCCTTGGCCCACCTTCAGAGCAATGAAAACAAAGAAAAGACAACAAGGTTTTGTTTATATTTTGAGCTTAGAGCATCTGTAAAACAACCTAATTGACTGCTAGAATCTGAATAGAAGGTCATAGTGATCTCCGCAGGAGATGCTTGTTAGTCACCAGCTAGCCAGTGTGCATAAATAATTAGTTTCTAGGAGAATAACATGCTAGTCTATTTTTTTTTCTTTTTTTTTTTTTTCTTTTTTCTCTATGGTTGAGACATACCTTTTAGCATTCAGGAAAATGAGGATGGAAATGTAGTGCTGGTTCCTGCCTATGGCACTTCCTTCCCACCATATAAACTGCTGGATCACTGTTAGACAACATTTCTGCTGTCTTCCAGTTCACAGCACATAGCTCTGTTTCACAGCAGATCCCAGGAAATTCCTACTGAAAGCGACACGTACAGTGAGAGATTTAACACCTACTCAGGTCAGGTACTTCTTTGATTCTGCTACAAAAGAGGGAGGCAGTGAGCTGCAGTTTCCACAAGTTATTCAGTGTTTGTCTCCAAAGGGCAGTGACTTATGAAGTTTAGTAGTAAGCACCCATCCTCTGGAGCAGACAAAGCTAAATACAAATTTAATGGTAATGCCAATGCAGAATTTCCATTTCATGCTAGGAAGAAGGAGATGGCTTTCTATGACCTGATCTAATTTCAGAGTGTTCCCAAATTGATAGATCTGATCCAAGCTAGCTGCTGCTGCCCTTGAGAACCGGCAGTCCTTTTTGTATTCTTGCTGTTTCTTTATTTATTCCTTGGGATCTGATCCTCTGCCCTTCTCTGTCCCCTAGTACTGACTCTGTTTCCTCCTTCCCTTCTCTTGGGAGCCATTCAGAATGCTAATTTGGGGTGTGCTGGCCTACACCACCTCCTCAAATTCTCCTGTTTCCTTGTCTAAGGCATTAATACCTGCGTTGCCCTCCCCTTGTCAAAGCAGTGAAAATACTTCCCATGCTGGATAGTTCTGCTGGGTGTTTTTGATTGCTTGTATAGCAGGTGATAGGGAGACAGCAATCATATGAGATTTTTATTTTCAATTCTTATTGTACCATCCTTCAGTGTGGCTAGCACAAAGCCCTGTGTGGCACCAATCAAGAGCAGCACTTTTCTGCCCAGTACAGCTGCCGTGCATCCCCATAGCTGGAACAGCTCCTGGCTGGCATGGGGCAGCTACCCAAGGACATCTAGGAAGTCTGTGGTAGACCAAGAAATCAATGTCTCACCAAACACTAAGTTTCAGAGACTAGAATGACTTTTTGTTTATTTGTTTGCTTGTTTGTTTGTTTTGCATTCTTTTAACTCAGAGCAGAGGTAAACTCCTAACCCTAAGGTTGACACGTCTGCTGAGGGGATTGGATAAGACTCTGCTGACTTTGTACAGATGCTGATATCTATGCACCACAGACAAGGCTTGGGGTTCTAATACAGGAATACAAGTGATCACCAAATCTGTAGCAGTGACTTCTTAATCTTCTGGCAAGAGTGCAACATAGCTGCTCTTCATGGAGATAGTACAGGAAGTAGTTGAGAGCTTATTATGAAATGTAGGAATGGAGCTTGCACAGCCTCTGTTTATGAACCACTAAATGGAACATGTCCACTCAGGTTTCAGTTTCTCCACATTTGCAGGAAAAATGGTGATGCAGAAATCTTCTCCAAGGCTGCACCCCATCTTCCAAACTGTCAACAGCTAAGGGAGGACAGGGAGTGGATTTGTCTGCCCAGAGCACCTTGTGCAGCTCCCCACCTAATTCACAGCTGAGATGCAAAATCTTTTGAAACTCTCCCTTTGCTTCAGATATTGACAGTGCTGTGGCCTTTAATGACATTTCTCCCATGAGCAGCCATGCATACAGGTTGAGGCCTCTCACTGCGGTGTGTTTATTCCCACTAAGTGCTCTGTACATGTGAGAAATACTGTTTGGCTAACTGTTCCTCTTTTGATAAATTATTGATAAAGTTTCTCCTTGGCAGATTATAAAGCTAGGGAGCCCTGGGCACTTCTGCTTCTCCTCTAACACATTCTAATTCTTGCATTTATCTGAAGAATGTAGGCATGATTTTCCTGATGACTTTGCAGCTTTTTGGAATGTCACCTTCTTCAATAACACAATACTCTGCTTTCTGCAGACAGGAAAACCACTTTTTCATATGTTTTTTGGGTTTAATGGGGGAATACTGTACCAGAGACGTGATCAGATTTCTTACTGAAAGATCATGGAGTATTAACTCCAAGCTTACAACTGACTTTGGTATAAATACTCCATACAGAAGCATGCAATTGTAGCTAGCTTGCGCTGAACGTTGCTCTGTGACCTCACTGGCTAGGGAGGAAAGCAGTATTATCTGTAATAGTCTCCTTAAGGAAAGCCTGTTGGACAATGAGTTCTGGTGCTGTTTTTCTCCTGTTTCTATGTGTTGGCCATATATGTGTTCTGTTGTCATCTTTGTAGAACTGCACACGACCTTCTAGCAATGACCACAGAAATGATCCATTGGCTACGGCAGAAGTCTGGGAGTCAAGGTCACCATGTTCTATTCAGGGAACCATCCCTTTGCTGGTATGTGATATAAGAAATCCATTTTGCACTTCTTGAGTCAGTTAATTCATCTAAAATAGCAGTGTCCAATGCTTTTTATGTCTTGAAAGCATTATGTAGAATTAACGGGTGTGTGGCAATGCCAGGAAGATTCCATCTATTGCTGCTGGTTTTGTTGTAATGCCTGGTTCCCAGATATTCAGCAAGGTGGAAGAAGGTTCCATGGGTGGATAATGATTGCATTTCTGTACAACTGCATATCCAGTCATCTGAAAAGCCAAAGAGCTTGGGACCACTCAATTTCCATAAGTGTAGGACCTCTTCAGGATGGTAGGAAGACTTTATTTTAGCAGTTTTTCCACATTCAGGCTCAAATGGACCACCTGGGAGCCAGCATGGAAGACATGAGCTTCCAGGAGAGTGCCTGGGTGTTTTGCACCCCGAGTCAGATTTGTATATTTAAAAACCACTAAAAACCTCAGACAGAATGGCATCTCTACTGGAAACTGAGAGACACCTTCTGTCTACTATAAGTTGTCTCAGAGGGGCATTTGCAGCCAAAACCTGAGTTATCTCTAACAGCAAAGTAGCCTTCTAATAACCTTCAAAGAATACATTTTACTGTTAATGACAGCACAGACAGCACTTGTCATCAAAGCTGCAAAGCAGATTCTTTGCAGCACTTCAGTCAAAGAGGAAGGCTTGAAGTAAACTGCTCTTCTGGAACCATGCCCATGCACAAGTAATGTCTAGTTTGCAGAGTTTTATTAACTAGAAGTTGATTTGCAGTTACTACAAAGTGGGATAAGTATCAAACTTCAGATTCTTTCTAACTCAAACAAAATCATCTTTCTAAAATCCTGCATCCATTCTACTGTGCCAAAAAATGTTATTAAATATTTCTTAGTTAAGACAGTATCATCTCCTTCCGTTTCCATATATAATTGTGTATCTTTTTCTGCTCTGTTTTGCATTACCCGAAGGTGTGGCTCTTTTCTTCTCTCTGAAAGCTGCAAATGCTCCAGTGCCAGTTCTGGTTTGTTCTGCCTCTAAGCACTTGTGTCATGAAGACTTCTTCAAATTCCCCAAGGGATGAGGCTTGCTAAAAAGCAGGTAGAGACTGGAAGATGGTCCAAATTTATTAGCTCTTTTTCTGTGAGTCCTTAGAATCGCAGAGAACCATTTATTTTGGAATAGACCCTTAAGATCAAGTCTAACCATCTACCTGACCACTAAGTCCACCACTAAACGTGTCCCTAAGCAGTACATCTACACATCTCTTAAATACAGGCAGGGATGCCAACTCCACCATTTCTTTGGGCAGTCTGTTGCAATGCCTGACCATCCTTTCCATGAAGAAATTTTTCTTGATATCGCATCTTAACTTCCCTGGCACAACTTGAGACCACTACGTGAGAATACATGTGCTCTTATTGGAAGTGTTTGTTGTTGTCAGTAGCAGTGCTTACTGCATAAGATCTTCTGAAGGAGGGCTTTGGTTTACTAAAATGTTAGACAACTTTTGGCCCTGCAAGTCATCAGATATCAGTATCCTCAGATACTCCAGTGTCCATTGTTTTTTTTGTAAAAGAGACAAATACAAGCTACCTTTCTTTCTGTCCCACTTTCCCACTAGACCAGTCTATACTTCAGACTAAGAAACATCATAAATTTTATGTGACCATGCTGTTTTCACTATATTTTTCACAATCAAAAATATAACCTATGTAGGGAAACAGCTTCAAGTGGTGATTGAGCACCTGGTGAAGGAATGTGGCTGACCCAGGGAGCTCAGGTAAATTGTTTTCATCTGCACACCCCATGTGACCAGAAGGGGAGGACCCAGGGTGGAGGCACCCTGGGCTCATATAAGGATCAGCCACTGAAAGGAAAGCATTTCTTGGACTTGGGTGCTTCCTCAGGAGTGCTGTGTAGTTAGAGAGCCCCTTCACCAGCTGGGTGAGTTCTGTTCTTTTTTTCCGTATACAGCTGTTGGCCAACCTGTGAGAATACTTTGCCTGGTGTTGTTAAGAACCTGTCAGAAGCAATCTCTGTGAACAGAACAGCCAATCTGAGCAGAATCTACTGATGCTAACAACTTTTTTTTATTGCTTCCTTTTCTGGGTAAAACTTGGGGTCAATTCCCTCAATCCCATTTTGATGTTATCTGTTTCCTGCACCTGTAACTTTAAGCCAGAGTGAACTGATAGGGAAAGTATTTACTACTGGATAGAATAGATATTTCTAATCTGTCTTTAGCATAAGTATGCTTGGTTTATCTTTCTTAATCTTCAGTTGCAGCAGCTTTTCTGCATGCTTAAAAGAGAAACTTAAGTTTGAAAGTGATCCAACTGCAGTGCCCCCAGCTAACTTCTGTGGTTGTGATTATGCTCTCTGTAAAAAGTGAGGTAATCCTTCCATTCAGTTTTTAGAAGTTACAGTTTACTGTGCCAGGGTCTTTTGGGCTCTTCACTCCTCATTGTGAGTTTCCAGGGTTCTTGCACTCTAACTGGAATCTCGTTATGTACCTTTTTTTGCATTGCCAGTGAATGTATTTAGGTTACACTTAGGAACACGGGAATGATCACACAAAGGATGCTAGCAGAAGTGAGAGCTTGTGTGCCCCCTAATCTGCTATAGGTATTGTGAAGCACTTCTAGGAACACAGCTTCTAGGCCATAATATTGGGAACAAGGGCTTTATTTCTGCAATAAGTGAATCGTGATACCTACATGAATGAAATCCCCCAGTCTAAGAATCTCAAAATGGCATCTCATTTATTTCACAGGCTTTGCAGAACAGTGTCTCATTCTTTCTCAACCACAGTGCTTTGGTGACTCTTTTAGTGTCTCAGAGACCTGTCTGCATTTTCCCTGTTCATGCTGTGGTGAAGGCTCTACAAAGTTTGCAGGGATGTGCTATCCTGATGTACCTCAGGCTTCCTGAGTCCCACAAACCTCATCTGAGGAACCAGTGGGACTGAGCTGCTTGGGCACAAGCCAAACAAACTGAGTACAAGTGATCTCTGTATGACTGATTTGGTCCCTAAGGATTTGCAGCCTGAAAAAAAAATAATAAAATAATTAAAAAAAAATTACAACTCGTTCTAAGCCTGAACGTAGAGATGGGTTAAGTCCCTGTTCCAGCACTGCATTTAGTTGTCTGTCTGTGATTTATACCTACTCTTCCACTCAAGCTATTCGGAATGGATCCTCACTTCTATTTTGTTAAACCAAGCTAGATAAAAATAAGATAGATGACTTCAGGCTGAGAGGAGCTCATTCATTGTACAACAAATTTTCCAAGCTGTGTTTGCTGCTCTAGACAACAGAGAAGCTGTGCAGTGAAGCATGGAAGATGAGGGTTCCCTGATTCCTGTGGAAAAAAAATAAAAATCAATCCTTCTGTACCACCATTGAAAGTACCTCATCTGAGAAGTCCCTGGTTCACAGTCACCATTTACATGCTGAATTCTACCCTCTCCCTGTCATGTGGGGCTGCCTATTTCAATCTCGCTAGCTTTTTTTATAGTTCTGGCTTCCAGAGTTGGATTTTGTGTGGGTTTTTTTTTTCTTGAATATTTTGAATTGGAGATTTCTCAGTCCTGAGTGTATTGATATCCCTAGACTTGGTTTATATTTGGAACATGACTATACTCTTTTTCTTTGCTCCATTCTCCTGATTGCCTGAGTTTAACAATCTTACATCTTTCTCTTTACATTTAAAATGAGAAACTTAATGCTCATTTCATGTTTTGTCCAAGGCTCTAGTCTGCTCCCAGTCCACACTGGCCTTGCCTCCTTTAGTTTTCTTCCTTTTAATATGTAGAGACCTTTCATTACCTCTTATTTCTTTTGACAGAAATAACTCAGTTTAACTCTTGGCATTTCTCATACTGCTGACAGCATTAACAGATTGAAACTTCTGCTAAGGTTTCTGAGAGGATGGTCCAGTTTGCCTTTGTTATTCAGGCTGGATTATAGCAGTCATTTGCTAAAGCCAAATAAACAAGAACTCAGAACTCTTTTCTTGTAAGCAGAACTTAATTTGTAATGGAATGATTCAGAGAGAACATCACTGTGTCCTTCTGACATGAGATGAACCATCACTTTCATGCCTATTGATCCAATTTAACTTCTACAGCAAGCTCCCATCAGACCTCTGGAGCGCAGCATGGGAAGGTGACTCTTTCTGACACGTGCATTTATTTTATTATCCCTCACAACAAGGCACTGCCACTTGATTCCCTTATTTCCTGGTCTCCCACCTTAAGTGCAAGCTCTGCTGGGCAGGAGAGAACCAACTGTTATGCATCTGAATAGGATTCAGCTGAGGAGGAGTACACTCACTGTTGGGCTCTTAAATATCTCTGTGTCTATAGTGAGACAAGATGATGCTGCTTTGTTCTGGTTTAATCATCAGCCCTTCAATTTTGCAAGTTTTAAAACCATCCAAGCTGTTTGCATTTACATCTAGCTAATATTTTTTGTTCATTAATAAAGAAAAATAGAGTGAAATTTAATATCTAAGATTGTCAGTTTTTCTCCTGTGTTCCAACTCTGCTTGGTACTGACAGACAAATAAGAACACATGAAAATCACCAGTGATAACACATCTCTTTAAGAGAGCGTGTAAAGTCAGGAAGATTCTTGCCAGTTTATGAGTTTAAATCATGAATAATTTAGCAACACACTGGCACAATAGATATTTATTTGCGGTACTGTTCTGAGCAGAAAAGATTAAAAAAGGCATGGCAAACAACCTTTACTTTGACCATAAAGATATGAATATGAGGTTTACAAACAGTCTTAAAGAATTTAAGAAGAGAATTTATGCTTTTAATTCCATGTACTTTTTTTTCTGTAGATGTTCTCCAGCATCCTGTGTGGTTCCTATGTACTCACATTGTGCCTTATTTTCTGCCACTTTTTGAGCACAGTATGTGCTAATATTCTGAAATTGGCACTTGAGAAATATGCAGTGGCTGTTTTAATTATAAATACATTTTCTCCAATGAAGAACTACATCCCACATCCTTGACTAGATTTTCTGTAACTGGGTTTGCAGCTTGAGTTCTTCTTTTGTTTTGTGCAAAGGAAATGAAGATTATCTCTCCCTGGAATCTACCTCTGGAGGAAAGGTAGGTATAGATGCAGAGGAGAGCAAAGTTAATTTCCTGTAAATAGCATTAGGGAATGCAATGACAAACTCCTCCAGGCAACTGAGGATCTCTATTTTCTCTCTGTTCTCAAATGTCACCATATGAGGTGGTACTGAGGCTCCTAAATCTCAGCGTTGCTGTTCTGTATCAGTTTGCACTGCTTGTGCATAGAAGGCTGGAGCAGAATGGAGACGTGTTCAGGCACAGCTCCATGTCTGAGTACTGCACTTTGTAGTTAATGTACCACAACTTTAAGAGCTGAGCGCGAGCAAACTTAGCTAGAGAAAAGCAGTATAGGTGAAGCTGTCAAGAGAGACTGTACCTTAAATACAGAACAAGATGCCAAAGCTATGACTGAGCATTTGAGTGTTTGCTTTCTGAATCATATCAGAAGTATTTTTTCAAGAAGCTTTCTCTGTATTGTTCATTTTGCAGTGTCTTTTTTTATTTATATAAGCTGAACATACTGTTTCTCTGTGAGGTGTTAAGAAGGTGAGCATCGCATTTTCAAGCTGGTAAATGAGCTGCCTGCATTCCCCAATACAGTGCCAGTTTCTGCCAAATCTTCTATGTGGGAAAGAGTGTTTTGTGGACCCTGTAGGCTAAGAGTAAACCCACACTGCAAACACTGTTATTTCCCAACAGAGGTGCACAGAGTTTGAAGTGACAGTGAGATGCAAGAGACATCCTTTAAACAGGTAATCACAGAATCATTAAGATTGGAAAAGACCACTAAGATCATATAATCTGACCACCAACTCAGCCCCATTGTGCCTACTAATCATGTCCCTCTGTGCCACATCTCCATGCTTCCTGAACACCTCTGGGAATGATGACTCCATCACCTCCATGACACCTGCACCTTTAATGCAAACGTGTATAGAAAGTTTTGGATGCACTACCTGGCCTGTGTTATGGCAGATGGAGTCAGACTACATGATGGTTCTCTGTGTCCATATCAGCTATAAATAAAGATAGCAATATGTACTTCGTTACACCCGTAAAAACTACTTGAAATAATCATTAGGATAACATGATTAGACACACACTGGCTAAGGAAAGCCAGAAGTAAGGGAAAACTGCTAATTTATGGAAAGCCACTATAATTTTCTTTTCATAATTAATTACAATATGGCTCTGTAGTGTGAGGATTCAGGAAGAAAAAGAGCTCTCTTCCAACCTTTCTTGACCAGCCAGAGTGCAAAGATCTGTTGCATTGACTTCTGGGAGAACTGCCTTAGGTTTGAGAGCCCTGGGAGAAAGGACCTGGTCATATCAGAGGAGGGCTGGACTTAGGCTTTCCTGTTGCATGAGTGCTCTAGCTGGCAGGACTCTGAGTTTCAGCCTGCAGACAATTTTTTAGTGGCGTTCAGGCCTGCAGTGCTGCACTCTGTCATTGAAGTAGGCATCAACACTCATGTCCCAGCTGGAAAACAGAAGTAACAGCATTTGTCTGCACGCAGGGGAGCTGTGAGGGCAAAGAAGTCTCGTACAGACAGATTGCAACGTACTCAGATAGCAGTAGCTAAATAAATGAAAGATGTCTCTCACAGGCATGTTAGCTCCAACACTGATCTCCAGAGTGAAGGCTGGTAATTACAGCCTGGTATCTTAAATTAAACGGTAAGTTTGTCCAACAAAA
This sequence comes from Lagopus muta, assembly GCF_023343835.1. Taxonomy (NCBI): domain Eukaryota; kingdom Metazoa; phylum Chordata; class Aves; order Galliformes; family Phasianidae; genus Lagopus; species Lagopus muta. The sequence goes on from NC_064439.1 coordinate 7,231,916, forward strand.
CAGAAGTTAATTAATTTTTACTTCTTCTCTGTAAGATGTGAGCTGAGCTAATTTGTGTTAAAATGGCAATGCTTGAACTCGCTGCCTTAAGTGATTCCCAGTCTCACTGTCTTGGTTTACATTCAGCTTAAATCACATCACTACATAGCTTGTATCATTTACTGGCCAAATGTGTAAAAGCTGATTTGCTTTCTTGTACGTGGCCCAGTGGCAGGTGACTGTCTATAAGAATTAGAATCGCAGCCTTTTGTTTACTATTCTGAATGTAAAATTTCCCTGCTTGAATTCCCTCTTTGTTCTTGATGTGATTTCAGGCTCTTTAATTATTTGATGTGATGAATATTTTCTTCTTTGCTTCCGAACTCTGTTTTAATTTCTTATTTTCTAAAAAAGAAAAATAATGTTTGTTTTACCATTCAGAGTAAGCAATCTTCTGGAATGTTATGAGTGTCTATCTCTCATCTTTCATCTGCAGATGAAAGCCAGTGGTTGCCATGATCTCATCAGTGTCATACTCTAATGACAGCTGTGTTCACAGTGGGGCGGTTTTCCAACCTCTGCCCCTGAATTCTCTTTGCTTTTTGTAAAGCTATCGCTTCAGTTTGATGTGCTAAAGGCTCATCAGAGGGGAAAGGTGCGTTGTCCACTTCCATAAGGAGTATGTTGTTGGATTCCATGTTTTGAGCTTTCTCTGTCCCCTTGTCATGGCAGCAAGAGCCTGGCCCAACTCTGGGACCTTTTTGTCAGTGAGGAGAGCTGTTCCCCTTCTGCTTGCTCAACCCAGCACTGTCTTCAGCCCTATATATGCTGTTCCAAGCTGGTGGTGATATTAAATATGTATTTATGTTTTCCGGGCTCCAGGCCCAAGAAGCTGAGAAGTGACACTTTTGAGTGAAGATCTTTGGGATGGCTCAGTGTTAGCCTAGAAGGGTCTCTGTCAGATGTCAGGATGTCAGGATGTCTTTGTCTTGGAGGTTTCCTTATAATTACATACCTCCAAATGCCACATGCTTTGAATATTTTTCTCCATTGCTTTGTAAGTTCTTGTACCTGGGATGGTGTGATCTGCACTAGTGCTGGAAGCACTTTCTACTTTTTAGTGCAATTCCAGTTTTGTTCCTAGAATTCACATTCGTTTCAAATTCATCAATGAAGAAAAAGGCGTGTGAAAGTGGGGATACTTTTTACCTAAGCATGCATTTAGAAGTCAGATTTTTCTTAAACATTTCTTACATTATTTCTGTTAAAAAAATAATTTTCTTTGGAAAGACTTTCTTTGTTTCATTTTGAGTGTATTGACCCCTAAGAGCAGCCTCTCCTTTGCAGTATGACTGACTGAAACCTACAGAAAATAAATGTATGCAGCACAGAATTAAGGCTCTATCCAGAGCATTCAAGAGGGGATCTAAACAACAGAATATCAAATCCCAAACCAAAGTGTGTAACTACTTAAGGAAAAACAGAGAGTTACTCCTGTCTAATTTATGCTGCCAAAAACTGTATTGCAAAAGATCTCTGTGCATCAAAGTGATAACTTTTTCCAGTGCAGGAAGAGAAGTGGTTAATATGCAGCTTTTTATCGCATTCTGGAAATAAAAGATAAGGAGAACACTCCAAACTTGTTAGTGAAAGATGAACCAATGACAAAGATGTAAAATATATCCAGTGCCTGCAAGTGCCTTTCATCAAATTCTGTCTAATCAATACAATGAGAAACAAATTCTAGACTGCTGGGGTAAAAATAACGTATTCAAGTTCACTTTGGAAATTGGACTAAAGATAAAGAGTAGATTCCTTCTGTTATTTTTTATTTATTATTTTATAGGCTGGTTTGGTTAGATGGGTTCCTCTGTGGGAGGTGCATTTAAAAGAAAAATAGTAAAAATTTAATGGGGACCCCAGAAGGAAGAAAGGCAGATTTATTTTCTTCCTAATTGCTTATTTCTTCGAAGCAGAATTCATGCAGCCCTCCCTGGCCTTACTGAACGCATTTGAGTGGAGGCGTAGGCATAAGCTTTCTGGGTGCAGAATCTGTTTAGTTTTGTGGAAGCACGACCTTTTTGTAGTGTTCAAAGCCAAAAATATGTCAAACAGTTTAGTTGTCAGCTAAAATTTTTACTGGGTAAATTGGTGGGAATAAGGGAGTAGATGAAGTTGGTTTAGTACTCATCTTAGTAGATGTTCTGCTGAAGTGAGGTTCCTACACTGTGAGGATTCAGAGAAAATAAAATTGAATTGAACAAGACAAGTGCCAGGTCCTACAACAACCCCAGGCAATGCTACAGGCTTGATGCAGAGTGGCTGAAGGACTGTGTGGAAGAAATGGTCCTGGAGGTGTTTGTTGACACTTGGCTGAACGTGGGCCAGCAGTGTGCCCAGGTGGCCAAGAAGGCCAGTGGTGTGCTGGCTTATATAGGACATAGTGCATCCAGCAGAAGTAGGGAAGAGATCATCCCTCTGTATTTAGTACTGATGAGGCTGCGCCTTGAGTACTGTGTTCAGTTTTGGGCCCTCTGTACAGGAAAGACATCTAGGCCCTGGAATGTGTTCAGAGAAGGGCAACAAAGCTGATGAGGTTTCTGGAGTACAAGTTTTATGAGGAAAGGCTGAGGGAGCTGGGATTGTTTAGTCTGGAGAAGAGGAGGCTCAGAGGCGACCTTATTGCTCTCTACAGCTGCCAGAAAGGAGATTTTGGTGAAAGTAGAGATCAGCCTCTTCTGTCTAACAAGTGATAGGATGAAAGGGAATGGCCTCAAGTTGTGCTGGGGAGATTCAGGTTGAATGTTTGGAAGAATTTCTTCTCCTAGAGAGTCATCAGAAGCTGGAATGGGCTGCCCAGGTTGGTGGTTGAGTTACTCTCTCTGGAAGTGTTGAAGAAAATAGGTGTACTGAGGGACGTGACTCAGTAGGGTGGTAGGTGGTTATGGTAGATGAATGGTTGGACTGGATGAGCTTGGAGGTATTTTTCAACCGTGGTGATTCTATGAATTTCTGTCTCTGTTGTAGAATTTTTCAATGAAGTACAATCTATCTCTTGGTGAGTTTGAAGAACAGAGAAATATCTAATCTGTCTTTTATTTCTAGAAATGATACTTTTCCATGATTTTATGAAATCCTCCATTAAAAAAAAATTCACGCACAGCTAGAAAAGTAATGACTGTAGTGGGATAAGTAGCAATTTTTAATATAAAAATATTTTACAGAGATATGAATTTGCTATTGCTTTAGGCATCAGTGTCAAACAATGAAATCTGCACTGTAAGAGTAACTTCATATTTTGGCATATTATATTCCTTCCCTGCTATTGACTAACCTGAAGGCATTTTAAACTAAATTTTAACTTACTTTGCATTTAAATAAAAAGTCACATTGAAACTTTAACACTTTTATACCTTGTATACATAAGTTTTAGTGCTTGTTACATGTTTATGGAAAACAAGCCATGTGTAAGTAGGAATGATAAAATTATTTGCTCTACCATAATACTGTTAACTCTTGATGCAATTTCATAACATTTTGGAGACTTAATTATAGTTACTCCAAAGTTGAATTTAGTCTACATTGTCAGTCTCCTCAGTCAAATCTGAAGTGCTTAAACCTTCAAGTATATGCAAGTACACTAGGGAATTATGTTGTTCTGGATATAATCTGCCATGTAACAGATATACCAATTCTGTCTTTTAACTACCAAAATATATTTATTTCATAAAATATGGCTTTGTTTTCATTTCCATTTGACCATGCCACTGACATAAGGTAGTGATATTTTAAACTTCGTCTTCAATATTCTTTTAATTGTATTCCTATGTAGTTCTTAACACTGCCTGTTTATCAGTCTCTTGTTGTAGTATAGAATAATAGAATCATCAAGTGGCTTTGTTGAAAGGGACCTTTAAGGATCATCTAGTTCCAACTCCCATCATGATTAGGGTTGCCACCTACCAGATTTGGCTGCCTAGGGCCCCATCTAATCTGGACTTGAATATCTCCAGGGATGGAGCATCCACGGCTTATCTGGGCAGTCTGTTCTACTGTCTCTGAGTAAATACTTTCTTCCTTATTTCTAACTGAAGTCTCAACTGTTTTAGTACAAAACCATTGCCCCTTGTCCTGTCACTATCAGACTGTGTAAGAAGTTGGTCCCCTTCCTGCTTACAGGTTCCCCTCAAGTACTGGAAGGCCACAGTGAGGTCCCTCTAGAATCTTTTTTTCTCCAAGCTGAACAAGCCTAACTCCTCCAGTCTTTCTTTATTGAAGAGGTGTACCACTCATGACCAACTTCCACCTGGATAAAGAGCCATCATCTACAACCCTCTGGCTGTGACCACCCAACCAGCTCTTTATCCACCAAGTTGACAAGCCTTAAAATCCATATCTCTCCAATTCAGAGGCGAGATATGTCAGTCAAAGGCGTTTCGCAGGTCTAGATAAATGTTATTAGTTGCCCTTATTTTGTCCACTGATGCATCACTCCATCATAGGAGGCCACCAGACTACTCAGGTACTGTATTCCCTTGGTAAAGTTATACTACTAGCTTGAATCACCTCCTTGTCTAACGTGTGCTTTGACATCTCTTCCAGGAGGACCCACTCTGATCTTTCCAGGCATATATGTGAGTCTCACTAACTTGTAGAACTATGGTTTCTTGAAAATAGAAGTAATGTTTACCTTTTCCCAGTCATCAGGGAATTCACCTGACAGCCATTATTTTTCAAATATGATGGAGAGTGTCTTGGCAACCGTATCAGCCAGTTTCTCAAGGACCATCAAACGTGTGTTGTCTGGCTCCATAAGAACATTCAGTCTCATGAGGCGATCTCAGATTTGCTCTACTCATACAGTAGGAGGCATTTTGCTCCCCACACTCCTGCCTAGAGGTTCAGAGACATGAGAGATGTGGGAATCTTAGCTACCAGTGAAGAATGAGGTAAAGAACATGTCGAGTACCTCAGCCTTCTCCATGTCTGTTGGAACCAGTTCTCCCTTCTCATTTATCAAAGGGTCTACACTCTTCAAGTATGACTTAACATACTTTAAGGAGAGCTGAATTTGATCCTTTGTATGTGACTCACTAGCTTTCTGTGGGTAAGGGCTAAAGAAAGTTACTTCTCCAAAAAGATTCACCTCCTTCCAATCCACATCCACAAATTGATTTTTTTTCTGTAAATTGTTGCTGCCTTTGAAATAGTTTTACTACCTACTGAAGTTTCTGATTCACTTCTTTATTTGAAGTGGCACATTCTATTTCAAGGTACTCTCTGTTTCAAGCGCTTCTGCACTTGTATGAAAAAGGTTATCATGATAATCACTGCCTGCATGAAAGTCACAGTACTGAGATGCCACGCAGATTGAATTTGTCCTGCTGTTCTTCATGTGGATCGTGTTCAAATAAATGGCTCAGAATTTCAGCACATCCAAACGGACTTGTGTTCCCTGCAGTTTTGAAAAAAATCCATCTCTGGTTACATATGGACTGAGAGGTGGGAGCTCAGTGGCTTCTGTCTGCTTCCATCAGAATGGAGATGATGGTATTTATGTATTTTTAATGGGGTGCAGAAGAGAAAGTAATGGAAAAATGCACAGAGTTGAGAGAAGCAAAGAGGTGGGGGGAAAAAATTGATTGTGAAGAGCATGTGGGACTATTGGGCTGAATTAAATTTGCCAATGGCAGACTGAAGGATGCTAGAAAGGCCACAAGATGAGAAGTGCTGAAGGCAGATCTCTCTCTCTCTCTAATGAACTTCTCAGTTCTGTTTGATTATTTCTAAAGTAATATCACAACTAAATGCTTTTTGCATTTGTAAGAGTTTCTTTCAGCAAAACTCTTCTCCAGTAATAAATTGTAATAGAATGTTTGTAATTTGATTATGAAAGGCAACGTTACAGAGCACAAAGAAGCAAATAATTAATAGAAATGCTGTTGGGGTGGTGATAAAGTCTCTCAGAAGTAGCAATGTTAAAGGGACAGTGCAAATTTTGTGCTGCAGTTTTAGTGTAACTGCAGAGTGAAAGGAAGATATATGACTTACAATTTTCTGCTAGGAAATTGTGTGGTTAGGTCTGTCCTAAAATCCCAGGAGGAATCACTGAAAGAAGTCATTTGATTTCTCAAAGTCGTAGCATTGGAGTCTTGAGAAGGCCTTCAAAAGGTCAGCCAATATATTTGCCTCCCAATGCAGGACAAACTTCATCTGTGTTATTCCCGTCAAAGTTGTTCTTGAAGACATCCAGTGCTTGATTCATATACTCCCCAGACAGCTCATTCTCCTTCACCATGATGTGCTTGTAAAATGCCTGGAAAGCTTTCTTTCTGGCTTACAGTCTGTTGGTTATTAGTAAAACATTCTGAACTTGTGTATTGAAAGTCACTTTGTAGATTCAGTGAGAAGACAACTTGTCGGGGCCATAAGGCAGAAACCTACGGAGATCTACTGCTTTTGTTGATATGGTTTAGCAGATTCTTCACAAATTATTATGGTACAATCCAATATCTGCATCGTGTCTCGTGCTGTAGCATATATCATACTACACTATTGCAGCTCAGTATCATCTGCCCTTTAGCTCTGTTGTAAAGACCTGAGATTTAGGTTTATTTATGTTTCCAGAGAAAGGCAAAGTTGGTCCTGCTTTTATAATGCAGCAAATAGAGAATGGAATGTAGGTTTGCTTGTACTGCTGTCAGATTCCTGGGACCTGCTGCTCTGCTTCTTAGTCACACAGCCAGTAATTTGGAAGATGACTGCATCTCAAGTTGTCCAAAACAGTGAGGAAAGTTGGTTAAAACTTTTGTGGTATATCCTCATGAGATTAGAGTTGATTCATACTCATATTCTTTGGTTCTTGTTGCATGAGCACCATACTGAAGCCCTGCAACATTCCTGACACTTTTCATTGTATTGTTATTTCTGCAGAAATAATGCACTGAATTCAACAGGTGCAGAAAATACAGAAATAGTTCCAGACACCCCCAAAACCGTGTTCTCGACATACAAAAGAGTCAGAGAATTATACCTTTTGGTTTGTGCAGATATATGGGGGAAAATGGTTTCGTTGCTTCACAGAATATGGAAAACAAAAAGGAAATAAATATTAGTTATATGTGTCTATTTACTTAGTAAACTCCATGCTTTTTGTGTCAAGAACTCTGAACTGCTTGGCCCTAAAGCATGTCATGCAATGAAACTCTGCTTTAATTGTTTTAGCTTTCCTTTTTCTTGAATACCACACAAATAATATTTAATAGGAGCAGTAAAACAATTTTGTATCTATTTGCTGCAAAGTAGGACACCAAAGCCCAAGTCCCAAGGAACTTATAAGTATTTAAATAGCATTTACACTTTCTAATTACTGGAAGGTTCTTCACAGGCACGAACAACTCAACATGCACTTTGAACGCTGTTGTTCTCCACACTTCAAAAGAAAACACATGTCCACACTCAGTCACCCTTTGTTGTTATCTCTGTACACTCACTATAAAAAAACTGAAACCAACTAAATTGCACTTTCTGTTATTTTTGTGTCAGGAAATGGCCCAAAACAAAAGGCTGGAACAGGTATGCAGGTGTTGCTACAGCTACTGCTTTCTTTCTACTCTTGAGAATTTGGTGTTGGTTTATGTTCTTCTATCTTTTTACAGTTATCCATCCAAACTGAAGTTTTTCTTCCTATCTCAACTGACTTTAAAGTAGACAACTATCCTTCATGGGATGGTTAAGAGGATGAAGTAAGTGTGCCTTAATAGGTGAAAAACTTAGTGGGAGATCTCCTTTCCTTTTTGAATACGTTTGGTATTTGTGGAGCAGTCCCATTACCTCCCCATGAGTTTCCCCAGAAGTTAAGAGATAATTACCTCCCCTTAAAAACCAAAGCCCTGTTTTGAAAAGCTGGATTGTTTGAACTGAAGGATAGGCAACCATATTTGATTCCATTGCTTGCATGCTTGTGGATGAAGCCACGTGTCACATACTGACCTCCAGGCAGCCTACAGCTGACCTTCTGCCTACAGCCGTGACAGAATTCCTCTCTCAAGTGGCCCCTGAGCATTACTGGAATATTTCAAAAGTGTATTGAGACAGTTCATCCTAGAAAATGTGATTTCACAGTTAGTAAAACATTCCACTTGGTGATAAAAAGGCTTAATACATGTTGTTTGTTTTTTCTGGCAACAGTGATTTCTTTTTATATTGCACTTTTGAAGCTGAGCAAAATGAAGTCTCTACAGGATTTTGAGTGATTTTGTTTTGATTTTCATCTGGAAGATTATTGTTTCATTTTTAAAAAAAAACCCTATAACTGTTTCTCTGTGTTTTTGACAATAATAAGCAAAAGCCCTGTATGCACTGGCCCTGGAGATTGCCCAAAATACACATCCCAGGAAGACAGCTTCTTCAGACAAAAAAAAAGAATGATTTGGTTTTGGCTTCTAAAACTATAAAATAAAGAATGCAATCTAATAGCTAGATTAATACAACCTGAGTCTGCAGTGTTTTCTGTGTCAACTGTGCGCCATGCCCCAGTACCAATGCAGCCAAACAAATAATGGGGCTTCATGCAGAGCAGCTCCCCATGAATGCGTGGCCCTAGACAGGAAAAGGAATAGGACCATCACTTTTGATGGCAATATTCAGTTGTGTAACCACTTCTTCAGGTTTGTAGGTAGTTAAGCCAGGACTGCTGAAGTTCATGGCAATCATACAAATTCTGCAGTTGGTGATGATTTACATTCATCCAGAGGCTGTGAGTTGTATTTCAAGGATAGCTGTGAGGTCAGTTTACATACTGCTGTGAAGAGGCACTTGGAGAGCCTCAAGTTCTGCTATCCCCTGTGAAATGTGAGTGAGAGCCTTGATTTATTTTTTTTATTACACCAGGGAGATTAAAAGTGATATGCTTCTTTCTGCTCCCTACCTAACAGCAGTAAAGGTAAGAGGTTGAAGATGCAGGTCAGGATAGTTACTATGTGTCCTACGCTTAAAATCAAACATTTTGCTTACCTGGAGAATGTCAATTATCTTCTAAGATACTTCCTGTGCTTTCCAGACTCTTATTATTTTCTCTAAAAAGTGAGTTCCAAAACTAAGAAGAGTGTTATGCACTGAACCTGCCTGTCATTGCTGTTATCTGTTTGGTGGCAGAACTGGAGTGGGAGAAGTGACTGCAGGCAGAAGGGAGTGCCAAGAGCTGCAGGTCTGTTTCTGTTTTAATACGTGGCATATGGGATCAAATCAGTCAGCTCAAACAGGCTTGACCACAGTAAGTATAACAGGTGAGGAATGAGCTGGCTAGAGAACTACAGCAGGGACTGCTAACCTGTTTTTTGGAAATATTCCCTCTCTCTGCATTTGTATTCTGGGCTAATGGATATTCTTCATGTAGCTCCAAGTGCCCACTGGGAATCAAAAAAGTGAGAGAAGAAAACGACTTGATCTCAGGCATAAAAGACAGAAGACAGGCCTAAGGAGTGGGAGCAGGTGCATAACCTCTGACCAACTCCAGAAAGGGGCTGTGGAGTTCATAAAATTGATCCAAGGGATGGAACACTGTAAGAGAGGAGGAGACAGGCTCTATAGCAGGATATGTTATGACAGGACAAGGGGAAATAGTGGCAAACTAGAAGGTGAGAGATATAGATTGGATATAAATTGGATTTTTTTTTATTTTTTTTTTCAGTACAAGTGGCAAGGCTCTGGAACTTGCTGCCCAGAAAAGTGGTGGTTGTCCTATCCTTGGAGACATTCAAGGTCAGGCTGGATGGGGCTCCTGATGGAGCTGCAGGTGTTCATCGCAGGGGAGTTGAATCAGATGATCTTTCAAGGTTCTTTCCAACTGTATGACAATTATATGTGGTATAGCAAATAACTGTGGTTGTCTTCATCTCTGTTCTTTATTGGTGACTAAATAAAAGGGAAGTCAGATACCAGGTCTAGCATTTCTGCTTTCCACTCTGTATTGCTCTTTTCTCAGCATCTCTGGTTTGAAGTGTTTCTGTTAAGGGTGCCATATCTGCAGCAAATTAATTAGCAGAATCATCAAATGAAGTTATGAAACTTAGATAATTAATTCTTCATCTGAAGATCACAGGGACAATTCCTGTATTGTATGCCTTTTCATCTTTATATTGCAAAAGAAAAAGCCAAGGTAGACATGCTGAATGGTGATGAGATGCAATAAGTGTCGAGATGTTTTTATTTGGAGACATGAATTCAAACATATGAAAGGAATTGAGACCCTCTGACCTACACAAAGCCTCCAGATAGTCAAAAGCATTCCCTTGGTTGCTTGCTGCAGGTGTCTTCTAAAAATAAGGCTTCACTTAGAGCTTCTGAGCACCGCAAACTTCTGAACATTAAGCTCAGTGGAAACTAAGACAAAACATCCCACAGCTCTGTGCTAAAAAGGAGATGAGCTGCCAAACAGATCCTGTTGCCAGCTGCTGCCTACTTCACTCCTTTTAGGATCTATCACCTGCTTTGAAATTCTTGGTGATTAATGTAGGCCATCCCCAGTCCTCAGGCAGAAGTCATTGCTACTCAATTAATATTAAATACTTTTGGCTTATTAACATAATTCTGTTTTTGCCTAATTGCAATCTTTAAGGGATTATATACAGTTTTTTCTTCTGTTTGCAAGTCCTAAGAGTTGTGAAGTTATTGATCAAATCTCCACAAATCCTAATGGAACCACAAGAGCATGTGATACAGCTCTGGTCAGTCTCCATGTTACTAATGAGTGCACTTGAAGAAAATGAGATTTGTGTCAGCCTCACGTTGCTCATACAGATACTTTGAAGACACATGAGATGAGTAGTCCGAAGAATTTTGGCATTATCAGAGATAAGAGTCTTATCAGGACCTGAGGTACCAACCTAATTTCTTTTCATGAAAGCTGCCAGAGTAAACCCATGACTCTCTTCTGAATCAGCACATCACGTTTGTTGTGCTCTGCAGAAAGAAGAGAATAGCAAAAGATAATGGACCGTGATAACACCACAGCAGGAAATGGAGCAATGGAAATAGCAGCAAATGGAGATCAAAATGTCTGTGTTAAAGCTCAGCCCTGGACAAGACTGGATACATCTTTTGTTCAGTTTCTTCCTCTGAAAAATAAAGCACTGTTCACCTCAGGCATTTCTCATTAAGCTCAGAAAAACAGTACATTTTTTCTGATTCTGGATGGAAGGGTAAGATTGGAAATGGTGGCCTGATATCTGTTAGCAAACAAAGGAAAGAGGAAAAGGAGAGTTTAGCAGATAGTCTTCCTAAGTCTCAGCAAGAGTGCTCTTGGAGTAGCAGATAGTCGAAGGGAGCCTTTACAGAACTGTTAACCATTTAATAGTGATAAGATGTAGTCTTCTGCAGACTGAGGATCGGAGATATAAGAAACAAAGCTTTCCTACTGGCAGTTGACAAACAAACCAAGTCTTTTATGCCTAAAGACTGGATATTGACATATGGCAAACATAAATCCTGATATGGTGGCAGTTCATAATCCTCTTGAGGCTTTCCAAGATCTGAGCACGCACGCTGAGAGCTTGCATTGCTTATGAACATTTTCATCAACCATCAATAGCTCGAGTCTTTATATTTCACACTACTATATCTCTAGGGTGATATGCAGCCAAAAATCCTCAATGATTAGCAGATATTTGGACACTGTGGTAACGAAACCATGTTAGTTGCCAGAGAAAATGTCAGTAATTGATTGGTGTGATGCACTATGAATTGGATGATAGTTTTTTCTTAGGAAAGATGTTTTCATCCATTTTTTTTCCCAGTGTTTTACATTTGTTCTCAGAACATTGAAATTCTAACAAGGACAATTTTAGAAATTAAAAATGCATGGCATGAGGCCATGCGATACTACCATTAAGACACTTCACTTCTGTATTCCTGGGTCATCAAGGGAGGAGGATGGGTGTTCTGTAAATTGGCAGTAAGCTGCACATTGCACAGCTGCACAGAAGGACCCAGAGTGATCTTAACTGAGGGGCAGAATGGATGAGCTGGCCAGCAAGAACTGCCTTATATAACAGAAATTATAAAAAGCCATGCAGTGTGCAATCAGAAGTGAGAGAAACCTCTGGATCTGATGCATTAAAAATTTTAGGCTATTTTGATACTGGATCCAAGCCACTTGGAAAGCCCAGAGGTGATGAATGCAGGTCACAACATGCATGTTATTTGATGCGTTTACTCCTTCTTTTGGGAGGGTATCACTCTTTGCTTTTCTGATCCACATCATTTTACCTGTGTGTTGATACACAATCCCAACTGCCTGTGCAAATAGCTTTTCAGTAATCCCTGCATTGTGCAAGAAGAATAGATTTAGAAAAGTCAAGGGCAAGGTTAATCATACTACTGTGGTTGTGCAGGTGTTGTACAGCAATTCCCTTGAACTGTTGTCTAAAGGGTTCCAAGGCATATGGTTAAAAAATGGGCTGTTAACTCTGTATTTAAACACATACATATTAATGGCCTGGCCTGCGAGAAGAAATGTACTTACACATAAACTCCCAATGCTCCTCCACACACATTTGGAGCTTTATCATAAAAGGACTCCAAAACTAATCCCATAACCTCCACATGGGGGGGTTTATTAATGCTAAAAGATTAATCTCTGTGACTTCTCTGTGAAATACATATCATAGGTGAGCTATGGGCCAAGAAAACGTCAGTGAATGATTCATGCCTTTAATCACTGGAGGGAAAATATAGCTGAAACTATTCCAGTTCCTAGCCCTGTGCCTCTCGTGGTAAATGCTGGTTGATTATTGCTTGTTGGTTATCCTTACTGTTACTGTTTCTCAGAATTTCTACAGGAGATACCATGTTCATTCTCTGGCTGAATAAAGGAGGGGAGATCAGGGAATATGTATGGGAACTGCTGAGTCAGGGCCTGAACCTCTGATTGATCACCTGAGGTGAGCACTGAGTCAGCCAGGGGAGCACAGCTGAAAGCAATTCAGCTGTGCTGCCGGAAGGGGTGGAGCCTGACTGCACCCCTCCTAGAACCTATTTAAGAGCTGGCTACCAATGAGGAAGGATCTCTTCAAAAGATCGCCTCTGGTCGTGTTTTCTGGGTGAGCCCAGGATAAGGGTAAGCCTTCCGTTTATTCTCTTTTGTTATCACAGTCTACTTTGCCTAACTCTCTTGTTTATTTCCTGATTATAACATCCTAATAGTCTTTGATTATAAAGAATACCAATGGGTAAACAAATTTTTTGGTTCTACGGGCACTGGAGCAACATCTGAAGGAATGTGCAGCACTGAGCCTTCTCAAATTTCCAGGACATCGGGTGCTGAGAGCATTGGCTCTCGCATGGCAAAGTGTGGGTAAACTAATGAGTAAACTAAGTTTGTTTTCTTGCTCAGACTTCCTCAGACCGCTGCCACTGCTTTTCCCCTCTCATTCCTTTTGTTCCTTTTCCCCCTTTGCCCAACTTTCTGGGCTGGTGGGCCTGTGGGCCTGCTGTCCCCATCACGGGTACAGATCTGGAGATAAGACTGTGGCAGTGTGAAACGCGCTGCAATTAAGCAAGCCGCGTGAACTGGGATCTAACAGGCGTTCCTCGTGAGTGCATAGACAGGCTTTTATGGACAAGACCTCTACGTGCCGGTGCTTTGGCTGCCTTCACTGCCGCTCAGAGGATCCTGCTTGCTGTGACTCGGCAGCTCACGCCCTGCACAGGGCCCAGGAGAAGGGTTAATGGTGGCACATGCACACCGGGCGCTGAGAGCACTGGCTCTCGTGTGGCACAGCGCGGGTGGGGCGTGTGCATGAAGGGGGAACCATCTTGAAAGAAGGACACTAGGAACAACGCGTGCATCTAGGTTTTTATCTTTTATTGGAAATAAGGTGAGCCCCGCTAGAGGCGCCGGGGGGGCCGCCTCTTGCCGGGTGGAGAAGCGCGTTGGGCGCTGCTGGCCCTCCTCTTTGTGGGGCGCCGGGACCTTCCAGCTGAGCGCTTCCTGCCCCGGCTGCGAGTGGAGGGACCGCGGCTGCGGCCCTGGTCAGCGGGACCGGCTGCCTCAGGACCCGGCTCCGCAGGACCCCCGCCGAGGGCCCCGTTGGAAGTGCCGGGGAGCTCTTCAGTGTCGGGACACGCGCAGCTGCAGGAAGGCGCGGCGCTGGGGGCAACGGTCCCCTGTGAGGAGCCAGTGGGAGTGGACGGGGCCACGGAGCCGTCCTCCTCCTCCTGGGCAGCGCTGGGGTCTTCGAGACCCAGCAGCCTCCGGGCCTCTTGGCTGCACCGGCTCTCAATGGTGGCGACGAGAGCGTCGATGAGCGGTGCAGCGCTGGGCCCCAGGGCGTGCTCTGTGCACTGCACCAGGATGTCCCGGTCTGGCCCCGCCTGGCACAGGAATGCCAGGATCATGCTCTTCCACCAGTTGATCTTCCACCACGGCAGCTCCCCGTTGCGGCGTAATTCCTGCTCCAGCCAGGGCAGCACGGGGTCGAGGATGTTTCTTCTCTCCCGGAAAAGTGCTGCCCAGACTTCTGGCAGGAGGCCGCCCACTCTCTCAGGCTCTGCGGCCATGGGCCCAGGGGCCGGTGGTGCAGAGGGTGGAGGAGATGCCGCAGTGCCGCTGGGGCCGGTGGTGGTGCCGAAGCCAACGGGCGCCGGCACTGCGGGCGGGGAGACGATGCACTCCACGTACTCGTTGTCTCCCCGCACAGAGACCTGGATGGTCCGCATGGCCGTCCTGCACAGTGGGCAGCTGTCTCTCTGTCTCGCCCACCGGTGGATGCAGCCGAGGCAGAACGTATGGTTGCACGGGATGACACGTGCAACGTCCCGTTGCTCATCGCGGCAGACGGGACATGTCCATGCCTCTTCTGCGGCCATGGTTTTCTCGCTGCAGCAGGCTGGGAGAACTGACGATGTCAAGCTGTCCTCCTTCACCGGAGCTGCAGCGGTGGTGTTGCACTCTGCAGGAGGAAGAGAGATCACAGTCACTCGCTGTGCCAGCGTGTGAATGTCCTCAGCATTCCCTCAGCAGGAAGCCCTACCAAGCCCACGATACTGCCGTCGTGGCTGCCCTGAGGAACACCGGTGCCCCCTCACCACTCACCTCCGCTGCTGCGGGTGCGCTCTGTAGGGCCCTGGCTGCCTGCACTAGGCAGGGCCAGGGAAACGGATGCGATACTGCGGGGTCAGGCGCTGAGATGCTGCAAGCAGCCCCAGGCGCGACCCAGCACAGCACAGCCAAAACCTTGCTCGACCTCCAAGCCTCGCAGAGCTGCTCAGCAGGGTCAGGAACGAGCCAGACTGAGCCAGCGCAGTGAGGGCTGAGCTGTCACAGCCTGTTGCCTTGTGATGTCACACAGCCCGTTGCTCGGGGAACGTCACCACGGGCTGCCGCCCCCACCGCCCCCACCCACCTTTCAGATATTACCTCCTTTTCCTGTTTTTCCTAATTTGCTGTACCTTCCCCTTCGTTCCTGTCCACGTTTTAAGCTCTCCGTTAGTGCACAGGCCTTTCTTTTTCTCTGATTAAACCAACTCTAGTTGTTCGTCTGTTCCCTCTGTTTCTTCAGTAGTAAACTGTAGATTTTTCTCTGGTGTGTAATGTAGAAATCGGGTTTGGCGTTTGGGTATGAGTGAGATTTTGAATTCCTCTGGCATGGCTGAAGGTGAAAGAACACTCGCGGTCCATAGATAAACATCAACTTTAATGGGAAATTTATGTAGAATAGCTATCCCGTGAGCGTTGGCCCTCTCACAAGTATATTTACGTAAGTTGTGCTGTTTTATGGGAGACGAAAGTAGTCCTTGAGTTCCGTAACAACTTTTGGGAAAACTTGTTTTTGCAACTTTAGGAGGAAAGTGTGCAAAAGGGATGGGTGGCATGGAGAGAGATCACCGCTCTTGCATCCAGCATCGCGCCTGCCAGTGAGGTGTCAGGTGTGGAGTGAAGGGCCCTCCCCTTGACTTGCACGTGTCCTTAATTACAGGCCCCAGTGCCTGGGCTTCTGGCGCCTACTCTTGTGCTAGTTCCAGGGCTGGATGAGACACCTATCAAATGAAGAGAAGTGTCAGGGCTCCCAGTAGAGTCACCTGGACTCATCCCTCACACTGAGGTGACCAGTTTTCACCATCAGGCACTGAGGGGACAAAGTCTTTCTCATCATAGAAGAAGATCAAGCCTGAGGCCATGCGAGGAGCCTGGTGCATGCCCCTGGGCCCAATGCAATTCATTCCAGAATCCTCAGGGAATTGAAAGATGGAATTGACAAGCCTCTATCAGACCTGTCAAGTAATGGCAGTCAAGATGTTCCTGCTGATAAGAAAAGAGAGCACTGCACCCTTTTTTAAACAGCTTATTAAGAAGGACAGTGACTGCTAGCCCCTACTCGTGACCCCTGTCCGTGTGGTTAGCAGCAGTATTGCACAGTTTATCATGTGTGTGTGTCGTGATCCCATGGTTTTTGTTCTCGGTATTCCACACGATGACGTCGCGTAGTGCTGTGGGAGTTAAAAAGTTAACGCTGCAGTTCTGTCAACAGTTCTGCTTACCTGTCTCAGACACGTACGACAGCTCCCAGAAGACTTTGCTGTTCCGTTTCTGTTTTCCAGTCAGTGGGAAAGATAAACCTGACTGGAAGTTACGGGAGCAGTTCTCTTTGGTCCCTGGCGGGTCAGAGAAAGAACACGGGTCTTCTGAAACTTATTTGTTTGATGTGTTAGGTCCAATCCCCACTGACTTGTATGTTCACTGTTATAACTGGTAAACTAAGTTTGTTTTCTTCCTCAGACCGCTGCCACTGCTTTTCCCCTCTCATTCCGTTTGTTCCTTTTCCCCCTTTGCCCAACTTTCTGGGCTGGTGGGCCTGTGGGCCTGCTGTCCCCATCACGGGTACAGATCTGGAGATAAGACTGTGGCAGTGTGAAACGCGCTGCAATTAAGCAAGCCGCGTGAACTGGGATCTAACAGGCGTTCCTCGTGAGTGCATAGACAGGCTTTTATGGACAAGACCTCTACGTGCCGGTGCTTTGGCTGCCTTCACTGCCGCTCAGAGGATCCTGCTTGCTGTGACTCGGCAGCTCACGCCCTGCACAGGGCCCAGGAGAAGGGTTAATGGTGGCACATGCACACCGGGCGCTGAGAGCACTGGCTCTCGTGTGGCACAGCGCGGGTGGGGCGTGTGCATGAAGGGGGAACCATCTTGAAAGAAGGACACTAGGAACAACGCGTGCATCTAGGTTTTTATCTTTTATTGGAAATAAGGTGAGCCCCGCTAGAGGCGCCGGGGGGGCCGCCTCTTGCCGGGCGGAGAAGCGCGTTGGGCGCTGCTGGCCCTCCTCTTTGTGGGGCGCCGGGACCTTCCAGCTGAGCGCTTCCTGCCCCGGCTGCGAGTGGAGGGACCGCGGCTGCGGCCCTGGTCAGCGGGACCGGCTGCCTCAGGACCCGGCTCCGCAGGACCCCCGCCGAGGGCCCCGTTGGAAGTGCCGGGGAGCTCTTCGGTGTCGGGACACGCGCAGCTGCAGGAAGGCGCGGCGCTGGGGGCAACGGTCCCCTGTGAGGAGCCAGTGGGAGTGGACGGGGCCACGGAGCCGTCCTCCTCCTCCTGGGCAGCGCTGGGGTCTTCGAGACCCAGCAGCCTCCGGGCCTCTTGGCTGCACCGGCTCTCAATGGTGGCGACGAGAGCGTCGATGAGCGGTGCAGCGCTGGGCCCCAGGGCGTGCTCTGTGCACTGCACCAGGATGTCCCGGTCTGGCCCCGCCTGGCACAGGAATGCCAGGATCATGCTCTTCCACCAGTTGATCTTCCACCACGGCAGCTCCCCGTTGCGGCGTAATTCCTGCTCCAGCCAGGGCAGCACGGGGTCGAGGATGTTTCTTCTCTCCCGGAAAAGTGCTGCCCAGACTTCTGGCAGGAGGCCGCCCACTCTCTCAGGCTCCGCGGCCATGGGCCCAGGGGCCGGTGGTGCAGAGGGTGGAGGAGATGCCGCAGTGCCGCTGGGGCCGGTGGTGGTGCCGAAGCCAACGGGCGCCGGCACTGCGGGCGGGGAGACGATGCACTCCACGTACTCGTTGTCTCCCCGCACAGAGACCTGGATGGTCCGCATGGCCGTCCTGCACAGTGGGCAGCTGTCTCTCTGTCTCGCCCACCGGTGGATGCAGCCGAGGCAGAACGTATGGTTGCACGGGATGACACGTGCAACGTCCCGTTGCTCATCGCGGCAGACGGGACATGTCCATGCCTCTTCTGCGGCCATGGTTTTCTCGCTGCAGCAGGCTGGGAGAACTGACGATGTCAAGCTGTCCTCCTTCACCGGAGCTGCAGCGGTGGTGTTGCACTCTGCAGGAGGAAGAGAGATCACAGTCACTCGCTGTGCCAGCGTGTGAATGTCCTCAGCATTCCCTCAGCAGGAAGCCCTACCAAGCCCACGATACTGCCGTCGTGGCTGCCCTGAGGAACACCGGTGCCCCCTCACCACTCACCTCCGCTGCTGCGGGTGCGCTCTGTAGGGCCCTGGCTGCCTGCACTAGGCAGGGCCAGGGAAACGGATGCGATACTGCGGGGTCAGGCGCTGAGATGCTGCAAGCAGCCCCAGGCGCGACCCAGCACAGCACAGCCAAAACCTTGCTCGACCTCCAAGCCTCGCAGAGCTGCTCAGCAGGGTCAGGAACGAGCCAGACTGAGCCAGCGCAGTGAGGGCTGAGCTGTCACAGCCTGTTGCCTTGTGATGTCACACAGCCCGTTGCTCGGGGAACGTCACCACGGGCTGCCGCCCCCACCGCCCCCACCCACCTTTCAGATATTACCTCCTTTTCCTGTTTTTCCTAATTTGCTGTACCTTCCCCTTCGTTCCTGTCCACGTTTTAAGCTCTCCGTTAGTGCACAGGCCTTTCTTTTTCTCTGATTAAACCAACTCTAGTTGTTCGTCTGTTCCCTCTGTTTCTTCAGTAGTAAACTGTAGATTTTTCTCTGGTGTGTAATGTAGAAATCGGGTTTGGCGTTTGGGTATGAGTGAGATTTTGAATTCCTCTGGCATGGCTGAAGGTGAAAGAACACTCGCGGTCCATAGATAAACATCAACTTTAATGGGAAATTTATGTAGAATAGCTATCCCGTGAGCGTTGGCCCTCTCACAAGTATATTTACGTAAGTTGTGCTGTTTTATGGGAGACGAAAGTAGTCCTTGAGTTCCGTAACAACTTTTGGGAAAACTTGTTTTTGCAACTTTAGGAGGAAAGTGTGCAAAAGGGATGGGTGGCATGGAGAGAGATCACCGCTCTTGCATCCAGCGTCGCGCCTGCCAGTGAGGTGTCAGGTGTGGAGTGAAGGGCCCTCCCCTTGACTTGCACGTGTCCTTAATTACAGGCCCCAGTGCCTGGGCTTCTGGCGCCTACTCTTGTGCTAGTTCCAGGGCTGGATGAGACACCTATCAAATGAAGAGAAGTGTCAGGGCTCCCAGTAGAGTCACCTGGACTCATCCCTCACACTGAGGTGACCAGTTTTCACCATCAGGCACTGAGGGGACAAAGTCTTTCTCATCATAGAAGAAGATCAAGCCTGAGGCCATGCGAGGAGCCTGGTGCATGCCCCTGGGCCCAATGCAATTCATTCCAGAATCCTCAGGGAATTGAAAGATGGAATTGACAAGCCTCTATCAGACCTGTCAAGTAATGGCAGTCAAGATGTTCCTGCTGATAAGAAAAGAGAGCACTGCACCCTTTTTTAAACAGCTTATTAAGAAGGACAGTGACTGCTAGCCCCTACTCGTGACCCCTGTCCGTGTGGTTAGCAGCAGTATTGCACAGTTTATCATGTGTGTGTGTCGTGATCCCATGGTTTTTGTTCTCGGTATTCCACACGATGACGTCGCGTAGTGCTGTGGGAGTTAAAAAGTTAACGCTGCAGTTCTGTCAACAGTTCTGCTTACCTGTCTCAGACACGTACGACAGCTCCCAGAAGACTTTGCTGTTCCGTTTCTGTTTTCCAGTCAGTGGGAAAGATAAACCTGACTGGAAGTTACGGGAGCAGTTCTCTTTGGTCCCTGGCGGGTCAGAGAAAGAACACGGGTCTTCTGAAACTTATTTGTTTGATGTGTTAGGTCCAATCCCCACTGACTTGTATGTTCACTGTTATAACTGGTAAACTAAGTTTGTTTTCTTCCTCAGACCGCTGCCACTGCTTTTCCCCTCTCATTCCGTTTGTTCCTTTTCCCCCTTTGCCCAACTTTCTGGGCTGGTGGGCCTGTGGGCCTGCTGTCCCCATCACGGGTACAGATCTGGAGATAAGACTGTGGCAGTGTGAAACGCGCTGCAATTAAGCAAGCCGCGTGAACTGGGATCTAACAGGCGTTCCTCGTGAGTGCATAGACAGGCTTTTATGGACAAGACCTCTACGTGCCGGTGCTTTGGCTGCCTTCACTGCCGCTCAGAGGATCCTGCTTGCTGTGACTCGGCAGCTCACGCCCTGCACAGGGCCCAGGAGAAGGGTTAATGGTGGCACATGCACACCGGGCGCTGAGAGCACTGGCTCTCGTGTGGCACAGCGCGGGTGGGGCGTGTGCATGAAGGGGGAACCATCTTGAAAGAAGGACACTAGGAACAACGCGTGCATCTAGGTTTTTATCTTTTATTGGAAATAAGGTGAGCCCCGCTAGAGGCGCCGGGGGGGCCGCCTCTTGCCGGGCGGAGAAGCGCGTTGGGTGCTGCTGGCCCTCCTCTTTGTGGGGCGCCGGGACCTTCCAGCTGAGCACTTCCTGCCCCGGCTGCGAGTGGAGGGACCGCGGTTGCGGCCCTGGTCAGCGGGACCGGCTGCCTCAGGACCCGGCTCCGCAGGACCCCCGCCGAGGGCCCCGTTGGAAGTGCCGGGGAGCTCTTCGGTGTCGGGACACGCGCAGCTGCAGGAAGGCGTGGCGCTGGGGGCAACGGTCCCCTGTGAGGAGCCAGTGGGAGTGGACGGGGCCACGGAGCCGTCCTCCTCCTCCTGGGCAGCGCTGGGGTCTTCGAGACCCAGCAGCCTCCGGGCCTCTTGGCTGCACCGGCTCTCAATGGTGGCGACGAGAGCGTCGATGAGCGGTGCAGCGCTGGGCCCCAGGGCGTGCTCTGTGCACTGCACCAGGATGTCCCGGTCTGGCCCCGCCTGGCACAGGAATGCCAGGATCATGCTCTTCCACCAGTTGATCTTCCACCACGGCAGCTCCCCGTTGCGGCGTAATTCCTGCTCCAGCCAGGGCAGCACGGGGTCGAGGATGTTTCTTCTCTCCCGGAAAAGTGCTGCCCAGACTTCTGGCAGGAGGCCGCCCACTCTCTCAGGCTCCGCGGCCATGGGCCCAGGGGCCGGTGGTGCAGAGGGTGGAGGAGATGCCGCAGTGCCGCTGGGGCCGGTGGTGGTGCCGAAGCCAACGGGCGCCGGCACTGCGGGCGGGGAGACGATGCACTCCACGTACTCGTTGTCTCCCCGCACAGAGACCTGGATGGTCCGCATGGCCGTCCTGCACAGTGGGCAGCTGTCTCTCTGTCTCGCCCACCGGTGGATGCAGCCGAGGCAGAACGTATGGTTGCACGGGATGACACGTGCAACGTCCCGTTGCTCATCGCGGCAGACGGGACATGTCCATGCCTCTTCTGCGGCCATGGTTTTCTCGCTGCAGCAGGCTGGGAGAACTGACGATGTCAAGCTGTCCTCCTTCACCGGAGCTGCAGCGGTGGTGTTGCACTCTGCAGGAGGAAGAGAGATCACAGTCACTCGCTGTGCCAGCGTGTGAATGTCCTCAGCATTCCCTCAGCAGGAAGCCCTACCAAGCCCACGATACTGCCGTCGTGGCTGCCCTGAGGAACACCGGTGCCCCCTCACCACTCACCTCCGCTGCTGCGGGTGCGCTCTGTAGGGCCCTGGCTGCCTGCACTAGGCAGGGCCAGGGAAACGGATGCGATACTGCGGGGTCAGGCGCTGAGATGCTGCAATCAGCCCCAGGCGCGACCCAGCACAGCACAGCCAAAACCTTGCTCGACCTCCAAGCCTCGCAGAGCTGCTCAGCAGGGTCAGGAACGAGCCAGACTGAGCCAGCGCAGTGAGGGCTGAGCTGTCACAGCCTGTTGCCTTGTGATGTCACACAGCCCGTTGCTCGGGGAACGTCACCACGGGCTGCCGCCCCCACCGCCCCCACCCACCTTTCAGATATTACCTCCTTTTCCTGTTTTTCCTAATTTGCTGTACCTTCCCCTTCGTTCCTGTCCACGTTTTAAGCTCTCCGTTAGTGCACAGGCCTTTCTTTTTCTCTGATTAAACCAACTCTAGTTGTTCGTCTGTTCCCTCTGTTTCTTCAGTAGTAAACTGTAGATTTTTCTCTGGTGTGTAATGTAGAAATCGGGTTTGGCGTTTGGGTATGAGTGAGATTTTGAATTCCTCTGGCATGGCTGAAGGTGAAAGAACACTCGCGGTCCATAGATAAACATCAACTTTAATGGGAAATTTATGTAGAATAGCTATCCCGTGAGCGTTGGCCCTCTCACACGTATATTTACGTAAGTTGTCCAGTTTTATGGGAGACGAAAGTAGTCCTTGAGTTCCGTAACAACTTTTGGGAAAACTTGTCTCTGCAACTTTAGGAGGAAAGTGTGCAAAAGGGATGGGGGGCATGGAGAGAGATCACCGCTCTTGCATCCAGCGTTGCGCCTGCCAGTGAGGTGTCAGGTGTGGAGTGAAGGGCCCTCCCCTTGACTTGCACGTGTCCTTAATTACAGGCCCCAGTGCCTGGGCTTCTGGAGCCTTCTCTTGTGCTAGTTCCAGGGCTGGATGAGACACCTATCAAATGAAGAGAAGTGTCAGGGCTCCCAGTAGAGTCACCTGGACTCATCCCTCACACTGAGGTGACCAGTTTTCACCATCAGGCACTGAGGGGACAAAGTCTTTCTCATCATAGAAGAAGATCAAGCCTGAAGCCATGCGAGGAGCCTGGCGCATGCCCCTGGGCCCAACGAGATTCATTCCAGGGTCCTCAAGGAATTGGAAGATGGAATCGACAAGCCTCTATCAGACCTGTCAAGTAACGGCAGTCAAGATGTCCCTGCTGATAATAAAAGAGAGCACTGCACCCTTTTTTAAAAAGCTGACAAAGAATATTTCACACGATCATGTGATTTTTTTTTTATTTGTAAAGAGAATACTTCTCTCTCCTATAGCCTAGATTTCACACAGAGCACTTTATTGCTTTGTGGGATACATTTCTAGCTAAAATTTACACACAATTGAAAATAAAATTTACACACGTTTAAAAATTTGAAAATAATTTGTTTGCTGTGTTCTGAAGTTCCATTGTCCTTGAGAGGAAAGGAAATTTATGTTGTTTAAGAAATGTACTAACCTTGCCACCTGAGAACAGATCTGAAGTCCATCTTCTGTATTTTTTTGCCTCTTCTTCATGAGAAGTGCCTCCCTGGAAGATCAGGGAGTTTGGCAACGGACGGAGATTGATTTATTCTCCCAGGAAAATCAAAATAAAAATGCAGTGATAACACTCAGTATGGACACAATGCAATTACTTGCTGACTGACATCCCAAAAGCAATGCAAGGTCTCACCCCCTACCAACCTAGCCCAGCAACCCCTGAGCAGCAGCTGTTCCCAGCCCAGCTCCCCACAGCGTTATGGCCTTCTGCATGTTATTACAGGGTGTGGAATTACTGTGGGCCTAATTCAGGCCAACCATCCTGGCTCTACTCCATCCAACCCAGCCACACTAAAAAGGCAGCAGCTCTTCCACACTGAGTGGCCTGGCCTGGTTCTGGTGTGCTTCCATCAGTTAGTGACAGCCAAGACATTGGTGTGCTATTAATTTTGTTTTGTCTGAAACCAGGATATCTGTGTAGGGCAGTAGAAGAGATTAGCTCTAAGAGAAGTGTAGGGAAGCTGATAGTGTGGCTGGTAGGATGCAGACATCAAGGCTTTCTACTGATTTCAGGTGGGCCCTTTTGAAGACTTAGTACTCCAAACCTGAACTTTTGGGGTTTATCTCAGGACCTGTCCTCCCTGCTGGATGACTACTTCCACCCAGAAAACAGATTGGTCACTTATTCAGCTTACTATTCATAAGTAAATCATTCACATCTTGCTGTTTATGTGCAGTCAGCTGTACTCATCAGGTTGTGGGCCATCATCTAATTTTTTCAAAGCTATTTTGAATCCATATATTTCTGGAAAAGTGAACTGGCAGACAAATCATAGTTTTAAAAAACCCAGAACAAATCCAAGCATTTCATGAGCATCTTTCATATGAAGAAATTAATATAAGGAATTAATTCAGAAAGAGTCTATTTGTGTTCAGAGTGTTTGAAATCATTCTCTGAAATGGAGCTTGAAGGATATTTCATATCTTTGTTTTCTTCTTTATTTTTTTTTCAATAACTCAGCCACGTCCAGACCTGAAGATACTGGAAATAGCTGTATGAACAGATATAACAGCTGCTGCTTGGAACTGCTCATTTTCACTCCAATCCTTGAAAAGCAGAAATTTGATAAACCTGGTTCTGTGTAGATAAAGCTAATGATCACCCCTTTTATCAGGAGGCCATGATTGTATGGTGAAAAGTATGGCTACACAAGAGCATCTCACCTTTCGCTCTGTGCCTGTTCTCACAACACAGTAAATGTTGGGTAATTTGGGATACTTTTCTGCTCGGTGGCTGAGCTCAGATGTAAGCACACTGCAGACAGTGAGATGGAAAGAAAGCATTGTGTATGGGTATAACCAGTGAGACAGCTTTGTGTTAGCCCACCAGGGGCTGTGAGGGAAGGAAGCAAGACAGAGAATGATTTCTTTGAGCATTTTAAATTTCTGGTGGGGATGAATGTACCATCCCCAGAGTACGAGTTTCCAGTGCAAGGAAGATGCTAACTGGATGAACTGAGTTCATTGCAAAAGCCCTAGGATAGCCACAACCTGAAACATGAAGACAAATTTCCATTAGGCCAGACACTAGTACAGAGACTGAGAGAGCTGTAGACTATCCATCCTTCAAGATATTCAAAACCTACCTGGACTAGACCATAAACAACTCCATTCAATTGAAGCAGGCTTCATTTGGGCAGGAGGTTGGACCAGATGAAATTGCAGAGGTCCTCCCTAGGTCTGAACTTTTCCATGGACAACTTATCTCGATTCTAATACCCAAATGAAGGCTGCTTTACATGACAAACTGCCAAGAGAAATAAAAAAGGGTCTATATGGCATATGGATCTCTTTGGTATAATCTAAACTGCTTGAATCCCTTTGAAGTGCAAGTTCTTCATACTCTCAAGAGAAGGAGATTGCTAAGAGAGAGTAGCTGCCAGAAAAAATGTATATCTCCTAACTCATAAAACTCAGAGCAGTTACTCAGGAAGAAAGTAAGGCATACTCTTAATGTTGCTTGGAACTTTGTTTTGCTAGATGTTCAGCACTTGATTCTGCTCTCAGAAACACTCTAGCATGAGCTTCATTTAGGCGGCAAGATTACTGACGCACTTGAAATTATATGCTTCACTAGACTAGAAAAAAGTACAGCATAAACCTGCATAAACCTATCATGGTGGCAGGGAATTCTTAAGTGCAGAGATGCACTGCAAAAGTCTTTGCAGAGGTTTGTTGTGAAGAATCAGAGCGCCCTGATTTTTATTTTTTGCCTGTACCTTCACGAAAAAAAAAACAGAGATTGACTTTGAAAATAACACTTGAAAGTTCCCACATCAAATTTACCTCCCTTTGAGGTATTGCATGAATGACTCCATGTAGGCATGCAGCAGATTTTGTGCGAGTGTGTTAGAGGAAATGTAAAGTGAACTTTTTTGGATATAAAATATGTTTATTTGTTTCCTCTGTTTGATTTTATCACACGAAGCAATGACAAAAGCAGAAGTTGAGTCCACATTTTCATTTTCATTTGCAAGAGTAGAGGAACAAGGGGCAGAAATGTTTCAAAGCAGAACTATGTGCATCAGGGAATTTCTGTACAGAGGGAAATGTCAATGTCTTAACATGTATTTACTCTTCAAAATGTAACAAGCCTGTGCTTTAAAGTGTGGTTCTGCTGAGAAGTGATTAAAAGTTCTGGAGATTTTTTCATGGTTTCTATGAAAAATAAACATGCAGTTTGGAAATGCTAGTATCATTAAATATTGATTCACAAGGAAGTACTTCTTTCTGGAAGTAATCTGGAAAGTAATCTGGAAATAATCATTGGAAGTAATCATTGGAAAATATAAATTATTCTTGTATTTCCTAAGAAGAGCTCTTCTTCTTTAACTGATTCCTTTGCCAGCCTCCCCTTTCTTCCTTTCCTTTGCTGTGACATTGAGGAAATGAAGTTAATTGAGAATTAGTGTCCAGTTCCACTTGTTACAGATTGCAAGCAGTAAATCACTGTGGCAATACCACTATCTGAAGGTGCTGGGTGATAGGACTTCTTTCTGGCTTCCCTCCAGCCACTGTCTCTGTGTGCAAAGGAAACTTCCAGCCCAACAGTCACAGTCATAGCTTCACAGATGATGGGCATTTTAAATCTGAGCTCTTATTCCCATTTTATTTTGCTGCCAGTGAGTCAGTGGGAATCTTTCAGTGGGTGTAAATGGGAGTAACTACAGATCCTGGGAGAAAAATGATCTGTGAGTTCATCTTTTTAGATAAACGCTGAATTTTTGGATCAGGCTAGAGATTTTTCTTGACTAACTGGTGAAGTATTATCTGATAATTAGAGCAGCTTCACAGCATGAGCTGCAACAGGTGAAGGTTCAGATGTGTCTGTCTGTTAACCCAATTTAAACTCCAGCTCTCAGTTTGACCATATCACTGCTAACCAGGCATTTTCCTGGACCAGAATTTTCTTTCAGTGATGTATTATTTTTTAAATTTTCAATTATAAAATAGGACATCTCTTTGCACCTCTTAGAATACTATTTTGTGATCTTACAAATTAAAAAAAAAGTTCTTATGACTTTGCTTGTAGACAGAACAGTTGACATTTATGCAATCCTCAGAAGAATGCACTCCTCTCCATGCTAGAGTTACTTCTTGTTATCACAGAGAGCTCCACATTGGTCATCATAATTCACACTGAACTCATGCTTTCTCTAGGAATCCTAACTATTGTGGGACAACTGAATTATTATTGCAACGATGATGACAAATTTGAGGGAGCAACTCGTTCACAGTTCATTAGAAATGTACTTGATGCCTTTTGTAATGTAGGCTGCAGTGCTGCTTTCTCTCACGTCCTACTTCTTTTGAAATTTTGTCATCGTGTTCTTCTATAGCAAGATCAAAAACTTCTTCTGTGTAAAGGTTGCCATTCAGGGCAGTACTATGCAAGGCCTGTTTTCTTGTTCAAGACTGTATGGGAACTGTTGAGTCACGGCCTGAATCACTGATTAAGGGAAAGGATCCGGTCAGCCCTGAAAGCACAGGTGAAGGCAATTGAGCTGTGTGACTGGAAGATGGTGGAGCCTGGCTGCACCTCTCTTAGACCTCATTTAAGGGCTGACTGCTACTGGGGAAGGATCTCTCTCTGCAGATCCCTCTTTGGTGGCGCTTTCCCTGTGAACCTGGAACCTTCTGATATAGGTGAGCAATCTTCTTCCTTTATAGCTTCTTTCTGTTATGCCAGGCTTTCTATCATCCTACCTTTGTTGTAACACCTTTTCCATTGCATTGGTCTGTCCAACTGCTACAAGAACTTTGCTGACCTATTCAAACTATTTGCATCCATAATACTCCTGGATGTCTCAGCTCAGTCTCTAAGCTTGGAAGAACTTTGTGATTTTTTTTTTTTTCTTTTTTTTTTCATTGCCATTTCGATTATGTGACTTTTTTTGCTTTTTTAACTTCTTGAGGTGGTTATGTGTGGTTTTATGGATATTGGAGTTTATAATCTTAGTTTTCTTAAGAAGAATTTCATGTTATACGTCCTTCATTCATATATTAAGCAATTGTTTTCCTAGGAAGTGGTGGAGTTACCCTCTCAGGAGGTGTTCAAGAACTGGAGATATGGCACTAAGGGACATGATTAGTGAGTGTGGTGTGGTGGGTTGATGGTTGGACTAGATGATCTTAGTGGTCTTTTCTTTATGATTCTGTGACTTCTTGGAAAATCTTGGAAAACTTGGAAAATCTCCAAGCATCTTCAAGGCAGTTAGCAAAATATACATCTCTTATTTATAATCCGCGTCGCCTAAGTGGAACAAGAATTGAAGTCTGATTTTTCTTTACAATCCTTTCTCCTAGTCACAGAGAACAAGTTTGGATTTATCAGATTTACCAAGCCAACAGTATTACTCTACTGTTTTGCAATTTGATTGGGTTGTGACAGGAGTCTCACATCACTGTGATTGCTTTCTTCTTCCAATTTTCCTTGCTCTGAAAACTTTCTTCTTTGGATTCTTCCTCTGATTCTTATTTGTTATTATTATTTCTTATTGTTATTTAGATTGCTCTCCTGATTCATAACAAGGCGTACAACTGTGTCTGTGCATAATAATTTGTGATCCATTTCCCAGTTTCAGTTAAATTCATAAAAGGTGACAAATAGCAAGAATAAGGAAGTTAGAAAAGATTTTGTGGAAATGGGCACCAAGCTGAGGTCTTTAATTATCCCATGTAAGATAAAGTCTGCAATCTGAACTTCCATTCTATTAGGTATTAGAGATCCCAAACTGAAGATATGTGGGAAAGGGAGGAAACAGGACAGACCTTTTCAATGCTCTAACCCCATGTAAATCTGTGTCAGGTCTTGTACAAGTCAAGTGTATGCAAGGTAATATGGGAAGTGAGACTCCAGTGCTCACAGAAGTACTGCAGTTAGTGCATTCCTAGAGCAGGATCACCACCTCTTCTTGCTTGTCTGTGTTCAATTGTGCACACCAGTGAGGAGAGCTCACAGTATAAACAGATATGGGAATTAGAACCACAGGTGACAGTAGGAATAAAGAAACAAAATCTGGCATTTCTGTACATAAGTCTAGGAACTTATATTCTTTACCTTTTGTTGTTGCATTCTTCTTGTTCCATCTCCTGTGCAACATCACATGCTCCACTCAGTTATATTCAGCTGGTGGGAAGGCTGTCATCCAATATGCTTATGATATTGTGTTCTCTATCATATTTCAAACATCTGAAACTACAAGACCAAAGAAGAACAGAATGTCTTCACTTCCCCATTTTTCATTTCTGCTCTCATAGGATCTGTCAGTGCAGGATTCATTCTCTTCGAAGTGAGGCAAGGGAGAAATTCCTCCAACTTGCTAAACTTTTCTATATCTTTTCTGCTTAGTTGCAGTTAAATACATGAGTTACTTAGATGTCTATAGTTTGTGAAAACGTGTCATAACGTGCCTCTTTGAAGCACTTCAACTCTTAGTGATGCTTTCCTGTTTTAGGGATAATGTGATGACAACAGAAGAGGAAGTTGCCAAAAATGCTTTCTGAGTGGGTAATAAATCGATGTACTAAACATCAGCTGAGGTAATACTAAAGGCAAAAGGCTCAATGGACATTTGCCATAAGTAGATATGTTCTTACAGTTGTGGATATTTTGTTTGTACAGCTATCATGTTTCACTGCCAGTATGTTAAAATCTGAATCCTTCTGAGACAATAAAAATGCTCATTGCATCTAAATAATTTGCAGGTAGTTCAATCTGTTTTGCTCTGTTCTTGGAAAATCAATTCCCTGTCTCTTTATCTTAGGTCTGGTTAGCACCCAAGACAGTTGTTTGGAAAAGCCCTCATGTACCAGGATATTGTATTGCTGAGTGGGATCAGCCCTTGTCAGAAATGCACTTCCTTTCTAGTCCTTAAGCTTTAAATATATACAAACATGCCTAACAAAGGATAGTATGTATTTCTTCATTTTTGAGTGGAAAGGAATCAGGCAAACAAAATATGGTTACTTGCTTGTAACTTTATGGTTAAAACAGAAAGTGAGGAATTCACTTTCTTGGAGTACTTCCTTTTTTTTTTTTTTTTTTTTTTTTTTTTTTTTTTTTTAATGGAAAGAAAAAAATTCCACTAGATTAGCATGTAGTGACTTGTAACAATTCCTATGATAATGGTACACAAGAAATTACAAAACTAGCATTCACCATCTTTTGGTTACTCGAAGAAACAGGTTACAGATGAGTTGGCTGGGATAATCTTGACGTAAATCCTTCTCACTATGCAAACTCAACCTTCTTTCTTAGCTTCAAAAAGGCATTTTAAATGCTTGTAAGAGCTTTAAAGCAAATGAAGATGGAAAAAGGGCACTTTCAAAAATGCTTTCTACTCCCCTGGGAACAGCAAGCCTCCCTAGGTGTTATGTAGAAATCAAAACTGTACACAACAGCTTTCGAATGACCTTAGTTCTGGGAGGTGTTGCTCCCATGCCTTCATACTGAAAACCTGAGCAATCTAGGTCCTTCCAGTAAAAGGAAAGGGAAACCTTTTTCTACAGCCTCGTTTACTTTTTTTGATTCATTGTTTTTTAGTGGGGCTAAGTTAATCTGTGTATGTTGCTCTGAAAGAATGCCTCATATTTATTTTTCTACAGTAACTACAAATAGATACGATGGGCACAATAACGCTGTTTGATAGAACAACTACTCAGCTACACAACTATTTATTTTTTTTCCGACACAGTCACCACCATTAGCTATGCACTTCTGCCAGCAATGGACAAGAGCCTGCGTACCATGCTCATAAAAATCTGCACTAGTGGAGATGACCCACTGTTATCACTGCTGAAATGTACCATCCACAGCCTCATTGTGCTAAAATCCACAGTTTAATCTCTATAGACATTCAGCAAGTATTGATGAGTGTCAGTAAGTACTATTTCTTCTGCATGGAGGAATTCAATTCCACATTTTTGCTTTATTACACTTTCATGTCATAGACTCTTAGAATGGCTCAGCTTGGAAGAGCCTCAATCCAAGCCAAGTTAGATACCATTTTGTTGAACAGCCCCTCTGCTGTTATCTGTTGCATGGCAACAAAATACTGCCATACCACCAATATTTGCCTCTGTCATGGACAAACATAATAAAACAGGAGGCATTACTTTCAGAGCATCTGTCATATTTATACTGTAATCATCATACTTGTGTTGAAATGTTTTGCTTCATTTGAGTAGGCTGTAAAAGCCTTCTGTTTTTCTTCTGATCTTTAAATTTAGATCTATTTTTGAGTGGAAAGCGTAGCTTCAAAATGAAACCTTAAAAGCTTCATTTTGAAAGCTGTTGAAGTGAAATGCCTCACGTAAGAAATTGAAGAGTTTATTTGTGAAGCATGGAAACAAAACTTCAATGTTTCTAAAATCTTCCTTTTTTTTTTTTTTTTTTTTTTGTCCCCCAGCAGGAAAAAAAAAACTGTTCAGGAAATTATGTATATGAATCTGCAGGGATCTTCACTTTCATGCTGCTGTCTTGCACTTCCACTGCAACTCCTTTCTTTCTTTTTCCTTATTACCAAATTGAGTGAAAGTCCGCTCCCTGTTTAAGTAAACAAGCAGATGGGAACAACACCAGCATTGCTTGGAGGCTTGGGTGCAGGACTTAGGCAAATGTCAGTACTTCCCAATTCTTTTCCATTTCTCATGGAATTTAATGAGTTGACAGCTGACAATATATGCACGAAATAAAAGTAGTCTTATCTTCAGGAATGTGCAGTGCCTGCACTCATTGATGAAAGAGAAGTTTCACTGAACTGAAAGAATGGACATTTTATTGTAGGTGCTTGGCTCACTCAAAAAGCTCAAGTTATGTTATATATTAGTTGTCAACTAAAGGTCTTTTAATATTCTTTATATCCGATCTCAAAACAGTTATGAAACTATTCTGGAATAAGGGAGCACTTGTTCAGAAACAAACATGATGTTTCTGTGTGTGGAAAATAAGTAAATTACTTTGCTGCATGTGTCCAGGTCCTCTCAGCTTCAGGGCTACCAAAGCAAATGTCCTGTGCTTTCAGCTCCAGGGTGGTCATGTTAGAATGTTTCTTGGAAAGCTCTAGTTAGCAGTTCTCTTGCTTTTCTGAATTCATATTAGCTAATTGATTTTCAAATCAAAATAGAATAGAAGTAGAGTTCCTTGGAGACCCTGGAGATGCGCTGGTACACGTGCTATATCTGCTCACTTCACTTTGAATTGCATCACATTTTGCTGTCTAACAGTCTGTTAATGGGTGCTGTCACATGCAGTTTAACACACTCATTTGTCTACACTGTGAGCTTGTAGTATCAGTCTTCACTGGAGTTATGAAAATATATTCAGCCCTTTATAGGCATGATGTATATCTGTGCGTTTTGAGAGAGATTTTGGAGGCAGCAGTACTGCAGAACTGCCACTGGACCAGATCACTTTGCACTTGGAAGATGCATGTGGTTTAAACGGAATCCAGGCTGGAAAACAGACCCCTATCTTATATGTAAAAAGTGAATGAACTACTTTAAGGATCAGTCCATTCTGAAGAACATTGTTCTAGCTATGTTGATTTTTTTCAGGATGAGTTATTTACTTTCAACAGAGAGATGCTTGTTCACCCTGAGAGTCTTGCTAGTAATGTGAGAGACATTAAACTTACCTCTGTTACTTAAACACCAGCTAAGCTCTTGTCTTCAGCAACATTAATTCCAGGAGCCAGTGGAGTTGCTGTGAAGTATAGCTAATGGAAATGAGAGGCAAATCTGACCTGGAATCTCATATGAAAACTGGCAATAGAGACTGATTGAGATGTCATCTTAGAAATATTTCATAGTCAGTACTATGACTTCAAAGCTCAATGTCATCTCAGGTGTCTTGGCATGGATACATGGCATTTATTAATAGAGGTGCTGAAGGACTGGCATCCAGTAGATGCCATCAGACAAATTACTTCTCCATTACCTATTGATTACTGTTCCAATTGGCAGTGAATACATGCTTACTTTTCATTCCAGTGGGAAACAGAAAAATGCAATAGCTGACCACTTTAGGTAATTATCCAGCTCTTGAAATGCTTCATCTATGTTCAGATAGAATCTGTGGCTTTTCCAGCACCCACTAATCTATCTTCTCAGCAAAATAGTCCAAAAGAACATATTTGTCTTGTATTACTGGTGTTTCCCTGGGTCTTTCCTATTAGGAATGAGGCTTAACTCATTTCTGGCCTGATTTCACACTTCTGTAATGCAGTTCATCAAAGCATGATTTTTTTTTTTTTTTTTTTTTTTTTATTATGCGTGACCTACAGTGAAGGGTGAGAAATAGCATGAGAAAAGTCTGAAAGAGCTGAAACTGCTTATCCTGGTGATGAAGAGACTGAGGAGCATTTCTTTAATGTTTATACCTGAAGGGAGAGAATGTGGATGATGAAGCCAGATTATTCTCAGTGGCCCCGGTGTCAGGACAAGAGGCAATATTCACAAATTGAAATAAATGAAATACCATTTTAATGTTAGAAAACACTTTTTTTTTCTTTTTGTTACCATGAGAGTGGTCAAGTATTGGAACACAAGAGAACTGTGTACGCACAACCCACTCTACTGTTAATCAAAGCTTGTTTAATGAACTCCATTGCGTAAAAGTTGCGTTTAATGAGCTCCAGGGATATTATCCAGCCCCAGTGAGCCTGTAGTCTGTGGGGATGTCTCTCTTCAGTTGGATTCACTGCATTTGCACTGACTTCATCTTTATTTTTCAGAGCCCAGAGCAGAAATGTAGCAGTTTCCAACTAGTTGATAAGCAGATAAAGCAACCTAGTCCATGACTCCCCATTGCTGATGGCTTCATCAGTGTGATAATATCCAGTTTTTACCATGCATCTTCAGGTAGGATAGATTGCACAGACAGTCTTGTTCTTGTTTAATAGCACTTTCTACAGATAGGCTCCTTGGATTATCATCTTTCCTTTGTTCAACTGTCAAAAATATGTTTTGCACTGCTGCTTGAATTATTTGAGGCAAATAATAACACAATAATGAATATAAACCATGTAGCATTACACGGCAAGTGAAGCAAAGGGGAAAAAAAAGATGAAAGAATTAGTAGCTACAAGGATTGGGAATGGATTATTTTTAAAAGATAAACACAGAGTGATAAATATCAGTCTAAAAAGCCAAAGTGTGTGCAGCCTGGAAAAAAAAAAAATAAAGTCTAAACAAGCAGAACACAGCCTCTCCTTAAAGCAGTAGAAAAATAATTAGGAAATGTCTGGCAAGGAAAGCTAAGTCATCTTTAAAGGCTGCCAACAAATAATACATAATGGATTTGATTACATGCTTTGCTCTTTGCATACCCAGATCTGTAGGTTGCATCAGAGGAGGAACCAGCAAAGTCAAAAGGTAGAAATGAAGCCCTGAAGAGGAACTGAGCACAAACTCTCTATCATTTACACCCTTCCCTGTCATGCTTAGGATTATAGGATTTTGTATCATTGCTAATCACCTGGAAGCAAGTCTCAGTAGGACTCATCTACATGTTACATTTAAGCTTGTTTATCTGGAATGGCACAGTGAGTTTGCTTGAATCTATTCATTTTATTTTTCCTCTTTCCTTTTTTTCTTTTCATCGTATTGTTGCAGGAAATGTATGTAGTGTCTAGTTTGTGAGAGAGAAAAGCAGAAGTTTCATAAAAATCCATAGAAGAGAATTTCACAAGATGAGTGCTGCTTGTCTTTAGCAGTCACACTGGCCATTATTGGTGGTGGTTAGGGCAAGCATGAATTGAACAGATCTCATTGGGCTGATTACAATCAGTGACTATTTTTCTTAATAGTTTCAGTAGTGCAAAAATAACATGCTCCTCTTAATCCTTTTTTTTTTTTTTTTCCCCAGAGAAAGTTTTAATCCAAAATCGCTGATTACAGAAAGCAAATAAAAACTTAATTAACCTACTTTCCATGCACATTATGTTTATGTCCTATTAATCTCTTACTTAGCCATAATCTCTAGTCATCTCAGGTGTCAGGAAAGACTTATCTTCCCTTTTAAACCATAGTTTTGCTGCTGGGAGGAAACCACAAAGAAAAATGGTTATTATGTGATAGGAAGGATGTGATGGGGAGGATGTTCTGGTGGTGCTTCTAATGGCAACGGCCTTTTTATTCCTAATTATTATGTTTTGTCTGTGATGTGGTTCCAGGAGAGGCTTGTCTTTTTTTTCTTTTTTTTTTTTTTTTTTAAATTGGAAAGTAGGAAATGGAACAGCTGTGCTGTATTACAGAATTGTCCTCCACAGAAA
This sequence comes from Lagopus muta, assembly GCF_023343835.1. Taxonomy (NCBI): domain Eukaryota; kingdom Metazoa; phylum Chordata; class Aves; order Galliformes; family Phasianidae; genus Lagopus; species Lagopus muta. Next base: position 7,267,097 of record NC_064439.1, read on the forward strand.
AAGGTCTGCAATGGAAGTGAGTGAGATGACATATGAGATGAATGAAGTGCAAAGTTTCATGGAAGAGACTAAGGAGGACCACATCTATTGCCTGGTGTGATTATAAGGTTGGAGAAACTTGAAAGGTTTAGCTCCTTTTTTAAAGGAAAACTTTCTATGAAAAGTTTGCCCTCCGTTTACCTCCTCCTGATATGCAGAGCTATTCAGAACCAAGAAGCCTTGGTTATTTTAAATAACCTCTGAGCTATCCTTTTCTCACATAGACAAAGTATATATGTATTTTTTTATTTTATTGTTTTGTTTTTTCCTATGTCAAAGACAAAATGCAGTTTGGCTATTAAAAGGTGTTTTGACATGATGGCATTGAATAGAGTGTACAAAGCACCTTGATGACTAATTTTCTTTCATTTCTAAGTGTGCTAAGTGATTTAGAAAATGCTGATAAGTACCTCTCTTACCTCTCTATAAATATCTTTAAATATCTGACCTACATGATCCTATAAAAGCAGACAACACAGTTGCAATTCAAATGCTCTGCAGATGGTAAATGATCCAGGCTGATTGTCTGGTTTCTATCTCATGGTCACCCCAAGAAGGAGAGAACTTTCCGTAGTCAACCAAAGTTATATGCATGAGTAAGGAAGTGGAACTGCTTGAAGAGGGAGGATGACATTGTCTGACAGCTGGGTAGAGCCTCCTTATACAGTGGTAATCTTTGAAATGTTCCTGCAGAAGACAGATGCTGACATCATCGCGGTCATTTAACAAGGTCTGGAATGAATGAGAGTGAATGCTTCAATTTCTTTTACATTCCTGTCATTTTCTGTCATTAGTAGATATAATGTAGTAACCTAAATGCCATGGTTAAAATAAAAAAAAAAAAAGTGCTTCTAAGATCTTCCTAGCCTCCTGCACTTCCAGTTAATGAGTTGGTGTTTGATGGCTGTGCCCTTCAGCTTGACTTTTCCATTGGTGATGAACAACTGTCTGTGAATTATTACTTTTTTTCAATGAGATTCACAACATAGCTTTCCAAAATGCAGATTTTTCATATGCTAAAAAGGTGGATAAGAGTGCCAGCAGAAGAAAATCTAACTTCAGGCAGTGGAAAACCATGTATTTTGCATATGTCTTCTCAGATTAGTCTGCATTTGCTCATCGTTTTTACATTAGTAATGCAATAAAACATTTGAAAACAATCTCTTATGTAATTATCAGTGCTCTGATTCCATCAGAAACTCCCCACATATCTGACTTCAAAAGATTAGGACAGAGTAGGACAGTTATATCCTGTCAGTAAAGACTAATATCTAACATCACATCTATTTTTAAGTAAAATAGACTGAAGTAAAAATCATTTTTAAATGTATTATTCATTAGGACTTTTCACCTAAATGTGTGAAATTGAAGTGTAGATATTTTTTAACAGAAGTACTGCAAAAGTAAAGATGGGAAATAGCACAATCCCACCTGCAAAACTAACTTGTAACAGGGGCACTGGCCATGAAAATTTCAGTTACATTCTGCCTGTTAAAAAGAAAACAATAGTGAATGTTATAATCTGAGAATAACTGTGTGGTTGAGTGAGGGAAGCCAGTATATGGAGTAAGGTCCTGTCTAACTGAATCACGGATAAATATGGATGGCAAAGGGGTAACATGATTTCTCAGTACAACTGAGAAATTTCCTAGGCAAAGGCAATTTCAGGCTGCCATTGCAAGGGGCAGTCCCTACTCACCTGGGGCTGCAAGGTCCCCTTCACTTCTCCAGGCGGGACAGTACAACTGAAACTTTGCTCTTGGTGTGTCACGCATCCAACATGTTGTTAGCCCTAATATACTGCAACGAAAGGGACACAACACAATAGAAGTTGTGTACAGATGGAAGTGAGTTCTCTGAACTGGGCAGGAGTTTTATGATGACTCCTACATCACCGAGCCAGCCAGCTTGGCTGGAGATCAAACTAGCCAAGGGAATATCACTACTGACAGCTGATGGTTTCCAGAAGCCAATGTCTTTTAACTATTCTACAACTAGAGAGCTACTAGGTTGTGTTTTCTATTTCTAGTGTTTTTCTGCCTGGGGGTAGCGAGGCCCTACAGAGGGATCTGGACAGGCTGGAGAGCTGGGCTGGAGCCAATGGGATGAGTTTCAACAAGGCCAAGGGCCGGGTCCTGCACTTCGGCCACAACAACCCCAGGTGACGCTACAGGCTTGGGGCGGTGTGGCTGGAGGACTGTGTAGAGGAAATGGACCTGGGGGTATTGATTGATGCTCTGCTGAACATGAGCCGACAGTGTGCCCAGGTGGCCAAGAATGGAACGTGTTCAAAGGAGGGCAACAAAGCTGGTGAGGGGTCTGGAACACAGGCCATATGAGGAGAGGCTGAAGGAGCTGGGAATGTTCAGCCTGGAGAAGAGGAGGCTCAGGGGAGACCTTATTGCTCTCTATAACTTCCTGAAGGGAGGTTGTAGTGAGCTGGGGGTCGGCCTCTTCTCTCGTGTCATTAGTGATAGGACCAGGGGGAATGGTTTCAAGCTACGGCAGGGGAGATTCAGGCTGGACATGAGGAAGTATTACTTTTCAGAAAGGGTGGTCAGGCACTGGAATGGACTGCCCAGGGAGGTGGTGGAATCACCGACCCTGGGGGTGTTCAAGGAAAGACTGGATGTTGTGTTGAGGGACATGGTTTAGTGGGAGCTATTGGGGGTAGGTGGACGGTTGGACTGGGTGATCTTTTAGGTCTTTTCCAACCTTGGTGATTCTATGATTCTATTATTTAATTTGGTGAAGCCCATCCTTATTTAGCATTATTTTGAAGTTTAATACACTTTGTCTTTTTTTTAGGTCAAATCAATAAGTGTTATGTTATCCGACTGCCATGAGCTAGTTAATTCTCATCCATCACATTTTGGGCACTACCTTCACCGACTATAGAAGGCAGAACTGTCTTTTTACATTGAAAAGCAAGGAAAGCACACTACTGACATTGCCAAGGAGGGGTCCCAAGTCAGTTAAGTTAGAATGATCCCTTTGCAACTTCCATAGTGATCTATGACTTCTTCAAAATCACTCATAGGTATATGTTTGAAATTTATAGCTGCACTGTATAGTTCATACACTATATGGCCAATTTCAAACAGAATCTGACATACAAGTGTACTTCCCTGTTGTATATGTTACAACTTTTCTGAATTTTATTAAGAAGTTTCTGACAAATAAGTCAACTTTGCTGCTGTTGCACACTCTCCTTCTCACATGAAATCAAGCCAGGGATGCAGGCAAAAGCTAGGCAATATTCCACAAATCCATACAGCAGTTCTAGTTACATCACTGATCAACTGAATAATGTAAATTAAAGCATTCTGCCCTGTGGTTCCCAGTTGGCTCTTGTTCCACTTAGAAATGCCTTGCCCATGCCAGGAAGACAGGGATGTATGTGTGCTGTGCAAGGGGCTATGAAAAGAAATAGAGAAGTAGTTTTGTACCTGAAAAGTATGTAATGATTGCAACCTCCAGTACTGCTGTTATACAGTTTAATCGCAAATATATTTGAATATAGCTAAATGTAATTGTAGTGAAATGCTAAGTCAGGGCTTGAAGCAGTGATTGAGCACCTGGTGGGAAGGCAGGGCCGACCCAAGGGAGCTCAGCTGCATGCACCTGAGTAACCAGAAGGGGTGGAGTGAGAATTCACCCCTTTCTAGACCTCATTTAAGGGTTGGCAGTGGAGGCAAGGGCGTCTTGCTAGAAATATCTGCCTAGTGGAGACTTTCTAAGGGTAAGCAGATTTTTTTCCCCTTGTTTCTGTATCCACAGCTGCAGCTTTTGAGCATATCTTTACTTGCTGCAGCCTAGGACTTTGCTACCCTGCTGTCATTGCTGTGCATTCTATTGCGTTATATCATTAAAGTAGCCTTTGCTGTTATTGTATGTAGATTAATTAAAGAATCATAGCCAAAGCCACAAAACAGCCTTTTGTTTCTGTGTCTTGTGACTGGACAGATCCTACTGGATTTTGCATGCCATGATGCACTGCATGGTCCTTCTGACCAGTGGCAGGAGAGTTGTTGAGATAGGTTCTCAAATGCCTGAGGCAACCAGCATTTACTTTGAGGTCCTAATCTTGTGATTTTAGGTATGGGAGAGGATGCCAAGGGAAGGAAAGCTAGCTAATCTGAGCCTTAGTGGAAGCTCTGGCCCCGTTACTCTTATGCAGCCACGTGAGTGGAGCACTGAAGGGCTTAAATCATAAACAAGAGCAGCAGATAAAAATTTTTCCATTTGGTACATACAAACCTCTGCAGTACTGTTTATGTCTTTTCTCTCTATGTGGGTCAGGTACACAAATGTCTGCTCCTAAAAAGTCATTTCATACTTCATCTTCTATCAGATTTACCTGTCCCACACTTTGCTCTGACTCATGACTGTTAATTTATCCAACACACAAAATGTACAACAGATTTCATTTTCCTAACAAGCTGCATTATTCTCGTAGGTGTAAAAAAGACTAGAGGATAGGCTGCATAAGCTGGAGATGGGTAGAAAAGAAGCAGGCCATATCTCATCTGCCAGACTCAGCAATTGTTGAGGTTCTATACGGATGGCACTCCTAACCATGCCTCTTTGCACAGAGCAGGTTTGGTTCTGTAGGATCCACTATCTGCTGGACAGTGACTTCACTAACAAATGCTCTCCACTCTTTAAAATACTTCAAGAACGATGCTTAATTTCTACTTTAGGTAAGATAAAGAATAGGCTGTGAGTTGCTCAGATGCATTGCAATTTCTCCCATGTATTTCTCTTTGCAAGCACCCAGCATTTGTTTACTATAACATCACTTGGTGGCTATAATGGGGATGGGGGTGGACTTCCCTTCCTGGCTGTTTGATCCTTTTGCAGAAACTGGTTGAACAGTTGTACACTGATCTCCAGTTGGTCTGGATCAGAGCCCAGAGGATGTAGAAGATTGCCCAGAAAGAGAAGGAAGGACACTACAGCCTTTCAGAGGTCTCTCATTCCTCCAGGGCTAACCCAAGAGCCTGAGAAGTTCTTATGGCATGTCACTAGCAAGTAGGCAGCCTGTTATGCTGCATTTGAGATCTTTTGGTTAAATAGGAAAATTGGTTAAAAGAAAGATGAGCAGTCAGCACAACCCATCCCTCAGCGCACTAATTCAGCTTTCTTGCCCTTGTCACGTCAGCTGTCTGTCTCGTCTGCTGGAGGACAGAGCTTCAAGAGACCCTTGCTTTGCACTATCTGCTAAATGCTGCAGCTGAGCTCTTTGTTATTAGTAACTATTAGTAGCTAACATCTACCTAACAGCACGGATTTGGCTGTGATGTGCAAACTGAGAGAAGAACAACAGCCCTGGATAATTCCTGATAGGCTGACTATCTCTGCTGCCCTGTGGGTTTAAGAATAACTTCAGCAGCAGTCCCACGCTTTGGGAATGTTCCTGCTTGGTTTTCTTTTTAATCCAGTTGTATTTTGAGCAATAGCCTCGGGAGCCATGCAGGACTATTTCTGAGGATATCAAACTGTTTGTTTCAATTTGTACACAAGCAGTAAACTTACCACCTGAATCCACAGAGTATTTTTGGGAAATGAAAAAAATGTAGTTAGTTTGGTTTTGTTTGAGATAACAAAGAAAAAGGCACATGTTCTGTAATGGAGCCAAGGTGAATACTTAAAATGTTGACACTGTTACAGAAGGGCTGTTGACAGACTGATGGTTTGGCTTTGTGTGCATTTGTCATTCCCATTGTTCTCCAATGAGACAAGCCTGTTTGTTTATGCCCGGGGGCAGATTGTGTTGTGCAGATAACTGAGCTAAGAATGAATCATGAATGTACTCTACAGGTGAGGAATATGCGGCAACGCTCCCCTGGTTGCCTTCAATTCTGTGCAGGATTGGGGGATGACACACTGCTTTGGGTGGGACAAGGAGCTGCTTTTTGACCCTTGTTGTGTCCACTCACTTCAAGTAGATCTAATCTCGCATTGCTTTAGACACCCACAGCGTCATCCTGGGCTTCCTTTAAATCAATGAGAGAAATGGGCACCTACAGATAAGTGCTATTAACGATCCTAAGTAGGCGCCTGATTTTGAAGGAGGCTCAGCAAAGGCTGCCTTTGCGGCACTAGAGTGGCTCAAGACATTCAGGTGCAGATAGATAGCTACATTTAGCTGACTGAATCCATCTTTGGTGGATGGAAGATTCTTATTTGTTTACTCGAAGATTTTTTAGCTTTTAATGCATATATTTCAACTTTTTAATCTAGAGCCATTCCCTGGAGGTGAAGAGATCTGTACAGATTTATGTCTACTTAAGAAAAACAAGTCTATTTTTTCACTTTTCTCTGATCCTGGAGACACAATCTTTTGATTTGCCAGGGTCTATGGGCAGCAGGTTGCCACTGAATTTTAAGAGGTGCATTGTTACTGAAGCCCTTAATGTAATCTTGATGGCAAGGTGACATCAGGCTGCCCAGAGAAGCTGTGCATGCCCCATCCCTGGGAGGTGTTCAAGGTCATGTTAGAAGGGGCCCTGGACAGGACTGATAGGAGGCAATCTTGCCCACGGCAGGGGTGCTGGAGCTTGATGATCTTTAAGGTCCTAAGTTCTATGATTCTATGGCACTATTAGTGGTTTGTAGTTTATGAACCCATGAGGAATTTTCAGAGAATGTAATAGCAAATTACAGGGGACAGAGAAGTAAGAAAAAATGCAGCTCTCCCTTAATGGATAGAAGTGTGAGGAAAATGGTTTTCTGACAATCTTTTTGATAGATTTCATCAAATGAATTGCTGCTGACCTGATACTCCTCTCTGGTGTTTGTCTTTGGCAAAGAAGCATCATGGACTCCCAGTTCACTTGAATAATATTGCTTCCCATAAACCCAGCCTGACCTGATATGTGGGATCTATTTCATTTCTAGGTCTAAGGGTGGAAAACAGACCTCACAGATACTTTTCATGAAGCCTTTCCTTATGTGTTGTACCTATAACTAACAACAGGCTGCCTTGATTGAGAAGTACATTGTTTTTCTGGGAAACAAAAGTCCCTTCTTTGCAAGTTGGTGATAAGGAATGATTGTGCAGCTGTATTATAAAGAGGCAGAAGCATTCTGCTGTTATTGTATTAAAATAACTACTGGCGTAAGGAAAAGATTTTGAAAAATCAAGCAGGGGGAGCAAGAGTGTACGTGAGTGAATGTGCTTGTTTCATTAAAGGCTGAGTGAGGATTAATATTATATTCATTCAACAACACTGAATCACTTCAGTTTTCATTTAATGTCTCACCAAATGACTATAACCTTAGAAGTCAAATACATGACAGATGTTCTTAATTACCTCATTGTAAGAAAAATAATGCTCAGGCCTGTTAAGTAGAAGAAATGAAACATGACTAAGCTGACATTTGTTACAGTGCCTAGTTTCTGACTTTTCTGAGCAGTTCAGTGATGAGTCTGTAAGGAGCAAGTAGTTACTAACTACTGAAGTCTTATCTTCAGAGTGAAGGTAGTCAGGGTCAGGGTAGTCAGGCTTCTTTGCCATTCTGGGCCATTTTGGGCATGGAGTTGGGCTAGATTCACACCAGAACGCTACTGCAAGAACAAAAGGAGATGTAGGAAGAAGAGAGGGGCCAAGTCCTAGAGGACCAGTCTGTCTTCATTGCTGCTGCCATTGGGGCTGGGGGAACCATCCTCTCCAGATCTAGACCTTGTGTGATGTCATTAAGAAACAACTAAGAATTGCACTCGATGGTCTTTACAGGTCCCTTCCAATTTGGTATATTCTATGAAAGCTCTGAGAGACTTAAACTGACTGGATCCTTATTTTTTATTGAAAGATGTGATATGCAGTTCTTCCTAAGCATGAGTCAGCATTCAGGTTGCACCAGTGAACACACCATGTAACTTTTGTAAGCAAACATATCTGGGTATCTAAGCCCGCAGGCATTACCAGCAAGGGAAATGCTTTATGACATAACTTGTTCTCATCTTTCATTTTTTTGTTTGTTTGTTTTGCCAAGCAAACTTAACATAAATGGGAAATGTAGCCATAGGCTGCAAAAAATATGCCTTTCCAGTGCCCTTGGCTACTACATCAGAATACGAGGTTTCTGATTGCAGTACTTTCTTATATAGTGACTTTCTTCTTCTTTACCCAAATTTTTATTCATTACAAAGTCGAAAACGGTTCAGCTGAAAAATGATCACGTTTAAATTTCTTTTATGTTAAGCATTTCAGTGAAGCAGCAAAGTGCTTTTCATGTTTCTCCATTGCCTGAGACATTTCTTAAAGCCTTTTCTCATGAGTAACTTTTACCCAAATGCTTGGGAAAAAAATTTGGAACGAATGGATTTGTAAATGCAGCTATTGGTTTGTTGTTTTTTTTTTGTTTAGCACACCTTTCACCTTTTTATCTTTCTATTCTGATGAAAGATACATTGTCTATGAATATTATTGGCTCTAGAAACCTTCTGTCACATATCTCATAGTTACAAAGATTACAGACAGAGTGGATTACTGGGCCATTTAATTCATTCCCTTACTGTTATGTGACTATTTAGAGTATTTATGGTACTTTGTCTTGTCCAACTCAAAATATTTTGGTGGATGGGGACTTTGGAATTGTTTTCTAGTTTTGTTTTTCAGTGTCATATCAGTTCCACATTTACCAGAATGAGCCAAAACTGTCCATGTGGACTAGCATGGTCACAGCACAAATGTTTTGTTGTAGGGAACTGTGCAAGAGCCAGTGATATGATTAAGACAACACACAACTATTTCCCTAGCCTGTCCTTACTGCACAGCTTAGGATGTGCCTTTTCTTTTGTTTGTTTTTTTTTGTCAGAATGGTAAGTTTGTACCCTTTCCATACTTCCAGCTTGAAGGCTGGGAGGGGAAGAATTGTAATTGTTGTAAAGCTTACATGTCCTTATTGTTAAGGGTGCTCTGCATACCAGCTTCCTCCAACTTACAACTCTGTTATACCTTTCTGTGTATTTTATTTCTAAGTATATAGCTAGTGCCAGTTTTGTTTCTGGAGACAGTACCTTCAGAACCCATGGAGCAGAATACAGTATTATTTGGCTGTTAGAAGATAAAAGATGTGCACAGTGTTCTCTGTATACCAGGGAGTTTGCCTTAGTTTCTTGCTTTTGCTCAGAATTTTCTAGGTTAAAATTGATCCTTTCTGGCTGTGTCCTTATTGCAATTGGATATTGGCTTTTTCCTTCCCATGGTCTTTTGGGCTTTTGAGGACAGATGAGTTGAAGCACATAATTCCTCTATTTAAACTGAGTCCCTCTGACATATTTTAATATATTTATTTTTTAATCAGAAATGATTAAAACATCCTTCAAGAGCAGGGTAAGCAATTTGGATTTCATCCTGGACAAAGTATTTTATTTCTGAATAGGATACATTGTGCTGCCTTAAAAAGAGGATTGCTAGCTAAGGTCAGTATCTTCTCAAATAGAAGTTATTTTGCGGTTTCTAGTGTTATTCTACTTTTCCAGTAACACAAATCTCAAAGGTAAACACTGTCCTACCTTCTTAAAGGGACTAGAGCCAGACCAATTTGATAGGATGAGAGGTAATGGTTTCAAGTCGTGCCAGGGAAGATTCAGACTGGATATTAGGAAAAAATCCTTCTCAGAAAGAGTGGTAATGCATAGGAACAGGCTGTCCAGGGAGCTGTTGGAGTCATCATCCTAGGAGGTGTTCCAGAAACGAGTAGATATGGCACTGAGGGACATGATTATTGGGCATGGTGAGGATGAGCTGTTAGTTGGACTAGAAGACCTAAGTAGTCATTTCCAAACTTAATAATGATCCTATGACTAAAAGGTCCATCAGTGAACAGGTTTCCATTACTTATTATTCTCACCATTGTGTTGCAGCTGAGAAGGCTTATGCTACAGTGTGTGATGCATCATAGCACAGTGATTACACTGAGCCTGCAACCACTTCAGCAAATACCAAGTAATTGTTGACATTTGGATTATCTAAGAATGAGGTTAGAGGAAAAAATCAGGAGAAATGAAGTCTTTTTGGCAAGTGTACCTCTAGGCAATATACATATTTTGTTGAAGGTAATGAATGAAATGCCCAGATTTTCCTGCTTTGCGTTTAGTTTTGTTTGCTTGATTGTCAATATGAAACAAAAGAGCAGCTCCTGTATATCCCAAGAACAACTTCCAGGATCAATAATACTAATTTCTCTTTTTTTTTTTTCAGCTCCTTTTTGTCATATCTGTTAACAATTCTTTCCATAATAGGTTTAGGAGACTGTTTGTTGTTTTTTTTTTTCCCCACTTAAACCCTGAAGTCATATCTAGGAACAAATTGCTGGACTGCCATGCAACAATGCTTATGTTGATACAAAGCATGGACAAATAGAGAAAATTAGGACATTATGAATGGGTCTTATTTTGTAGAGTTCCTTTTGGAAAAATTGTAGCCTAGTGACAAAAATATTTACCTATATCCACTCAGGAAGATTGCTCATTAAATGCCTATGGCCTTGGACAGAGAGAGCAGATGTCCATGCAAATGCAAAGCTGCCTTTCTTGCTCAGGAAGCCTTGCAATGCAAATGGCCAGTTGGAGTCCTGCCTACTGCATTCTGCTGCCAGCATGGATCTCATGTCTTCCTTTTCCTCTAGTGCTGCTCCAGCTGCAGTCCCTCCACAGGCTGGCTTTGCCTGTCAGCTAGATGCATCAACTCCACAAAAACCCAGCTGGGCACTTTCCTGCCTTAGCAGTGACTGCTGTGAGGTGATACAGGTGATACAGATGTATCACCAGGGGGCTCCTGGCCATCACCCCAGACCACTGGCCTCTGCAAGTGACTTTGCAGCTGTACTGTCACTCTCAGGACACATTAAAAGATGTTTTTCTTGTTTGCCAGACCATGCAGTAGAAGAGAGAAGACATGTATATGAAAGCAAATGATATTTTTGGGAACAAAGATATGAGGATATGGATGAAAATTTCTAGCTAATGAGAATTTATTAAAGGATATAATCTTGCTGTCCTTGGCTGTAACACAGCATCATGGCTTCTTTGCTCACTGGGACCTCACATATCAGCCTTGCCTCAGGCAAGGGGTCTTGACAAGCTGAGAGCTGGGGCTGATCAGAGTGGAGAAGAAAAGACTTCAGGGAGACCCAAGAGATTGCTTTCAGTATCTAAAGGGGAACTGTAAGAAAGCAGGGTCTGTGTGATATGACAAGAGAAAATTGCTGCAAACTAAAAGATGGGAAATTTTGACTGGATGTAAAGGAAAAAATGGTTTCTTACACTAAGTGTGATGAGGTACTGGAACAGTTTGCCCAGAGAACTGGTGGATGCCCCATCCATGGAGATATTCAAGGTCAGGCTATAAGGGGCTCTGAGCACCTGATGGAGCTGTAGGTGTCCCTGTTCATTGCATGGGATGGCCTTTAAGGGTCCCTGCCAACTCAAATTGTTTTATGTTTTTATGTCTATTACTTGTAGGAGTTACTCCTACAGGGCTCTGGGAAAAGGACCTTTCAGAAAGAAGAGTAATATATAACACCTGCAGACATGTCTTTCCTATCTACATTCACATCCTACCCACGTTTAAATTCCACCAGTCTTTGCGCAGTATCCCATGAATTAGGAGTATTTCCTGCTTGGAAGCTCTTACTGTTATTCATGCTATACTCTACTCTCTTCTCTTATTTTCTACTCTCTATTTTGCCTTCTGCTGCATTTGGCTCCGCTGCAGGAATGGGCACTGGAGCAGAACATCTCCGTGAGATAGACAGGCTAGCAAAGCATTTGTGAGATTTTGTGAAGCCACTGGAAAAATCCAAAGCTCTGCAATTGACTTTCCTGTTCATGTCCTTGCAGGGGGTGATGGAAGGACTAAGTGCTTAGATAGTTTCATTTGAGTTGTGATGTGAAAAGCAGCGGTAGGCAAGAAAACAAATACTATCGTAAAATTCTGATTGGGAGGAAAAAAAAAAAGCTTTGCTGTCTGATAAGCTGCTTTAAGCATTGGGGATTTTGTTCTCTAGTATGTCTACTGATAGAATGGGTGATACTTGTTCACAGCTAGAGAGACCTTTTCTGTAGACCAATGTGTCACTGAATACATTTTTTACAGCTTGTTAAATATACAGATTATGGAAAGTGGGTGTTGAAAAGGACAGACTCAGGCAAAAACTGGAAAAACTATTTAAAAATCTATTGTTAATAAGGAAGATTTGGAAAATTGCACTGAGTTCCAGGTCGCAAAAATACTTGTTGGGAAATTTCAAGTTTGGAGTGTAAGTAATTTTGATATATTTTTAAATAAATTTTGAGGGACTCAGTCTTCTTTCAGTCTGGGTTCTCATTTGTAGCAATCTGTCTCATTGTCTCATATCACTATCAGAAGAGTTCTTGAGCATAAACAAGTTGAATATCTGGCTCTCATAGCTAGATGACTTGTTATTAAGCTCTGCTGCCTGATTTTTATCTTCTGCCTAGTTGCAGGATTCTGACAAAAAGCAAAGGGAGATAGGCAAGCATGAGGGAATGGCTGATGCTCTTTCATGTCTTGTCTTCATCAGTGCATTGCTGAACGCTGCCACAAGCATTTCTCCATGACTGTGTAGGAACACAGCTGATTAATTATTAATTTTTTATTAATGGCTCTTCACTGCCCTTGGTACTCACTGTTTTGAAAACATTGGGGCTGTATCCACACCACTGTATCCACTTAATTTTTGGCTGTCTGGCAGATCACAGCACAAACTGTGCCAAAGTATGGGGAGGCTAACTGAGTTTCTGCCAAGTATTATTAAAGGAAAAGTTGCTGGTAAATGCTGGCTAAAGATATGTCTTGCTTTTCTTTTATGATCGGTCTGCAAAGTGCAACATTCACTCATCTTACTCCAGCAAGTCATGTCTGCTGAAAGATAAGCAACCCCTACAATTCTGTGATTCTGTGACTTCCTCCTCTAAATATATGTGAATAATACCATTGAAATCTACATTTCTGTCTAGATGAATGTTTGTACTTCTGTACCGTTTAAAAACCGCAGCCGTAAATTCAGGCTCCCAGTGTGTTAGGTGCTGCATAATGACAGGGAGATGAAATCTGGGGTGTTGTTTTGCCAACATGCGTGCTTGTTTTTTGCAGGGTCTGGTTCACTCTGTTCACTCTTCTGTTGGATAATCCTAGAGATTTCTTAGGAAATTTCTATTTTTTCTTGGGAGGGCAGCCTTGACTGCAATCAACTTTGGCTGCTCCGGATATTATATTAAAATGTTACTGAGTAATCTAGCAGTGTAAAGACTGAGGATCCATGGTATTGTCCTAAAAGTACTGCAATCATTGGCTAGGCTTCACAATATAAGGATGGAGCAGGAGGTCATCAAGTAGAAAATCAAAGGCAAATTAAGCAATAAGCAAGATTAGTAAGAAAAATGATTGGAATAACAAGTAAGGAGTACAAAGCTAGCAGGCCTAGCTCAAAGGGGGATGTGCAATACAAGTTTTTCTAGGAATCTGTGAAATAGCAAAGACTCTGAGGAAGGGGGAAATATTGAAAAAGTAGAACTTCCAGTCCTGATTGAGGGATGGCTTAAAATTCTGCCTCTCTTGCAGATGCTCTTCAGTGGAGCACAAAATTCCACGACCATGTCTGTAATTCAGCCTTTTCAACTTGATTCTGAGCAAGGGCATTGACAATATCTCGTTAATTGCAGATTATTTGCAAATCTTCCCTTTCTTCCAGTCAAAGGTCTCTCACAACAACAGAAACAACAGTAAAATTGCTTGTTACTTTATAAACAGTCAGAAATCATCAGTCTGCTTTCTATAATGCTTCCTTGGAGCACAATATTGCCGTTGTTCATTGGGTAACACAGTGAGAGCCAACAGCACATATTGAGACATAGATTGGTAGTGAAGAAGTTCTGAATGGGGTTTGGAACATGGGCATGGGAAAAAAGATACAAAATGCTTTCTGAAGCTCTTTGTTGTTGCTGTGAAAAGCTTCACAATATCTCTTAATGAAGCAGATGTTCAGATAAACAGATTTTAGACTACAAGCACTAAAAAAAAAAAAAAGAAACTTCCCCAGGGCTTGAGTTCCAGCTCTGATTCCCTTGTTAACCAGTTGTCATGCTCTGCTTGGCACACTGTAAGCACCAACACACCTAGCAGATGGAGAATATTTCAGAAATAGTGCCATTAGTTTCTTAAGCAGATTGTACTGTGGTTTCACCATCTTAGATGTAAATTTTGTCTTTCATTTTGTGATTCCTACTGCTATTTCTCCTTTCGGTCTCACGTGGGATGCTATGGCCCGAATGCACAACTATTGTAAAACTGGGAAATCAGTTCATGTAAAGCAGCTGAGTTTTCATTTAATTGTTTTTTACTCTAATTATGTGTCAGCGCTTGCTAACTGAGACTGTAACAAATCTTCAAAGCCTCGTGAGAAAATTGTTAACATCCACATTTGGTAACACAAATATATTTCCTTTGGGGACTCTTGCACTTTTTTGGATATGTAAATGACAAAATTTCAAAGTGAGGCTGAGAAGGCCTTTTGGAGGAGAGGGTGGGCTTGCAATTTCATTATGGAATAACAAATGCCACGTGCCAGCTTAGAGAATCCTGCATCACCTATGGGTCTCACAGTTCTTAAAGTGGAAGACAAGAGATGACTTTAGAGATGAGGAAGAAGAGATGGTGGACTTAGCACTTGGTTTAGCATAGGGACCACTGGGTCAAAAACAGAAGTTCCCAGTGCAAACACTGCTTTAGCTTTGTGCCAAGACTCTGGTGACCTTCTGCAAGCAGGAGATGTGAAATCCAAGCAGCCTCCAGAGTAGTGTCCATTGAGGGATGTCAGCTTGTGATTAACCCTGTGTACATCTCTTAGAAATATGCAATTATTCTTAAGCTGCCATTGTTGATTTTGAAGTGGCCTGCTTGGCTTGTTCATAGGCAGGAAATGGGCATCTGGAAGCATAAAGCTGACTAAATGAAAAAGGTGCAGAAATCTCTGCAAAAACAATGCTGGCTCTTTGCAATCTGGAAACAAAACAAAAAACCCATGTGCACTGAAATATAAAATGTACCAAAAAAAGGGGGTAAACTGGACAGCTTAATGGCAGTGGCAGCGACTACGAAACAGCTGCATGCTTATGTTCTCCCACAGCCCGTGTTGGACAGCACAGATGCTGTTCATGCTGCTCCCCTTATAGTTTTGATTGAGCAGTTGAGTATTTTCCTTGCTATGTAGGAGATCTATGTGTGATATAGTGGCCAAGACAGTCTGCCAGGACCCATACAACTTGTATCTTCATCCAGTGCACAGCTAGGTGGCACACCTCCTCAATGCAGCAGTAATATTGGAAGACACAGTTGCTCTGGCCTCCCCTAAGTTAACTCAAATTAACAAGTCCTATGTTCTTAAATTACGAGACACCTGCAGTGAATCCTCTGTGGAGAGAGACAGCTGGAAATGGAGTAAGTCTTCCACATTAACAAGGAACAGGAGGTAAGCATTAAGCTTTTGAATGTAGCAGCAGTAGGTGCAGATTATGTGAATATATATGTGCTTAACTCCAGCATGCCCCAAAGCACACAGCTGGGTTGATTTTCTTCTTCCGGACTGAGTCCTGGTCAAACCAAGCATGGCAAGAGCTCTGCTTTCATTTCATGGGACATCTGTCCTACAGAACCTGGTGTGCTAAATGGGCATAAAAAAACAAAGCTCAGTTTTCCACTCTGCAAGTGAAAAATGAATGTACAAAGTGGAATGGATGATAAGAAGCATGAATAATGTAAAATATTGTGGAACTGGTGTTAGTTTTTCATGCTTATTACTATATATGAATGCTTGGAACTCTTCTGAAGACAGGCTGAATGCTGAGGCCTGTTGAGTTCTTTCCCCAGCCACAACGACATGTTTTTCTGGAGTCCACAAATGCAGGAAAGAAAGAATGTCTGACCTGGAAGTGAAATTTTGACTTACAGCTCCAGAAGCTTCAACTTTCTACTTTTAAAGAAAACTCACTACTCTCGGGTCATGCTGGTCTGCCTTAGGGAGCTGGCTTTCCCATGCAAATCTGCATTGGGGATTGCAGTTTCTCATCTCCTTTTTTTTTTTTTTTTCTTTGTTATTGACTTGAGGTGACTCCAGACAAGAAGGGCACATGAGAAAAAATGACTTTGTAAGATCTAAGTAGTATCACAGAAGAATTGAAATAGCTCTCCCCGTGCATACTTCTCAAGAAGATCTTCGTCTGTGGGATGCTTTGTTGTCAATGGAAAGAAAATCTTATGCTAAAAGTGGAGGCCCTCTGATCTATTGTAGTTATCTATTTCAGAACAATGATTTTCTCCCACTTCTATTCCCACTGGCTAGATATCCAATGAGTCTAAAGGAAACTTGCAGCAACTCGCTTAGCTACAGATGCCTTTACTTAGCTGAATCCATGGGCTGATACAGAGAATCTGGGTCAGAGATGACAAGTACAAAAACAACAAAGAAATGAACAGACACACTCACCAAATTCTTCTATCAGATGAAAAGCTGGCACACTAGCAGCAGTACACAACTATTTCTTCCCTTTCGTTAAAATGCTCTTAAGTTGGATTGCAATTCACTTACAGACCCTCCTTCACACTTTGCCTTTTCCCTTAAAATTAGCCTCTGAACTCACTTTTTCTCTGAATATCATGACCTTAACCTCCACTAACTTTTTTTTTTTTTTTAAACCAAGATTGCTCTTGTGTAAGCAAAGCTATTTATTAAGGAAAATTAGGTCAAAACACTAATTTAACTTGTAGTTAGGGGGGCAGGGAGTCGTGGTGTTGAAATGATGTTGCAAACCTAACTAACTAAATCCAAAGGATTATCAGTTTTCCTACTTGAAAATATGCTTTGTGCTTTTTGCATAGAAACTGCTGGTCTTATGGAGTCCCAGTCACCTCTGTGTCTGTCATTAGCTGTGAAGTTCTGAAGAATGAGCAACCTGTGGAACAGAATTAAATGTGCCCAGTGGTCACAGCTGTCTCCTAACTGATAACGTGGCCTAAGTGCAATACATGGACTGCTTCCTCTTCTTTGATTACATGTCGGGTACTGAGCACTGTCTGGAACTCTATGGCAATGATTTATCTGAATGCCTCACTGCAGGGGTGTGGTGTTAGAAGTTGCAGAAGTCTTAAGTTGGAAGAGCAGTAATTGTGTTCCTTGGCACTAATAACAGACTATTGCTATTCTGTTAGTGAAGACTTTGTCTGGCAGTGCACTTTTAACCTTTTCCAGTCATTTATGATAAGCTCGAGCCATCAAAACGAAAGCTCTCAGGAAACATTTTTAACATTGTGAAACTCAATGTTAAGACAACAGACTAATTTCAGGCTCTCCCTAACCTGGTTCAATGTGACATAACATCTGTATTTCACTTTTTGTAAAAATTCTGCAATTTCCTGAAGCCAGAAAGAGCTTGAGAGGCCAGATGAATTATACCAGTGTCAGAGAGAATTGACTGTGTTCTGGAACTCAGTATGTAAGGAGTGAGGTATCCCCCTCAGTTCTGTTCACTTCGGGGATTGGTGCTGCTCCTCAGAGACGTGCTCTTTGTCTTCTGGAGAAGATGGGAGCCTGCTTTCTTGACGACTGAGTGCTTTATATGTATTGACAAGATGTATTTGATAAGGTGGCATCCCAATGTAAAGATTTGCTGTTTTTTAGGAAATTAAGGGCTTCTCGTGAGTTATATTAAGTGTTAATACAGTAGTAGTTCTATTCAAGATGTAAGAAAAGAAGTCATCTTTACTTAAGTTACATATACTTAAAGTTTTGGAAACAAGTTAAAGATTGAACTGTAAGATACATCAACAAAATCTCTGGTCTACTTCCTCATCATACCTCTCTCCTTCTGGGTTATCTACTTGCTCCCCTTGACTAAAACAGTTGTTTTTGCTTCTGTGCTTCTCCCTTTTTGCCCAAAGTAGTGCCAAGTCCTAATACAGTGTTAAGATTTTCTCCCACACTGTCCTTCATCTTCTTTACTCTCTGCTGAAGAAAGGTGCTGCCTTTGAATGCTGCAGAATTTTGTGAGTACAGCCCACTGTCTTGTTCAAATTCCTTCTCTATCCTTGCCCAGACTCTTTAATTAATGATTATGTTGTGAACTCTGGTATGTTTTTGCTATCAGGTCATCTAGCTTCTTGATCTAGCTTCTTGTTTGCAAGTTGGATATAATCTTTTGAAGATGTTTTGATAGGATCTTAAATGCTACATTGAGAAATATTTTAAATGCGCAGTAGTTTTCGTGGCTTCGTACTAGTTTTCCTCTGTAGATATCACTGAGTGAACATTAAGTTAAAAAAAAAAAAACACAAAAAACAACTGGTATGAGGTCCTTTATTTCAGTAGCAATCCATAGCCCTTTGAAACTGTAAGTTGTATGGGATCTCCGCTCATCAGGAACTGTTGGTCTATGTAAGAAAATACTACACAAATACCTTACTCAACAGTCCAGTAGTTGTACCAAATGTAGACCTAACTACTGTAGTGTCCATACCACAGACTTTTTTTCAAGAATATTTCAAGAAACATGGAGATGTGCTACTGAGGATGTGGTTTAGCAGCCATGGTGGTGTGGTGGGTTGGTAGTTGGGCTAGGTGATCCTAGTGGTCTTTTCCAAACTTAAGGATTCTGTGACTGTGCTTCTAAGAAATGCACTGTTGAATGAACTGTGAATTTATCAGAACATGTTCCCTCACCTGCTGATCAACTTTTATTCCTCATGCCTGGCCATAAATCATAAAGTTGCCCTGATTGTTTGTACAGTCTGTAGCACAGATGGAGGCATGACCCATGGCTGAGGACATTAAGCCTCCTATAATGTCAGCAATAATAATAATAACAGGCTTAAAAGAAATCCATGCCTTCACAGAGGTACAGGGAAGAACATCTGCTGTAAGCAATTCTTTTATACAAACTGCAAGGAAACACTGTGAAAGCTGTGCTTGTGATTTGTCACTGAGTTCTGTGCCATTGTTACCCTTTCTCTAACCCAAATATTTCTACCTTCAATTGTTTCCACATTGTTCATCCCTTTATTTTCATCTTTGTTTTTGTGGATACAATTTCTCCTCACAAGTGACTTTTTGTTGTTACAAGCATTGTTTCATCACCACATTGTGTTGTACAGCTGCTGTTTTTCCTAGAGCTGCATTTTTGTCTGTAATTTCCTGCTTAGTACGTAGCACAAAACCCTGTTGTCGTTGCGTATAATTTTTGCTTTTTTCCCTTCCTAGCCCTGCTTTGCCCTTGACTGTGATCGAGAATCCATAGCCATGGACTTCTACCTCTCTCTAACTATATGTTTTTCAATATTCAGCGTTTCCCTCCCATTTCAAAGAAAAGTTGCAACACTGTGTTAATCAGATCCTCAATTTTCCTAAGTGCTTTTGCATTCGGGATTCAGCTCTTTTCTTTTTCCTAATGCTTCAGCTATCATAATACCAGATAGTTTCTTTCCTCTTTATTACAGTGCAATCTTGCCCACAGTTTTACTTTATTTTCTGCCTGTGCCTTTCAATGCTGTGTAATGTTTCTCTACTTTCAAGTTTTTGTCCTCTTCCCAGCACCAGTTTCTTGATTTATACATATTTTACTCACTCCCTAAAACAATTCCTGTATTTCTCTGTAATACTGCTATAACTCAGGGCTCATGCTATTTCTAAAGCTCATCTTTTCTCTTTGTCTTCATGTCCTAATGGTCTGATTGTGCTTGGGTAGGTGCCAGCGATTGCTGGTGGACATGCCTCTCACTTTTCTTGTTATTCACCTCCACCTGCATCATTTTCCCCCTTTCGTTCTCTGCTTCCCCTTTATGTCTGCCTAAGCACTCTAAATAGTGGAATCTAAATAATTACTTTGCTATCAAAAGTTCCATTTTCTTTTCCTTCCCCAGTCTATAATTCTTCTGTGAGCAGTGACTGCACTGTTAATCACAGTTCATTACATGGCTGCCAAAAATCCACACTCTCACTCCTCTTGATATATTTAATCAGTGCCCTTGGCTTGCATGCAGTAATTTGTAATGGGCTTTAGATTAAACTCTTTTTGTTTTCTTAACAGCATCTTCAAATGCACTCATTGCAGGAACATGGAGGAGCTGGGTGGAGACACAAAAACAGAAAAACAGGAGAAGCAACAGCTCCTGAGTGTGATTGGAGATGCAGCACCAGTGGTGGCTGAACTGGGACTGGTGAGATGAGACCACCACCTCTAAGGTGTCTCTTGCCTTGTGTGGCCAAGCAGTGCTCAGGGATCCTGGTCCAGGCTGTGGCCACAGCAGACAGCTCCTACAGCATGCGAGAAGGGCACTCCTTTGCAATATTGTAGAAATACTGAATTATCTTTGGATCTTGACTAAAGGAAGGAGGGTTTGTGGAGAAAGGTAAAATAATTTTCTGTGTTTATTGTCGTCGCTAGACAAACTAGCAGAGCTTTTAGGTAAATATGCCCTTCTTCCAGCTAAAAATAAATGCACTCAGCCTCAAAGTTAAATTAAGTTGATGATACAGCTGAAATCACCTTGCTGCTATCAACCTTGTCCCAAAGGACATGCACCAAGACCAGTCTGTCCTGCAAGCCTACAGAATTCACTGAGGACCTGTCAGAAAAAGATCAAGCTTTGGGCTGACCCAAATATATTGCCAAGTTGATCTTTTTCACAGTCAATACCAACACAATCCTTCAGACCACGTGAACAACTATAGGCCCTGAAGTGACTCCACTCTGACAGCTTCATCATTCAACACCTAAGAGTTTGAAGCCAACTTTAGTCAGCATTTTACCTGAGAAAACACAGATGGCATCTTTAACTGGCTGAACTGAAAACTTGGATTAACTCATAGAGAATCTATCATAGAAACCAATACTTTAGTCCCCCATGAAACTATCTCCTGAACTCTGCTCTAGCAGTACCAAAGTCCAAGAAATCATGTCAGCATAAAAAATGGAAATTGAAAGCCTACACTATATAAAAACGTGCAGGTCAGCACACCTAGCTGTACAAAACCAGCAGTTGTTCAAAATATATCAAAGACGCTACAATGGGCTGTTAAGTTTTCATTGCTGCCATGTCTGTGTTGATGAGTATCTCAACAGTCTAAAGAAGCTTCTTGCCAGTAAAAACATTCAAAGAAGTCAGTAAAATATGAAACTGACTTTGAAATTTTCTTGGAAACTTGCTTCACAAGCCTTTAGCTGCACTCAGATCACTGAACGTATTAGTAAAAGCAAAATGCCACACAACATGTACAAGGTGGAGTCATGTTATGCCTGAATAACATAGATGAGAACTGTCAGCATGTTCCCAATCTTAAAAATATCCCCATATAACAGCACCTTATCATCCCTGAATTCTACATTTTCTTCTCCCAGAATGTAATTTCCTTCACCCGCTTCACAATGCCCTCAGAAATTTTATGGATGAAATTAAACAGCTCCCCGTGAATCAGAAAGGACTTGAATAGGCAAAGCAAAAGGACAAAACTACTCAATTATTAGTAGAAGAAAATTTTTGTAACACAGTCACACCATTTCCACTCTTAGTCTTCTCTCCTCAAGAGAAAGCTACAAAATACTTTCCAAAGATGACAATCAAAAAACATTTCTCAAGAAAAAAAAATCATAGCATCGACAGAGACAAGCATTTATGGCATGTTATAATTCTTCCCTTTCATCGCCACGCAACATCTCGCTTCTCAACTAAACCATCCATATTCCATAAACTATAAATTCTCCCTCTCTGTTCTGTAACTCTACCTCATTCCAGTAGAAGATATTGCTGTGTCACCTTTCGCTTTGTAATATTCTTTCTTCCATCCCAAAGGTACCAAACACTACTATTTTTTCTAAGTGATTAAGAGAATCTAGTTAAATTCATGCCTTTGTTCTCAGCTCACACTCACCTTTGAAGTTTGGTGTACTTATTTCTGACCCAGTAAAGAGCTTTTGAGTCTAAAGCCTGCCTGTTCTTGCAAAGTAAGTCAGTTGTTGTTGCCTATTTTCTCTCTACGAGCTTTGAATACATCCCAAATCTACCTTGTTATATAATTATTATTCAGATTTGATTTTCAGAGCTCCACTTCTAATTTTATAATTTTTTTCTTTTTTCTTTTTTTCTTTTTTCTTTTTTAACTTAGAGTGATCTCCAGTGTGATGATATTATCTGTCTTGTTAGGAACTGTGTGAACTGAAATGCACAGACCTGTGTGAATAAGTCACCTCTGCACTGACCTGGCTGGTTTGCTATAGCAACGCAATGATGCTTCATTGCTGTTCCTTTGGTAATGCCTTAGAGGTCACGTATGACTGACTTAGCATTTACACCTGAAATACTGGTTTTTTAAAGCAACATGTCTGTGTTAAGCTGCAAGATACGTATTTGCAGATCTGATTCATAACAAGATCTCCTAGGTATAACTATAAGAGAAAGTATTACTAAGTGGAGCCTAATCCTACCATCCATTGACATGTGGATTGCAGGCAGGGCTGGGCAAAAACCTTTCTGAAGTGTGAGTACGTGAATCAGAGGAGCACTGGCTTCCTACTAGCAACTGATCATAGATGGAAAGCCCCCAGGTGGTTTGCACAGTCTGATACATCCTGGTTAAGAGTAGCTTTGAAATGGAGAAGGTTTTGCCCTTCCTCCCATGGAGCCTGGTGTGTGATGTGAGTGCAGGAACATGCATGCTGCTGTTCAGGAGATTAAAGTGGTTTTATAGGAAAGCAGCCAACAGGCATGAGCACTTGTATGGGAACTGCTGAGTCACGGCCTGAACCTCTGATTGATCACCTGAGGCGAGCAATGAATCAGCCAGGGGAGCACAGGTGAAGGCAATTCACCTGTGCTGCCAGAAGGGTGGAGTCTGACTGCACCCCTCCTAGACCTATTTAAGAGCTGGCTACCAGTGGGGAAGGATCTCATCTGGAGATCACCTCTCCTGGAGTTTTGTAAGTGAGCCCAGGATATGGGTGAGCTTTCTATCTATACTCTTTTTGTTATCAGAATCTGCTTTGCCAAACTCTCTTGTTTATTTTGAAATTATAGCATCTTAATATTCATTGATTATACAGCACTTTAACTGAGGAAACTCATCTGTACTACTACTGAAATTTAAGAGGGCTAAGTGACTTCTGAATTACTTTTATCGTTCCACAAGGATTGCGTTTTATCTTTTTTCAAAAGTCTTGTTTACTTTCAGTTGGTAAAAGTCCATCAGACTTAAATCACTTCTTTACTTTGTGTTGTTGATGATGACGTATTATCTCTGAATTTCTGTGTTTATGAATGCAACTGGGAAGTTCTAGTGACTGAAGTGTCAGAGCAATGTATCTCCAGGTCCACCCAAGCAAGTGGGATGGCAGCTTTGTCTGTAACATGTAATGTGAGTAATGTTTCATTTCAGGATAATACATACCTAGGTCTCCCTATGGGTTAGTTGCAAGCAACCTATATTGCAGACCTGACTGATAACATGTTCAGTCCTCCCTTTCTCAGTGGAGGTAACTAAGGTACTAAAGTAATCCACCACAGACTTCATATGCGTGACCCTGCTGCAAAGTCAAAGTCACCTGCATGCTCTGAAATGGAGAAAATGGTCTGGAGGAAATATCAGTGCCCAGATGTTGATGGTGTTGTAACTTTAGTGAATTTCTAATGTCATTTCAGCATGTCACAGTACTAAGTACTAAAAAAAAAAAAAAAAATCCCTAAAGTCCCAAATGTGCATCTTTCAAGAGTTTGTGCTAAGGACTTTTGGCTGTACGATGCACAAAGGGATGCTACTGGAGATTACTTACTCATAAAATACATCCGCTGCAGTAGCTCAGTAAAGACTGGTTCCACTTGAGTGGAGGCAATCGGTAGCACAAAATCACTGCTTAAGGAGTACTGGGGTGGGCAGCAGTGCTGTGGTAATATTTTGGAGATAGGAGTAGGCCCCAGCACAAATGCAAATGTGGTTGTGGAAATAGTCATCGTGTTAGGACGGCTAAGAGTGGTGTCACAAGCAATCTTCTACACACTGCAGAAATAGTACAGATTCAGCTCTACCACTGCATTCTGTCCAGGGAACTCAAACAACAAGTTGAACCACTTCTAGAATTTTTGAGGAGTTAACTGGAGTTTTTTGGTCAAAGCAGCGAGACAGTAACAGCCTTCAGAAGTGCAAAAAATTTACAGTAAGCAGTAAGGGGACAAACTGCTCACCCTGTTCCTTGCATGTGGGAAGAAAAAAACAAATAAACAAACACAACATTAGATTGTAACAAGAAATTCCTGTTAGGCATTAGGAGAAAACTTGTCACGTCACCTATAAGTACTACAAGGGCCTAGCATCTCCACCTTACAGGTCATCATGAAGAAGTCATGCAAACACGTTTTGGTGATGATGATTCAGGAGAGAGTTGACCTTTAAAGGTTCCATCTGCTACAAATGAGAAAGTTCTTGTACTGCTCATACATAATTTAGGAGGCTTGCAGCTGCTGCCTGTATGCTTCCAAAACCAGCAATGTTCATAAGTCCTTGGCAGTGTTTTGTTGTCTTTCTCAGTGGCACCCAGGGGTGTACATGCAGGGAGATCTTTTTTTTTTTTTTTTCTATCTGAACATCAGAGCCCTCTGTTCATTTATCCTTGGTGAACCCCATGTGTTCATTGGTAAACTGAAACACAAGGGCACGTTTTGAGAAGCTCGACCAGCTGCTTTGCCACAAATATTATCTTGCCAAAATTATTTAAGTATGATCTGTGCCATAACCATGGGTCAAACTTAAAAATAATAATAATCCAGTAATAAACAATAAAAAAAACAACCCTTAAAACAAAGTTACAGATCAATAATTGTCCTGATACTTTTTCAAAAGAGCATTTATTTTACCCTGCTCATACTGGCTGGCTTTTCTTTCATTCTCTTTCTTTCTTCCAGTCTCTATTTCTCTCTTTCTTTCTTTCTTCCTTACCCCTAAATTCTTTATTTTTAAATAAAATATTTAGAGAAATATCAAATAGCATCAAATATTTTTTGCTAGTAACACAACATCTTTTTGAAGCTGTCTGGACGCAGACAAGTTGATGACCTTCTCTTACTATTTTCTTTGGTGTGTGTGTGTGTATATATATATATATAGGGAATATACATACATCTAAAAATCCCATTCAAAGTTGTCTTTGTAATTTCAAGTTTGACTGTTATAAATATTTTTTTCTTATTGATTTTTCCCATTCAGAAACTAAATAATAAAGCAGAAAGCTCAGGCCGGGTTCTCACTCTAACAACCTAATGGCACTACTTATGCTATGAAGAACTATAGGATTTACATCTGATTAAGAGAATGCTACTCCGCTTTACTGTCAGTTCTAGCACCTCTCTAGTGTGTTAATCCACTCTTAACTTGGCCACACTGGTCTGCAAACTTCATCGTACTCGGTGACCAGTCAGAGAAATGTTATGGAAACACTATGGTTTGCTCTCTGGTTTCTTTCTTTTTTTCTGTGTTTATGGCTGCTGTATTTGGGCTTGTTCTCATTTGCTGTAGCTGAGGATTGTGCTACTCTGCTCTCACTGCTGTACTTTCCATCACGTTATAGCTGTGAAAGAAGCTGCTAGAAAATATATCTAACTAAATATGCTGTGAGAGGTGCTGGTGCTGACTAAAGAGCAGAGTCCTTGGAAAAGCTTAAATGCCCTTCTTAGCCATCTATGTTTAACATTTTCAAGCTCATTGAGCAGTTGTCAAATAGCATATTCAGTTCCAAATTGTTCTCTCAGATGAAAGTAACCACTTGTTCATCCACTTCTGCTTTTCTCATGAGCAATGATATTTGCTTAGCAAGTTCACCAACTGGATAGCTCATTTTCCTTAATTCATTTGCAATGAGCATGAAGGTGGAAGATCTTAGAGCTTCCCTGCGTCACAACTTCTTTTTGGAGAAGGCAGAGGGGACTTATCATTTTGCAGAGCCAGATCTGTACGGAAGTGGTATAACTTAGCATGAAAAATGTGGTTGTAGTCAGCAAAATATTTCCCTCTAGGATTAGCAAATGTAACAGGAAAGCAAAGAAAGTTAATGTTTGCCAGAAGGGAAATAAGTAAGCTCCCTGGTATGGGGATCAATGGAGCAATCAATCTTGAACACGAACTCAGCATGCCCAGAGCCAAATGCCCAATTCCTTCCCCCCAGCAGGAATTTATTAGCTTGAGTCACTTTCCACAGCTTTCTCTCTGTACTCTATTTTCATAGTACAGAAGTGCTCCTTGGGGGCCAGGCAGTCCAGAAGTGTTATTTGAGTAATTATTGCATTGCTCTTTAAGAAAAGCAAGCAAGCAGCCCCACACATCCCTTTCTCCAGTCAGGATGGCTGATGTACAGGGTCATTCATCTATTTTTCCATTACAGAGGGATGTACCAGGCTTGGTGCTTTGTTGGGGTGTCACTCTGGCTGGTACCCTCGGCAGGACTTTGCCTCAGGGCTGAGTGTGGTAGGGGGCTTTTGACTTCCAGCCAAGAAGAGCTGGAACCAGCATTACTGTCTGAGCGCAGATTTTGAGACTGATTCTCTGTCATCCCCCTGGGCATTTATTATGAGCCATTCAGAAAATGTCTTAATCTTCCTGGACAGTACGGCAGAGGTAGCAATTACTTTTAACTGTAATTGCTGCTTTCTTTAGGAACTGCTGCAATGATGAACAAGGGAACTCATGGCTTCTCTCTGTGATGTGCTGGGATAAGACTTGCAGCCATCTCAGTAGCTCCATTGGGCTTGTATCTGCTTCAGGATCATCTTGCTTAGCTTGGGGTGTCTGCAGGGTGTAAGCTACCATCTGAGCCAGTCGCTCTTACAGTTAATGGAAACTGTAATGTACTATTAATGGATATACACTGTTAGGATGTCCCTCATGTAATTTTAGTTAGACCTTTTAGATTACTTGCACTTTAAAATCTACACTTGCTTCACTGATGACTGTAATGGATGTTGCAGCCTGTACTCCTGCTTTGGGCATCTGCATTTAGTTAGAACTAGCTTTATCTCTGGTCTTCCGCCACATGTGCAAGGTCTCTGGGGCACGGATGGCCATAGTATTGTAGAACTGTTTGAGTTGGAAGGGATCCCTAAAGGCCATCTGGTCCAACTCCTGTGCAGTGAACCTCTACAGCTCGATCAGGCTGCCCAGAGTCCAGCCTGACTTGAATGTCAATGAACAAAGAATGATGGGTGGCATCCACCACACCTCTAGGCAACCTGTTCCAGTACTTCATCACCCTTGTTATAAAAAGCTTCCTTATAACCCGTCTAAGTCTTCCCTCTTTTAGTTTGAAACCTATGATAATACTTCTATGCATTATATAATGCCAGATGGTATAAGGAACCATATTCCTTACCAAGACCGTCAGATCTGACACAAACATTTTCTGAAGGTTCAATAATTAACATGCTTCTGCTATCAACCGGTGTTTAATAATTAAAATGATATTGGTATTGATTTGTTTTTAGTTTATTTTCTCGGGAGGGATTCCCAAGGCAGTCGCATGATGACCAGAGGTCAGATCACAGATATCATCAACCTCTGTTTGCTGGTGCCACCACTAAATTTTAATCACCCATTACAAAAGAGACCATGACATTGTTTCCAAACAGCCACTACTTCATTTGACTAATGCTGTCGTTTTTAAAAATCTGTTAGTATTGAATGCTCTCAGCCTGAGAAATCTTTATTTTGTGGACATGGTTAAAGATTTTGAAGAACATTTTTCAGAAGGGGAGTACTTTAATATATGTTTTACAGATAATAATCAAACTCTATATGAATGCAGTGTTGTTGTGAAGATACCATTTTATTTCTGGTGGTAGCTTGGAAATTTTGATGAATTGTCTATAAAATGCATGAGCAGAGGAGGCAAATTAAACAACAAATTAAAGAGTCTGGATGAATAATTATTTTGTATGCTTACCAGAGGAAATTGATTATCAGACAGTCCTGATCAATTCATTTTCCCTGCATATTTTTTTTTTCACTAGAATTAATGTTTCACTTTATTAAAATTTCATGATGTAAAGGAGCTCTTAATACTGTGAAGCAATAATGCCAATAAACTGTTGGTACAAACAGCCCTGTCTAGGAGAGATGTGTGAAAACTTCATATGTGGAATAAAATAAGGGAGATACAAAAGAGAGAAGGAAGAGGAACAGCTAAATGAAAACGAAGTAAGATTAAATAAGTATAATCACAGAATGGCCAGGGTTGGAAGGGACCTCAAGGATCACAAATCTCCAACCCCCTTCTACATGCAGGGCCACCAACCTCCACGTTTAATGCTAAACCAGGCTGCCCAGGGCCCCATCCAACCTGGCCTTGAACACCTCCAGGGACGGGGCATCCACAACCTCTCTGGGCAGCTGTTCCAGCATCTCACCACTCTCTGGGTAAAGAATTTCCCCCTGATGTCCGACCTAAATCTTCCCTCCCTCAACTTAAAACCATTTCCCCTCATCCTACGTGCATCAACCCTTTTGAAGCGTTGATTCCCCTCCCTTCTGTAGGCTCCCTTTAGGTACTGAAAGGCTGCCATGAGGTCACCCCGCAGCCTTCTTTTCTCCAGGCTGAACAAGCCCAGCTCTCCCTCAGCCTGTCCTCATAGGGGAGGTGCTCCAGTCCCCTGGAGCATCATCTTCGTGGCTCTCCTCTGGACCCTCTCCAACAGCTCCCTGTCTTTCTTGTACTACGGGCTCCACACTTGGACACAGTATTCCAGATGGGGCCTCACAAGAGCAGAGTAGAGGGGGACAATCACCTCCCTGTCCCTGCTGGCCACCCCTCTGCTGATGGACCCCAGGATACCATTTGCCCTCCGTGCCGCAAGAGCACACTGTTGGCTCATATTAACTTTTTCATCTATCAGGGCCCCCAGGTCCTTCTCCACAGGGCTGCTTTCAAGGACCGCTCCTTCCAGCCTTTACAGATGCCTGGGATTCCTCTGGCCCACGTGCAAAACTTTGCACTTTTCTGTGTTGAACTTATCCTTCGTCTCTTCCTCATGGTGTTACTTCCTGGTTAGAGTTTTCTTGTTATATCCCTATCTGAAATATCTCTGTCGTCTGTAAAGCATTGTGAACACATCGGATGAACGAAAGTGTTCTGACTAGTGGTTTTTGAGACTGGCTTTGTAAAACTTGTGTCATCTACCCAATGCCTTTCCCAGAACTTCATGCCTTGAAACGTGTAGCTCTGTCCCTGGAGTCCGCTGAAAGCAGCAATACAGGAATGTGTAATTAGCTCAGGTTTATGTAGAGAGGCTCTGCAGAGCCTTGGGCTTCTCTGTGCAAGAATCATGAATTGTGCTATTGGTAGAAATACTGAAGCTTACTCCATCTGGAGCACTTACATGAGTGCGTTAATTTGCAGGATTGGCATGACCATAGCAAGACAGCACTTCTTGCTATCTTTTGGCTGTGGAAAGATTCATACTATCTCTGAACTATCTGCCTTTGTCAGTATACAGCCAGAATCCAGCCCTGGTGATGTTTCACTCATTTGGAAAATTCCTGGGGGTGTAGGAGGATTTTC
The DNA here is from genome assembly GCF_023343835.1 of Lagopus muta. Taxonomy (NCBI): domain Eukaryota; kingdom Metazoa; phylum Chordata; class Aves; order Galliformes; family Phasianidae; genus Lagopus; species Lagopus muta. The sequence continues at coordinate 7,296,747 of NC_064439.1, forward strand.
TCTGAGATTATTTAATGTTTGTTGAGCAGCCAGTATTACAGCATGGGGATGAGGGCAGAGTTGTGCATCTGCTTCTGCAGGAGCTGCTGTGCTAAAAGTGGGGTCTGGCCATTCACAGATAATGACAGAACTGAAACTTGAATTTACCTGATGTATCTTTAGTCTCCAAGCAGAGCACCTGAGGTGGGAGAAAGCTTGCTACCTTCTTATTGGAAAGAGGCAGCACAACCAAATTTGCACTGAAGCTGGACTATTCTAGCTTGTTGACTAGACAAAAGTCCTGGGCAGACACTTATGTTTGCCCTGCAGCAATGGCTGTGGTGCAGTGGGAAATCAGGGCTGCAGCTGTGTGCATACCCTATGTATTTGTATCCCCAGCTGCAGTGATGACTCAGTGGCCAAAGTTCAGTCAACGGACTAACTGGAGACAAAGGGACGGACTGCCCTCCTTGACCACCTTTCACACAAAGCTTTTTGCCACTCAGTGCAGAGTCCAATAGCTGGCAATTCTGGACTGTCCCCAGTCCTACATTGCTGTGCATAAACAATTTTTTACATTTTAACATGTTGATTAATACTGTGGGTGGAGAATGTAACTGCCTCATGGAGTCAACAACTGAAAAATTGATCAAATTGTATGTAGGTAAGATACTCATAAATAGACAGTAGGAACATGGTTTGCAGATTTGGAAAAGCTCATAAGGGGCTTTTGTTCTGTTACGTACTCTTCTACTGAAATAGGAGATGTTTGCATTTTAAGAAAGCCAATGGCTATGTGCCATTCATTTGTTGTAGTGTTCATGCATTACTAGAGAATAAGTAATGTAAGAACTGATCCTTGGAGATTCTCACATGATCCAGACAGAGATGCACTTGTTAGAGTTCTTTAACCCAGACTTCCATCACCATCCAGGTACTGTTCAGAAAACTTGATTCCCATATGAGTGTTACCTTTGGATATGATTCCAGTGAATTTTTTGCTATCAAACTCTCTGTTGACAAGTTTCTGTGCAGAAAACAGATGCTGAAAACTGAGATTAATACATATCTGAACCCATAAAGCCAATTTATATACTACAGCAAATTGTCTAATTGAGGAGCCATTTATGTTATGCAGTGGAAAAACTGGCATGAGTTTGCAAGTTGTTCTTGTTATTCCACATTCTCCTCTATCATCTCAGAGTTCTGCTTATAATATTGTGTTGTCCTCTAGGAAATAGTTTCAATCAATCTCAAAAGTAGGAATGTTTTCTTAACCTTCTGTACACCAGTTGGGCAAGAGGGAATAGCAGTAAGGACAAAAGTGATGTCCTTGAATCTTTTGTACAAGTAATTTAAATTCAATCCGTTTACAGAGGTTAGATACCAGTATATTATTCAAATCCCAATAGACTGTAACATCAAGGGTGGGATGGTATTTAGATCCTGCAAATGCAACCTCCATTTTCTTTTCTTAATGCTGTTAACACATTTCACCTTACAGTGCAGAGTAAACATTCTAAAGAAACATCAAAGCAAATTCTGTTTTCTTTATTAATCATACAAGAAGCATTCTACTGGCAACGTTTCAGTTGTATCAATAGGTCAGGATACATCTGAATTTCTAGACTAAAATAAATTATTTTAAAAAGGAAATATTTTCACCGTGCATTATAGAGAAAAAAGTGGCAATCCAAAAAACTTAAGTTGTGGGTTCTTTGCTTGTTGACATCGTTACTGTTTCATTGTTACAAGATTAATTAATGTTCCAGAATCCATATATATAAAATATAGACTTATGAAATTGTCAATCTCCTTGGGTGAGATCTTCCTTGTGTGATCATTGGGAACTCCATGAATTTTTAGGGAATTTAAGATGCAGTTAATCTCATTGTAAATACATCTACAAACATGACTTTAAAGCGTTTCTTTCCACAAACTGAGGAAAACACTTTGGCAGGTTCTCTCATTTGTAGATTGTAAATATGTAACGTTGGCTTAGGTGGAACCTACCCTATATTATATAGCAGAGAAGCCATAGAAGTTCTTGAACATCTTGGCTTAATAGGAGAGTATATATGTAGCTGGCTGCTTTTTGTGTTGGCCAGTGCTGAAGACAGAGGAGACCACCACAAGTCTATGAAAATCCCAAAGAAACCCCTGGGAATGAAACTGTGAACAAATTCTTTTCTCAGGCACATCTTATAAAATGCTGGTCTTATTCCATAGAGTAGGAATGTGGTGACAGGAATTGTTATGCTCATTTTTGGGATGTTAGAAATAACTTAGCTGTAGGAATTACAGGTGACATTTGAACGCATCTGAGTCTATGTTAACTAATGAGAGCCAGGGACCAGCCTGATCCAGAAAAGAATGCTTGCAAGAGCTGATGAGCTGTACCAAACTCTAAGAAAGGTCTTGGCCGGTAAGTCTGCTTTTCTCAGTAGTAACTGCTGCTAGAGGAAGTAACCAGATGACAATTTGATAGCTACATATGGTCCTTACAACCACTGAATCAAAACTCTGCACAATTTCTTCTGCTGCCAAGACAAGTGTTTTGAATTGAACTCTAAATCTCTGACTTAGACTAACTTAAAAAATAAAAATAAAAAAAAAAAAAAAAAAGCTTTTTTGGCTTTTCTATCACCACTAAAAAGAAAGTGAATGTGATGAGACAAACTGTGTATACAGGAAATTGAATCTCTGGGACAAAACAAGCTAGTTAACTAGAAAGGGAGCCAAGAAACCAGGAGACGGTGATTATATAACATCCCCGTCTTTGGCTACAAGGTTTTTAGTAAATTCTGTCTTTGCTTCAGTGTTTTGCACTCCACTTACTGTCCATTCATTTCCTTACCATTTTAGCAGCAGGACACAAACTAGAAGGCAAGAAATTTCCATGAGGAAGAACTTTGTTATTCTTTGGAGTACTCAACACCCACCTGGATGTTTTCCTGCGTGACCTACTGTAGGTAATTGCTTTAGCAAGGGGTTGGACTGCTGCCTTCCAGCACCTACCCTTCTGTGATGTCTGCTTATCACTTCTGAACTCCAGTTTTCTCAGAGATATTTGGCATCAGGCTACGCTGTGTGTAATCTAAAGTCTTCTGGTAAATAATAGAAAATTTAGGAACAGAGTTAACTTCTCCTTCCAGGATTTTTTCTCAGCTTCATCAGCACCAAGATGTTTTGGTCCATGATAGTGCCCCTAGGTCCTTCTGTAGACAGGTTGTCTCTTCTTGCTGCTTATGTAAGGCATTATAAGGTCTTGACTGTAACAGAGAACTTATTTCCAAATGTTAGTGGTTTACATTAAAAATGCAGAAATAAAATATTATTCGTAAGAAAAGACATTTTAAACACAAAGAAACTGTTCATTTAAATTGTTGTCCAAATTTACTCCCCCTCCTGGAAGTCCACCTTCAGCCAGAGGAAGGAAACCCTTCAAGTGTCGTTTCATAAACTGTTGTTTAAAATTGACAGATAAATTCTGGGATATGGGAAACTCATGCAGAGAGCCATCAAATCAACATGACTTCTGGGGAATCTTTTATTGCACAATGTACAGGTATGTGCTCAAGATACAAAACCTTCCAGAATGACATGTTGGTCAGACCTCATCTTCTGATCGTCTCACTAGCTTAACAAGAGCTGTGGTTGTCATAAGGTAGTATTTCTAAAAACTGAATGTTCACAAATAATTTGAAGCTGCTTGATGCTTGAAACCCTCTAATTTTGCAATACTTGTTTTTAATTATAGAGCTTGTCATGGTGAAATGTTTACGATGTTCCTAGCTTTCACTATCTGTCAAAGTCAAATGGAGAGCTTAATCCCTTCATACCACTGGAAAAATTGGCTTAGTGTAAACCTGTGGAGAGGAAGGAGAATTTAAAAAATAGTGGTTTGTCAGGGCTTTGGTGACAGCTTTCTTCTTCCTTCTTTTCAGTGCCATGCTAACAGCTCATAGAGTCTTAAGAAAAGACAAAGTAAAAGAATCCTTTCAATGGGAGAGAAAAATGAATCACTTCGGAATAAACATAATTCCTCATCCTTGAAGGTCAATTAAACTTCTTTTCCTAGCAGAAGGGGGAGCTTAATAAAGTTATGAGTGTTCTAAAACTCATAAAAGCAGGTTTTACATTCCCCCTTCATGGATGAGCTCCCACAAGCCTCAAGTTTGTGAGCTCATAATCAGCAGCCATTCTGAGAGTAGCAAGCTGCTGAAGTCCATTGTCAACTCTCTCTGTTCCCAAGCTTTTCCCTGATGATCCAAGAATCCTTTTCTTTCTTTTTCATCCCAGGAATTTAGACCCAGTAATAACTGTGATCATAAAATAATAAATGTATGCATATGTGCGTCTATTTTCTTCATGCCAGGTCTGTAAGTGATCGGCGAAAAAAACTTGTAGGTTTTCTTTTTTTGAATAGCTGCTGAAAATGAGATGTGAAAATACGTTACTTAGACCCTGAACATATGACTGGAAAAGCACAGCTCAAAGCAATGCAGTGAAGTAAATCCTGAAATGTAGCAGTGATGATCAAGTAAATACATTAAAAATAGTTGTTTGAAAGCCTGGGAAGTATACCCTTGGATTTTGAATTGCCAGTCTATGAACAGGTGTTTTGAATGTTTGCATTGTCTAGAGTTTTCTGCCTTATTTGGACTTCTTTTCCTAAGTCTGGCTACTGTGACTTGCGATAAGCTTGCTTATTTTAGTTGTTCTGGCCTTAAAGTGGTTTGATATTTGCAGGTGGAAATTATCTTCCTTTTGAGTGTTCATACATTCTCGTATAGAGCAGAAATGAGCTGGGAAGAGAGATCTCAATCAATTTCTGGTCCCAGAAACTCACATAAAATTGAAGTGAACCTTATTTGCGACCTGTTACATGGATAAATTCTTACCTGCAAGAGCTTTGAGTAGTTAATGCAATTCTTAAGATAAAAATTACTGAGGACTGTCTGCAAAGGACTTGTCTTCTTTTGATAGCAACTGTCTTGTATCTAGCAGCCTAGAATGAATATTGGCATGAAATGCAACCCTTTTATCAAACCTCCCACTTCTGGGGTGCACCTCATAGAAGACATCATCACAGGTGAAATTTCAGACACCTAAAACAATAGCACAAAAAGGCACACCATAGGTGGTATTTCCAAGTCGTGTCACTCCCGTGGGATGCTGCCCATCCCAAACTGATCTTATGCGAGTTTCCCACAGGTTGCAGTCCTTCAAGAACTGCTCTGATGTGGCTCTGTATCACAAGGCCTATCTTTCAGATACCACTCCATGGGTAATGAAAGGGAAATTAGGTTACTGGAGTTGCAGTGGTGTGGTGGCAATGTTGCTGAACTACATACCATCACCTTTTCCCCTGAATATCTCCATTAGAACTCCCCAGAGCAAATGCATCATATAACACATATACATGTACACATATATTTTAGAAAAGGATTTCTCTTTGAATTTTCAGGTGATGGGATTACGAGTATCATGTTTATTCTTCAGGGAAATTACACTGTGTGCTTGTAGCTTGCTTGTTAAGCCAGAGGCCATATCTAGAGATCTTTCTAGAGAACTTCCCAGTGCTGACTTCATCAGTTTTTAAATCCTAGCACAGGAAACAATTTTTTAAACAAGGTGAACTATCAAAAAAAAAAAAAAAAAAAAAAAAAAAAAAAAATTAAAACAAAAAATTAAATATGTATTTTTACAACCTTAGCTCTGCTGATAGGATAAAAATACATCTAAGCCAACCCACACCAACATCCTCTGCAACTTCCAGTAATATCCACAGTCAAAAGTGGAATCGCATCTCAATATTCAGCCTTCCACATGGTTGTTGCAAAATAATACATGGAACAACATAATTTATAGCATAAAAGTCAAAAAGGTCATAATAACACCAACTACGTGTTAGCAGAATAAACTTCTGAAAATAACACACGTTTCCCAATTATAGTGGCCACACATTTAACAAATATCCTCTTTAGATACAAATTCAATAATCCCTTGATATTCTGTTTGGGGCCTAAGTATGATATCATTGTGTGATACGCACTGTTTTACTGCTTTCTAATGTAACAACTCTCCAGTGTGAAATATGGTTAAAAATCAGCATAAAATACTGATCACTTTGCTACAGTAGTAAATCAAAAGTTATTTCATACCTGAGCTGTCATGAGGGTATGATTAAATTTTATGGAATGGGAAGGATTTGGGAAGCCATTTGATTGGTCAATATTAGCTCTGAGGCACAGATATAAATCTTTATGACTGAACAGGATGAAATTCATTAGCCTCATACCCCTCCCCTCCTATAATGTTTCTATAAATTGACAAGAAAAGAGTGCCAGTGGAAAAAATATCATGGTATTCATTCCCTATTTTCTCCCCACAGAATAAAAATGTACTGTGGGATTTAGGCCTACACTTGCTGTATGATGGTTGTTAAAGGTCTGACAGCCACATGCTGGCTGTCTTTGGAAGGCTGAAGTGTGGAGGAGCTTATAGGAGCCAGAATCCTGCAAAAGGTGCTCTCCATTTCCAGCCAAGGCCCAGAGCCATCACTGCTCCTTTCCTGTATCAGTGGCCAAGCTTGATCAGCCAAGCCACCTGGTGCTGTTCGGAGAGCCAAAATGTGGAAGATTTCCTGGCATAGGCTGACCAGAAGTCTGCAGTGTTGTTGAGTCTCAGTCATTGTCTCCTCTATGACTTGGGGCAACCCCTAGAGCTGCATGCTCTGCTCCAGCTTCTGTGTAAATCAAAGGCATGTGGTTTTGAACTGCTGATCCATTTGTGCTCTTGTCCTTGCTCTCCAGGATTCAAACATCAGTGTCCATAGGAGATGACAGATTCCTCCAAGCTTACACAGCAAGTGAGTTGGCAGTGCTTATGCACAGGCCCTGATGGAGACATTTGTTTTCCTTTATAAACTGTAAATGAAGAAACAAGACAGCAAATGATTTGGCACCTTGTGTTTCTAAATGAGATTATTTTGACAGTTTCCCTCCTTCAGCATTAACCATGGGGTCCTGCATTTTTGGCCATTGTAGGTCCCCATTTATGTGGGAATTTTTTGTGCATCCCACAGCTGAGCAGCTGCCGATTCTGCTTAACCCAGGGCCAAATCTCTTCCCCAGCTTCAAAGGGAAAGAGATCCCACCCATGAAATGCCTTACTAGCACAGCATTGGCATCTCCATGGGTTTAAACACACCAATGACCTGCTTTGCAGCTAGCGAACTGCCTGCCGTCTAACTGGTAAAAGGATTTATCTGGAGCACCAATCCTGGGCTATGGGAATGTGTCCCCAACGGAATAAGTATATCTGTGGTGGTGTTTGAGCACCAACTATTCAGCTCATCTCCAAGTGATGGTAACGCGTGGAAGTGCTGCATTAGTGTTGCATTACAGCAGAAGTTTGACCAGGACCTTCGTCATTTTTCTGTGTCTGTCTGGCAACAAAACTGTAATAATTGTCTACGGACAGTTAATGATGTGTTTAAGCACCAGACTTTCTAATACTATAAATGTTTAGAGGGGTGATAAGAAACATTTTCCTTCAGACTGCTGTTCCCATAATAATTATAAATTGATAGTATTTATTGGAAGACAATCATAGAATCATAGAACAGTTTGTTGGAAGGGACCCTTAAAGGTCATCTAGTCCAACTCCCCAGCAATAGACAGGGACACCTACAGCTTCATCAGATGCTCAGAAGCACCCCATTCAGCCTGACCTTGGATGGATGCCCTCATCCTGCAACCTGTGTTGATGTCTCACTACCCTTATCATAATTATAATATTAATAAATAATAATAATTATAATTTCCTTCCTCCTTATATTCAATCTAAATCTCCCCTCTCTGGTTTGAAACCATTTCCCCTTGTTCTACCACCACAGACCCTGCTAGAGTCTGTCCCCCCCCCCCCCTTTTTTTAGCCCCTTTAGATACTGAAAGGCTGCTATCAGCTCTCCCTACAGCTTTCTCTTCTCCAGGCTGCACAGCCTCAGCTCTCTCAGCCTGTCCTCACAGGATTGATGTTCCATCCCTTGGATCATTTTTGTAGCCTCCTTTATACTTGGGAATTAGGCAGGTTTATTACTGAAACTCTTCTGAAACTGTGAGTGCTACTTTTGGCTATGCATCTTAAAATATATTAATTTATCTCTTGTAAATTCTCAAATATTGGTTCCAAAAAGAAGTCTGAGAAAACAACAGAAAAAGAAGGTAGTAAGATACCAGCAAAATACCAGTTTCCTTTAAAACAATCAGGGTATGACTAATGCAGAATTGGAATTAGGATAATAGTAAAACACTATTAAATGGGAAATAGCTTTCTCTACTGAAAGGATCTTAATGAAATTTCCCCAATTTAAACAACAAATTTAGAAGAAAATTTGACCACACTGAAGCAAAAAGGACTCATTTCTCATGAGTGATCAGTGAATTATCCTGTGAAGTAAAAATTCTCTACAGCAGAATTTAGCACCTTTGTAGCCCAGTGGCCACAAAAACACAGAGGAGAAGGCAAAATCTTGCTGATGGCTTCCCAGGCACTCAGTGCTTCTTGTTTAAATAAGAGGCGAGTCATCATCAGTCTTAATGGGAGTCAGTGCTGGTCTCATTGCACAGATTTTTTTTTACATCAGTGGGTATTTCCCTCCTTCAAACCATTCCTGCAAGAGAGGGATTTGCTGCTCTTTGTCAGGCTTTGTCAGTGTCAAGAACTTTGATAAATGCTTTGCTGTTCCTTCTTTGAAGGAGTGGTCAGGCACTGGAATGGGTTGCCTGTGGAGGTGGCGGAGTCACCAACCCTGGAAGTGTTCAAGGAAAGTTTGGATGTTGTATTGAGGGACGTGGTTTAGTAAGAACTTTTGGTGATAGGTGGATGGTTGGACTGGATGATCTTGTAGGTCTTTTCCAACCTTGGTGTTTCTGCGACTCTGATACATCTAAAGTTCTTCAGAGTGATTTCATAGAATCATAGAATCATTAAGGTTGGAAAAGACTTCTGAATCTAATCCAGCCATAAACCTACCAGCACCACGCCCACAAACCCATGTCCCCAAGAACCATATCACACATTTTTTGTTCACCTCCAGGGACAGTGACTTCACCAGCTCCCTGGAGGTGATGGTCTGGTCTGATTTAATTGCTTTTAGAAGAAAACAAACAACGCACTATGCTGAAATAGAAGATGTTTCCCTTAGAGACTACTATTTCAGGAACAGGAGAGCCTCTTATTTCTGAACAGCACAGAATGGGACGCATTTCTCCTTTCAGATAGAAGGAGAAGCCCCTTAGATGGGGATCACAGTGACATTCCTTTGTTAACACAGATGGCTGAGTATAGGCTGAACAGACCAATAAATGCTCTTGTTTGACTTGTGCCCTCTGAATCCGTGGTTGATTCACAGTCTTTAGTGCCTTTGTGTGGCCATCTGGTCACCTGGCCAGCTGCCCAGGGACAGCCTGCTCCTACCCTTACCCTTGGACATATGGCTGTAGTGCTGAGCAAAGGGCAGCCTTTGCTGCAGGGCAAAAGGCAGCAGGGGCACGGAACTGGGAAATTCAGGGGAATTCTCCTCTGCTTTCCCCTCTGCTCAAGCTCTCTTCTCTGGCAAGGAATGGGAAGAAAAAATGCAGAGAGTGAGTCTGATGTCCTCAGGCACTTTGCCTGCTTGTGGTGCTCCCAGAGGATTTGCAAGCGGAGGGGACCCAAGGCAGGTGACCCCCTTTAAGCAGTTTACCCTAAGCTCCCTTGAGGGTCTGCAGAGTTCTTTGAGTTATCAATCACCTGATCTCACTTCAGGCTGTCTCCAGCTGAACACATCCAGCTCCCAGTAGAGCAGGGGAGAGTTGGTTCCCATTAGAAATTCCACCTGCAGACATCTACCAGGGAGCTGGTAGGTAGAACTGCCATTTCCCACTGGCTTCACCCAGTTACAGCTGCTGTGGGAGCACAGCCCCCAGGCACCCATCCTGTAAAGCTGGATTTACATTTTGCACAGCCAAGTAGGTGTCATTTTGAGGTCTGGATACCAGAGCATTAATAACACAAGTGCAGTACTCATGGGTGCAGCCCATATAAAGAAGATGTTCCCCTCCAACAGCAGTTGCCAAAGAACATGCCCCCGAGACCTGCATTTTTGTACAGACTGTCAGAAAGCAACAGGTCTAAAATATACCTGGACAGAGATAATGAGCTCCAGGCTTTATGCTTAGGAATGATTAAAGCAGTAAGGTTATTTGAAGGCAGGAGATCTCCAGGGGATAACAGGCAGCAGGTCCAAACCCACAGGGAATTAAGTCAGCATTCACTGCAGAAGATGGTCACTTTGCTATGATTTGTCACATATGTATAATTCAAAAATTAGTGTGCAGTTCTGTTCTTTCAATAGTGCCTTCTAATAGTTTTTTGAAAGATTTATTTACAAAGGCTTATTGCAATATTTTATTCATTCTATTTTAACTTTTTATTACAGGCAACAAAAGCTGAGAAAAATACATTGAGAAATTGCTCTTATTATGCCCATAAACTACCCTTGACTAGACAGTAAAGTAGTAGCTGTTTTACAGAAAAGTGTAACTTGCTTCACAGTTCACCACAGCTTTGGAAGACTTCTACACCAAAATCACTCTTTACAGCTGCAAAATTGGAAAAAAACACCTCAAAATGAAGTACCTACAGAGGAGATTTAGGACTGAATTAATAGATTAAAGAGCCCCAGATTTCCAGAGCTAGACTGTACTAATCCAAGTGCTCAAACATGAAATTGAGGAAATATTAAGTATTGTTTATCTGTGCCTTCCTGTCTAAGAAATGCAGGGCAATAAATACAATCTCAGTGTACAAAGCATGATACTACTCTTTCCAAGTTCTTTATGAGTTATATAAGGATTCTGAGACTCGTGATCCTCTCTACAACACACAAAAATATAAGCTATAATAAAGAATTATAAAACACTGATATGAAAGATTGATATGTTGTTTAGAATTAATGGCATTTTTATAGAAAAAAAAGAATGGTGATTCACATATCTCTTTTAGGATTATTTGAAAAGAGCCCATGAGCTTGAAGATAAATAAGGGTTTTCTTGGTGCAGAAGACCTGGAGTTCCAAAAACCTCAAATGTCTCACGAAGACTTGCAATGAAACCAAGTTTTAAAGGAAAGTCCTACTTCAGATTAACTACTGAAAGCAATTAAACTAGCAACTGCTTGATTAATGAATCAAGGGATTAGAAATAAACAGTTTGATTTCATATAGGAGAGCAAGAAGAGGTGGGTTTCTGCCTTAAGGTTCTCCATTCACTTCTGTGCTGTCTGTTCCCAAAAGGCTTTGGAGAAAGGGAAGATGCTTGACTAAATCTACACCTGACTGATGGGCTGAGAAAGAGTCTTGTGATCTTCTGCAGCTTTAAGATAAAAAGGCACGCTCCATTCATTTTGGATCTCCACCCAGCTCTCACCAGCAGGTATGTTACGTGGAGACACAAGGCATGGCTTATCATTCTGTCACCTGCACACGGGATATCTGATGGTTATCTTTTATGAAGAGGTACTACATGGCATATGGGTGCTTTGTGAAGCCGTAAGAGATATTTGTGTGGAAAATCTCATCCTTGAACACAAAATGTCTGGGCAGAAGATGAGTTTGCACATGGTGCACTGTGGTTTCCACATGCCCTGTGCCTGGGCTGCACCAGTGGCGGTGGGCATGAGAAGTGAGAGCACTCTCCTCTTTGCAGGTCTGCACACTGTGAAATAATTGGTCTCAACAGAGATCTGTCCACACACACTAAAGCAGCCACAAAAAACAAATGTCTCCCCATGCTGTGAGCAGCCAGCATTCAGATTATGAGCTGAAAGTTGGACCTCTTGACAGCACACAGCACGTAAAGCCCAAAGAGAAGATCAGAAGATCTTTCATCCAAAGAAGGGAGGACACATCTTCAGTACAGCCCTTCACCACCCCGTGTTCAATCAATACTTCCTCAGTGCTGAAGCAATCCTTTTTTCTGTTTCCAGTCTTTCCCTTATGTAAGGTGAGTCGGGCCCATCCAGTATTTATGGCAGTCGTTATTTCATATTGATTGTTTTTAGCTCTTAGTATTCAGCAGCAGAGAACTGTCTATTGAAGTTCAATGTGAAATCTGACTAGAGTAGCACTGTGATAATTATTTTATGAATTAATTACAGTTAAGTGGCTGAGCATAAGGGCAATTGTAATTATCTGTATCATACAGTGAAATCCTGCAAACTGTCATGCACTTGAGCCTCTGTACTTTTCCTCTGTCTCTTAAGCTCATTGAAGCTAGCACCATAATTTGGCTCACAGGCTGTGTTGATTGAATGCAACACGTCTGTCCTGGGCTTGTGGGTTTTTCCCCTGAAGATCCTATTAGTAGCTTTTTCCTCTTCCATACTCTCATCCAGCTGCTATGTGAAACAAGTTTCAAGGTCAGGCAATAACTCTGTTAGTCCTTATGGTAACATCCCTTCTTTGGGTAAAAAATCTTATCAAAATGATTCAGGAATGAGTGTGGAAGCATCTATCTAATATTGCTTGCTTTATCTTGGGCAACTGTCTGAACTCTGCTTAGTAATGTCATATCTCATCTCTGCTGCTCCCCTCCTACTTCTGAATCTGCCTGAGGAGGGTATTAAGACTGAAACCAAACAATCACGAAAGCTGGCTGTGGCCTGGCTTAGCTGGCCTGGCTGTGAACATCTGTCAAAAAGATATTGAAGTCAGTTCAGTATAGACTGGAGCAGAACTTGCAATGGTTGGCCAGAGTTTAATGAAGCTTTTGTGGATATTCAGAAACTCACAACATCTAGCACAGCCAGCACAGTGTGTGCGTAGGAACGCAGCAAAATTTCTGCTGATCAGGTAGGTACCACTTGGGACATGGGCAGCGTTATAGCTCAGCCCTGATCTGAGGGCTGAAGGGTCCCTTTGCTCTCCCCACCTCCCATGGGGATGTTTGCACATTCCATGTAGCCCCTTATGATCAGCTCTGGAAGCAAAACTAGTTTTTAAAATCAGAGAAACGTGGTTTGTGTGGGAAGAAGAAAAGATCAAAGACTAATTAACTTAGATCTTAGGAAACGAACCACAGATCAAGCAAGAAAGAAACTAGGAAAATTGAAGAAAGATCTCTCATGCTGCAAAATTATATCTGGAGAGCTGAAGTACACAGCAAAGTCTGCGGTGAGAGCAAGAGGCCCTGAAGCAATGCAATAACAAAGGTGAGAGAGGATGAATATAGTAACACTTTTCTCTAAAAACGATTACAAGGCACTCGATGAAAGCAGGAGAAATGTATGGCTTGCACTATGTGTAATCTCAAACACACTTTTTTGCAAATGTAAAAATCAATATAAATGATGTGAAATAGAAAACATTTCCCCAAAATGTAAACACTGAGGATATTTTCATTACAGTGATACTGTGTGATACAGAGTACTGCATGTTACTTGCTCTTTCAGCCCTTGTTCTAGAAGATGTGAGTTAGAATTATAACTTACTAAAAATCAGTAATCTAATATTTCTAACTTCTGGCCATTGTAAAATATTTTGATCAGCTTTCTGACCATCCACAAAGTGAGCAGCTATTGCCCTTCTCTCTATAGAGGAAATGAGTTTGTTAGATTTTGGCTCTGCCCTGAGTAGCGCTAAATAAATAAATCCAGATGACTGAAATGTGTGGGAAAGAGTTAAAGCAGAGCAAAGGCCAAAACCTTCCACTTCTGAAATATATCTAGAAATTCAGTTGACATCCATGGCAGCATAACATCACAGCCTCTTTGGAGGTACTTAGTTTAATTTTATACAGGGATTAACACAGCTGATCTGGAGACTAATTCAGTCCTTATTGCTTTCAGCCTTGTTGGGGAAATGAATCTTTGTTTCTAAAAGCAAACATGGGAGCTGGATCTGCCAAGATGAGGCTCTAAGAGCAGGGCCTCTGATTACCAATCCATTTTGGAGGTGTTTCACTGGAGTGACTGGAGGCATGACGATGATATTTTGCACGATCCCTCTCATTTTCATGGTCTTGTCAAGTCACATAGCTTGGGGAATATAACAATACAATTAGGATAAATGCCCATCAACACCTGGACATTCAACCTCCAGTTCTGCTGTCAGCCTCTAAACTGCTCTACTAGTACTAATGAACAGTAATCTCCTGAAGATGTTGAGACAGAACCTTACAGCTATCTCACCTACCAGTACCACTGGGAAACACTGCAGTAGTTTGGGAAATAAAATGTAGTTGCACTCATTCTTTCATTCTTTCTCATGGTTGCTCATGACATCATTCTTTCTACCATCCAAAATAAGTGGCAGTACATAGCCTCCAGAAGTGTATTTCAGGCTGCTTGCATGATAAATCACCTTTCACTGCAAAAAGTGAAGAGCTGACAACCCTGTGCCTATGCTTTTTAGCATGTCCTTTGGAAAGAAAACTGACTCCTTCTTTTTTGAAATTTTTGTTCTGGAAATACAAAAAGTCTATTTATGTGGAAGTATATATATATATATATATAGATAGATTCTTTTTTCTTTCTTTCTTTCTTAAGTTTTTTAGTCCTTAGAGGCTTCCATGATCTCTTATCCTACCGTGGTTGAAGCAAACTCCAAGAGATGTGTTGCCAGAGACATGATTATGATTATTTCCTTAGAACAACTACTATTTATGAGCGACGTTAGCCTGGCTTAAGCAATGTATTCAGCATTCTGTTCTTTTGTCAGAAATATAAAGTACCATGAGTGTTTGAGAAATTGATTCTTGTTAATTCTCAACCCTTTCAAAATTCAGTTTAACTGTTGTCCTTTCTAGGACAAAGTGCTGACTGCAGCAGCTCATCTTGGGAAGTTGTCAAAACCTCTGAAATAGAATACTTTCTGAGAGTCAAACGGGGAGAAGACTCAGCTTACAGCCAGGCTAACTCAGCTTCTTAGAATGGTTAAAGTGACATCTGTCTCTTCCATATCTTTGAGTCTGGGTTGCTCCCATATCTCACCTTACATCATCCCTTTCTTCTGGGCACGAATGTAAGATTCTGGATGGTGACCTGTTATGAGCATGGGGAAGCCATCTAGGTATTTCTATCTATAAAATAGACTGCATAAGACTGAATTCTGCAGTATGAGCTGGGAGAGATCAGGTGAAGCAGAATATGTCTCGAACATGAGACTTTTACTTTCCCTTTTCAAGATTTTACACCTTTCTGTTAAGTAGACCGTTTTGTACAATGGACTTTCTTTATAGAGTTGTAAACTGTAAGGTTTTTCCAAGTTACCCATTCCCATTCAGTCACTTCACCTTCCCCTCCACACAGACGAGCCGAAGAATCAATTCCCATCTTCAGAGATGTTAAAGCAGCTAATAAGATTGATAGGGCTACTTCACCTCCAGATATAGCTGCCCAATTTTTGCTCACTGCTCTGTATATCAAAAATTTCTACCCCTCCTTTAGGAAAAGAAAAATCATGGCTGAAATTCATTCTTGACTGATATCCTATAAACATTTGGAGATACAAGTATGGTGGGATATAATAGGTGATAGAGCAGGGCTTTAAAAAAAATTAAGATGTTTTAAGAAAAAAGCATCAGAAGTTGTAATTATTTAGGGATTTAAGGCCTCTTCTTGTGTCTTTCAGTAACTACAAGTGTTTAAAGTAATGAGAGATTCTTGCTGTCAATCTATACCTCCTGACTGACAGATTTTGCAGTCTCTGTTATGAACTTCTAATGAAAGTTTTGTTCAGCATGAAGATTCCTCCATATTTTAAAAGCCTAAAAAGAACCTCCCTGCTACACAGGAGAAATTCCAACTTACAGCATTCAGGTAACTGATGTTCAGTGAAGTTATAAGCACTGAAAGCAGGTTGTTAGTTGGTACTTTAGTAATCATGCCTCACTCAAACTCTGTGCCTGTGTGTGTCAGTTCACCAGGCAAGAATCACAGAATCACAGAACTGTGGGAGATGGAATGAACCTAAAGAGATCATGGAGTCCAACCCCTCTACTGAAACAGGTACCCTACAATGGGTTGCACAGGTAGGCATCCAGGCGACTCTTGAATATCTCCTTAAAGGAGACTCCACTACATCTCTGGGCCACCTGTTCCAGTGCTCTGTCAACCTTACAGCATGTCAGTACAGAACTTCCTATGTACAAGATTTAGGCAATTACTGATGAAAAAGCTTTGTTTCCAAGTGAGTTCTCAAATTAAAAGATTACAGGAGTGTCAAAGCACGCACCCACCTTGCTCAACAGGTGTCAAAGTCAGCTGAATAGAAATTGCTTCAAGGATCAGTTAAGGACAGCACCCTGCTCTAATCTAGATATGTATACCCTCACTGATTCAGAAAACAGAGAAGGTAAAGCAATGGGAAAAGTCTCATCTTGAAAATATTTGTTCAGAAAAGCAGTTCCAGTGTGCAGCCATGCTAATAAAAATAAAAATAAAAATAAAAATAAAAATAAAAATAAAAATAAAAATAAAAATAAAAATAAAAATAAAAATAAAAATAAAAAGGGCAGGCAATCACAGCCATTGCCAGGATTGCCAGGACTTTCACGCTCTGCTTAGGCTGCACCTTTGATCCTACACGAAATCCCCAAAGCTTTGTGCCACCTGAAAACAAGGCCCTGTCACCTCCGAATAGAACTGGCTTAAAGGATGGATCCGTTTCTGAAGGACACAAAGCATGTGGTGCAGCTATACATAGGAAAAAACCCATGTGATTTCATAAAAGAGTTATGCTCCACTGGCTTGTTAGAACATGGTGAGTTTTACTGTCAGTGTAAAGGCTTCTGCAATGAAGCTGAGCATGACACTGGGTAGGATATTCATAAAGCTTTTAACCCAATTCCTTGGTTTCCAATTAAAATAACATCTGAAAGGCAGAATCATAGAGCCATGAGATATTAGTGCAGTGCTTAAAATTAAGCTAATTCTAGAAACCATCTCTTAAAAAAAAATTAACGATCATGAGAGACTCTGCAGAAGTCAGATGTGGGATGTGAGCTTTGTTATTGTTTATATTAACAATGAGTATAATAGCAGAGAAATAAAGGTTTTCTGGTTTGTAAATTACACAAAAGAGCGACAAATGATAATGGACTTTGAAATTGGACTCTGAAGCAATATCAAATAGTGAATGTGATTAAATATAGATAAACAGAGAACAATCAGTCATGGAACAAGAAAACAAAAAAGGCAAATGCAAAAATGGAAATTTGCTGCTGCGAACTGCCAAGAAAAGAGATTTGTCAAAGAAAGAGAAAATAGATCAGAAGATGTCCTGACTTCAGGCAGCAGCTTTGCTAATGAATGCAAACAGGACGTTGTCTGCACTGCTGGGGAATAAAATCATTTGTAAATCAAAGGAAGAGATAGAACAGTGTTTCTGTACAACATATTCGTTAAAGGCCTTCTCTAGTAACCATCATTATGCTTTTGGAAGAACCTTATTTCTCTTAATAGGGCAAAATAGAGATGAATCCTAATATTATGCATCTCAAAGATTTGAATGAAGGAGAAATTGTATAAAAATGAGACTTGCTCCGCAGTGCCTGATGCCATGCATGTAAACATTTTTATAATTAATCAATAGCATTGTTTCTGAGAAAGAATATACACAGGTAAGAGTAATAGAGAAGAAATACAGTGCCCTCCAACAATTCTTAGTGCCCTCCGTGCCATGACCTCCCCCTGCCATCTGAGGACAGCATTGCCCACAGGCATAGATAATTTTGAAATACTGAGGAGAAACGTGCTGGGGAAGGGTCCTCCATCTGAGGTGCCCTTGGTGCAGTCACATCCATGTCCTGAAGAACCAACAGCTATTGTTACACATCACTGACAAAGAGGTGTGCTCTGCTCTAGAGAGCTTGCTATGCAGGTAGACAAAAACTGGGGACAGCAAGACATTTGCAGAGCAGTGATTTAGAAGCACAGTCATTGAACCAGGATCTCCACACACCAGTTTTGTAGAGTTAGAAGTACACAGCTGTTTCTGAGGTGTAAAACATTTGTATAGCAAGGTTTTATTTTGTTCATTGCCTTCCCATGGGCTTTTTCAGCAACTGCATCTCTCTTCATTTCTGACCCTCAATTTCCAGGTCTGCTGTGTATCCTTTTCCTTTACTGGTGCTGCAGTAGTGCTAAGCTCTCTAACACATTTAATACATCCTTTCTTTACAGCACTAGCTGTTCAGCATGAATGTATTGCTCTTTACTCGTCGATCTTGTGTTCCCCTGACACTATTTTTGACAGGTTTTGAACACGTCACAGATAGAGAGGAGGGGAAGAAGAAATGAATCAAACTAAAATCCCAGGCAATGAGCTTTCTTGCTTCTGAAAGCTCTTTTTAGTTTATGTTTGATCAGAAAGTTCATTTATTATCCTATTTTTAAGAGTTGCCTATTCTACCTCCAAGATCATAATTGCTTTGCAGATTGCTTGTATCATTAATACACTATATCTTCATTTTCTAGCCTAGGTAGTAATTGAGCGTTCAGTCATTGTTATACTCACCATTCTGCCAACATTTATTAAAATGAGGCAATTAACTATTGTCTTAAATGGAGTTTAGAGGTAAGGCTCATTAGTTTTAGACTCATTACAATTAAGTGGGATGATAAATGTAAAATTATTTTATTGCAGCTTGGTACAGAATACTTGTTTTATTATCTAATGTCAGTGTTGACTTTGCAGTGTGATTTTGCAGTTCCTCTGGGCCCATTTTATGGAAATTCAAGCAATTACATAGGTGCTGTTATAACTGATAAATCTCAGTCCATTTATGTCCTGATGTTTGACACTGGAGTTATGCTGCCTCTCATCTTCTGTAAGGTAAAGATGCCCCAGAAGAACTTTATCTGTTGTCTTCTGAAAGCACACAAACGTTTTAATCCTATGAGCAGTTTCCATACCTTTGCTTCATAGGCACTTCCATGTCAGATGCCATTTTGTCAGACTGCTCCTCTGCTGCCATCTGTCACATGGCAATAAAATGTAACTGAATACTGGTGGGAAGGTTCATCCTCTACTGTCATAACACCAACACTCATCTCTGACATCATGGGCTGACATAATAAAATAGGAGGCACTGCTTTCAGAGCAAGGCTTGTGAAACCCTCAAATCACATTGAGAAAAATCATTCAGATTGCGCATGCAGGAAGACACTAATGCAATTACTGGGCTGGTACACAGAAAATATCTCTCCTCAGGCTATTTTAATTAACTTGAGAGAAGTTTCTGAAGACAAAAAGTATCGCTCTTCTACCCAAGACAGCTAAACCTGGACATCTAAACCTAAAGTCTGTCTACAAGGTGGTGTAGATTCATAGGCTGATTTCCACCACGCACTCAGCTCAGCTACGAACCTCTTGAATAAGTGCTTTTCTAATTAAGATCCTTAACGTAGACCAAAGATCATAGAATCATTCAGGTTGGAAAAGACCCTTAAGATCATCTAGTGCAACCACTGCTCATGTAAGCTATGTGTTCAACAAGCTCTAGGAGACAGCTCCTTATGTAATTCAGAAGAATTACTCAGGAGCATGATGTTAAGACACCTTATTAACAGCTTTGCTGAATGAGAGCCTCAAGATCTAAATATACCCAGACAAGCTTGCATATCATATCAGCTAATACCTCTTATCCATATACCCAAACATACTCACTCTTGCAGGGCATCTTCTATTGCAGCTTTTGTGTCACTGGAGATGTAAATTACATCACTGTCTTGCTTATATTCTTCTTAGGAAATTGAGAACATCTATTAGAGCACAGAGGACCTACACCTACAGAGCTTCATACCTCACCAAGTTTCTTTCTTGTATTCACAATGAGATAAAAGCCACAGAGTTGGTAAATGCCTGTTTGAAACCTGCCAGGCTTTCTTGTCAGTTTGTGACAGCTTTGGGAATCCCTGGGCTGGCTGCAAAAATACTGCTGTTGTGGTCCTTTCTCCAACCAGTTTATGGCTGTAAAACTGTACTGTTGAAGTCAAGGGGAGTCTGATCTCTATCTGCAGGATGGTCAGGTGGCCTAAGGAAAGTGCACTGAGTCACAAATGGTCTTTCTCATCACCGAAATACCACTGCAGACAAAGAGGACTCTGATCTGTCAGAAATCCATCAGTGAGTCCCTGGGATGTACAGGAGAGCTGTGTCAGGTCCTTAAGAAATGCCAAGGTTAGATGTATTGAGGTATCAGGTTAATCAAGAGAGCTTCTTGAGTGAAAGAACCATGTAAACTTGCAGAATTTAGTCTCTTTTTGGCATTTCTTCTTGATGCACTAAAACATCTGTGCAAAATATCTGTTTTTTCAGTTCATTGGCCAAAAAGAAAAATGGGACAGGGAGCAGTGGGAAAGAGGAGAAGATTTCACTCAGTTGAAAGCCAAAGCCTTTGTGAATGGGAAAGTAACAAATAATTCATGTCACATTAAATAAAATCTTGTACTTGATCCAAAACAAAATGCTTGTGTGAGGAGTCTTCTTAATGTTTGAATGCTTAATAAAAGCAGTCAAATTAAATTAAATCAAACCTGACTTTGAATAAAGGTCTTCTTTAAAAAAATGTCAAAGCAAGAGGTGAGGAGGTGATCAAGAAGCCTTCAAAATGCAAACAGAATCATGGAATAATTTATCCCAGAAGAGACTTCATCATGGGGCCATGCCTTACTGTATTTCAAGTATCTTCAAGGATGGAAATTTCATATTGCTGCTTGATAATCATTGAATGAGATGCTCGTGGAGCACTGCTCAATGGGCTTCTGCAGGAGAAGAAATCATGAGTGCAGACACAATGGATGCATCAGCTACTTGCTACTGCTCTGCAGCAAGGTGGCTGTTCAACATCCAGCATATTTAACGTTGTCTGGACTGCTCTGTTGATGAGGAACATAAACATATAAATATATATATGTATATATTTATTTATTTTTTTTCTGAGATACTGAGAAGACCAGGTTTTAACCCAGACACCGCTCACACTTTCAGTGAGGCTGAATGTGAAGAAGTGTGCACAGATCACACTGCTGCAATGCCCAGGCATCAGTGGTGTTAGCTCAGTTGTCCTCTTACCAGCCTGTGGGGAGAGACGTGTCACATGGAACAGGGAATAAGGCAAGAAGAGGCTGTGGCCTGAATCTTGAAAGCATTTTAGGCACCTCGTATGCATGGATGCCATGGAAAGGAAGCAATGCTTAATTTCTTTTGAAATTGAGTCCCTAAGAGATTTGTTAAACGCTTTATAAACTAGCTGAGTAGAGAACAAATTGAACCTTTTCTCCTCTGCCTTGAGTATTTTGAGTGCTGGAGCAGGCTCTTGCTCATTGTGTCTGTTCCCAACACATGAAGATGGATGTTGCCTTTGGAAACAAGCAGAATTCATGATTCTTTCACTGCGTAAACTTTATAGAATGTCAAATGCGACACAAAGTGATGCCAAAGATGCCAGTTTGGAACTGGCCAGTAATGTACTTGGGAATCAAGTAATGGGCATGACATGAAATTCATATTATCATGATGGTTTGTAAAAAAAAAAAAAACAAAAAAAACACCTTTTGCTTAAGAATCTATTATTCAGTGACAACTTTCATTATGTACATAGAATAATTTTTCCTACATGCTCAAATATTTTCCTATGTTAGTGCTTTGGCTTTTAAAATACAATGTGTAATCCAGTATACAATTTAAAGTAACAAAATGAAAACAAGTAATTGTTGATTAGTGAAAATTACTTGACCTTTTCAAGAAAAACATATTTCATAAAGGACTAGCACATTATTTGAAACTGTTGTGTGTTAAGGGGAAAACTAAACAAACCAAACAAAACTGAACTAAACCAAACAAGCAAACAGACCACAGACTTTATGTCTTCTACGTGACTCCAAATTAAATTTCAAATCTGAGAACACATTTTTGGTCAGAAATTTGTTTTTTTTTTTCCAGCTGTTTTCATTACTTGTTTCCTGGGAGAGATGGGGAGGTAGCAAAGTATAATTTGGAGAGGCTACAGAGAGCCAAAAATCCTGTAACTAACATTCCAGGAAAGGTGCTTTGTGCTTTCAGTCAGGAAGTACTGCAACGATGTAATCAAAAAGAGAATTTGCGCCTTCTGGGGAACTTGCACAGAATCAGTTGCTGCCATTCTTCAGCATCAAATCCTCAGAAGTTGGCAGATTCGTATTTTCAACAATAAGATCAACACTGAATGATTGCTTTCAGCAGTAAAATTCCAGGCAGCAAGCCTCATTCCTCTTGCTTGGAAAGGGAATTTAAATGAATGAAATTCAAAGCCTTCAACTTACAGTGCCACCCGGTCACTGGCCTGTCGCTCCTACCATTCGCTCCCAGATCATCAGAGTTTCTATGCACAATACATTCTCTGATTTAAACAAACCTGCCACCAGCAAGCAGGGGAAATGCAGGTTATCTGCCTTCACCCACAAGTCCTGTGTTTACCCAGGGAGGACTGCACTGCGCAGGATGCACTGATTTCCCAGATTAGATGTGACCCTGCCAACTATCTCGCTCAGAACAGAGTGCCTGTGATTAGTAGCTATCCGTGAAATGTTCAAAGTGAACCCAGATTTAGCGGTCTCATGGTGCATAATCCCTGCGCGTGGGGGCTGAGATGAGCCGCTGTGACGTAGTTGGTAATTAGGCAGCTTGAATAGCTGAGCTCCTTCAGCTTGCTGGGTAAATCCTGATTTCTCCAGGGAGTGCGCTTTACGCAGTGCAAGATAAAAAAGCAGCAAGGCAAACACACAGCTTACAACAAAGCCAAGAAGCAGCTACTCACACTGCCCATTGCCCCTCGCTTCGTTTTCTCGCTGCCTGTGCAAAGAGCCTCTTTCCTGGGACATTCCCTACACTGGATAATGTGGCTTGATTCCAGAAACTGTAGTTGCTTCCCAGATCAGTGATGTGAATATCCCAGATCTTCATTTCACACCTATTTAGACCACTGCTGACTCAAGTAACCGTGATTCAGTCTATTTTATATATTAATATCATATTGCATTACTCTAAAAAGATCAAGATGCTTTCTCTGGATCAGTAAGATCTATTTCTTGTTTTTTTCTGTTACTCCCTCTTACAGGAAGAATTGGTTCTTATGGCTTCTGACTTAAATCCCTGTTAGAGTACAGGGGGTTGTATTGCTCTGGAGGGGACCATTTCAGATTGCAAGTTCATTTTAAGTAACTCCATTGTATTTTCAGTGTTCATCCTCCAATCCAAGATTATCTTCGCCCATCTGTTATTTCTCCTACTGGCTACATGGCCTGTGGATCACCCAGATTTTCTTCTAAAATCTCATTCTGTTTTGCAGGTTTTTGTGTGTGTGTGTCCATTCACTACTTGACGCTTATTGCCAGTGTGCATTTTTACCTGAAAGCTACACGTTATACAGCAGAAGGGTTTGTG
This sequence comes from Lagopus muta, assembly GCF_023343835.1. Classification (NCBI taxonomy): domain Eukaryota; kingdom Metazoa; phylum Chordata; class Aves; order Galliformes; family Phasianidae; genus Lagopus; species Lagopus muta. The sequence continues at coordinate 7,320,199 of NC_064439.1, forward strand.
CACATATCTGTAGGTCTGTGTGCTGCTGCTGCCCCATGCCTTGCAAGTGTGATTCCCCAGTGTCATACAGGGGCAGCAGAAGTCTGTAGAAGCACATGGGTACGTGTTGTACAGCCCCCGAGGAAGTCCATATGTCTGATGTTGATTTGCAATGCAGTGCTTCTTGAACAAATTCAGACCCATTGGTACGCACTGAAAACTGATATTAGAATTTTTCACTAGCTTATTTTTCACTCACTGCTGTAGTTTGCACTCACACTCACCTAATGTTGTCCTTGCAGATGTGCTCTTTGACAACTGATTGACTTAGAATTGCTGTACTTCTGGATTGCAGAAGGGCTTTGCTTCTGCTTGTTCTTGCTAATACTTACAGTAGGTACAAAAGGCACAGAGAAGCAACCTTTGATCAGAAGAAAATTCCCCTCCCCCTCCCCCCCCCCCCCCAAAAAAAAAAAAAAAAATAGTTCTGGTCCAACCAAAGCTGTTGAACCTGAAATAAATTAATATAAAGCCATCCCCTGGACTTAAATTACACCGAGATCTAACAAGTTGTTCACACAGAATCCCTTCTGGCTTTCAAGTTATTCTTCCTGTCTTTTTTCTTACTGAATAATTACTCAAGAGGGAGACTGAAAAATGTGATACTGCTACTGATATGCACTTTGCATTATGTGGTGTCTTTAAAGCTTTATTGAGCCTGCGTCCCATTATGCTGGAAGCTGTAAAGACAAAGAGGAAGTCACTGTTGACCTCAGGGAAATTAGCATTTAATTTAATAGCATAAAACAGGTGGCTGTGAAAACTTGGAGGCTGACGAGGCCTGGGAGCATGGAGGAAGAGGCTCATAGGAGCAGTTCAGACAGGAGAGTATATGGAATTTAAACACTGACATTTTTTCATTCTAACTCCTCTGCAGTTACTTGTTTAGGCTCTTGTAAAAGCAGAATTAGTCCCAATTATTTTATACCATATAGTATATACATATATATATATATATATATATATATATATATATATATATATATACATACTGTGTGAAATTCTTTGTTCTTGTAAACTTGGTGATATTACCTGCTGCTATACCTACCTGGTTGGTCATAAACCAGAGATGCAAGAATAGTGTTTTACTGTTTGCAGAGGGCTGCTGCAATCAGAAATTGAAGCCCAAACAGCACAGTACCCTCCAGTATCTCCCTGGTCCTCCTGTTTTAATGTGTGTATGCAGGCTATTGATACTTCAGTGCTAACTAAATAATACCCCAGGGGAAAACACAGAGATGCTGGACAACAACTTCATCCTTCAGTGATGAAGGATTGGCACATAGAAGAAGAAAAGCTGGAAAATGTTGTTAGGCAATTGTAGCAGAAATGCTAAGTCATGACCTGAAGCATTGATTGAGCACCTGGTGGGAAGACAGGGCCAACTCAAGGGAGCTCAGCTGCATGCAATGCACCTGAGTGACCAGAAGGGCCGGAGCTAGGATCCACCCCTTTCTAGACCTCATTTAAGAGTTGGCAGTGGAGGTGAGAGTATTTTTCCAGAGATTCCTGCCTACCTGCGCCTTTTACAGGTAAGCAGTTTTTTCTTCCTTTGTTTCTGTGGCTGTTGTGTTTGGCTTGTTCTCACTTGCTGTAGCTGAGGATTGTGTCATTTCACTGTTATTGCTGTACTTTCCATCACTTTGTAGAATTACAGACAATATAGCTCACATTACAGGTGGGCTCTAACCACTGAGCTTGATTGCATCTCTTCTAGGACTGAAGCAGGGGGTAAGGCAGGTTGCTTGCTTTAGGTTCCAGGCTTGATTCCCTCCATCTCTTCACTCTTTGTAAAATTTGTGGATTGTCATAGGAATTGTTCATGCTAAATGTCATCCTTTGTATCCCTGCAGGTGCTGTAGAAATAGAAAGAATCTTTCTCCCCCAGTCCCGTTACGTGTGTGCAATTGAAAATATTATAAGGGCTAAAGGGCTTAAGACTGTTAAGGTTTTCATGGGCCAGCCACAGAGAAGAAAATGCCACTGGCTTTGCTTGGTAGATAAGACAAAAATGAAGACGTTTCTGTTCTTAGTTTGTCAACGAGAGCAAAAAAACAGAGACCATGATTTCAGCTGCACAGCTGCAAGAAGATCTAGAGCAGGTGGCTGTTCTTGTTTGCTTAATTCCCCAGACATCTACCTCAAAATGTTTTCTGTTGCTTGTGAAAAGAAAAGGAAGCTCTCATATCCCCTTCCTCTGCAGTTGCCTGTGCCACACAGAGACACGTGAGTACAAAGACACGTCTGTATGGAAGAAAAATATCTTCTCCAGAATGTTAAACTAAAGGCACGGGTTTTTTTCTGAGTAGAATTTACAAGCTATTACCTTTCGCATCTAGAATATTACTAGAGCTGTCAAGAGAAAGGAATCAGTGTAGAAACATCATTCCACTGGGAAATATAAAATAGCAACAAGTTGGTCCCTCAACAATAAGTCCAATGCTTAACACAAAATGATGTACAACTAACCTGCATTGAGTTCTGTGCGGGATCTTTCTTCTGGGATGTTTGTGATTTTCATGCTTGTTCAGAAGAATTGCTTTTTTTTTTAATTAAAAAAAAAAAAATCATTCTCTTTTTCCTCCCAGTATGGGCTAATGGAGATGCTGAGTGATTCAACTGCTAATGTGATCACGGGAGGAGTGTGTTTTGTCATTTATGATTCTATGGTGATTATAACTCCCTCTCAGTTACTTTCCATACTATATAGTCTGCATTACTAATGAGTGGCTTCAGGCACTTTTCCTCTGTGGAGGACAAAGTTTTGGCTCAATCACCGTTACCTTCTCTCTCATCTGCTCACTGTCCTTTGTGCTTTGTTCCCTTCTGTCTTCCATTTGATTCCTCCCAAAACATCATCTCATGTCCTCACAGTGAGGAGATTCCTTGGAGGAATTTCCTGCAAACATCTGCCTGTGCTCTTTTAGGTCTGATTTCAGTTCCTGAACTGAAACCCACATTGGTGAATTGGGGCAAATTGGCAAACAACTCCAGGCTCCTCCATCTTTCCCTCTTCAAGATGTTTTTTGTCTTTTCCTCTTTGTTCTCCCTTGTTTTTCTCTCTCTGACTTTCAGGTATTTTGCTTGCTCTTTATTCTCACCTGCTTTCTCCATTGATTAAATTCTGCATTCCCAGCTGTTGGCTGCCTCACCTTCTTTCACAGCTCTCTTTTCAAAATGTGATGCACACTTTCAATATCCAAATACATCTGAGGTTCAGAGGAAGAAAAAAAAAAAAAAAACAAAAAAAACCACTTCGGTAAAGTTGTCTTCACTTTACTGAAGACAATGAGTTTTTCCTAATCAAGTGGTCCAAGCCATTATGCATCACAGCCAGGACAGTACCTCATGCTTCCCTAATAATGTTATGATAGCCCTGGTTTCCTTCTTTCAAGTATCTAAGAATGCTGATGACAGCAATAAATCCCAAGTTTATATTCCTCCAGCCATCTTTCTAGCTGGCTCTTTACCCAATTTTATGGGCTCTGAGCATTCTCTGACAACCTTGGCTTTCTACCAGGTGATTAGGTTTCTGTTCCCTCCCCGTCCTCCATAACACTTAGGCTGCTTCTGATACTATTTCTCAGTCTTTTTCAATGTTTTATGGCCTACTGTCTCCAATAGTAGCAGTCCTCCAACTGTCTTTGTTTCCTTTTTTTTCTGTTTTGTTTTGTTTTTCTCCTGGTCATGTGCATAAGCAATGAATGACAACCCCAGTTCTCCATACCTGGTGCTGGCAATAATCATTCATGTACTCTCCATTGTTCCCCTCAGCATCCCAGTCACATCATAGACTATCCTGAGTTATAAAAACCCATCAGGATCATTCAGTACAACTTCTGGCTCCGCACAATACCACCTAAAAATCAGCCCAGATGTCTGAGAGCGCTATCCAAATGCTCCTTGAATTGTGGCAAGCTCAGTGCCATGACCACTGGCCTGGGTATCCTGTTCCTGTGCCCAGTACCCTACAGTGAAAAATCTTTACCTGCTATCCAGTCTGAAACTCCCTTGTCACAGCTCGATGCCATTTCCTTGGGTTCTATTGCTGGTCACTGGAGACAGCAGATCACAATTTTGCTAAATTCTCCTTACATGCAAGGTAAACAGGGTGGTAGCTGAAGGAACACTTTCCAAGTGGGAGAGCTTTGGTGTTGAATGGAATTTGATGCTTCTGTGAAAAATCAGATGAGACAGTTGTAGATAAGTACTGCACAAAAGGCATATTATGGGTGACCCAAACAGCTCTAGAAGTTGGATCAGAGGCAAGCACATCTTCAGAGTATGGTAGTTCTACAGCAGTAATTTTCCAAGACCTGCTAGACATTATGTCCTATTAAGATGATCTGTTGTAACCACTGTTCCTCCCCTAGGATGCTATAAGGAGTCATTCCTTATATATTATTTACACGTTGCTCTACTCTGGGCAAATATATATGGTAATGCTGAGTGGGTCGTTTTGCATCTTGCTATGTTCACTCTATTTTACCTGCTGTGTTAATACACTTGTTTGCAGTAGCCATTTCATCAGAATATCCTTCACAGGTGCTAGTACCACCTCTTAAGCTGTGGTGCATGAAGTTTCTGAGGGATGTGGAAAAAATTGAAATGTAAGAGATTACTTTTTAAATCCCAAGGTGTTTGTCACTCAGACTGTAAATCATCTGAGTGTTACACAGCAACATTACTGCTTTTTAAAGTATTTGTATTTGAAAATCAGCTATGGAGGAAGCTGCAAATTCCCTCTGGACTTCATGCTGGCAGGTTACTTTAATCATGCAACAATTTCATGCTCATATTGAATAGGAAGGGCGTGATTTCTGTTTTTGTTAAAGGCACTTTCTTTCCAGAGCTGAGGAGTCTAACAGTAAGAGCTTTCAACTCTTAAAGCTGCCAGGGCTCACACTTGCCAGTTCTCATGTAGCTGGAGAAGAAGGGATGGCTCCTGTGGCTGGATTTTTCTTCTGAAGAAGAGGAGGCTCAGAGGAGACCTTATCCCTCTCTACAGCTTCCTGAGAGGTGGTAGTGAAAGGGGTGGGTGTTGGTCTCTTCTCCCTGGTAACAGTGATAGAATGAGAGGTAATGGCCTTGTTGTACCAGAGGAAGTTCAGGTTTAGATATTAGGAAAAATGTCTCAGAAAGAGTAGTGAAGTATTGGCACAGGCTGCCCAGGTAGGTGGTGGAGTCACCAATCCTGAAGGTGTTCAAGAAACACAGATGTGGCACTAAGGGATGTGGTCTAAAGTGGTCACAGGCATGGGTTGGTGGTTGGACTACATAATCTTGGTGGTCTTTCCAGCCTTTATGATTCTATAACATCACCATAGGGCAATGCCAGACCAGATGGCAAGCTTTAGCAATATTTCAGATGGAAAGGGAAGCTGCAAGCTCCTGGGAGCACAAAGGTTGGAGAGGCTTGGGGTCCCCTGTGGATGGAAGAATTCCTGCACAGTGCTGAACTCTGCTCTTTCTACAGACTTTCTTAGTGAAACTGTTTCTCTGATCTAGTCAATAGCTGTACAACCTTCCCTCATTTCAGGTGAACAATTTGCCATCTAAGGTCTTTTTACTTCAACTCCAAGACAGAGAAAAATGTACTATGATTGCAGATTCCTTAAAGTACCCTAGCAGATTTCTGAAGGGTGTCCCTTTTTCTAGAAATGTTTGGACTCAGCTGCTTAAACTGTTTTGTTTGTTTGTTGCTTTCTTTATCCTGTCCTTTAACCATGCTGGCATTGCTTCCGTTTTAGAAATAAATATATACACACATACATGCAAACACATTTTATCTGCATTTGAGTGCAATACATTTAACCAATTTACCAAATGCACTGAGAAACAGACAGTACTCTGTGAAAAGTAAAACTGATGGAAAAAGATAAACACATGGTGGGTATATGACTTGATTAGGAAGATCAGTAAGGTAATAGATGAACAAATATAAACACATGATGGCTTGTAGTTTGTCTTTCAGATGGTTCTGTCTGAAGCTTCTGAAACATCTCCAAGAAATTCCTGTGGTTTGGATACCAGGAAAGTTTTAAACTAAGGGAGAAAAGAATTTGAACAGATGTGAGGAAGTTGATGGTCTACCTGTCCACTGTGGAGTAGACACTGTTTTCAGGACTTGACCAATGCTGAGATAGATTCTCAGGATCCATATTCTAATGTAGCATGATTCCACATCGTGCCACTCAGCCAACTAACTTAGCCATGCTGATCAGAAAGCTGTAGTGATCTTGTATTTCTTAATTTCAATAGGGAACCAGGGGGAGAAAGGGGTGTACGGAGCAATAATGCTTGATTTATAAATGTAACTTTCCTTGTCTGCAAATCTTGTTTCAGATCTGAATTCTAGCTCTGTGAATTATACATTCCTTCTTTTTAAAAGATATCAGAGTATGTTATGTGATTTAACAGTCTGTTTTTTTTTTTTTTTTCTTAGAAAATGAATGCCAGGTGCCTCAAAAGTACTTAAAAATTGATTTATTTATTCTTTATTTTCTCTGGAAAATGTCTAAGCTTGAGATCTCTGGAGGTGATTTTTATGGATGAAATGGGCAAGGACTATTATCTTGTGATCTCAGAACATTCACTTGCTCTCTGGCCTATTTAGTAATTTCACTTTGCATTGCAAAATCCATGTATTAAAGATGAAGGGCGTGTAGAGCTCAACAGTGCTGAACCACAAAATTACTAACTGTCCTAAAATAGCTGTGCTCCACTAAGATAAGACAGTTAAGTACTTCACCACAAGTAAATTATCATCTGGAAAGTATACCCTTTGCTTAGTAAATCTGTAGAAGTGGGGGCTCTGTAGGTAAAAGCTCAGATAACTAATGCATGACGGACAGGGAAACTTTAGTGTATAATCTCAATGTGTGTAAGTGGGCTAAAGCTACATCTAAAGGTCTCCACAGGTGCAGGGGTATACTGTGCTGAAGACTCTGAATATACAAATGGCGTAGTAATAGAACATCAGGAACTAGTAAGTACAACATACGTGATTTTATAATACTTATCTTAGAGCTTCTTTGAAGTAAGAAGGATTGTTAATGCAATGATCCCTTAAGTTGGAATTCACTTCTTTCAGGGCTTACTGCTAACTTCCTTAAGTTGCTATAGACCATTGGATCAGGTAGTTTTACTTCTAATATATCAAAGACAAAACACTTTCAATGGCTATTCACATGGAGTCGACACAGCCCAAATGCTGGATAATCTTTAAACACCTGTGCAGGAGCAGCGTGCTTCTCCTCCAGTGCTGCTGCTGGAAGTCTTCTGAATAAAACATTTGTATGCCGTTAATTCACAGCATCAACTTTCAGTCTCCCTCTTTTAATCTTTACTCTTTCTGTTGTGAAGATGATGATTTTGTGGCTATACTTTGATTTTTCCAGAAAGCTAGAATTGAAGATAGTGGGCTTAATTTCTTAGCCATAGCGAAAATTACTTTATTCATCCAAATTGCAAATGAATGAGCTATGAGAGCTGCTCCAAAAGCAGTGCCTCCTATTTTGTGATGTTTACCCACAGTGTCAACAGTAGGAGTTGATGGTATGGTTGTAGAGGCTGAATCTGCTGGCCAGTATTCCATTATGTTTTGTTGCCATGTGACAGATGGCAGCAGAGGGACACTCTGATACAATGGTACATGCAAGTGCCTGTGAAGCAGAGGTGTGGAACTGAATTCCTCCATGTGGGAAAAATTGCAACCATTGATGCTTGATGAATGTTTATGGAAATCAAACAGTGGATGTGAGCACAGTGAGTGGTCAGTTTCAGCAGTGGTGACAGTGAGAAGGATAAGCCACATTTCAGATGGCAGTGCACAACCCCTACAATTCTGTGATTCTGTTACGAAATGAAGCGTGTCTCAATGAGTCTATCCATGCTAGTTGGCTAACGGTGATGACTATGTTGAAAAATAGTATTTTGTAGCTGAGAATTTGCTCTACTAGCAATAATGTTATTGTGCTCTTTGTATCTACTGTAGTTTTCATGGATATAAAGAGGAGGCATTACATTTGGAGTGACCTGTGCATATTGACTCATGAGCTAACATAGCATGAATGTACAGATTGCAGACACCAGTGTGCTAGCTGAGTTGCAGTGGGTTGAGATGGTCCTGGTCGAAGTGGAGGAGGAGGCACATCAGCTGTTCCTGAATCATATTGCAGAAAATGAGTTGCCATACAGTCAAGGGTTCATATATCCATTTAGACAATGCTGAACAAGTGTACAGCTTGTACGCTGTGCAATAGATACAAAAGGCTCAACAGGCATCAGAGTCTCTCACCTTGAGGTGCAGCACAGTTGACATTTAGAGTCACTCATCTAGCTCATGGAAGAGATTAGTATCAGCTCAGATCCTTGTTGTGGAAGGGCCAATGTGCAATACACAGACACAAAACAGAACTCGCAGGATTTAAAAATGATTGTGTTTTATATCGGTGTGGCTGTATAACTGTTGTGGAAAAAGTTTCCCAATGGAAATTACAGGTTTTCCATTTGTTTGTCCTTGGGCCCTTGTCCACGAAGACTAGAAAATCTGTGTAGTGCCATTGGATCCAGAGGAAAGGTGTGAAGAGCTGATGCTCTTTCTGGCATTATTTTTGCCAAAACAGCAGTGCAAACCTGCCTAGTGTCCTAGGAAACCACTTATCCCAGCTTTACCAATTACCATTCTACCTTATAAAGACAGTAGCTGTGTATTGCTGGGGAAATGTGAGACGATAAAGCTTGGATTTCAGTGTTCTTACATCTTCAACAGTTGTTACTAGAACAACAGATAGAAAAGCTTAATGCTGGGAGACAATAATTATTGAAATGAATAGCAGCTGAGCCTTCTCCACCTGGTTTTATCTCATTTTGTCTCCTCCTTCCCCTACTTGGGAGTGGAGCTCTGTCAATTAGGCATCATCAGAAGCAGATGGAAATCCATGAAGGTATGTCTATCTGCAGCTTCCCTTATGCTGCTTGTTCTCCCTGTTCTCTGTGCCAAATGCTGGCAAATTATTTTTTTTTTTTCTGCTCTTGTCTGTCATGGTCTGATTTCTTTCATTAGCCTTACAATTACTGCACCTGAAAGCTGCACCTGTAGGTAAAGGTAACTGAAGAATGCTACAGGTGCCACACAACAAGATCTCAAAACAAAGATAGCAAATGCAGATTCCTGGAAAAAGTAATAAAAAAGGATTTCTTTTGTTGTAAGCTTTACTCACACTGTGGAACCAATTAACCATTTTTCTTCAGTTTTAGACAAGATACCTTGTGCTTAGAACTTCTGCACAGGTCTTTTCTTCTTGGTTTTAGATTATGTGTGATAAGGGTAGCAAAGTGTGAATAGAGACCCTGCTCCAAGTAAGACTGTAGAGTAAATCAATTTGTTCTAAACCAGAAAGCCTGAGAGTGGATATGTACTGAAGAAGCTTAGCTAATATTTCTGCTATAACATGTAGAAGTTGATTGGTCATAAATCAACTTCACTGGAGCTGTAGGAACACTGCCTGGCAAAACAAATTCTAATGCAACTTCATGATGGCAAAATTGCAAGAGAAACCCCAGGCAGCTCAGCTGTAACTTCATAAGAAAATTAGATGTCTGTTTTCCATAGACCTTGCCTGTTCTCCAAAATGAAAGTCACTCTACTTAAATCATTCCCTTCAACATGTCTTGAATACATAAAGTAGATGCATACATTTTTATATAGACTGAACAAGGCCAATTCAGTGCTGCTGATATATGGACAACAATCTGTTAATGTAGACATTATGAAAGGAGAATTCATTAGCACATCGTATGTGCAGGAGCCTTGATGTACCTTATTGTATTTAGAAAAATGCAAGGCAAAATACATTACAAACTTACTTTAAGAGACTTCTAATGAACTCATTTTCCTAAATATTTTAATTTAGAAGGTGAAGAGAATACCATGAGTGATATGCTTATTGGAGAAATAAAATTTCTAATCCTTTATCAGATTGTATGTAACCTGCTTTGTGAACATCTATACATTATTATACTATGCTGAATGTGTGGTTGAAGAAGCATTTGTGTGTTACTTAGCTCATACTTGTTATTAATGGTGGAAATGTTTATAACTGTTGCTTATCACTAACTGTGACACCGTAGTTACCTCCATCCTCTAGAGTCCTGATAGATTGGAATATTCCAAATAGCAGCAAAACCCTGGTAACTCCATCCTGCTGGGGTGGATGAAGTAAAGATAAAAACATTCAGGCTAATTTTGCTCCCTTTTGACCCTGAGCTTGAGTAAGCTGCTGTGGAGTAACTAGGATCTGGGCATAAATGGGGCTGATTGAATATAGAGTGACCACGGGGTGGGATTCTGGATCTTGGTCCAAGAAATACAGTGGAGAGGTACTTGTGGTGGCTCTAGTTAGAACCTCTTCAATTCCCAACAGGTTTTTATTTCAAGCTGACACCAGAGAGTGGGCTTATTTCTGGCCCTAGAAATAATTTCCATGTTCTTCCTCAAACAGCACAGTTTCAGCTGATCCAGTTCTGAAGCTCTGGCATTGCAACCCAAGTTTGTTTTTTTTTTTTTAAAAAAAAAAAAAAGGCAACTGCACTCAGTGCATGTGTTTTTATCTTAGGCATACATTTTTCAGAAGAGCAGGAATTCAGTGAAGTGTTGGCATTGTAGATTCAGTACTTAAAAACTCCCTACTTTCAGAACAGCTTTGATGTCAGCCAAGTAACTAACTGAATGATATCCTCTGGGAGAGCAGATGATGCAGTTAAAAGGAATGAAGATGTCTAATAAAACCCAGAGCACTAATTCTCATATTAGTAATACAGATATTAAAAGGTACAGCTTTTTGGTTCTCCACATGTACTGCTTTCATTGATGTCACTGAGAGGATGCTTGCACAAGGGTTGTGGGATCATGCCTGTGGTGATATGTGCATCAGTTGGTGGGAGTTAACAGCTTTTTTTTTTTTTTTTAAGGAAGGAGAGTGGTGCCCCCAAAAAAACCCTACTGTAATTTAATGTGTTCAGCATTACAGAACAGCAGGAAAAAAATATTCTTCATTAGAAAATGGCTAGTCAGAAGCAGATTTCCAGTCCAGAAAGGTTGAATCTTAAATGAAAGGGATTAAGCATGTTTCTTTGTAAAAGCCAATATCTCAGTAGCCAAATCTCCTTTGTAGCTGGGTAGAAACCAAGGGAGAAATTCCACTAACTAAAGTGGGGAAAATGGATTCACCAATATCTAAGATTTTAAGCAACTCTAGAATTCCTCTGTTGTATTTTCCTTTTTAAGACCTATTTTTTTTTTTTTTTTTTTTTTAAATTATTCCTACCCTGAACAAAATATTCAAAACCTCTTTTTGTGTGTGTAAAGTACGTTGTTTTGTTTTCCTGGCCAGGCCAAGCTGTCAGATCCTTTGAGGAGCGGAAACAGGGAACCCACACAGCATATGGTGATAGTTGGCTGTTCCCAGGGAAAGCTGTCTGGCTCTCCTAAAATACAGACAGCCAAAGCATTTGAGGAGAAGTACTGTGAGTTTGCATTGATAGCTGTGTTATTTCAGACGCCACCATGTTTTTCTCAGAATAAGTCATTAAGATCCAATAGGAGAAGAAACTTAAACACTTAAAACAATGAGTGTTCTGTAGAAAGTCACTGAAATCACTCAATCCAGTAACCTCCCAGATTAAGTTTATATCCTAACTACAGCATCTCAGGTTTCATAGCTACTGACAAATAGTCCACAGAACCAAAGAATGGCTTGGGTCAGAAGGGACCTTCAAAGATGATCTAGTTCCAACTGCAGGGTTGCCAACCACTAGATCAGGCTGCCCAGGATCCCACTCAACTTGGCATTGAACACCCCAGGAATGGGGCACAACTTCTCTGGGCAGCCTGTGCTAGTGCCTCATCATCATCTGAGTGAAGATCAGTTTCCTAACATCTAATCTAAACCTCCTCTCTTCCAGTTTAAACCCATTCTCCCTTTTCCTATCATTATCTACCTGCGTAAGAGGTTGGTCCCACTCCTGCTTGTAAGCTCCTTTCAAATATTGGAAGATTGTAATGAGGTCTCACCTTCTCTTCCTCAAACTGAACAATCCCAACTCCCTCAATCTTTCGTCATAGAAGAGGTGCTCCAGTGCTCTGATCATCTTCGTGATCCTCTTCAGGATCCATTTCAATAGCTTCAACACTTCCCATATAAGGGGTGCAAACAGACTGCTGATTTTTCCACTCTACTTGGTCACTGGCAGTCTCCTTGGCTCTACCATAGATGTTTCTAACTGTCTCTTTCACTTGCATACAATTTAGAACAGTTCCAAGACAGTATTCTCCAAGGACAATGGCTTGGAGGCTGCTTTCTCCTTTCCCCATAAACAGTCTTTCAAAAACCCCAGACCTAGGTCCTACACAGTGTGCAGGGGTCAGTCTTCTCTAGAAGGAGTGAGACCTAAGCAAGTTCACATAGCTCAGTCAGGGTCATATGGACTGAAGACCAAGGTTCGGTGCCTGGCTTGTTTATTGTATATGCTAAATAGTGCATTCATAGTACATATACTATGTACTAGTATATACTACTACACTCTAGTTCACAGCATCATGTATGTGCTAAAGCTAAATCTTAGCCCCGAGATTGAATCTTAATTCTGTCTTAATCTCTGTCTACCTCAGAGTTACACAGTTCCACTGGAGTTACCTACTACTAGCCAGATGACCCCCATATTGTCTGTCTAGCAAATTCATTCATTCGGAGCCCCAGTTTTTTAACTCAAGTCACATGTGAAAGGTGAATGTAACTTAAATTGACAATTTAGGATACCTCTCTTTACATGTGTGTAATAACTGTCTATGGAAGGATGGCTGTTTCATTTTATTATGGGGTTGAATATCTGCTGTGTAGATATTATTCTGGAGACAAAAGCTGTTGGGTATCCCAACCCTATAAATCAGCTTAATCACTCTATCCTAGGGTGTGGTGTGGAAATGAGAAAATTTAGTTGACCATCTTTCTTCAGCTGTCAGTTGCTCTGGAGCAGTGAAGAGACTTCTATCCTTTAGCTACTGAATGTCTAAAGTTATTCAGGGACTTGTCACAGGCTTTCCCTGTGACAGCCCTGACTGAAGTGTTACTACAGAGGGGACGGAATAGAACTCACTCTTTTAGCATGGATGTAATCAGCATCATTACCCAAGGGAATTGAACTGTAAATCTAATGTCAACCTCAAGGTTAGTATCAGCGAAAGCACTTCATAGGATGAAGTATTTTGACTTACTGCTGTTGTGGTACTCTTGATAATATAGTACTGTCACTACATGAGCTGTTACAGACAAGGAATGGCCTCCAAAATGTCCTCTTATGAAGGTGATTTTCAGGATTAGGGCACTGTCTCCTCCATGTCCTCTGCATATTCTGTGTGGAAGACCTTTCTGCACAAGAAATGAGCCTTTCTTTCACACGTGCCCAGAATTATGATTTAACTAGCAACATCCAGAACTGTGACCAATGACAGAGTAATCTGAGACATGAAATTCCTTCTCTCAATCTCCTTTGCTCTGTCAGCTCTTCTGGATGAATAACCTTCTCCTTTTGAGTCTCCTTCAAACTTCTTGGGGAGGTTTGAGATCACATGCCTTTCTGTTTGTAGTGGAAATGCTAAGTCAGGGCTTGAAGGAGTGATTGAGCACCTGGTGGGAAGGCAGGGCCAACCCAGGGGAGCTCAGCTGCATGCACTGCACCTGAGTGACCAGAAAGGGTGGAGCCAGGATCCAGCCCTTCCTAGACTTCATATAAGGGTTGGCAGCGGAGGCAAGGGTATCTTGCTGGGGATCCCTCCCTACCTGAGGCCTTCCAAGGGCAAGCAGGTTTTTTCCTTTGTTTCTGTGTCCACGGCTGCTGTGATTCTTCCCCTCTCCTTTGTGCTGGTGAGACCTCACTTGGAGTGCTACATCCAGATGTGGAGTCCTCTGCACAGGAAAGATGTGGACTGTTGGAGTGCATGTAGAGGAGGACCACAAAAAATGATCCAAGAGATGGAATTCTTCTCCTACAAGGACAGGCTGAGAGAGCTGGGGCTGGTGAGCCTGGAGAAGTGAAGGTTGGGGGGAGACCTGAGAGTGGCTTTTCTGTATCTTTAGATACAGCCTCTGCAGGGAGGCTGCAGGAAAGAAGTGGACGGACTCTTTAGCAGGATCCCTCGTGATAGGACAATTGGAAATGGTTGCAAACTAAAAGAGGAGAGATTTAGACAGGATATGAGGAAGAAGTCTTATGATAAGAGCTGTGAGGCACAGATACTGGTTGCCCAGAGAGGTGGTGGATGCCAGAGTTTTGAATCACAGATCTAAACAGGAGACTGAAGAAAGTAGCCAAGGTAAAACAAGTACTGTGGTATAAACCAGCAGAATTCCATGAAGGAAGAAGGAATAACTCTTCTTGTTTCTTAAGGTTGCTCTGTGTGCTACATCCTTCCACATGTAGGTTGGTTTATTTTGCTATCACGTTTCAATCTCAAACTGGTAAAATGACTCAAAATATTCCTATCACCTTCTCTGTCTGCATTCTGTCCCCCTTCTATTTTTTTTTTTTTTTTTTTAATCCCTGTCTGAATACCTTGAAAATGAATACTCCTGCCTAGGTACCTGTGATTGAATCTTTTTCTGTTCTAACTTGAATGAATTGATGCATTACTTTCTAAATTTTGTTCAAATCTCAGTACCTGCTGATATTGGATGGTCGTGATATCAGAATTCTACTGCACTTCCTAAATCCTCAGAATAAATTGTCACAGCAATTCCTTCTAATATGACTGCAATAGCAGCCGTGCTTCCTGTAGGATCATTCCAACAGGACAAATTTTCCTCTTGTTCTATTCCCATGCGAACCCCCAGGTACATATTCAGTCAAAATACTTCAAAGCAATGTCTGGGTAACAAAAGTTTACAATTTTGCAGAGCTCAGTAAGACATTTCAGGATTAGATTTCTCTAACCTGAAGCCTGGCCCTAATGCATATTTATGAATATGGAGGCTTACCACTGTGCAGTCAAATTGTGTATAGTACAATTTCTTTATGGCAAGATTTACACATGCAAGGGCTACTGTTGTTCTTGTAAATAAGCAGCTTGTAAAGGCACTTGCAATTATATGCAGGACTCTTTTCAGACTTGCTGTTCTTTTTTTAACCAAATTTGATGAGAAATAAACTTCACCATGACTTCCACGTAACTCTTTTTATTATAACTGCACAGCTCCTTTTACTATAGTCAGCTGAGAAACTGTGTGCTTCAAGATCTTGGCCTACTAGCTCTGATCTCTCTAAAGGAGCTTTAATGCCCTTCAGTTAGGCTGTAAAATGGATAGCATGAACTTTCCTAAGTTCAATTTCTACTATGTAATTCAAGCTAATAAGCCTAGAAACAGTTTTTTGTAGAAAACCAGATAATAGCTTCTCCCTAGATTGCTTTTTGCCATAATCATTTTATTTGGTGGCATCTCATCACAAGGCTGATGGGGCCATGCCTCTTTGCAAATGGATAACGAAGCACTGCAAAAAAAAGCCCTGCCATTTTTTAATTAGGAATAAAGTACATTATGTGCCAACTTGTAACATGTGGAGCAGGAAAGAGATTTGCAATGTAACACATTTCCTGCTTTCTCTACTGTTATTTTTAGCATAGACACTAATAACCTGTAAAACGTAATTATCATCCTTGTATGTTATGGGCATGAATGCCACTTTAATCAAGCAGAGCTACACTGTGACAGAAAGATGACCAAAAAAACAGTTATATTAACTTTACCAACAAAGTATAGTTATAGCTGTCAGCACATACATGTTCGTGTGAATCTTAGGGAAGGATTAAGACTATATATTGATCGCATCAGCTCTGTATTAGTAGGATTCTTTATATCAGCACTAAATACTGATGAGATGGAGTCCAACAAATGTGGTCCTATACTGATGTATTTTTCACCAAAATCACTGTCTTGAGACAGAATCTACTACCTCTGACACTAATTCCTTCTGCCAAAACAAGCTTCCTCTCAGTCCTCATGGTGGAGAGTGCTGGGCCAGGTCCAATTTCTAGTTCTGCCAGAGATGTCCTCCTGCGAGGTGGGAGCAGCCTGGTAGCATGTTTGGACCACTAGGTCCGTGGAGGGTTTGAACACTTGGCTCTTGGACTTCTAATTGGTTTTCCATCAACTTGTTATCCCATGAAATGCCTGGGGAAAACAAATGCCTTAGAAGGGATTTCACAGCTAGAGTAGGAAAGCGTCTGAAAGAGCAGAGGAGATGCAGCAGATGGACGTATTTCTTAAATCCTGCTCTCTCTGTAGGTCAGGTGCTTAATGCGTTACCTTCTTCATTGCCGGATTGAGCTCTGTTCTTTCCTGGAGAAGCACAGCAGTGGTCAATACTGCCTTACAAAGGATTTACTGCAGTAGTGACAAGGCTTATGTATCACACATACCCTGTGCTGGATAATTCAGCAGCCACAAGACACCAGAATCGCCTCTGAGCACATCAAAACTTTTACCAGCCAAGCAAGCTAGTGGCCTCGTACTTCTCTCTTTCTGCACCTGGGTTCCTAAACCAAAAGACACAGAAGTTATGTTCTTTGGTCTGTAGGATCTTTGTGCAAAAAGCCAAAGCAGAAGCTACAAGAGCAAGTGAGAGTGCCACCCAGAGCTTTCTACCCAAAAAGAAAGCTCCCACACACCTCAGGTTCACCATTAGTTTTTGGTCAGAAAATGTGCCCCAGATTATCCATGATATAAGACAGCCAACCCTTGGTCCGCCAGATCCTGGTGAAGTGCTTTTAGAAATCGGTTATTATGGAAAGATGGCAACCACTCTACCAGCTGTAGACAATTTTGAAGAAATCAGTTTCTGATGCATATTTTTTTTGCCTCAATTGATGTGCCTAGGGAGTCAGATATGGACAAAGCTGATCTCTTCCATGTTCTCCAGGCAGTTATTCTCACTGTCCCCTCACAGAAAATTTCACGTGCATTGGGAGTTTCAATGTTCAAAATACCTCATGTCAAGTATGAGATGAGAAGACAAGGAGTGTTGGGGCTTTCTCTGGACCTGATAGTCTCCATTCTCAGACTGTGGAAAATAGCATATTTGAGTATAAATAAATCAAAAATTACAAGGAGACATTAGATGTGATGGTGATCGAAGTTTCTATCAAATGGGCAGAATCAGATGTCAGGCAAATCTATCCATTAGAAAAAAGCTAAAAAAAAATATTAGGGCAAACCAGTTCAAAATCACGAGGAAAACAGAATTAGAGGGGAGAAAATTCTAGTTTGCCACTTCTAGGACCTTATTAAAACAAGCCTGCTGAACTTCATTAAGATGGTGTCATCTTCTTATCAGAGTGGAGGAGAACGCAAAGCCACTGCAATTAGACATGCAAACAGTATTTCTATCTACATCTTTTTAAGACAAGAGCACAAATCCAGCAAGAAAAACCTCTTGAATTCCAATTTTTATGCTGACACAGATATATCTATGATAAGGAGTGGCTACATCTTCTACTCATTCTTTCTATTTCTCTGTTTAAGTCTTAGCATCCTAATTTCTGACTACATAATTTGACCTAAAATCAGACTGCTCTGTAAGCTTAAGTTGCTTTTATGTACTTCAATAAACATTTACAGCATTAAGATCTACCCTTTCAATTGCCACATTCTGTCCAATTCAGTCAAACTGAGTTCACAGAAATACCAAACAACATACTTGAACAGTCAGGTAACGGCTGAAAGTGATTAGTTTTAATGTCTGAACAATTAATTTTTTTTAATATGAAGCATATAAACAAGCAGAAGATGAATGGCAATTTGAATTTCCTACCCTCTCTGCAACTCCAAAACTAAGGCTGAGAGCGAGCAAAGATTTCAATTAGCCACTGGAGGTCAGATTGGGTTGGACTTCATCAGGCTTAGAAGAAGTAATATTATAATATTACTTAAAGTCACTTAAAGTCACCCACTGCAAGTCTCGCAATAAATCCATATCAACACCATTATCATCCATTAGGAATTTGCATCTTGAGAATAAATGAGAAATTGACAAAAGAAGTACTTGATCCTTCATCTCAATTTAATGTATCTACACTTATATCTGCACTGTATATATTCATACATTCTCTCTCTCTCTCTCTCTCTCTTTATATATATATTTATATGCACGCATGCTTGTGTGCATGTCTCTGTACATAAACATGCCCTAAAAACTTTTGAAGGTAGCGGCCGTTTAAAATCAGATTGGATGGAAAATCAGGAACCTCAGAGTTATTACGCAAGATGTGAAAATAGCCTGGGAAAAGAGGGATGGAGACTACAGCAAATCCTCACCAAGGAAAGGGCTACAGTCTGCAGCCAACCCTTACTAGAGAACCTAAATTGAGGACAGCTGTTACAAACATGCCGACTGGAACAAATGTTTCAGCTGAGGCTTGTCCTATTTCGGAGATGAGAAAGCTCAATTCCTAAGATGTTGGTCTTCATTACTTTTATGCTCATGAGGCTTTTTCCTATGATATTCTTCACATTTTTCATCTACTAATTGTTGATTGTGCAGCTTGGTGTGTGAGGGAATTTGAAGACATTTTATTAGCCTGAAAAACATATACTATTTTTTTGAAGGCTAAAAATCATCTGTGGAGAGAAAATGGAGAAAAAAATAGAAGATAATTTATAGTTAGACTCATGTAGCAGCTTTGTTTCAGTAGGATTCACTTTTTTTCCACCAGTATTTATTTTATATATAATGAGTTTGATGGATGATTTCTAGAGTTTATTTAAGATGTCTGTTTTTAAGACCTTGGTGTTGCCTGCAATGTCGAGTGGGTAGGGGTTTCTATCTATTGCAGCCAATACTTCAAAATGTTGTTAAAGCAGTTTTGTTACTGATGATAACACTGAAGAAATGTTATGTACTGTGTCACTTTTTATAGTCTTGGAGCCTGAAACTTATGCTGTCTGTGAATGCTACCCATATTCTTTAGATTGCATCTGAAATACATAGAAATCCTGATCTCTTCTTTACGTTATTTCTACGTGTATATGTTTTATCAAAATATTTTCTTCAAAAGATTGTAACATTGGTCACGGTGATTTTAGAACAAGAATTAGAATATAGTTCTTTTGCTCCAAATAAGTGTGTACTTGTAGTCCTTAGTGCTGAGTGTCATTTCTGCCTAACTCTTAAAAAAGAAAATGAGAATTTTACACTTGTTTCAACCATCTTTATAACGTATCTCCTCATCAGTCCTGCACTGATTAATTCTAAACGTAACATGTCAGCAAGAGCACCCCAGTGGCTTAATCTATTTGACAAATTAGGAGTATGCATGCGTTGCTATAGAACCACCAATGTGTAGTGCAAGGTTAATATGTAGGGCTTGCCTCTAATGCTGCTGTCAATTGTTTTTATTCCTTTTCATTTTGAATAATTCATCACTAAAAGCATTGACTTAATGTCCCCCTCCCCTTCCCAGCAGGCTGTAATTAATAGAGACCACATTCCTTATGAGGTTTTACAACTTTAAGTACACAAGCTACACTTACTTTTTAGTTTAAAAGACTGGACAGCATCCCCTTAATATTAATTAGGTAGTATCCATATTGCAAGCTTTTTCATCACACTGCGGTGAATTCTTCTGACTTCCTATAGAGCATTAGAGTGCAAACTATGCTTCATTTATCTCTTACACGAGGTGTGTGGGGGGAGAGCCTAGACAGACTCTATGGTTCAAAGCAGCTCTCTGTTAAGCATTGATCCATTTAAGCCAAGAGCGTTCTTGTCAAGTTTTCTCTGTTTTCCTATAAGATTTGCAATTTATCTAAAAGCCCATACAGAAGAATTTATTTCTGTAAATGTTTTGATTAAGACACCAGAAACAGTATGCAGGAGGGGAAGGAAAACTTAAAAAAGGCAAATGCTTGCACAGCAAAGCCTTTAATTCATCTGGTAACTGCTACAGCAATGGATGCTTCATTTGACACCCACAACACAGGGATAATCTGTTGTCTCGAAAGTTTTCTCTCATTGCTTATGAATTCTTACGAATGTATGTGCTGTGGGTTGCACTGCTTTTTTTTTTTATATTTATTTTTTTTCCAGGCAAATAAAAGTTGTTCCCATACTGCAATGCCAGGTGACTACACCTGGCGAGACAGTACAGCCTGCTTAAACAACAACCACCACTCTAAATCCTAACAACAAAAAACAAACAACAACAAAAACTCACAAACATTTAAAGCAACTAAACCAGCTAAACTGTAGTAGACTTGGAGATTGAAATGCCCTGCTAGGTAGGGCACGTTACCAGCTTTGTTTTCAGGTTTTGTCCTTTGGGAGTACTTCTACAAAAGTACTTTGCCTTAGATGTCTGATAGGCCTTGGCTGTAGGCTTACCAGAAACCATTAGCTCTGATGCAGCCCAGAGTGCTAGAAGATGTCACCTTACTGCACTGACATTTTGTGCCTGAGGCATAAACAATCAGAGGACTTATTACAACCTCAGATTTTTAGAGGGCCACAGGCTGGAGCCAGCCAACACACCTGTTCCTGGTTGAGTTAGATGTTCCATAGGAGATTTCTGACCACAGGTGGGAAGCATTGGGATGATATGGTAAGTTTAGCTGAAGGGCTGAGGAGGAGGGATTCAGGTTCAAGCTACTGGTCAGATGAATCTGAGGGATGGGATCTGAGGCTGAGATGAGAATGTGATTACAGCTCTGTTACATCAAACTTCAAACCATAATTAATGCACAGCTAAAACCAGGCTTCATTGGGAACATAGGAGTCATAAGGTGCATAGAGTGTTATATCCATAGGATGTATAGCTAAGCCTTGCCTCCACAAGCAATGCCTGAACTATTCCGAAACTAGCTGTGAACTTTTAGAGCTGCCTATACTGAGCTATAGATCACTGTTGAAGGGGAAAGGGAGAACTGTTTAAGCTTCTTCTTTCTGTACAAAATTAATACATCTCATTTACTCCTGAATTTTCTGTTGCAGCAGTCATCACTATTCTTCACCAAATGGACTTGTTTTGCAAAGCAGAGAGTTAATGTTAGCTAAATCTTTAGTGTTTCACTGATGGTTGCCAATATGCAACTCCTGTCTGAGTTCTTCCTGTTATTGTTTTCCTTTTCAAGCCTCAGGGGTAAGCAATAACTTTTTTCTTGCTGCTTTGTAGATGTTGTCTGTGTGGGGGTTAATTATAAGGTAAATTATGTGTAAGACAATGTAACTTTATACCAAAAGTGCAAGGTAGAATACTTAAGAAATAGTACTTAAGATGGGAGAGAGATTCCTGGGCAATATCGCAATATCTGCAAGCACGATGTGATAGTTTGATAATTCAGTGTTGTGTGGTTTTTAAAGGCCTGCTACAGTGTTCTCTAGAAAAATGTTTTTAGGCTTTTTTACTTCTTTAGATCTTGTGGCGGTGTCAGCGAGGACAGAACCTTAACTTAGGGCTTCAGCCCAAAGCTGAAGCCACCGGGTTGGGTCGTCCCACAGCAATAGAATGAGGGACAACGGATTTTCCACACAGGCTCACCTCACATCGGTCACAGCTGTACCAAACTGAGATGACAAAGCCTCCATTGCTTAGGAAAGACACCGTGCAAAGGTAGTACTGTCTAAATGTCTCTGTGCAGCTTTGGTTAATGTAAGCTTCACCAGGTTATTTGTGTTTCTGTACATCCTATTATTGTTTTCCAGTACTGGAGCTTCAACTTTTAATTGCTTTTTCTCTTCTTGTAAAGTTTTGAACTTTTAATAGAGTGTCTTGGAAGTAGCTCCCAGATAATCTTCATGTTGACTTAACAGAGGGTTTCTAGTACTGATTCTAGAAAATCTACAAACTTTCACATGACAGTTTTACAGCAAATTATGCAGGCTTAGAAGGGATTAATGGTAATTTCATTTCTGAACATTCTCTTCAAAATCAAAAACAGAAGGAGAAAGGAAAGGTAAAGCCCCTTTGGATCAGAAGGGACAGCCCAGATGGAGGTGGCTGCTGTGGTATAGGTAATATATATTTCACAAACAGGAGGTGCATGCTACCAGCTGATGGGTCATATTTTGCTTGTCCTCTACTCTAATTTCCACTGCAAGTTGCCCAAATAAAGACTTAAAATGCAACAGAAGCAGCTATTTGACTTGGAGGAGTTTAATTACAGTTATGTTAAAGGCACCTGCTTTTATGGAGTAGAAGCTCATGCTTCCACGCTCTATGAAAAAGAGGAAGGTCTTTCAGGCTGGTCATCCAGTAACTGAAGCATTCACAGTAACTCATCTCTTTTCAAGAATCTTGGCTTAAAGCATCTTTTTACCCCTTTTCTTCTCTTTCTTTTTCTTTTTTTCCTATTCCTTTTACATCTAGGCAAATGCTTTGCTTGTCCTGAGGATATTGTGCATACTGCACATTCTTCACGCTAAAAAGCAGTTCACAGAGAACAAAAATGGAAACTAAGGCTGCTTGGGAATTTTTTATCAAAACTGACCCTTGGAAAAATACTGCATTTTCACCTCAATAGATTTTCTCTCACTCTCACTACAAATCATTTTTATAGGGAGTGGGCAGGACCTTAATATTTTTGGCTGGAAAATCTTAATGTGATGATATGGGAAGACTGTTCAATCTTACAAAAATTCTGATTTGGTGGACACAAATCTCCTTATCCTTCTCTGATGCTCAGGATTCACAGAGACACTGCAGCCACTATACTGTGTCAGCTACTTCATCTCTGAATGATTACTAGTGAAGAACATGAGAGATGAAGTGCAACTGAGAAGTCCAGATAAATGGACTGGAATTCCTGCTACCATTATTTTTTTTTCAGTTTTGTGGATTTTTGTAATAGTTGTCAAAGGTGACTTGAAGTTTCAAAATATCTAAGTAGTGATATGTGCAAGAATCAGAGCTGCTCTTTGAATGTGCCATCCATGTGCATGGCCAAAGTATTGCACTGGCTTGTGGATTACGGCATCATTGCAGAAATCCCTCTCCTACCCATTTGCAGCAAGTGCAACTGGGTAGTGCTTTAGCCAGATTAACACTATTCATTTTCAATGCATGCATATCACTCTTAACCGCTTTACACAGCGTGCTTCTTCTGCAAAGGTGAGATTTGAATGAAAATTTCCCATTCATTTATTAAATTAATAGTCATCACGTAGCCTGAAAAACATTTGATGGTAGGGTTTTTTTGGATGATCTTTCTTATGTTTATAATCTGTATGAAATATGCAAGATTTTTGTAACATGATATATCACAATGTGATTTAATATCCCATCTATATTCTTAAGCCGGAGAGTTATGTGGAGGGATGACTTTGAAAGGTCATTAAGTACAAATAAATTAGAGTGAGAGCTAGAGTGGTACTGAGAAATAACATACCTCCATAAGGAGACCTCATAGACTAAATGAGATGAGTAAATTATTACTTAATAATGTCATTCTTAAAACATTCCTAATAGTTAGGGTGCATCCACCTGGGAGTGTTAACGTATCGGGCCAAAGGACTGCTTACCCAGCAGCTGTGTAATGTAAAATAGAGTGCAGTCAGAAGGAGACAGAAAACAGACGTACTATGAAAATGCTCTTAACAGCACTCTGTAGATGAGGTTCATCCATCCTGGGTATGTGCTATTTAGTAACATGAGCCCTGGTTTCTTTGCTGGACTGGTTCATAGGAGATGTGGGCTTTCTGGGTACCCCTTGAGTTCACTGAATTTAGGAGCCTGTCAGAGCCACAAAAACAAAATTGAGATTAACTGTTTTCTAACTGAGTGTTTCAGTTACATTGAAGCCTTTTATCATATCAAATCTAGGCCACTGTCTTTGCTCCAGAGGTCATGCAGCTTGGATACTAGATGCCATGCTTAGGCTCAAGCTACTGCTTCCCTCTGAATTACACTGGCAAATTGAGTAGGCAGGGAAAGGTGGGACAATACTGTGGGTAAGCTGAGGAGCCCAGCTGCTGTTCTGTTAATTATTTGTTTTATAAGCACCCTTTTGCCATTGTGTCTTTGGGGAACGATGGGACAGAGGAAAGAAGAACTGGGAAATGTAACTGAGGAGATGGGACAGGCTTGGTTACCATGAGAACTGTTGTGAGTGCTCTAGGAGAGAATGATACCAAAAAAGTGTAGATCTGTGGCTCTCACATTCTGACTTCTCAGATTCTCACTGGGTCAACTTCTTTCAGGAATGGATTTACAACCTATGCAGCCTTCAAGGAACTGTGGGGATGCTGTGAGCTAGCTCTGGTTGTGTGAAGTCGGTACTTTTAGAGGGAAGAATAACGTATCAAGTTGAGTGCTGTGCTGGCAGCATCAGCTTGACATTTACCTGAAGTTACAGTCAGCGTGAATGTGTCCTGTTAGTCTGCTGAGAGAAGACTGTTCATGATCAAGGTTTTGGGGAATTTGGATGCATCCTTGAACACCACGGATTGGATATTTGGAAAAATATTTGCTCAGAAAGAGTGATGAAGCATTGGCACATGCTACACAGGAAAGTAGTCATTGTCCCTGGAGGTGTTCAAGAAGCATGGAGATGTTGCACTGAGGAGCATGGGTTAGGCATGGTGAGGGTGGGTCAACAGATGGACAAGATGACCTTAGTGGTCTTTTCCAATCTTAGTGATTTTATGAATTCTATGAATACTGAAGCAAACATTAAATCAGTCCTCCCCTATGAGGACAGGCTGAGGGAGCTGGGCTTGTTCAGCCTGGAGAAAAGAAGGCTGCGGGGTGACCTCATGGCAGCCTTTCAATACCTAAAGGGAGCCTACAAACAGGAGGGGAATCAACTCTTTGAAAAGGTTGATATGTGTAGGACGAGGGGAAATGGTTTTAAGTTGAAGGAGGGGAGATTTAGGTCGGACATCAGGGGGAAATTCTTTACCCAGAGAGTGGTGAGGTACTGGAACAGCTGCCCAGAGAGGTTGTGGATGCCCCGTCCTTGGAGGTGTTCAAGGCCAGGTTGGATGGGGCCCTGGGCAGCCTGGTTTAGCATTAAACGTGGAGGTTGGTGGCCCTGCATGTGGCAGGGGGATTGGAGATTCGTGATCCTTGAGGTCCCTTCCAACCCTGGCCATTCTGTGATTCTATAATCCCTTCCTATTCACAAAGCCTGGATTTCCACATAGCTGGGCACTGTTTAGGGGTGATTTAATGTTTGCTTCAGTATTACTTATTTTTCCCATCACTGTGTTCCTTCACTGCTGGCTGCAGTAAGAGGAAAGTGAGCTTGGAGACTGCTTGCTTGTGATATCACTGCAGGGCATGATTGGACAGAATAGAACCAAGCACTGCTGGGGGTTATTCCCTCTCTCCAGCGTTTTGCTGAGCCCACATCAGGGCTCCCAGAAGTGCAACTGCTGCAGGGGATGCTCAGCCTTGTCTGAATGTATATTTCTTTCCATGGGGTAAGAGTCACCTGTGTGCAGTGGTAGGTTTTTATCTGTATTGCCTTAATAGGGACTAAAAGACGTTTTGAGCCTCCTCTGAGCTGCTGTCATGGGAAGAACTCTAACAATCAAGCCAAACTCTGCATTAACTGTGTCCACTTCAGTGGATTCAAAAAGCTCAGTCAGGCTTCTGGCTATGACTAAATCATCTAATTATAGCCTCCCCATGCTGTGCTTTTTGCATTCATTCCTGATCCATCTTTGCATTGATTTTTAGAACTGTGTTCCTTAGCACTCCGTGGTCTCAATTTTCACATCCTTCTCATCTCCTGTGCTCTCCTCTGCATTCACTGCATGTTTACTGCTCATCTTTCTAAGTATTTTCCTTAAGCCACGCTTTTAATCGCATTTCTCTGCCCAGGTGACTCTTCGTGTTCTCTGCAACCCTTTGACTTTTGTGTGCGAGTTCATACAAAATAGATGTGGCCTTCTGGTTACGTCACAAGTGATGTCAAAAACTGCAGTGGTATTAAGTGTTAGTCTGCCTTGAGGAGCTTCCAGTTGCAAATGTCAGAGAAGGAAATAGGAAGTATTGTATCTTTGCCATGTTATTGTGAAAGCCTGAGCGCTCCTGAAGTTCACAGAGCAGTGATACCACACACCAGACAGCCCAAATTTAGATCAAAATGGACTCACAAAAATAACTTATAAATGAGAGTGTATTTTAGATACAGCCTTATCTCAGTCTGAACTGGAATTTGAAACTGGTTGCATTTAATGGTCAGCAGTCACCCAGTTTAATGGTGAGATTTGTGATACTGGATGTTTCTCCAAAAGTCTCAATTTTTGGAGAAAGGATAAATCTGGAAAGCTCTTATTTTTATTTTGTAGGCTTCATCTCTGAAATATGAATCTAAAGAATTTGAAGAACTCTCAACACATTAAAATTCTTTAATTCTATGACATAATTTTGGCTGTTTTTTTTTTTATTAAGTCATTATTGTGTGTATTTCCCTGTATCCATTTTGTATAGCTCTTGCTCAGCTCCAAAGACAGATTAACTCTCTTTACGAAGTGCTCCCAAAAAGTATGACTGAGATTCCTTCTTAATACTCTTCTCAGCTCAGCTTATGTATAATCCTTTTCAAAGTGTAAAATGCCAAAGGATGCTTATATGCTGGAGCTTATATGACAGCATATTGTTGTTCCTTCACACTTCACTGAACAGTCTACAAATACTAATCTATAAAACACTCACTCTTCTCATATGCACTTTAAAACTTTGCGCTGTTTGTGGTATTATCTGTTCTTTTTTAGATGTATAAAAGACACTTTTGCATAGAGAACAGCCTTTAATGATTTCACATTTGTTTTTCTACAGTACTTGGGGGCCTTAGCTGAAGCAACGGGCAAATGATGCTGGAACCTGTAGGATAGGTATATCCTGCTTGCAGGGAGCCACAAGTGTGTGGGCAGAGATGGGGGCCTCCCCAGGGAAGAAAGGGCACTGATGGCAGAAGATGGTGGCCGTATTTTTTTTTTCTCCAAGATGATATATGTAGGAACGGGCAGAACTTGCAGTTGAAACAACTTCTCACAGATTTCAAAGGCTTAACTTCCACTATGCATTAAGTAGTGTTTTTTCAAGTGTAAATAAACATCAACTGCTCTGAAAACAAATCTTTTCTTGCTACTAACCCAAATGGAAGCTATAAGTACAGTGCTGTCTTGGTTTTAGGAGAGAATGGGGACTTCTGCAAGTGGAACCATGTGCAGGCATTAAATGGAAAAATGAGACAGAGCAGAAGGCTTTCCCTGGCTCATTCTTGTCAGAGCATAAGACAAAATGTACCCTACAGTGAAAACAGTTCTGTCTGCTTTGCTAGTCCGGCTGTGGAGGGAAGAGGAGGTTACTGCTTGGGAAGGGTAGTGGGGTGATATCTTTCATATCCTTGTTTCCTTCAGGACATAACTGAGCTAAAACAGCCTGGACTGAAGCTCCCACCATCAGTTTGTAACACAAAGTGTTTGTTGTGCAAGGTATAAGCTGGAACAGATAAATACACACATATACACCTATATATACATATACAGATATGTATTTCCTTTATTTCCCTGAAAAATTTGGCTTGGAAGGCAAGACAAAAGAATAGATTTTTCACCTGTTGCATGCAGTGGTCATAAGGCTTTGCCATGTATCTCTTCGGGCATTTTTTCTTGCCCATCTCTGATTTTGGAAAGCATTGCACATCCTTGTACAACTACAAATAGTCTGGGGATGACTGCATGTCTCAGTGCAGAAACTACTGAGAGGCTACAATGTCAGCAGGGCCCATCAAATATGCAACTTAAAGTCTATAATTGGATTTATAACATCTTGGTTAGGAAGACAGAAAAGCCACTGAAGGAAGCAGTCAGAGCAGTAAACTTCAACTACTAACTGGAACAAGAAGTAAAAGCCACCAGAGGGATATAAAGCGAGGGGAGCAGATACTGAGAGACCAAGGAGCAGAGCGTTGTCACTACAATACAAGAGCAATTTGGAAAGGAAGCCTGCTCTGAAGAGGTGGTTTCTCTCTGGGGAGGGACCCATTTATTTTAGCAAACCAGACACTGAGTATCTGCTGTTCTCCAAACTGCATGCCCTGCTGCTGAAGGGGGAGCACGTTGACAACATGCTGAGGCCCTGGGGCTTCTCTCCTATACCAGAGCTTGAAGGTTCGTGGCTTCAACCAAGTTTACCTTTTAACTACACTTTCTTCTGAAGTCAGCTTCCGTGATGGTCTCTCCTAGCCACACAGCATGCAAATTTAGCCAGTGAAGCATGTAGTGGTGTATGTATCCCTCATAAATGGAGGAGCTGGGCTTCTCCCAAGTGGTGTTGGCTCTGGCAACCCAACCGCTTGATTCTCTGAGGCACTGCTGTAAAGCCCAAGTGCTTCCCTGACAGAAGCAACACCTGGGAAACATTTATCTAAAGGCTTCAAAGTGTGTTACGAAAGCATATAGCAATGCCTTCACTGATCTCTTTGGATAGGTCAAATCCTAAGGGGGGAAAAAAACCCATAACTACACAGTTTGATAAGATGAACTGTGTATGATTATAGCTAGGCAGATTTTCTTAGTCAGAGGTAGGGTTCCTTATACTCTGTTCTGTTGTTCCTCTGCTTTTCCTTACTTTGCAAACAGATTTTCACGCAAGTTTTTGTTGCAAGGACAGAGGAGGCAGCACTCACCCTCATGGGCTAAATGGAGGAGGGGAAACAGAGCCTGCAGACAGCTGGACTTGATGGTCCTTACGTGTCCATTCTGTGTTTCTAGGATCTGGTCATGATTCATGCTGTGGATTTAGCTTTGTTTTGTTTTGTGTTTTGTTTTTTTGTTTGTTTTACTTCAAATCATTTCTCATCAGCAAAGTGGGGCAGGTCATATAGCCCCCATTTCTGTCTGGTGTACCTGGAAGAAGAATTATATAAATTATATTAAGACCTAAATCCCGAGGCTTATGAGTAAATAAACATCTCTCCATCGCATCACAGCCACCCTTTCATTTCACCGGAGACAGCTGCTCTAACTGCCCCAAGCACTGGAGGAGGAGGGGGGTCAGAAAAGAAAAAAGAAAGAACCGAGCTCAAGTGGAAGGCTTGGCGGTTTTTAACGCGATTTCCCAAGCTGGAGGAAGGGAGGGGGGATTAAAAAAAAACGGCGGAGAAGTGAGAGCGCTGCGGCGAGGGAGCGCTGGGTGAGGCCGGGCTGCGGGACAGCGCGCCCCGGGGAGCGGGGCCGAACCGAACCGTGCGGTGCCGTTCCCTCCCCCCCTCCTTCCCCGCTGCCGCGGCGGCCCCGGAGCGTGGGGGGCGGGCAGACCGGGCTCGCCTCGCCTCTGCTTTGGAGGGCGGGGGAGGAAGCGGAGCCGGCGGCCGCGGGTTGTTTTAGGGTTTGCTTCGAAGCGGGGAAGCCGGGTGCGCAGCCGGCGCGCACAGCCCCGAGCCCGGGGGCGAAGTTCCGCTGCGGGGGCAGCCCGCCTTCTCCGACCCCTCCCGGCACAACTTTCCTGCCCGGCCTCAGCATGAACCAGACGGCCGGGGTGTCCAACAACGTGCGCTGCTCCAGCGGCAAGGGGCCCAAGGTAAGCGGGGCTGCCCGGACTCCCCTTTCTTTCGTCCCTAAACATGTATCCGGGAGCGTTTCCCCCCCAAACCGGGGCGACAACCCCCTGCTCTTCCCTCCATCCCAGCACTTTGCCAACTTCAGCCTTCTTTCTTGGCACCCCTTCGGTGTTGTGGCTCGAGGAGATGATGACCGGGTTTATAGGGACTAAAGATGCGGTCCCAAGTGCTGGAACGCTCCGAACTTGCGCTCCTGCTTCAAACGGGTTAAAATGCTTTGAAGATAGAGATTGGTGCTGGTGCGTTGTGTCAGATCAGGTAGAGCTGCTGTGTTCACTTCTTGCCACGGTGTGTTTGCCTAGCTAGGCAGCTGGAAAAAATGAAGAGCTGGGATAAAGCACCTGATTGTGAACTCAGCTGAATGCGACCAAGATGTAATTGGGTCCTCACACCTGATTTCAGTCAGATTTGCACTGTTGTTTTTTCTGGTACTAACGAACATGGCCCTTGCATTTATCTATATGACAGTGTTATGCTGTTAAATGGGAGTTGTGTGGGTTTGTGCCTTCTTGTAGGCATTTCTGTTGGTGCTGCTTCTGCAACTCTTCAAAGCGTGTTTTGGTGTTTGTAGTTCTGTTTCATGGGGTATTATTTATTTATTCATTTACCTGTTTTTCTCCAAGGATCTCAAAAACTGCATTTTGTCACGAGGCATGTTTCTCTGTTGGCTAATGGGATGCGCCTTAAAGAAATGCAAAATTTATGGGTTGCTGGAAATGGTGCAGTGAGCTTCTTTTATTTTATCACTTCACACGGAGTTCATGTTCCATCTTCTAGGCTTGATGTCATGTTACTGTTTGAAATGCCAGTGCTGCTGCTCACCTGGTTGGCAACTTTGTGCCTAGTCAGTGCGTACCTGGTTCTGCAGGTTTGCAGACTTAGCCACACAGATTTATATCATACATCTCCTGTAGAATGAATTTGGTCATTGCTCCTTTTATCAATCTGATTTTTTTAAGGATTAAGCCCATTAATCATGCATCTGCAGGAGTACTAAAAGATGCTGTGTGATGAGGGCTGTGGAAGTATGCAGATAGTTCAGATGAGTCTGCTGAAATTGTTTACTTAGCTCCATGACTAATCATATATTTCAAGTTAAACCCATTCATGAGCACTTTGCATAATCAGGGAGCCTGAAATTGGAGGTCCTCTGTGGATCTCGCCTGTAATTTCAAAGCTGAGCCTCCCTTCTTTGTACATCTTGGTTTTGTTTGAGTTTTGGGTTGAACAGCAAATGTTATTGAGTATCAGTAATAATTCATTTTATCAAGCTGCTAACCTAATGCTTTAATGCACAAGGAAGAGATGGGGCTTAAATGGTTATATTCTTAGCACATGATAATTGATACGTTTGTCATTGTTTTGAAGGCGTCCTCATGTTATTTTCAGGTGCTGTAGGGAATGTATGTTTTTCCATTGGAAATAAACATATTTTTTCAAGTCAGAAGACTGACGTGATTGATGGTTTCAGGTTTTTAATTAAAACATAGAAAGCTCCATGCACGACTGATTCCAGGAAGAGTTCAGAAATGGAACTGTATAAAACAGAGCTGAAAAACAAAACAAAAAAACCCCAATGTAGTAGACTAGAAAAGAGGCAGAATGAAGGAGTGTTTTGTGACGCTGACTTCTGAAGCATGGAAATGCTTGTGAGATGTTATTTTTCCCCCAGAAAACCAGATATTAACAACCAAACAGAACTTTTCTGACCTTCCTGATCTCCTAACTTCTTAACTCATTGGCCAGTTTTAATCAAAACTGACAGAATAAAAGTGTTGCAAACATTGACTTTCTACAAGTGGCATGGAAGTTGATTGCTTAATAGAGAAGAATAACTATTTGATAGCTGAGCAGGAGAAGAGGCAAGGGGAAATCTGCCCTTACCTCCTTTACTTGCACTTTCACATTAGCTCACTCAGTACTTGGGTATAAATACACTGAAGACTGTTCGAAGATTGAGAGAGAAGGGAATAAAGGAATGAGTGCAGAATAAACTTTCAGAAGTGAAAGTTGTTGGTAGGAGAGCAGCAGCGATGTGAGAGCTGGGATATATATATAAGAGGGATTGGGTTGTGCCAATGCTATGGGCTGGAAAGCCATTGCAAGGCAAACATTGCTCTGTCATTATTTTCTCTATTCATGACATAAGGTGGGGTTTTTTTGGTTGTTTTTTCTCTTCTCCCCTCCAAAATACATTGGCACTGTGTGTCATCTGAGGGGCAGCAATTGCCAAGTCACCGGGGAAGGTCACTCTTCCTGGCTTTGCTGATTTTTCGTCTCACTAGGCAATAAACTCAGACTCCAACTTCCCTCTGCAAGATTTACAGCTTTGCACGGATGCAATGGGCAGCAGAGGCAACATTATAAAAAGAGGGATACTATTAAGGACCTTAAGTAAATAACTGACTATAATTCCAAATTGTAGTAATGCATGCCTACTAAAATATATATTTATAGGCATTTCCATATAACACATTTAACTGTTTCTAACCAAGAGCTATCTCTAAGCCATCTGTGATTGCTACTGAGAGATCGCAATTTGTTGATTGGAGACCTATAGTGAGGAATAGTTTGTGTAAATACGGCTTCCAATGCTCTTTTTTCCTGCTTATGACTAATCCCCTTGCCTTTCCTAAGACAATTTGTGGGAGGAAGGCAAATGGATTCGCCCCAATGCTATAATGAAAAGCTTTGTTGTGGGAACGTTTCTGTCATGTTTGGGTGCCTGGGGTAGTGAGCCTTACATTGCTGAGAGTCTACACAAAGCCAGACGCTCCTCTTGTGTGGGCTAGGAGGAGGCTTAATCTCTAAGGAAGAAGCATTTTCTGGAAAGATGGTTCTCTTATTTAGAACTTTGGGGGTCAGTTCCCAGTTATCTCCTTTTGACAGGTTTCTTGAAGGAATTAAGGAGGTCTAGCTCCATATGGGGGTTCAGGCACTTCAACACTGCACAGTGCAGTTCCTGGCTCTTGGCTTTCATTCAGCAGTGAGGAGCCCTGTGCCAGCCAATGAGGGGCACAGAAGTTGTCTCAAATTTCACTTCTTCTATAAGATTATTTACCAATTGAGACACCGAATTTCATCTATCTTGAGGGAGGCAAATCTAAAGAAAACGTTGGGTGTCATTTCTTTCTTTAGAAAGGAGTAATTTCTGGGTTGGTGCCTGTCTGTGTACAGTGAGCAAGGAGATATCCCAGCTAGCAGGATTTGTGGATCTGGTGTCATTTTAAGTGATGATGGGGATTCAGAGCCTTACGAGCTCCTATCCTTTGCAGTAGGTATCAGGAGACTGACTGCTTCACAGCAGGAATGCTCTGCCCTCCTGAAAATGGGCCAATGCTTGTTCTCCAGAGAGGGGATGGAGATGGAAAGCCTCAATGCCTCCTGGGGACAGAAGGATGCACCATCTCTTTGCTTTGTACAAAAATGCATTCAGCCAGACTGTTAGCTGCTATGTACAATCTGCAGGGTAAGGTTAGAATCCCCCAGCTTCCTGCAGCAGCCTCATCTGTAGATTGTTGGTTGGCATTACGCTGCTGCTGCTGATTCCGTCTCTTCTGACTTCCCTCTGACTGTACCTTTGAATGAATGTATCTGTGGAAGC
Source organism: Lagopus muta (assembly GCF_023343835.1). Lineage (NCBI taxonomy): Eukaryota > Metazoa > Chordata > Aves > Galliformes > Phasianidae > Lagopus > Lagopus muta. The sequence continues at coordinate 7,353,460 of NC_064439.1, forward strand.
TGTTTTGTGTGGAGCTGTCTTGGACACAGAGTGCATCTTCTGTGTCAGGTCTCCTGTTGTCCCATCAGATATGGGTGCAACTTCTTTGGTGTACATCAATAAACAAATACAGCCCCAGCTACATGTCAGCAATGAGTACTGAAAGAGCCTGCGTGTCTTCTGAGGATAATGCTTTCATTTTGCTACCTACATGGCAGTGATGTTTTGTTAGACATTTACAGCTTTTCATGGATCTAGGCTTTAACTTATTCCTGATTCAGATCCCAGTGGGTGGGTAGGAGATGTGTGTTTTTTTCTTCTCCCAACAGGAGTGATAGGAATCACTCAGACTGTATGGTAAAAAGAAACAACACAGTGTTAAAACTGAACAACTAGTGTGTATTTCCATCATGTCTGTTCTAGCTGTGTCTTAAAGGGTACATTTTATGCTATCACAGATGCTAAGCAGTCACTCTTCCTCTCTTGGCTTAAAGTATGCCTACACCTTAAAAAAGCTCATTGAATGAAAGTATTGAGGTTGGGACATCTGCCTGAATAACCATAACGTGATTTTTAATCAGCACTAATGAATGCCTGAGGATAGCAGAAAATCACTTGGATGGAGGTTTTGTTTTGTTCTTAGTTTTGTGGGTTTTTTTCTTTTAAAGGAGAGACAATTTTACTCATTATCAATTTCAGTATGTGAGAAAGTAGATAGGAAAACAACTCAATGAAGTAATTTAAATTCTTGGTAAAAGTGAAGTATGTCAAGCTAAGCTGAACTGGAAGTACAGATTGTACCCCTGCTTTCTCTCCCATTATTTTGAAAAGCAATGTTGACCTGTAAGAAAAAGAAATGGTAGATTTGGGGTGTTCCTACGAAACAGGATATTTGCAAGGAGTGGCCCTGATCTAAAGGTGCAGCATAGTGCTTGTACAGTTGTGGTCAAATGTCAGTAATGCCCTTTAAACATGATATGAAAGAGTTTGTTTTTTATAGTAGCTTATTCTTTAAACTGTTCTTTAATAAGACATCACCTCTACACATGATGAATGTAATTGTCTTTTATATGAACGTTTGCCCCTATGTGAAATTCACTTATTTCAGTTGAATTACTACTTACTTATTTTGCTTTAATTGTGGAGAATCAATACCTCCAAATTTTGCAAGCAGTAAAGCTGTAGTGTCTTAGCACTTCTGGATGCAGAGAATACAGATAAGGAAGCTGTTGTAGCTCCTGTGTGTTACTGCTGAAGTGGAAACAAGTTCTTCCACATTTTACTTGCACACTGGTTTTTACTGTGTGTGGCAAGTTATCATGTATGAGCACAACTATGGAGAATATTTATGATTTGTCCAATCTAATACTCTACTGGAATGCAAAGTTGACTTCTGCATCTGATAAGGATTAAAGTATGGTTGCCTGGTATGGTTGCTCGGGTTTTATAGAATGACCAGTCAGCTGTCTCCAAAATCCAGCTCTCCATAAAGGGCAGTTCCTTAAGAAGTCATATTTTCATCTCAGAACACCAGTCTTTAGACTAGTCCAATATAGCATTGCATAAGAGCCCCAGCTAAGATCAGGAGTTAATCCTGCTGGGTGCTTTAACCCTATGGAGACAGAAACAGTTTTTCCTTCAGTCACCTTAGAATTTAAGTTAACAGTAGAGGCAAAAATCTTCGAGAAGGGGAGAATCACCTTAATTACACAGAGAGTGAATTAAGATGCTGGGCATAACCTACCAAACTTTACAAACTTAGCATAATAATGGTCTTAAGTTCAGCGAAAAGAGTTAGAGAAGATAGCCTGACAATGAGTTTCTCTGATATGGAAAAAGAAGGCAAAACTGGCCATTGTCCACTGAGGAGCCAATTAATGCATGTGCTGGTGGCATCCCACAAGCATATCCCTCCCTACAAAATATGTTAGCCCTTTGCCCGCTGTAGGTGTTGGCAGGGGAAAGCCAGGGTCAGTTGAGAGGGAGAAATATGTTGACTTAGGAAATCTGTAGACTTTCCCACTAGGATTCTAGGAGTTGGTTTGGCTGCTCCTGGAGTAGCATTTGTTTTTCAGTGGGGTTGAACTGTGTAGTGTTGATTCAACGCTTTATCAGTTTTCAGAGGTCTTCCAACTACTTTATCTTTTGTGGGGGATTTCTCACAAAGCAGCAACAGAAGGCAAAGCCTGACAAAACTGAGAAATGTGTGAAAATCAAGAAAAAAAAAAATGCTGGGGAACTTCAGGGGAAGTGTTTGAAACTGTTTTTGTCACATTCTCTTTTTTGTAAACTGTAAGATTTCAGTTGACAGTGTGTGGTGGAAGTGCTGAGTTACTGAGACATCTTCTGCTTCTGTTGGTGTAAATGGAAAGACTTCAGAAACTTCTAAAACTTTAAAGCAACAAAGCATTAAGGATTTTATGAGTATTGACTGAGGGAAATTCTTGATTGTAACTCTCATTATTTCAAACGGTGAAATCTGCTTTGTCTGCAGTTCTTCCTGTACACCTGATGATTTTGTCAGTAATTCCGGAGATATTCCTTGGAGAGCTTCCTTGGACCATCCTAGAGTCAGCTGTCCTGTAAAGTTTCCATTAACAGAAAATTTTGCCAGGGGGGTGGTGAAAAATTCAGTGTAAGTCTCCAAGTGTTCCTCTGAAGGATATGAAGGCCAAGGGAGATGACCAGACTGACTTTATAAATTGGCTGCGGATCAAAAATTTACTGGTAGGAGTGACATTTCCCCCAACTGGAGAGAATGCAATGGTGGGATTGAACCTGTGAAAGAGTCCCTGCAGCACTAAACGTTGCTATTACTTCTCTTGTTTTTGTTTGTTTTGTTTTGTTTTGTTTTTGTGATGGGGAGTAAAAGGAGCAGGGTTGGTTGTAGTGTTGTGCAAGTGTGCACCTGCAAGAGTATAATTAACCTTGAACAGCTGTTGTTTTAAGGGTCTGGAGAGACCATCAGAAAGGATCTGGAGAAGGATGGTCCTTTCACCAACAAATGCTTGCCAGAAGCATTATGGCAGGGCTGTGCAGAGCTTGAGGGGCTTCCAGCAGTGTGGGGGGTTTTGATCTCCATCTCTTCAGTGCTCTTTGGCACAAGCAGCCTCAAGCTCTGAATCTGAATGAGCTCCGGGGATCGGTGACACCAGAGCTATCCTGCACCAGGTTTATTTGTGGGTGCTGCTCTCTGCTGCTGTTTTTCATCTTTAATGAGAGCTGAACACACCATAAAATTTTATTGGGTGTTTATGCTAACAAAATTAACTAACAGTTGGTGTTCTGAAAAAGCAGCCAGAGCTGTGACTGCTATAACTGGAATCTGCAATGGCTTTTTAACTGGTGTAGGACAGGGCAAATGTGTAAGTGCCAATGTCACATAACTGTAAACCAATTTTGTATTAACTTTTTATTGACTAGAACTGGTTACTTGAAACTTCAAGCAAAATCTTAGTGTGATATCATGTTTTCAGGTATATGGATAGCTAGAAACTGTGTCAAAATGGTGCTGTTAATTTGCAGTACCAAGACCAATGGGCTGGTCATCAAACTAAACTGGTTTGAATATCAGCCAGCTCTGAGAAAGAAGCATGCTTTTACCTAGGTACAGGAAGGTCTAATTTGTAATTCATGGTGCTGCCAAAGTTTGGTGTAAAGGCTTTTGATAGTGTTCAAGGGAAATGTCTCAATTTGTGGATTAAGCCCTGACTTCCGCTAGGTTGTTGACCAAATGTTTTTAGCTTCATATTTTTTGTATGGTCACCTTATTATAGATTCTAGTTGATTTTCGAGACCAAACACTGCTGTCATCAAGAAAACATGTGCCAGGCTGCATTTAACAGTCTTGTATAGGAGTGGTCTTGTGTGTCTACAATGAAATCAAAGGAGTCAGTGCTAACTGCTCCATACCAAGACTGGGTTAAAAGCTTTATGCCCACGTTTTGTGGTAGTTTTTGTTTGTTTGTTTGTTTGTTTTTCCCTTTTTTCTTTTGGCAAAAAATCATAGAATCACAGAATGTCTTGGGTTGGAAGGGACCTCAAAGATCATCCAGTTCCAACCCCCTGCCATGAGCAGGGTTGCCAAAAATATGAATGAGCATTTCCTTTGCATGATCTGCCAGCTCTTTGGTGGAGGATAACAACTTTGTGACCCACTGAGTGGAATTCCCATTCTGTCTGTTCACCTTATGTCATTGTGTTTAAAATCTGAAGAGAAGCTTGTTAAAATTATGAAATGGTGGGGTATGGAGAAACAGCATATACAGCACTTTCTAGGTGTTATGACTTCAAGTGGACATTATGAAATATGCTGCAGCAGGGGCAAGGCTCGTCATCAGTGAGAGCCCCAGAGGGAAGTTTGGGGACTAATGAATGTGCCAGGTGCTGGTCTCCTCCTATCTCTGCCTGCAACTTGAAAAGGAGCAGAACATCAACTTTCGAGGTCACATAGCTTGCTTATTTGCAGATGGTATCTCAAATTGGAATTCTAGGAGGAGATGTAAATTATGGCAGACAGATGTGTGCAGACAGCTGCTAATTTACTGCTACTCAAGGCAGCAGATACATAATACGCTTCCTCATCTCCCCCCACCTTGATGTATTTATGCTTTAAGGCTTTTGACTCTTCTTGGACTTCCCTTTAGCATCCCAACATCCTTGTACTTGCAGCTTTTTAGCGTTGGTTTTCTTATTCAGGTAAGATTTTGCTAGATAGCGACCTCACATGGAGCCTTTTCCACTCCTTTAACTGTTCTCTGAAGTCGAAGATCAGATGGTTTTCAAACGAAACACATTCAGGTTAAGTCCAGCTGCAGGGACCTGCTTCAGTGTTCCTTCTATTGTGTACTCCCTAGGAGCACTGGTTGCTTATTGGGATTCAATTTTACTAGAGGCTTTGCATCCAGAAAGCACAGTACTGTTTCCTGCATCAAAGAACATCCATTTTAAAATTTGCTCTCTGGTTTAGGGTTATCTCTCAAACTAAGGACTTTATTCCAGATGTTTTATTCTTGTTCTTCAGCACTGATTTCTGTGTGTGATCCCATTGATTGTCATGAGGCTTGTTATCATGGTTGTATCTGGAGCTCAATGAAAGCATGCACTGTAACACATTTTGCTTGACATACTGTGCTTCCTGTTCTCTCGTTTGACCCCCTGTGGCACAGTTAGTCTGCCAGCAGAGAGGCTGCCAAAGTTTTTCAGTCACTGGAAGTGTAGACAATTGTTATTGTTATGAATCTTCCACTGAGCTCAGGGCTGCCCCTGGATTTCCCAGGTTCTCTGTGTGTGCTCTGTATCTCCATATTTTCTTATTTGTTTCCACATTAATCACTTGAGTTATCTTGATAATCCCAAAGGCTGCAGAGCATCTTCCACTCCTTTACTTGGGGTTTATTCTTGCTTCCTTCCTGTATCTCCTGTGCACCTACTGATTTTTCATAGCAAGGAGGACTCTGAATATTCCACTTCACAAATAAATTAATTTAGTTTTTGTGAATAAAGCTTGATATATTTCCTTTAAGTAGTAATAACAATTTGAAGCTTTTTCTTCACCATTTTATGAGTGTTGTAGATAAAGGACCTTCACATTGTTAACAGGCCTGAATGCAGAGCTGATGTGATCTATCCAGCTCATGGATGCTGAAGGACTGACTCAGGCTGAAACACAGATAGCTTTACATATTATTCTGAAAAGGTAATGATGGTTTTTGATCACTACAGTGTGAGCTATGGGGAAGGTATTTTGAGCCATGGCTCAGAACTTGCACTTAAAATTTGGAGCCACGTGTAGTCATTGCAGAGCATGTAAAAATGTTAGCCAAGAATGGAGAGAGGAAAGAAACTGGTTTAGGAACCTCAAATTCATGGCAGTGTTTCAAGTATTTGGGCTCCTTTCCTCCCTTCCCCCTTCTCAAGCCAATAGAAAACTTCAGTGCTTTTTTATTACTTTAATGGAAAGTAATCAATGCTGAGCGCCATCATAGTATGATGATCAAAATACCTCAGATACAATATTTTGCTGTCAAATATAGCTTTAAGTCACCTCCAATGGCCTTTCTCAGGTACTCTCCTTCTATAGCTTCATTATTTTTTACAGCATACATTTTGCATCTGAAAAATTCCAGTTTACAGCTGATGTAGGATAGCTGAAAGAGACAAGATTTTATTTGTTTGCTTGTTCATTTATTGTAACTGCAGGAGGGAGGTCTATATCTAAATATTGGTGATGTCAGCAGAAGAAACATATCTAAATTTCTTGTGTGCTGTTGGAAGAATTGCTCCTAAAGCTTTTCAAGTCTGTGTGAAGTTGATTGAAGGACGCAGTAAGGGAAAACTGGATTTTCTAGTGCTTAAGTTTTTAATGATTGCAGAAAAATGGGTCTTCCATGCATTTAAAATATAGTTTGTAGAGACATCACAAATATCTTACTATTTCTTAAAAACTCCTTTTTTCTCACTTTCTTGTATTTATTACATTTGAGTTTTGATGTAGAGATCATCCAGAAGAAAAAAAAATCAAAATTTTAGCTAAAGCTGACACTTCCTTATATATTCTAATGATTTGGAAACAGACATTGTGAAGAGTTAGGGGAAATCTAGCAAATCACAAAGGAGTCTTACCATCTTTGTTCACAGTCTTAGCGAGTTAACAAAGACTGTAATGCTGTTCACACCAACGACGACTGCCATCCTTTGCAGAGGCTGAAGCAGTCAGATGCACCCAAACACTAAAGTACGATGATTGCATGTAAACATTATCAAAGCAAGGACACTGATTTATCTTGTATTGTACAAAAGGAATCTGCTGCTCCTTGAGGTGCATGGAAGCCAGTCTGCATATGCTTGTCAGTGTTACTGTGTTTGCCATAAAAAAAGGGGATTTATTTGATGATTGGGAAGGATATGTTGTTGCATCACTGAAAAGGCAGCTTTTTTCTGTTGTATAAATGAGAAGGAATGTTCATCTTTTGTCTAGATGGTTAGCTGTGCTGTAACAGCTCTCCTAAGTATCACTGTAAGAGCATTTCATGCCAAGCATGAAATTTCCTGTATTGTCCGATTTCATTTACTAAAGAAATATAAAAATAAAAGTAAAATAATACTCAAGTGTATATCTGATATTGCTACAGATATGTTCCATTAAAGGGTGGAAAAATACCATCAGAAGGATGCAGGGATATTTACACGAGTCCTCCAAAACTGCAGTGTTTTGTTCTAACTGGACAGTTAATGTAAGGTTATCTTTGAAGGATAGGACTCCATTTATGGATTACTACATGTTGTATTAGGCGCTTGCGCCATCTTCGGGTTGTAACGCGTTAGGACCTCCCCCTCCATATATAAGCACGTGTTCGTTCCATTAAAGCGCCATTTTGCTGTTCACCATATTGGTGTCACCTCGGTAATTGGCCAAGCTGCGGTCTCCCAGGAAAAGCGAACGGGTGAAGGTTACAACAAATGGTGACCCCGACGTGATTTCTGGGGGTGAGTCAGCTGTTCTGCCAGCGGCGCAGGATCCCACTGCGGAGCGGGTACGTTATAAAACCCGCGGAGTAGTGGAAGCCCGGGGACGGGGAGGAGTGCGCATTACTCCTTGTCAGGCGGGAGGCTCGGGAAAAAGAGCCAGGATCCCCCGAGAAGCTCGGGGAAGCGCCCGGTGAAGGCTAGACGCGCGCTTAGCCTGGGGCGATGGAAGCCGTTATCAAGGTGATTCTTCGCGTATGTAAAACCTATTGTGCAAGACGTGTTCCTTCGAAGAAGGAGGTTGCGGCGGTTCTTTCGCTGCTGGAGGGGGAGGGCTTATTGGCATCTCCCTCTGACTTATACGATCCCGCTAATTGGGATGGGTTCACTGCCGCGCTCTCTAAGAGGGCAATGACTACCCAAAAGGCGGCAGAGTTCAAGGTGTGGGGATTGATTTGGGGGGCGTTTAAGATGGCGAGGGAGGAGAAAATGGCGAGTGATCGAGCTAGGGAGCTGTTAGGGCTGGGGACGGGGGGAGGTCTTGTCTCTGCTGCAGGTTTGCTGGAGGGCAAGTCGGGGCCGGTCCCCGCAGCCCCACCCGAGGCGGCGGCTTCGACACCAAGAAGGGAGGAAGTTCAGCAGGGATCGTCGGACCGCAAGGACGGAGAGGCTTCATCCCCGCCTCCTTATCCAGCTCAGGGTTTATATCCTTCGTTGAAACCCTTCAGGGATTGGGGGGGGGGGGGAGGGAGGTGCGAAGGAATGTAACATAGCTTGTTGTACACCTGTTAAGAGGGCAGTGGGGGAGGGCGAGCTGGCCAGAGAGGGTACGGCGCGGCTGGTGAAATGTGAGAGCGGGGACGGTGCTTCCTGGCTGCCTGACTCTGTTTGTTGCCGCGGCCGCTGCCAAAAGGGGCTGGAATGTTCCACTCCGTCTTGTGAAGGATGTGGGTGTGGAGTCCCGGTGCGAGCAGCCTCGGGATTCACCCAGGGAGGGCGGGATCCTGCAGTGACTGCCTCATGGGCCCCACCTACACTCACTGACTGGGCTAGGGCGAGGGAGGATTTACGAACTGCTTACGATCCGACAACTACGGCATTTGCCCTCCCTGTAGTAGTAAAAACAGAGGGTCCAGCTTGGACCCCTCTGGACTCCAAGGCAATTACTCGCCTTGCGGATTTGGTTAAAAGTAAAGGTCTGTGCTCTCCTGTGACCATGTCGGCAGTAGAAGCTCTTATGGCTTCTAGCCTCCTGCCGTATGATGTGGTCAATCTTATGCGTGTCATCCTTGAACCTGTACAATACACCCTGTGGTATGATGAGTGGAATAGGCTGCTTCAGGTTGTGGTGGCCACTGCCACTCGTGACCACCGCCATCCAGCGAATGGCCAGGGCAGGAATGACAGGACTAATCTTGCGCGTCTCCAGGGCCTAGCGGAGGGTATGGTAGGGTCCCCAGAGGGCCAAGCAACAGCACTTAGAGCAAGGGAGTTGGCAGCCCTTACAACCGCAGCTCTTCAGGCCTTGCGAACGGTGGCTAGGGTCGCAGAGCCTGTGTTTCCATGGACAGATATCAAACAGGGGCCCTCTGAGTCATTTTCCGACTTTGCGAATCGTTTGATTCGCGCAGTGGAAGGATCCGACCTCCCCAAGGAGGTTCAACCTCTGGTCGTCATAGATTGCCTTAAACAAAAATCGCTGCTGGATGTTCAGCAAATTATCAGGGCAGCACCAGGGAGCTTGAATACCCCAGGAGAACTCATCAAGTATGTATTAGATCACCAGAAGGTTGCACCTCTAACCAATGAGGGTTTAGTGACGGCCATGCAAGGGATGGCTGCTTCGGTTAGCTCGGCGGTTAGGACAGCGGTGATGGCAGCTGCTCGGGTTGGGGAAGAAAAGGATAAAGGCCCTTGTTTTAAATGTGGACTGCGCGGTCACTGTAAAGCACAGTGTCCCAAGAGAGTGGGCCAGGGCGGGTTGCAGAGTCAGGAGAAGAGGTGTCAACTATGCGACAGGCCCGGACATGTTGTGCACCAATGTCGAAAGTTCAAGGTTATGCTGCAGGGAAACGGGAGAGGGAGGGTGCCAATGGCCCAGGGCTCCTTCCCGTTTCCCTGAACTGGGCCGCGGATGCCATGCCTACAGCCGCATTAGCCATGGACTTAGGCGAGCGACCATTAACTAAGGTCATGATGACATTTGATTTGGAGCTCCCAGTGTCGGGGCCCCGAACGGTGTTTTTTACAGCTTTATTGGACTCTGGTGCGGACATTACTGTTATCGCGGAAAATGATTGGGCTCGGCAGTGGCCTGCGACTCTTACATGGAAAAAGCTTGCCGGGGTGGGGGGTGAGGTACCTACCAAAGTGGCTGATGCAGGAGTGGAGCTTTCAATCATAGGCAGAGATGGCTCTATAGAGAAGACTGTTTTCATTACCCCTACCCTAGCCCCGATTCCAGGATCTATACTGGGCAGAGACATCCTTCTTGAGCTGGGAGTGAAATTGACAAATTTATAATAAGGGCCACTGTCCATCATTTAGCGCTGCAACACGCAATTGGAATATTGTAGGATGCGGGATAAATTCTAAGATATATGTTGTTCAGGTTTAGCATATCGCGTATTGTAACGGGGCAAGGCTTTTCTTGGCATGGGAAGGGGGAAATGTTGTATTAGGCGCTTGCGCCATCTTCGGGTTGTAACGCGTTAGGACCTCCCCCTCCATATATAAGCACGTGTTCGTTCCATTAAAGCGCCATTTTGCTGTTCACCATATTGGTGTCACCTCGGTAATTGGCCAAGCTGCGGTCTCCCAGGAAAAGCGAACGGGTGAAGGTTACAACAACTACACCAATGTTTGTGTGTGGAATTTCAGTTCAAATGTAATCTAGGGGCAGGATTTTGCTCTGCTGATGCTACACAAGATGTGCCAACTATCCTTCCGGATGCTGTACCATGAGGGTGTGAATTTCCAGCAGGTCTTGTGTTGTGTCTGCAATACATCTTGGAGGTCTTGGGATATCTCAAGTGATTTTGCTATCTTCACTTAGCTGAATACAGCTAATCACTCCCTAAACTGTGATTATAGTCAAAACTGCATGGTCTGTGTGGGGAAGCCTGCTGTAAGCTCACTGTGGGACAGTTGCTCTTTCATTTCCTTCTTGTATTCCATGAACTTTTTTTCTAGGTCTTTGTTGACAATAGCAGGAATTTAGATACCTGGTACTTCTGTAAGTACCTCGCATAAGTAACTTGGCTATCTTAGTCTCAAATTGTGTGTCACTTGTAGCCTTGTCCACTTTATTATGTGTTGTCTGTATGCATAAGAAAGGATGGAAATAATTCTAGTATTAAATTCTTGCCTGCTATTTCCTAAGGTCCAGGCAGTTTCTTTTGAGTCAGGATGAAGGGCTGAGTACTACGGTGTGATCAGCGTACCTCAAGTCACTTTATCTATAACAAGATCTCGGATCAAAATGATTGATTTATTTTCAAAGAATTGGAGTTTTGGAAAAGTTTGGGTTATTTGGATCAGAGTGAATGTGGCAGGGGGCTTAGGTTGATGTGTATGCTTCAATCTTGATGTTGCTGAGAGCCTGTTTGGAGCAAGAAAGAATGCCTGTGTGAATTGGGAAATAGGATAGATTTTTATTTATTTTTGTTTTTTGAAAGGTTGGACTACCCAAGCCAATCCTTTTGAACCAAGGGAATTAGGGCTGCAAAAAATCTGATATCAGTGCGCAGAAGATTTATGAATCTCTATGTGGAGGGGAAGGCAGATGCAGATAAAGCAGGCAAGGTTAAATCATGCTTTGCCTGTAATTCTCAGTGTGATATCAACGTCGGTTTCTTTGACTGCAAGGTCCTTTGGGAGCCTTGCGCACACAGTACAAACATCAGCTGGTCAGCTGTGTGCCAGGCCGTGGCTTATTTTATAAATGTTTCTCAAAATATATTTAATCAATAATGCTAGCTTGTGTTAAAAAATACACTGCTTTCTGTTGATGCTTTTTTCTTTTTTTCTTTTTCCTTTTTTTGGCACAGAGGGATCCCTCTCCCATAGTTCTAAAAAGTAAAGATGTCTGAGTGTTCAGAATTAGGGCCAAGACTCTAACATGTGTTTAGTGCCAGCATAGTGACTTCTCTCCTTTAATCAGGTTGCCATAAACTCGCTGGACAATCCAGCACATACCTAAGGGAAAACCAGACTGTCAGTACTGCTAACAGCTCTTGTTGTAATAATGATATTATAATAGCATCTTAGCCTGGTTTGTTCGTATTCAGCAAATCAATTCCAAATTATTGTGACATTTAGGTAAGAAAACATTTGGAAGATTGCTTTTTTGGGAAAGATAGCTCTTTTTAGTCTCCTTCTCTGCTCAGTAGCTTTGGGTAATGACAGTGAAATTTTCTTCTCCAGTTCTGCTTCTTAAAGAGGGTACATTCTTCTGTTTAGAAATAGCTCTGTAGTGAAGTGACAGTGTAATCTGTAAAAGTCAGCAGGGGAAATATCCTTTCGTGGGGGAAAGTATGAGCACAAGAAAAGTTATTTTAAAAACTCTCCTGGAATATAGTAAACTGTGTTTTACTGGCATTATCCTCAGAATAGGAGACTGGGAGTGAAGGAAGAGGCAGTTATCAGCTAGGACATTTCTGTGGACTTGCTTGCTGTAATGTTTCAGCTCCTCACAATCTCTGATGATATTTTCTTCAGATCGCTATTGATCGTTGTTAGATTGACTTGAGTTACATTAAGTTAGCGTTAGTCTGGTTTTATGGACAGTGGAACTGGGAAACGATGGCAATGGGTTTTTGAAGATATTTAGTTACGTACATATAAAAAGATAACATTTTGTTGTCTTCTCATGAGCAATGGCCATTACATGGGAGATGGGATTACATTGTGGGATGTATCTCTTCTCCAAGCTGAACAGCCCCAGCTCTCTCAGCCTGTTCTCTTTCCAGTTTACAGAGAAGGATGCTGTGGGGAACCACGTGAAAGTTCTTAGTGAAGTAGAAATATATGACAACAGTGGCTCTTCTTTTGCCTGCTGATGCAGTTACACCATGACAGAAGGCCTCTATGTTGGTCATGCACCCCTGAAACACTTGTAATTTTGAAGCTTATATGGCCCTCCCTGGATATTCTTCTCTGCAGTCTGTGAGAGAGCAGAAGAAATTATTCCAGGGCTCAGCATATCACATTAATAAATCAACAGCTCAATTATTTTTCCTTCTTGCTGGCAGAAGGAAGGTGTTCACACTCAGGCAGTTTAAGGCTACTGGCCATTGCAGCTTTTATCTAATGTGCAGGTATCTCTGGAAATGTAGGTATTAGATTGTTTTGATTTCAGAAGTTAGCTTTCTGGATACATCAAGAACTGTAACCCTTCAAAATTGTTTCTGAATTATTTAAGTTGGGATTATCCACTGCCATCAGAAACAACAGATTTGTGAGTAGTCCCTTGCTCCTATCTATCTATTTCTTTGGAAGCAAAACACTTAGAGCATGGTTTCAGGGACATGTTGTTGTCCTGATTAATTTTGCCCCTTGAATTATTTTTAAATTGGCTCACATAAATGAATGACACTTATAACTATTATTTTCATGTACTCAGAATAGGGGACCATGTGCAAAATGGGAAGATGCAGTACCATAGTGCTGAGATGAGATTTTGAAGGCAGGATCCTCAAGTGCTATCGGCTTCACTGCCTGTAGAAATAAATAAGTTGTACCATGAATGAGTTGTGTGAATTCAGCAGTACTTAGAAATTTATAAGCACCGGGTCTGGTAGGACTGAGGTACATAAGGCCTTCTACACAAGGACAGTGGGGATCTAGGAAGAAGAATATATCTAAATGTCAACCTAAATCGCTGAGGGATTGAACTGGAAAAGAGGTTAAGAACATGTCTAAAACAGAGATGAGACTCAGTTTTTCTTGTTGCTCTTTTTTTCAGACATGCTTTAAAAAATAAGGCACCAGCTTTCTCTTTCTCTCTAGGGAAAAATAAAAACTGATGTGTCCAGGGGAGAAGTGTGCAGTATGAATCCCAAGTGGATGGGAGTTTCCTATGCAGCCCTGAGGGAAGGAGAAGTTCAGAATTCAGAACATCTCATTTCTAAGCCTTTCATGTGGGCTGGTGCTGAGCAATTTCAGGAGGTTTGGGGCTGGTTTTCAGCAAGCTCCTGCTCAATAGATGTCAGAATTTTACTCTGAGGTATTTAATTCTCAGAAAGGTGCATATAATCAATTGTTTTGGATGATGAATATAGAGTACCACTGATTGATCATTATTCTCAAGTTTCCAGTTCTGCAAAAGAGACTTTGTGGCATGTTCTGCTTTCTCGCATTAGATTTGATGTCTTTCTGCATGCCATGACCACAATATATGAAAAATCCCAGTTCCTTCAGTTGGCTTCTGTTGAGCAAAACACCTCCATGATGTGTAATTACTTCATGTGTTCAAGGCCCTGAACAAAAGTCATGAAGAATCTCCCTCCTTCGCTTTTTCCTTGCTGGAGTAGAGGATTAGAGGACTGTGTAGTCACCCACATGTTTTAAGTTATGTTATTTAGTTTGGTGTTTTTTTTTCTGCTGAATGTCCTTGACATCTTTTCAAAGATGAGCTCACTTCATTGGCCCTGTTTACTGGTGAGGTAGCAGAGATGCCTGTCTTGAGTGAAGCTTTGAGTCCTACTCCTTCAAGCATAGGTTTTTCTTTACTTGGACTCAGACATGCACTAATAATAATTCAGGCGCTCTGTCACTCCTTAAAATATTTTGATCATGAGATTTTGACATTTTGTGCTCTTTGTAGCATCTTTTTTATTTTTTTTAATTTTTTTTACCATTTCCTTCATTACTTGAAGGAAAAACGGGACATTTCAGGATTTCAGAATACATGCATGTGTAATTTTCCATAAGCTGACATGTATCTTCCTGCTTTCTTGTGGCTTGAAATGAATTTTAGATTTTTAGAAAGGTGATATAAGCCATTAAACAGTCTTGGTGTCTAACCAGTCACAGTGCTTCTGTAAATCCTTCTCTTTCTTCAGATAAAAATCAGAAGCATAGCAGAGTAGGAAAACCACACTGTTTAGTAATTAATAACATGCTCTGTTGAGAAAGAACAAGTGGGTTACGGTGATGTACCTTTGATGTTCATCATCTTTATTTAAGCAACAGCTTCACTCATAAGTTGATGACCAGCAATAGTTTGCTGCTAGTTTACAGGTTGCCTAGAGAGGTGGTGGATGCACCATCCCTGGAGGCACTCAGGGTCAGGCTGGATGGAGCCTGAATATTCTGTGGCTGCAGTTTGGTGAGTACTGATACACTTAGCATTCTTCTGTGGAAGCTTTGCTTATTTCCAAGATGAGAATCCATGCCTATCTATGCTTATCTTTACTCTCTTCAGCTCTTTAACTCAGATCTTTGCCAATCACTAGTAGTTATATATTGTCCATGTAACATACCGTCAGTATAGAACTCATTGACTGCTGTCTTGGTACCAGAGGGGTTTGGGTTCTCACCCTGAGAGAGACCTTTCCCAGACAGGGTTTAGCCTCTCAAAGGAGAAGAAAGTCATTTATTTGGTAGGTTATTTAGTTAGGTCATTTATTTAGTAAAGTTAGGTAGCTGAATATCACTTTTCAAAAATTCACATAACGTGTGTGTATATGTGTGCGTATATATATGTAATAAAGTACTTTCATTGTGGAATTAATTTCTTTAATGTCTTAAAAATCTCCCTTTCATGAGAGGAAAGCATTCACCTTGTCATCAATTTCATCCTGTCCCTCTCTGTCCAAAAAGGCTCAAATTGTGACCTATTTGGTTACCACTCGCTTCCGTAATTCTATTTCAAAGTTCCTTTCATGGTGCACTACAGAAGGGGGTGAAAAAAAGAAGACACGGGGAGATTTTATATGCTAAGGAGACTGCGTCGGACAGGCAATTAACTGGCATTGTACAGCTTGTACAAGAAAATCAGGAGATATGAAGATTGGTGTTACAAAATGTAAGTAATGGGCAGAGTACTGCTGAAGTCTGCTTGATTTGATGCTAGGTTCTGGTCTGAGGTGAAGACTTTGCTTCTCTCTGTGCTCAGATTCACATGGATAGGATAGTTCCGCTCCATGCTGGCAGCCCAGTGGTCCCTAGTAACGGTAGTACTCACCTTTACCATTTTTTGTTTGCCCAAGATGTACTTGTAGCCAAATTCTTTGCTTGTGTCAGTGCTTCTGGGATTGGTGGAAATGTGCTTGTGCACACCAGCAGAAATGTTGGCACTGCTCCATCGTAAACAGACACTTTCAAATGGAGCTTGATCCCACTGTCAGTCATTGATGAAGATATCGAAGAGCACTGGTCCCAGTGCTGACCCTTCAGGGACATCACTCATCACTTGACTGTTGACCTATCCTAATTTTTTTTCTCTAGCAGGGCTCTTGCTCAAAGCACACAGATGTGAATGGAAGGAAACTATTCCCCCACCATGCACAGAAGTCTAACAGAGTAACGTACAGATTTTTCATCCCTTGTGATTTAATTGGATGAGCAGATTAAAACTCCGAATTTCTTTCCTCCAAATTTTTGTCGAAGTCAGGATCACTTTGTAAACAGAGCTGGCTTCCACAATCTGGCTTTTCCTGATGGAAATCTGTTCCAGTGGAAGTCTTCCGCCAGACCTCAGTGAAGAACATATGGATCCCAAAACTGCTGAGACTGAGGAATGAGGCAGTAGTCTGTTGGTGCACTTCGAATAAATAAATAAATAAGTCCCACCACAGCAAGAGCTGCTGCTTGGGGACTTTGCAGCTCTCCATCCATCTCCTGCTTTGGTTCTCAGCCTGTGCAGTTCCTTTGTGCTGAACTTCACTTCTGAGAAAACAGTTTCAGTATGTATGTAGCTGCACATCTCCCTCTGCAGGAAGGAAAAAACAAAACAAAACAACAACAACAACAAAAAAAACAAAAAACAAAAAAAAAGCAGATGCAAGAAACATTAAAATAATAGTAATAAACTTTTATTATTGATGATGGAAAGCATATTTGAACTGAAGATGCAAAACCAGTAACAACCAGGGAGCTGAATGCACCATCAGATAAAAAACATTATACAGCACAGCGTATTTATAGCAATATTTGGCGAGAGAACATATTCCAGCTAAAAGACAGGCTTCTAAATACACACCACTCAATTGCATGGTTTAAATAATATTCAAATTAAATAATGGAAGTGTGTTTTCTTACAGTGAATCTTTCAACAGCAGTGCTCCATTTTGCTCATTGGGTCAGTTCTGCTCTCTTGATCATTTGTTATCAGCAATAGGTCTAATACAGTTAATAAAGCAGGTTACAATTCCTGGATTTTGACAGTCTCTGTAACATGCCTCTAAGCCTGAGTAGTCAGCAGCAAAAATCATGTTAGCAGGGAGAGAAAGCCATTCCTATGGGGTCTTGGCTGGGGCCTGGAGTTAGTATGGAAATGTCACGGCAGCAAAAAACAAAAATGCTCCTTTCCCAACCCTGGCAACCCAGATGCGCTTCCCACATAATACAGAATTCGAGGTATATAGGTATTTATGGCACTGTACTCATTAATTCAAATAAAAATAGAGTCCCAAATAGTAAGCAAATGATTTCAGCTTTCATAGGCTCAGTTGCATCAGTCTATTCTTAGCATATTCATTGTTGGTTTTGATCAAACTGGATTAAGATGTGCCTTCATACATAGTGACAAGTTTGACGCAATGCCCTGAAAGGTAGGAGGAGAGTGAACTGATTTCCACAGCTATCAAAGTGTTTGCTTGTAATTAGCAATCAGAAGCGTGAAAGCCGTTTGTTACAGCAGGGATATCTTTAAATAATGACAGTATATTTCCCAAAGCTCACCTTACAGCCTCTGCAATTAAGGAAGAAATATAGAGATGAACCAGAGGAAAAAGTGGCATTGCAGACAAAAGGGCAAATATCTTTTGAGAAGATACCTGTCACAGACCTGCTTTGCATTGCAGTGAGGTTTTCTTCGGATTGTACTAGATGATGTTCATAATGATCTGAGAGGTCCCCCAGATTGAACAACCGATATCTAAAGTGTGGAGTCAGAGTCAGAATGCTTTGCTCACTTTCTTGAACGGTCAAAGAAAGAAAGGGGAAGAAGGCTTGCAGATCCCTGATTTTGAGGAGACACTGCTGTCTGCTTTCAGTAGGTACTGTATGGATAAGGGTGGTAGGAGCCCCACTTGTCTTTATTGGATGTATTTTTGATTCTAAAAGCTGTTCCTGGGGGATGACAGGGATGACCTGTGTGTCTCTGGTAGTGGCTGCTGGGCTCAGAAATAACCTAAGATGTAGCTTGGAGCAATCAGACTGTTTTGCAGTTGTGCATATGCTTTGAACCCTAATGTAGAAGCTGAAAACAGCTTGTTAGGGGAGGTCTTATACAGCTGACTGCCAAGAGATTTGCATGTGCTTATTGTGCACTGTCTCCAGCTGGATACCCACCATGGGGAAAGCATCCACCTGATGGCACAGAACAGATTTCAGCTGATCCTCTGGAGAAGTGTGGATTCATGTCTGATTCTCTGTCCACACGGAAGGTCTACTTTGGTGGGCTAGGGAAGACAGTGGCAGTCACCTCAAATGCTCTCATCTAGACCAAGTCCATTAGTTTTCTGCCAACAGAAGCGGGAACTGAATTACCTGGCACGGCCTGAAACCTGTATGTTTGGTAGCTGACTAGAAGCCCTTTGCCATTGCAGTACAACTTGTTGCCTTCCTCTTGTCACAGCACTTTTCATATTACTACTTGATAATCTGCCACAATAACATTTGGATTGTTAGTGGGATTGAGTTAATTGTCCTTGGTGTTCCCAAGCAGGGAGGTACAAGCAATGATGTGCTTGTGGAGACACAGTGTGCCCTTCTCTACCACTGCTTCCCTATATAGTCTCTTCTGTAATGCCTGGTCCTTCTGGAGAGACAGCAGATTTAGGGTACACAATGTCCCTATGCCTAATGGTCTGCACAGTTCTGTTCCTGTAGATTAATGGGCTGCCTTGACTCCAGTAGATTAAATGTGCCTCGGACAGTTCTCAGATGTTCAAGCCATCTGGCATAAATTGCTTGCCACAATTGCTAACCTCTTGGAAACTCCCCAAAAGCATGCAAATTGCTTTTTGCCAAGGGATCAGCACCTGTGTTAATTTCCAGTCTACACCCAGGAGCTGACGGGGAGAGTGCTAACTGGCAGAGGCCTGTGGTGGATAACGATTTAACATTATAAAGCTCTCAGCACTTGTACCCATGAATGGTCCTTGACACTGGTTAGCCTTTTAGCACTCAGACGCATGGCCCTTTCCCCTTTTTTCTTTCAGGAGACAAGTCTCACTGTCAAGCTTAGTGCTTCTGGATGCATAAGGAGCAGGGAGATGTCAATATCAGTGATGCCTTGATGAAGAGAACAATATTTTCTTACAAGTGTGCACAGATTTTGGATTTCTTTACATGGTTCCAAACTAGGACTGAAATTCAGAACAAAACCTCTCCTGAGGTGTTTTGCTTGCCCTTAAAAGTCAGTAAGTATTTGTTGGCCTGTCCAGAGGACTTAAGACCCTTTCAAAGGATTGAAAATGAGCATGGACATCCCAAAGGATCCTTGTTTAGTGTTCAGTATCTTTTCAGGTTTGTCATTCTGTTACTTAGATGTTGGAAGCACATGGGCAGAACTTCTTCCTTAAAGACCCATGAGTAGACCCATGATAGATTATGTGTCAAAATGCAATTTAAAAATAAAGTCACAAAATAAGAGCAATATAAATCCATAACTCTTAGCAGCATTAGGCCAGTCAGCATGGGAAGCAGAAGTCACCCAGGAAAGAAAAAGCATGATAATTTTTTAGAAGAACATAGGCTGTTAAATTGCTTTGTCGCTTCCAACCATCTAGAGAGAAAAAAAAAAAAGCGTGTTCATTCCTGCTTGAACTGATGAATTGAAATTGCAGAAGAGACTGGGTTTTGTAATGCTGGTCTGCATGTTAATTCAGATCTCAGAGTTGGTGGATTCTGTGTTGACTGAGCATAGTTACTGTAGCGTATATGTTGGGAACTTGTCTTCTTTGTTACTGTCTGAGTGGAAACGGTTGCTCAAGGGAATTTTCAGATAGAAAAATCTTCCTTACGGTTTCATGGGGAAATGAGATGTTAGGTGGCCACAATGCGTGTGCGAGCATAAGCTTGCTTCTCCCGTTTCTCCTCAGTAGTTTCTTAGTTCAAATTAGGCAAATGTCAACCAGATCTGATGAAAGGCTCAACAAACTTCATGAAAATTAGTGGCTTCATTGTAGAGAGAGGATCTTCATGCTTTCATCTTCATGTTATTCGTGGGAGGTAAGGAAGTCTCCCTAGCTCCGCCTGCAATTGGTAATGGAGGCAGTAAGATGTTCTTTGTTCAAGACAGTAGGCATCTGCTGGAAGGGAGATTGGACTGAGGCAATAGGCTTGTGGCCAAATATGTGTAAGACTGTGTTTCACTTGGAATGTTTACTAATGAGTTGTGACTAGCTCCTGAACTGAGTTACTTTCAACCAGGATGGATTCAGAATTTTATACAGCTTCTATGCTGACCTTGGAGAGATGATGGATAAAATACAAGGATGGGTAGGAGTTGTTCGTGTAGTTCATTGATATTCAAGAAGTGAAAATTTAATAAATAACCAAACTTTGAGGCTGACTAGCCTCAGTAGAATTTTTTGATGAATAATACCCAACTTTCCGACTCACATCTGTCAGCTGTTGTCTTTTGCTGTTTGAGTTTTTCATCCAAAATCTGCTTGTAGTTTGTAATTTAGATTTTGCAAGTTTTGTATTCACTTTGTTTTCCTCTGCATTTCATTCTTTGAAAAAGCATGGGAGCTTTCCTCGATATGATAACCAAGGCTAGATATATTATATCCAGAGAGGTCTTATCAGTTTCTTACAGTGTCTAGCAATTATAATAGTGATTTTGATTTATGTTACATTCCCCTAGCAACCACACATTCTGTTTGCCACCTTCATTTCAGCTGCATATTGGACTAACAGATTTAGGGATTTATTTTTTTTTTTCTCACAATAAAAATCCTTAATCTCCCAGTTCCAAATCACTTTCCTGGTCAGTGTGCTGAAGCTTCTCATTTTCAATCATGGTTTTTATTTTATTATAAATATCATTTTCTTTCCTCAAGATCCATTAACGTCTTCTTCTCTTCTTTCTTGCTTTTTTTTTTTACATCAGCTTTAAGCTTAACCACTTTATTTAATATGTAGCTGCATGTGTTTTAGATTTGGGAGGCTGATTACACCATGTTTTACTCCCAACTGGTATTTGCAAACTTATGACCTTATCCAAGGCCTTTGTGCAGAGTGAATACTGGCACTTGGAAGTTGTTTGGGAAGCATCTACATTGCTTCCCCTGTTTGTTCTGCTGCTGAATGTGTGCTGTGAATGCCTTGAAGGGAAAATACCATTTTCTTCCTTCTATTATTCACTGGGGAGAGAGGAACCACTTAGATGAGTGCATTTTTGTTGGGAGGGTGCTAATTTATTATGGTGTTCTAAATTTATGTGTAAACAAATGCTGATTTGAGAGCAGTCAGCTTTTATAACAGCAGAACCATCTGTAGTGGACCAATTCTAATTTAATATCATTATTTCTGTTTCTATTTCTAGTACACAGCTATCACTCACATCCCTGAACCTCTGTGTCATTAAAAAAATAACGAAACAAAAAAGCAAAAATTCAGACACCAGGCTCCTGACTGTATCACTGCGACAGGGTAGGCTTGGTATAGCTAAGCATTCATCATGCGACATAGTGAGAAAATGTCGCCTTTGGTGACAACAGTCTGAGCCTGGCTTAAGCTCGGATTGTTTTGACTCAAGAGATCTACTTTTGCATTTCTACCATCTGTTTCCATCTCTTCTATGTCATATGACACCATGTCCAGATCCTGCACATGTCTCTGCTTGCTTTGGCACACAATCGTTCCATAGTGCAAAGGCAGGTGGAGCAGGTCAGAGAGGGATGCCCACTGCCTGGGCTGGTGTGGGAGCATTTTTCTCATATGAGTTACTCCAAAGGAATTTCTCCTTGTCCTCTCCATGCCATTGTTAATGTATGTAGGCACAAAGTCTAAGGCTCCATTCTGACAAACGTTTTGGAAGGTAGCATCTCTGCATTAGTGATGTGAGCAAGAATCAGTGTGTTAAGATAAACGTGAGCTTTATTTTCCTGTCACTTTTAATAACCTAGTTGCATGTCATGGATGGGCTGGACCAGGAACCTTTTGTGAGTTTGTATTGGTGGTGAACCCAGGGCTCCTCCACACTCCCTTTAATTCAGTGGAAGCTAAACCTCTCAGCATCAGAGCTGATGGCAGCCTTTCAGGTGTAGATTCAAGCATGAGTGGTGCTGAGCACAGGTGTGCATGTATAGATCTTTTTAGAAAGTAGAAACAAGAAATCAATCTTTTCTTTCAAGTTCTATCAAAAACTATGGTGATTGCTTGTATAAACTTTGGAAAGTTACAAATACGATATCAACTCCTTTTGCAAATGCATTTTATGCATGAAAAGCTACAGAGCATTAAACAGGTAGGATTTATTTTAACACATTTTCCAGTTCAGGAATTTACTTCTCTCATTTAAATGCTTTGAAAAGTTGTCTTGCTTCTAGGGGGCCTCCAAGGAATGGGATCTGTCTCTTTACAATCCTGTTTATAGGATAATCTTCTGCCCAGTTTTTTTTTAAATAGTAAAACCCAAGTAGCTTTAGCACAGGATTTAGGTTAGTGTTGTTTTAATTACCTTTCAAAATTCTTTGGATTGGTTACAACATATGATGCAAGAAAATGCAATGAAATCCACAGGTAAGATGTAATGTTAAAGCTATATTAAGAAAACACTGAAATAGATCTATGCTTTGTAAGATAACTAAGTTTCTAATCTGTACCACTACATGATTGTGTGACGTGGTGGTGGTTTACTACAGATGAAAGAGTTTTAATTTTGACTCTTCCTTCATAAATGTTATTCCAGCTATCAGTGGTGCATAGCAATCTTTGAGACTCACACATTTAGAGGAAGAAGAAAATGCATACATTCCCGTCTCTGGGGAGCTGTGTGCCATGTTTGCCAGAAACAATGCAGGCTTGATGGCTTGATAATACACTAAATGCCTTTATTGCTTCCCAGTTATAGTATTGCAGCATATTTTGTCTGACCTTGAAAAGAATTATGGTTTTTTGTCCAGGAAAGAAACAACCAAAAATCCAACACAAAACAAATCTACTTCAGATTGTAACTTTAAGCCTCCTCACCAGCACGGATTACTGAAACAGCACTGTGCTCTGCTCACTCCACTGGCTGCCTATATAGAGCAGCAAAAGGATTATGCAACTCTCAGAGATTGGCTGTTATAACAAGACCCCAAATCAGGTGAGGTTGATCCAAATTTGGGTTGCCATGAATGCTTTTCGAAAAGCTCTGTGTACACAACGCCAGGTGTCTCACTCTGAGAAAGAAGTCCATTCATTAAAACTCAGCATCAACTCTCTCATCTTTTTTGGTAGTTACAGTTAGACACAAATACATTTAGACTTGAGATCCCTAGCAGCATCTCTTTTATAATTTGCCTTAATTAGCATTGGTCTGAATATGCAAAAGTTAAAATTTCAGTTTTGCCTTGTTCCATTCTTCCTTTTACTACAGTAGTTTAAAGGATCAGCTTTTCAGGAAGAATAAAAGACTCTCTTGTGTTGAGAGTTCTCATACAGGGCCCTAAGAGCTTCGATAGCACCATTACTGTCTGTTGTGTGCCACCAGTCTGTAACGTACAGACATGAGGCTGTATTTAATGCATGAACATGATTGGGAATCGGCATGTTTACCTGCTGAATTGGACACCTTTAACCCCTGTCTGCAAGAAAGTTCCACTACTTTATGCTTTCCATATTAATTTATGGAAATTTATTCCTTGATTTGTTAATTTATTCCTTTGAAATGGTGGAGGGGCAAAAAAATGTAAAAATACGGAGTAAGACAGGCGACACTGACATTACAAGTGCAAACCTACTTTGTGCTGTGACAGTCTATGTATTCAAAAGACAGCTTAAGGAAAATTCATTTCTATTAATAGTAGAAGAATGGATGTGAAGAGACCTGAATGAGGTGCACAGCATTTCAAGAGATGGAGAAAATAGTGGGTGTCAAAAAACTGAATCAGGCTGCAAAACAATGCACAGAAAGGGATAGTGAAACTCTGAAGAAAGACTGGTGAAACGACAGCTGCAGCTAAACAGTGATGGGGAAGAAAGCTTTTTCTATGCAAACTGCAGCAACTCTTGTCTTTAAATCAATTTAAAATTGCAGTCAGATTCAAGATACATAGAGGAAAAAACACAGTATTTGTGTAAAAGTAATTAGAATCCGTCTTCTTTTTTTGGCTGTTTTGATTACTTAAAATGTTGTTATAGGAGAAAATCATCCATCTGGAATCATTTTTTTGTACATGCTTTCTGTGGGATTCAGACTTCCACAGGGAGGACATAACCAGGCAAACTCATCTGCTGTGATATCTTGGCAGTCATGTCGAAGAGCTCCCTCAGCACCCCTCTAGCTACCAAAAAGAAAAGGAAATTGATGCCATTTAAATGAAGATAAAACAAAACCTTGCGTCAAGAAGACATTTTGTCAGCAAAGTGAGTCCATTAGGAATTTTTGCTGTTTGTGTTGATTTTTTTTCTTAATGCTCCAATACTGTGGGTTAAAGAAACGTTAAACATTAAAATAGGGAAGTGGACACATAGTTGAGCTTTAAACAAAGATTAACATTTTGTGTGGTTAACAAAAACGTGCAGGGTGAACACACTGAAGCATCCTGTTGTTTTTCTGATGCAGTTGCTTGCCTGGGGGCCAAATCATTTCTTCTGATTGAAGAGAAACTTCTTCTGTGGGTGAACTGTTCACTAAACGGACTGGATTCAGGATGAGAAAAACCTCTCCAGGGTTGCTCATCACCAGCTGAGATGGAACTGCAGAAAATGACCTTTTCTCTCTGCTGTCAATAATATCTGACATTGACGCCTGGGTTCAGGGTGTTGTTGGCATATATCTCATTTCCTCCATTAGCCCTCATAACTAGTCTGAGCCATCGTAAGATGGATTTCAGGCTGCAGCATATGATCCTTTCCTTTTTACGTACTTTGGATTCTACAGCACTGTGGTGCTGGTGGAGCATCTCTTGCAGAAGGTGTGTTTGATACCTTGCAGGATGAATGCACTAGCCAGAAAGGGATCCTGATTTGGAAAGTGGAAACAGCAGGTAAATAGACTGAAGGAAAACACAGGAATCTAGGAGCACGCTGGCTGCTGTGTCTCCATTG